>NC_136408.1:238323538-239018538 GCF_051521515.1 Lactuca serriola
TCGGTACGTCTGGTCCGCCCTTTTGGGGCCTACAGCCTATGCGGACCACTCGCTAGGCCTTCGGGACAACCGGTCTGCCCTGGGTATCTTGGCCTATAGCACGCATCAGGACCCGCCTCAACCCAACTCCAGTCCAAACAACCATGTGCACATATACATACAGTCATATAGCACTTCACAGTCAACAAGCAGATCAAACAGATCACATAGCATATCATCATCCTAATCAGGATACCGACCTAAGAGGTCACTAGCATAGCATCTCCCTATCTCTCAGGGTACCGATCTCAAACAGGTCTCTAACATATACCATCCTAGCTCTCAGAAGGCAACATATCATAGCAACAAGATAACAACAACTACCCGGATCTCAATCCGATAAGGGCCGGCCTTGGTGCCTTAGACCCTATTGATATAGTGAGGATAACTCAACTCAAAACTGCCGACTGAACAGATAACCCGAACTGCTCCGATCACTGATACGATCTCTACCACTGGACAACCGCCAATGCACTGAACTCAAAACAACAATCAACAATTACCAAAATGCCTCTGGAAACCACTGGTCAACCCTTGGTCAAGGACAAGGTCAAAGTCAACTCGTGACTGACCCTACTCGCCGAGTCAACCCTATGACTCGCCGAGTTCCCATAATCAGAACTTCACTCAATCTGCGACCTAACTCGCCGAGTCACCCCGAGACTCGTCGAGTTCAACAACTCTGAGTCCACTCGCATACAACTCACCGAGTCATCCCTTGACTCGCCGATTCTCGACTCGACCAGAAAATATTGGGACTCTTCGACAAGACTCGCCGAGCCGAAGAACAGACTCGCCGAGTCTAAGGCTATCTTCAACCTACTCGCCGAGTTGTTCATCCAACTCGCCGAGTTGTTCTTCCAACTCGTCGAGTTCCAGCTCATATTCAAGCAACTCGTCGAGTACACCCATGTGACTCGCCGAGTACCACCGGTCTGAATCCAATCAGAAGCATTCCAGGCCATGCAATTGCTCCGAAACATAGATCTAGCCTCCTACAACTCATCCATCACGTAAAGTGGCAAACTTTACGTGAATCCAAAGAGATCTATGCATATTACACATTAGGGCTAAGGTTTGGGACAAGATAGCTTCATCCAACACTCAACATAGGAACTTTTATGCATTCTAACTCTTCTCCATCCCAGATCTGAGGTAGCAACCTCAGATCTAGCCTCTAAACTCCAATACATCCAAAGGATATGATTTCAACACCCCCAAAATGAAGAATCTAGACAATAGCATCTCAAACAATGGAAAGATACCTCAAAAGGAAGCTCCAAGAGAAGATTTTCCCGAATCCTTGCAAAGCCCTTTGATCCAAGCCTCTTCTTCTTTGGGATCTCTTCAACAACCACCTCTTCAAGCTCCAATTTGCTCAACAATGGTGCTTCTCCACGATTTTAGGGTTTCTGGAACTTAAGGGGGGAACAAAGAGGCTAGGAGGAAAACATAATGATCTTTATATAGGGCTCAACCCCGAGAATTAGGGTTTTCTCCACTCAGCGCCTACTCGCCGAGTCCATCATGCTGACTCGCCGAGTCGGCTACTTAACACGCGACCAAGTCGCGACTCTACTCGCCGAGTCCATCCATGGACTCGCCGAGTCACTCTTTCCCAATTTACACTTTTAGCCCTTCAACTCTACTCTTGCTATTTCGGGATGTTACAGATGTTATTTTTGGGGCTAAATCACTAAGTGAGATCATCTAGATGTTATATAGGTGTCAAGGTCTGAACTTTACATGATTATCTTCCTTGGGAACGTCGGATCTATGGATTAAAGGAACAGATCTGACCTTAGGACGTCAATGGAGTTTGTGCATGGCATGAACTCGCCGAGTCCAAAGATCAAACTCGACAAGTAGGGTTAGGGTTTCCCATAAATCACCCAGTGAGTAGACTTCCCAAGTTGGGGAAATAACTCAATGAGTCAGAAGGGGATTAGACGACTGGAGTTGAAGGCGGAACTCGCCGAGTTGTTCTTGAGACTCGGCGAGTTGAGTCGGGGTGGCCCTGCGATTCATGCCAGGTGTGACTCATCGAGCAAAGGGAGGAACTCGACGTGCCAAGCGGGACTAAAGAGTTAGTGGACACGTGTAGACTCACGGAGTCGCCCAAGTGCACTCGACAAGTCAAGTTAAAGTTTGACCGTTGACTTTTGTTGACTTTTAGGGTTTGGTCAACTATGTGGCCTTTAAGCCAAGAGAGGGGTAAAATGGTGTTTTACCCTTCTGAGGGTACCAAGAGAAGGTTAAGTATAGTTATATTTATGAGAGTATTCACTTTATGTGATTAGGTGGAGGCTAGATCATATTTCTATCGAGTCGGAGATTTACCGAGACATCTGAGATGAGTCTTCTCACTATACTTTACCTAGTGTGGTAATAGAGTTATGTGACAAAGTATTTTAGATTTATATGCCAGTGTATTTGCATGTTATTATGTGATGTGATTTATTGTGATATGTGATATGCAAGATTCAGAGTTTACAGACTTTGGGACGAAGTGGGTCCCACATGGATATTCGACCAGAGGGTCAACAGAGTTACAACATTGAGTGGTTGATATGTGTTTATGTGGTATTTTGGGGAACTCACTAAGCAATTATGCTTACAGTGTTACGTGTGGTGTTTCAGGTACCAGCGATGATCGCGGGAAGGCGTCGGCATGACTCGTACATACGCACACTGGAGTTCATATGTTTTGATCTTGGCATTTTGTATTAAAATAATGATGATACAATGTTTTTTTAATGTGGATGTGAACGAAATTATATGGTTTTAAAATGTGAAAAATTGTTTAAGTTTTTACGGTGTTACAAGTTGGTATCAGAGCCTTGGTTTGAGGGATTCGGATGCATCTTCGGGCGTATCTGAACTCAAACTGAGGATTTGAGGAAAATTTTGATAATAAAGTAATTTTTTTTTGAAAAGAGTAAAAACAGTTTTGAGACAAACAGAGCAGAGCCGTGTGTACGATCAGCCAGCGCCCAAACGGTAATTTTCCCAAAATACCCTTACAATAAGTGTTATCGGATATGTTGTATTATGCTATATGATGAATTATGATACGCATGCTAGATTAGACTAGGTTTTCTAATTAGGACTAGAGTGGCCTGATATATGACGCCTTAGTCTAGGGGTTTTGCTGCTAGAAATGTTTGAGAGTGTTTAGATAGCAGCGAGGTGCTTATGAGATATCTGCTAGTGAGTAGCACATGATTTTAGAGAGTAGAGTTCTTGCAAATTTGGGACTCTGGGAGGACGACTTGGAATGAGTGTTTTGTCAGTGTGGTCGGTAGTATTGGGCCCATACTATCGAAGGCACCGGGTCAGTGCGCAACCCAAGTAAGAATCCTTAGGGTACCAGAAACCAAGTAGGATCTTGGGTATCGAGTGTGTGTACGCTTGAGCGAGTCTTTGATATCTTGTGTTGTATTTCAGAGAGGTATCATGGTGAGGACGCGCCATAGACCAGGGACCAGTGGAGGGGGTGTGAACGACGAGGAACTCCGCCAGATGATTCATGATGAGGTGGCTGCTGCCATCCGTGCTGAGATTCCAGAGATGTTCGGGTCTATCAAGACCACCCTAATAGAGACATTTGACAAGAGATATGCTGCTCTTTTTAATGCTGCTGTTGCTGCGGCCACTACAGCTGTAGCTGCGACTAGACCGCATGGTTGTGATGCGTTGCTGTTCCAGGAGTTCAGCAACACAAAACCACCGGAGTTCGATGGGACCCAGGACCCGATTGCAGCGATGAGGTGGATTTAAGACATTGAGGGGTGTTTCTTTACTTGCTCATCTCCTGAGCATTTGAGAGTCCGGTTCGCGCTGAACCAGCTTTGCTTGGGAGCGAAGGACTGGTGGAAGTTTGTGACGACGCACTACACGCCTGCTGAGCTTGCTGCAGTGACCTGGGAGAGGTTCACTACTATGTTTCGAGACGAGTACGTTCCCCAGATGGAGAGGGAGCGATTGGCACAGGAGTTTCTGACCCTCAGGCAGGGTACCGAGTCTGTTACAGCGATTACTCGGATGTTCCATGAGAGGGCGATGTTCTGCCCAGAGCACGTGCCCTCCGAGCAGGCACGTATGAGCCGATATCTGATCATTTTGAGGAGGGATATACGGGAGTTCGTGGCGAACTCAACGTACTGGACATCTTCTGAGCTCCAGGCAAATTCCCAGAAGAGGGAGATAGAGTTAGAGACTTAGGCTAGGGAGGAGGCTGAGTCTCAAGGGAGGGATCAGCGACCGGCACAATCTCAGCCGGCAGCCAAGCAGTCCAAGCCCGCTGATTCGAGATCTGGGAGTCAGAAGGGTCGTACTTATGGCAAGTGCGGCAAGTGCCACGATGGGGTGTGCAGAGCAGGGTCTTGCTACAAATGTGGCAAGGAGGGGCATATGGCCAAGGATTGCCTCAAGGGGTTTGCAGTATGTTTTCACTACAACTAGACCGGACGCCACAAGGCAGAGTGTCCACAGTTGCGAGGGACAGCCCAGGGAGCACCTCAGGGATTTGCCCCTGCTGCTATTAGAGCTACTGAGAGCCAGCCAGTGAAGGCCGAGGTACCGAAGGCATGAGGGAAAGCCTTTCAGTTAACTGCGGAGGATGTCCGCGCTGCTTCCGACGTCGTGGCTGGTATGTATCCTTTCTTGTATTTATTTTGATGTTGGGATATTGTGTTTATTTTGTGTTATGCGTAGGTACTTTTCTTGTGAATTTTGTACCTGCCTTGGTGTTATTTGACTCAGGTTCGGGTCGGTCTTTTGTATCTTTGGGTTTTAGTCAGCACATTAGTATTAGCCAAGAGGCGTTGAGTTGACCTCTGATAGTTTCCATAGCTGATGAGAGGACGGTGTATGTCGCCGAGGTGATCCGAGGATGCGTACTTGAAATTTTCGGCGTTGAGGTGCCGATTGATTTGGTTCCCATTGAAATGGGAGATGTCTGTGTCATCGTGGGCATGGACAAGTTGAGCAAAGTTGGAGCGGTCATCGACTGCGAGAGATAGCTAGTGACTATACGAGACCCCAGTGGGGGAGTTCTTACGGTGTACGGCGAGGGTACACGTGCTGGGTCAGCATTTTGTTCGGCTGCCAGAGCAAAACAGAGTCTACAGCAGGGCTGTAGGGGATTCGTAGCATATGTGATGGATGCAAGGGTTGATTCAGAGAGACTAAGGTCAGTTGATGAGGTTTTGATAGTGCGTGAGTTATCGGATGTATTTCCAGAAGAGTTGTCAGGTGTGCCTCCTGAGAGGCACATCGAGTTCAATATCGATTTGGTTCTGGGGGCTGCGCCTATCGCCAAGGCGCCCTATCTCCTAGCGCCCTCAGAGATGCAGGAGTTGTCCTTGTAGCTTCAGGAGCTATTAGGAAAGGGTTTATTCGGCCGAGCAGCTCACCTTGGGGAGCGCTTATCCTTTTTGTCAAGAAGAAGGATGGTTCACACCGGATGTGCATTGACTACCGGGAGTTGAACAAGCTAACAGTCAAGAACCGTTACCCGTTGCTGGGGATGGATGATTTGTTCGATCAGTTGCAGGGAGCATCTTGGTTCTCCAAGATCGACTTGAGATCTGGATATCATCAGGTGAGGGTGCGAGATGAGGACATCCAGAAGACAACATTCAGGACTCGTTATGGGCATTACGAGTTTGTGGTGATGCATTTGGGACTCACCAATGCACCGGCAGTGTTTATGGATCTCATGAACAGAGCGTGTAGAATGATGTTGGATCGCTCGGTGATCGTGTTCATCGACAACATTTTGGTGTATTCGAGAACCAGAGAGCAGCATGAGGAGAATTTAAGGGAGATCCTCGGAGTCCTGAGATTGGAGAGGCTTTATGCCAAGTTCTCCAAGTGTGATTTTTGGTTGCGAGACGTCCAGTTCCTAGGGCACCTCATTAACCAGAAAGGGATATTCGTCGACCCGGCCAAGATTGAGGCAGTGATGAGTTGGGAGGTGCCGAGGTCACCTACCGAGATCAGGAGTTTTTTACGGTTGGCTAGTTATTACTGGAGATTTATCAGGGATTTCTCCAAGATCGTCGTGCCACTCACCAAGATGACCTGGAAGGGTGTTGCTTTTTCATGGGCCCAGAGCAGCAGGCCTCCTTCGAGACACTTCGCCAGAGATTATGCGAAGCTCCAGTGTTAGCCCTTCCGGAAGGGATGGAGGACTTCGTAGTGTATTGTGACGCATCGATATCTGGGCTGGGAACGGTGCTTATGTAGAGGGGTCATATGATAGCATACGCATCGAGGTAGCTAAAGCCTCATGAGATAAGGTACCCCACCCATGATCTGGAGTTGGGGGCGGTGGTGTTCGCCCTCAACATCTGGTGTCACTATCTGTATGGGGTTCGGTGTACCATATACATTAACCACAAGAGCCTGAAGTATCTAATGGATCAGCCTAACCTGAATATGCGCCATAGGAGATGGTTGAATGTGGTGAAGGATTACGATTGTGAGATCCTGTACCACCCAGGCAAGGCTAATGTTGTAGCCGATGCACTGAGCCGTAGGGCGGGGGGCGCCCCGATGCGAGATGTTTGTTTGAGATTGATGGTGATGACTCCGGTGTTGGACACTGTTCGTTGGGCCCAGGCTGAGGCCGTGAGGCCAGAAAGCCAGAAGAGAGAGCGAGTTGTCGGGCTGATATCAGAATTTGTTACCGATAGCCGGGGGCTTATGACATTTCAGGGTCGGATATGGGTACCGTCTGTGAGCGGGACGTGTATCATTTTGTTGGAAGAGGCTCATCGATCGAAGTTCTCGATCCATCCTAGGGCCACTAAGATGTATTTGGACCTGAAGAGGGAGTATTGGTGGCCCTGTATGAAGAGGGATGTCGCATGGTTTGTAGAAAGATGCTTGACTTGTCGCAGGGTTAAGGCCGAGCACCAGCGTCCACATGGTAAGCTACAGCCGTTAGATATTCCCGAGTGGAAATGGGAACAGATTACCATGGATTTCATCACCAAATTGCCAAGGAATGCGAGAGGTGTCGATGCAATTTGGGTGATTGTGGACAGGTTGACGAAGAGCGCTCATTTCCTTGCTATCAGTGAGAGCTCTTCTGCAGAGAGGTTGG
Organism: Lactuca serriola; assembly: GCF_051521515.1. NCBI lineage: Eukaryota > Viridiplantae > Streptophyta > Magnoliopsida > Asterales > Asteraceae > Lactuca > Lactuca serriola. The sequence goes on from NC_136408.1 coordinate 238,330,692, forward strand.
CAGAGATGTATGTGAGAGAGGTGGTCTCGCGGCATGGAGTGCTGATCTCGATTGTCTGAGATCGAGATGTACGCTTCACTTCCAGATTCTGGAAGAAGTTTCATGAGGAATTGGGTACGAGACTGCATTTTAGTACCGCATACCACCCACAAACTGATGGGCAGAGGGACACGATTCAGACGCTCGAGGACATGCTTCGGGCATGTGTGTTGGATTTCGGCGGGAGTTGGGACACGTACTTGCCCTTGGCAGAGTTTTCCTACAACAACAGCCATCATTCGAGCATTGAGCTGTTGTATGGGAGGAGGTGTCGGACCCCCATTTGCTGGGGAGAGGTAGGGCAGCGTATGATGGGTAGTACTGAGATCGTGCTTCAGACGACAGAGCAGATTCAGCAGGTCAGATAGAGGTTGTTGACCGCTCAGAGTCGTCAGAAGAGTAATGCAGACAGCCGCCGGTTCGAGCTCGAGTTCCAGGTTGGCAACTTCGTGCTCCTGAAGGTCTCTCCTTGGAAAGGAGTGATTCGATTCAGGAAGAGGGGCAAGTTAGGGCCCCGATATATTGGTCCTTTCAGGGAGATCGCGAGGGTAGGCAGGCTAGCCTACCGTTTGGAGTTACCTGCAGAGTTGGGTCAGATTCATGACACTTTCCACGTGTCGCAGCTGAGAAAGTGTATATCCGACGACTCGGCAGTGGTGCCATTAGAAGATATTCAGGTGGATGCGAGCCTGAACTATATTGAGAGGCCGGTGGCGATTAGGGATCAAAAGATCAAGGTTTTGAGGAACAAGGAGGTGCCTCTAGTACAGGTCCAGTGGAAGCATCGGAAATGGTCAGGGTTGACTTGGGAGCCGGAGCGTGAGATGCGGGAGCAGCATCCAGAGTTGTTTGCAGAGTAAGACTTCGAGGGAGAAGTCTAATTCTAGTGGGGGAGAATTGTAACATCCGGATTCCCAGGTATAATATTTTATTCCTTTATTTTTGTTGATGTTAAGAGGGGACTCGGCGAGTTGGTGTTTAGACTCGCCGAGTATGGTCGCGGATTCTTATCCGAGTTCACAGCTGGACTTGGCGAGTTCATGAGTGGACTCGGCGAGTCCACGCTGTTTAATTAAACACTAATTTCTTGGGTTTGGGACCTATTTAAAGGCCCTTAGGGCCGTCATTTGCGGCTACCAAACCCCAGAGAGAAACCCTAGGAGATCTAGCTCGTTTGTGAGGAAGGAGAGGCCATTTTTGATCATTTTGTTGGTGTAATTGCAAGAAGGAGGTGACCAAGGCAAGAGGAGGCTAAAGGTGTGCGATTCTGGTGATTTCAGAGCTCATAGACTTCATCTTGAGGTATTTATTCGGACCTTCTTCAGATTTGGTGTTGATTCTTAGAGTTAGGGTTTTCTAACCCCTTTAGAGGATGGATATGTGGAGCAATTGGTCCCTTCTCGAGTTTATTCTTTGGATCTGGACTCAAAGAGGTCTAGAGACCTTAACCCTTGGAGCTTTTTGAGTTATTTTGGGAGCCATGAACTTAGGATGTTATTTTTGGGGCTAAATCACTAAGTGAGACCATCTAGATGTTATATGGGTGACAAGGTCTAAACTTTACGTGATTATCTTTCTTGGGAAATTCATATCTATGGATTAAAGGAACAGATCTGACCTCAGGAGGTCAATGGAGTTTGTGCATGGCATGAACTCGCCGAGTCCAAAGATCAGACTCGGCGAGTAGGGTTAGGGTTTCCCGTAAATCACCCACTGAGTAGACTTGCCGTGTTGGGGAAATAACTCAATGAATCAGAAGGGGATTAGAGGACTGGAGTTCAAGGCGGAACTCACAGAGTTGTTCTTGAGACTCGACGAGTTGTGACTCGTCAAGCAAAGGGAGGAACTCGACGTGCCAAGCGGGACTAAAGAGTTAGCGGACATGTGTAGACTCACCGAGTCGCCCAAGTGCACTCGACGAGTCGGGTCAAAGTTTAACCGTTGACTTTTTGTTGACTTTTAGGGTTTGGTCAACAATGTGGCCTTTAAGCCAAGAGAGGGGTAAAATGGTCTTTTACCCTTCTGAGGGTACTAAGAGAAGGTTGAGTATAGTTATATTTATGAGAGTATTTACTTTATGTGATTAGGCGGAGGCTAGATCATATTTCTACCGAGTCAGAGATTTACCGAGACATCTGAGGTGAGTCTTCTCACTATACTTTACTTAGTGTGGTAACAGAGTTATGTGACAGAGTATTTTAGAGTTATATGCCAGTGTATTTGCATGCTATTATGTGATGTGATTTATTGTGATATGTGATATGCACGATTCAGAGTTTATAGAGTTATGGGACCAAGAGGGTCCCACAGGGATATTCGACCAGAGGGTCAACAGAGTTACAACCTTGGGTGACTGATATGTGTTTATGTGGTATTTTGGGGAACTCACTAAGCAATTATGCTTACAATGTTATGTGTGGTGTTTCAGGTAGCAGCGATGACCGCGGGAAAACGCCGACATGACTCGTACACACGCACACTGGAGTTCATATGTTTTGATCTTGGGATTTTGTATTAAGATAATGATGATGCAATGTTTTTTTTAATGTCGATGTGAATGAAATTATATGGTTTTTAAAATATGAAAAATTGTTTAAATTTTCACGGTGTTACACTTGATCAAAAAATAACAACAAAATCCAAAAAAAATGTTTATTATCGAAATGTTTTCTATGTGTTGAATCGAATCTTAAAAAAAATATTAGAAATCATAATTATAACATTTTTTTAATGTTCTTTTTGCTAAATCGCCACTTTCCATAATAAAAAGTTGAAATATATATTTCTTTCAAGTATATATAAAAATTTGTATCAAATTAATTTGTTAAAAACAGAAACTTAGTAATAAATTGTTATATTTAGTTAAAAATAGACTATTGTTTTAGGAGTCGACTATAGTAATTTGAAATGAAAAAAACAAATATATAAAGTTAAACATCTTAAACAATTTTGTTATATTTAGCTTTGTTAATTTACACGATAAACTCCAATTTAGGATTTAATAGTCGCTTGTGATGTGTATTTTTCTAACCATTTTACGCGGGATTTTGAAAAAAACATGTGACCTTTCTATCCATAAATAAAAGTGTTAGTATATCAAATTACAAGCATTATATATTATATAAAAATGAATTATGGCATACCAGTACACCAGAATATTTGAAAGTAGATTTTATTGTGTCAACCTTAAAAATTTGTGGCCTACTTTTTCTATCTTTATTATTTGGGTCCTATTTTAGACACACCAATCTACAATACCGACCTATATCACTAGGTTAGATTGGTGTGTGAGATAGGTTGGTGTGTATAAAGAAATCCCAAAGGGTCCTATTTTAGACATACCAATCTACAATACCAACATATATATCACTAGGTTTACTTTTTAGGTTAATGATTGCAAATTATTATCATATAATTATTATTGACCTTATTTTTTCAATCATCATCATATTATAATTATTATTTGACAAACTTTTATTATTAGTTTATTATTATATAATCAATAAATAATTATTATTTAACGATTACATTTTTATTACTGACTTTATTAATATCAATAGTTTTATATTTATTTTTTATTAAGATAAAAAATAATTATAATATAGTTTTTATAATATAATAACATAAATTGATCTTAACCAAAGGTTCATATCATAATTTTGTTTTTAGTCGTTCACAAATATATTACGGTAACAATTTTCTTTTTAAGTTATTGTGTCAAATAATAAACATTTTTAATAAATGCATTTATTAAATATAAACAATTCTTTTGCTATATTTTATTTTATATTAATAATAATAGATAATAGATAGACTACTAATATATCATTATATATATATATATATATATATATATATATATATATATATAATGATAGTTAAAAAATATAAAATAATAATAATAATAATAGAAACCAATATAACTAATGAAGGGTCATACATGTCGAATTTGTATATATGTGAGATAGATTATTTATATTAAAAATAACACAAAATAAATATATTAAAAAATAAAATTAATAAAAGACAATATGTTATATATGTTTGTAAAGTTAAAGGGAGGAAAATAAAAAAATAAAATATAAATAAAGGAGCATCGTACTCGGCGAATTCAAGGAAGAACTCGGCAAGTCTAAGGCAATCTTCAAAAATGTTTGCCATATAAACTAATTATGCGAGCATATTTGAAAGAATGCTTGCCATATGAGAAAATGCTTGCCATATATATTAATTCACATGTCCAATAATTTCCGATCTCAAAATTTAAATCTATGGTTAAATTATTAATTATTATAACAACTACATCAACTTTTAAATTTTAAAAAATCACTATGGTTAAAAATTATTCAGTTTAACAACTTCACGAAATAATTTTTCAAATAATTTAACCAAATAAACTTTAAATTTTTTTAGGGAAAAGTAAATTAATGGTAGCAATTAAACAAAAAATTGTATGAATTATAAGAAAACATTGATTATGAATTTATAATCATAAATGTTCTTTCTTTAAAAAAAAAAAAAAAAGAAAAAAAAAAGCTTCATGTGACGCTGCTATGGTGCCACGTAAAACAACCAAACCTCAAAATGAAAAAGAAATCCTAATTTTAAAAGCTGCTAAAAAAATTATATAAAAAACTTAAATTTGATTGGATACAAATCTTTAAAATAAGAAAAAACTGTCAAAAAAAAATTAGATAAAAATCAAACTAGGTTAGATTGGTGTGTGGGATAAGTTGATGTGTATAAAAAAAAAATCCTTTTTTTATTTTATTAAGTCAGCATACAACTTTAATATTATTATTCTTATTATTATTATTATTATATAGCAAAAATAATAACCAACCACATCTTCCTATGCCGGTTGTAACCAATTGAAATAAATATCCATTTTTGGTTGAAAGAAGTGCTACCGAAAACATCATAATTTTATTTAAGCTTAAATTGCTCAAACCGAAAACAATATTTTTTTGACCCAAACAGCATGTTGAAAAAAAAACTAACCCTAGGCTAAACTATTTGTCGAAAGAAAATATTTGCAGCCCCTCTACTACAGGGAAACTATTCACTAAAATTAATTAATCACCGTCCGAAAATTATTCGCTGCCGTTGCTTTATTCGTACAAACGAGTAATATATATATATATATATATATATATATATATATATATATATATATATATATATATATATATATATATATATATATAACTGTCAGGTCCAGAGACACATTGGTGTTGAATATAATTTCTTTCGGGAGTCATATCCACGTCTTTTATACAATTGTCAAGAGTCACCACCTGATCTTCTAACATAACATAAAACCCAACTCAATGTTGTGCCAACCAAATCTAACAACCGTGTCTTCTAAAAATAGAAATTTGACCAAAATCAACCCATGCCAAAAATCAACGGTCAAAGTCAAAGTCAAAGTCAACATCCTAAAATGTCAGCCATCAAGACTCACATCCTGACCAACCTTAGTCACGTCGTAAGACTACAATCAATTTGATTCCAACTCGTCTTGACCCAAGTCAACTAACTCAACCATGGAAAAAGTTTTCAGCTAATCTCACGACGTCAATAGTCTTCTGTCACATCATGAGCACCAATAAGCTTGACAGAAGTTGGGGTATTCCAGTCTGACATCGTGATACCTCATGTCTCACATCATGACAATAGTCTGAAGCCAAATTCAATGATATATGTCCTTTATCCATATGCCTTTCACTCTAGCTTTCCTAAAAGGTCTTATAACTCCAAAATTCACTTAAAAGTCGATGTTTTTTGGACATGTATGTTCAATACATTTCTAGATCTCATTTGGATCAAAAATGGTGAAAAGTTCACCGCGCTCTCAAGCAAGGATTCAAAATGCATCCACTAATTAGATCTGGACTTCAAAACTTTCGAAGTAGCCTTATAACCCATAAAGTTGCCAAGTTTATGTTTTCATTTCTTTCACACTTCCTCAAACAGGAAAAAGGTGGAACAAATCATAGATCTAGCCATGTACAACAATAAAGGTGGAAACTTTGAAACTTACAAGGATCTAACGAGAATATGAGATGATGATGGTGATGTTTCTTCTCCTTCTTGTCTTCTTCTCCATTCCAATAAATTTTCTAAAAGAGCAAGAATCTTCAAAGAGGTTAAGGTTAACGTTTTTCTAAGTGAAAAAGGGGTTGGAGGCTAATAATGAACCCAAAAATTGTTTAGATGGGCTTAAATACGAAGGAAACCATAAACGATCATGAGCTAGGGTTGCAACTAATCTCACGTCGTGAGACTTTATATCTCATGTCTTGAAAATTATTCCAACATGATTCTTTGTAATGTGTTAAAACACTAGTCGTAGCTCACAACGTGAACTTAGTAGATTCGGGATTTTCGAATTTTCCTTTAATTTTCAAATATGAAGCATTGATAAACATGGATAAATACCTAATTTAAACTGTTTTTGAATCTAGAAAATTGATAAATATTATTTAATGGTGTTTCTTTGAATATGAATATTTATTTATTATTTAATAGTGAATTTAAATATTTAATATTATTTATAATAGAGATTTATAAATTTGAATATTACACCCTTATGATTTATTAATTGTTACATTGTGTCCTCGCAATTAATTAGAATTAATAATAGACAACTAAATTTAAAGAGTTTTAAATTTACCCCATGTATTTATATATATTAGAATTGTGTTTATTATACGTATAAGAAAGTTACAACATGCTCCATTCCGTGTTTAAACATTGACATTGTTAGTCTTACCTCGATTAGGCTCACCGGTTCTAATGTAAGGGTTTGAGGAGATCTCTATGATTCCTAATGTGGTCGGTTTTTAATATGCTTCGCGCTTACCACCCTCACCGCCTTATTGTATTTTGAGAATGAAGTTACCGAAAGGGTTAGATAGTGATAATGGTCAACCTAAAAGTATTCTAAATACAAGTATAAAATAGACTCCCTTTTTATTAATAGAATGTGAGTTTATATTATCCATGAAAACTGCACATTCTCTTTATATTCTGTTGCTGGAGCTCGTGTGGTTAACTGGCACATCAATCTAGAATATAGTCGAGAATGATATGGAACTCGCGAATCTCAAGCGTAACTTGAGCCGGGGACCATGCGATTTTGCAAGGTTAATTCTCAATCTATTTAATGTGAATCTTATGTTATCCATAAAAGTTTCACATTCTCTTTATAACTTGTTGATGGAGCTCGCATGGTTAATCGGCACATCAATTTGAGAGCATAGGTCCAGAATGATATGGAACTCGCGAATCTTAAGCGTATCTTGAGCTGGGGACCATGAGATTTTGTTAGTTCAATTCACCATATGTTCAGTGATCTGCGACGACCCCATCATTGAATTTGAGATGAACATAATCCGAGATTAACATGCCATTGATAGTCAATGAATCTCAAATATCTAGGAGTTTCGTAGTGATCATATTTGGCAAAGGGCTTTGCCTACCTAAATAACATTATGGTGTGTTTACGACATCCCTTTACAAATCATGGAGCCAAATATGGATCCTAGCCTTCTAAAATAATTTAGGGTGATTATTTTCTAAGGATAAGTACAACAAACTATAATGGAATTTTATTGAATGATGTCTATAACCTTATCCACTAAAATCTACTACTATAAAACCTTTGAAAGGATTAGCTATGAGGATGATCAATCTTGTCAATTTTGTAGTTTGGGAGTAGTTCTCATAAACGGAAAGAAAGATCATGCCTTTGTTAAATCTCTTCCTAGGTTACTTTAAACATTGCATTCTAAATTGTTAGAAAGAGCAATTATCAAATGTACATTGACATATTGAAGTAAAATGGAATTTTCTTGAGTTGGAAGTTGACTAGGGTTAGTCAACTAGCTGACATGTACATATAATCATTTCATTTTGATTTTGATATGAATAACTTGGAATATCCATTAAGGAGTTTTGTAGCATGTTGAGCTTTCCTTTTGGAACTAGCATGGTCAATCATAGAAACTCATACGTCAAAACACTCCCATAGTTTACTATCATGAATAGAAGTGTCAAGAAGAAGAAAGCCAATTGCCCATGGTCTAAAAGGCGATTGGTATACCTAATCTATGCCCAAATACATAGGACAAAGGAAGGCTTATTCTAAGACATGTTATGATAGTTGCTTGCTTCCATAACAAGAAAAGGACTAAGAAATTAAACTTGCCCAAATATATATTTAAGGTGAAAGGACTGGAACATGAAGAAGTTAAATTTGATCATGGATCACGAGCCTGTGCTACTTTCCATTGGATCAAAAGATAACTAGTTCTTCAATGTTTGTTATTCAATCAAATATATGGATTTATAATGCCGTCAAAACATTACTTCTAAACCTTGAGTGTTTTACTCAGGATTAGTGTTGATATTTGCAAGAATGTGAAGTCACTAAAATGAAGTAAGAAGACTAAAACATGGAGAAGATAATTTGATCATGAATGCCAAGCCCTTGCAACATTCATAGGATCAAAAGACAACTCTTTTCAAAAATGTTTAGTCTATGGTATTACAATTGAAATTGTTTATACTATAATTCATGAGATAGTTCTAACTTATTTAAATGGGGAGCATTCTAAAATGTTAAAAAAAGTCATGAAATATATGAAGCTAGTATAGTAGCAATAGTTCAAAATTGATTCGAACATTTGAATAAGGTGTATTATTGTGAATATATATTGATGTTAGTTCAACTAATGGATCGTTCAGATTGACCGTAATAAGTACTTATTCAAATACATCCAAATGTTTGGGTGAAATGTATTTGTGGAATCATAGTCTTGGATACATAAATGAGAAATGCATTACCAAGTATCCAGTTGGATCAGATTTTAGATATCATTTGACCTCGAGTCTTATGATAAATGCAAATCTTGTTTATCAAGATAGATGATGATCGCGTCACTAGGTGATGAGAGTAGCTGTTGGAATTAGTTGACACTAATGGACCGATCAGATTAACCACGATATATTGTGAGACCAACTTCGTATGAACGTGAGTCTAGAACCTTTCAAGTGTTCAGAGCTCTCATTAAGAGAAGTTGAGAATCAATTGGGCAATAGGATGAGACACTCATAGTGAGAATCTCAGTCCAAACTTTATCAATCATCTAAGTAATTGTAAAAGATTTCACGGTCTGTCTCCACCCAAAACACTGCCACTAGGAAGTGTTAGTTGGATGGAGAAACAAATCGTTAATTGATTTTGTACTAGATGAGTCGAATTATGCATACTAACAATTCATGGATTGTACGATGAATACTGTTACAAGAAGTCCTTTGGTCTTGTGCCAACTAAGTAGGTTCTTGAAACACTCTATGATATGTGAAATGGGATTCTATCCTCACTGCAATATATGGAAGTCTACGAATATAAGGCTTATGCTCGTCGTTGAAGCGCTTGACAATTTAGGGCTTTGAATAGAGTTGTGTTATATCGTTGGAGATCCCATCAAGCATTTTGGATAATTGTTTAACAACCTTTTAAGAACAATGTGTATGTTGCTCAAAGGGCAGTATTCCAAGAGAGGGAGCTGATTTCAAAAAGGGCTAGTGGGTGCGAGTTGATCTTGATAAGATTCAAGAGTCAACCAATGAAGAGCCTAAAGTTGGACATAACATTAAATTTGGAATTGAAAGAGATATTAAGGAAATTGACATATTTCCATTTTTCCTTATAGATCTCATAGAAGACGTCATTGACCTAGTTATATAAGAGTTTATATTGCTAAGGTATTTGAGTCACTGGTAGATAGCAATCAGGGTGTACCAGCTATCAGAAGCTATGGTAGGCTATAAAGGTAACAACATATAAAGAGGAATTGGAAAGCGAGATTCAATCCATGTATGTTGTTATTTGGTAGACCTTGTACTTGACCTTAACCCTTAGGTATAAGTGGATCTTCAAGTAGAGACAATCATGGATAGGAACAAACACATAATTAAACCAAAATAGGTTTTGAAGGATGTGTAAGCTTAATAAGTTCATTTATGGACCGAAATAAGCATCTTGCAAGTGGGATCATTATTTCAATGAGAAAGTTCAAGGAGTTTGAATTTCGAGAAGTAAAGATAAGCCCTATATATATAAAAGCGAGTGGGAGTAATTGGAATCTTTATTTCATCGAGAAAAGCTCAAAGAGTTTGAATTTTGAGAAACATAGATATGCCACATATATGTCAATGCTAGTGGGAGCACTGTAGTCACCCTTCTATTGTACATAGACAATGTATGATTTATAGGAAACTATATTCTAACTTGGTAGGTGTAAAAGCTTGGCTTGGTTTGAGAACTATTTCACTATGATATACATGGGAGATACAAAACACGTGAATAACAAGGATCGCTGGAGATAGATCAAAGTGATTCATTGGATTAAGCCAAAGTACATGGAATGTTGAGGAAACTTGACATGGAGTTTAGGCTTGTTACAATATGGCATGACATTGAGCAATGCTAATGTCCTGCTTCTACTATTGAGCTAAAGCAAATGATTCGTGTCCCACAAGCTTCTGCTATGGGATCGATCATATATGCCATGACATGTACCAGATCTAATGACTTGTATGTCTTGAGCATGATAAGTTAGATTAGATCAATTTGGAAAGAATCAATGAATCAAGATCAAGAACATTATTAAGTGTCCTTGGAGGATAGAAGATATGATCTTCATAGTATGGAAGAGATCATTGTAAGGGTTACATTGATGCTAAGTTCCATACTAATAAAGATGTTTCCGTTTGCAGTCGGATTTCGTGCTTCTCTGAATGGTAAAGTTTTAGCTTAGAATAGTACAAAGTATTACACCATACTGAATTTTTCAAACTTAGAGTATGTTGCGGTTGGTTAAATTGCAAAGAAGACAATGTGGCTGAAAAAGATTCATTAGTGACATCTTTGTTGAAATTCAATCATTGATGGTCCTTATGAAGTTTCTTGGAAGTAAGTAGTGATTCAAGACTGTCGTGAGTATTAGTGGATTGCCAATATTGATTGGACATAACATAGAGATTGCGCTAATACTCATCAGTGCTTAATAGAGATTTAAGTATTGGACCAACCCATGCTTAGAGATTACTTCATGGATTCAGTCATGAGTAATTGTAAGACGATAATATCTTCTATTCTTCAAACCTAGATACATGTAAGGTTTTGTTCTATGATTCTGTTATGCATTGGACTACTCCAACGCTAACCGTAACTGGTAGTAATAAAGGGTATGTTCATGTATGACATGATGAAATAGACAAAAACTATGTAGTCAAACTTTATTTGTTCTTTCTACCTTAATAGGATAAGTGATATCTATGGGCCCCTCGATGATTTGGTGCTGACATCTAAAGAGCCTGGTCAAGCCCTGGCTGGAATTGATGTGTTCGATTTAGTAGTCAGATGCAGTCATCACAAATGTATATCGGGAAACATAATCTTGAATTCTTGAGATTGACCATTATCGATGTCTCGAATTCATATATATATATATATATATATATATATCATAGAACGAAGGGATAGTTGATCACATATCTAAGGGATGAATCCTGATTAGATCAAGAGTTCAGTAGTTGCATTGGATGGATAAATCTCTATTGATTATTGGAGAAATATTAGTCCTCATATAGTTGATGACTTGTCCAAGTGGGAGATTGTTGGAATAGTGTCCAAGGTCATTAACTTTGGTAATATTTCAAATAATAGCAGGGTCCTTTTGGGTTACCCTCAAGACCCAAATTGAGTAGAATAAATAAAGGAGAAATTGGTTTGTTAATTATTATGGTTAATAATTAATTAGAAACTAATTGGAAGTATATTTTAGATATATATTTTGGGAATTAATTAACAGTTTAACTAATTAAAGGGTTGAATGTTCATTAATCGATAGTTGGTTAATCAGGAATGTTCCAGAACCTTATGGAATTAGGGTTGGATAGAAAATCACTCCATCCCACATGGGAAAGGAGTGAAATTTCGTGGTTATACTCCCATCCCACATGGGAAGGAGTACTAAACCCTAGGAGGCATCTAAGGCTATAAATAGGGCCTTAGGGATTTCATTCCTCCATGCACCTTGGCTTGAAGCGTTCGCCAACGCTTCTACCTCCCCCTGTTAGGGACGATTTCTAACCCCATTGGGTTTGTGAAAATGACCCTTCTCCTAATTATTTTTATTCCACTCTTTGGTGTCATTGGGTGTGATACCATTAGAGGGATTCTGGTTTGGGTCCTTTCATCCAAGAAACTTAATGGTGGTTCAAGATCTCAAGCATGAAAATCAAGGGCTACATAAGAGGTATGTTTTCTTACTTATGTATTAGTTTTCTGGTAACACCCCAAAGTTTGGAAAGACAAGAAAAAAAGAAAACCCCAATTTTTAAAGGAGACTCGGCGAGTCCGAGCGGGATCCGAGTTGAGGTATAAGCGACCGACTCGGCAAGTCGGCCAAGGCGACTCAGCGAGTCTACTCTGAGCAAGGAAAATTCTAAATCCGGGATTTGGAGCTTATTTAAACGTCTCATTCTCTCCCCTAGGGTTCCTTTACTGCCTCTCTAGCACATATCACTAAACCCTAGCCGCCACAATTGTTTTGGAGCAAGATCTACCCTTAGTGAAGCTTTTGGAGCTTGAGAGAGAAGTTAGTCTTTGTGGAGCAAGAAGGGGGCCTTGGATCCAGAGTTGGTGGAACATTTCTGAGCATTTAAAGGTAATAAATCGTTACCTTCACTCTTTTGTTTAATAGATCAACCTTGGCTATGTGATTTGGGGATTTTATGCCATGCTTAAGAACTATTTCGAGTTAGAAGCCTAGATCTGAAGTTGCTACTTTAGATCTGAGTGTATCATGGCCCAGAAAGTCACAAAGCATTTGTTCTTGGGTTGATAGTGAAGCCTCTTTGTCTTAAACCATAGTTTGGATTGTTTTAAGCCTAGATCTCTTGATCTACACGTAAAGTTTGCCACTTTACGTGGGGGATAGGCCTTAGAAGTATGGATCTATGAGTTGGAAGCCCTGTTTGGCTCGAAAAGCCACTGCATGGATTAAGGATTGAATAGAATCGGCGAGTCCTTCGAGTGGACTCGGCGAGTAGCTTGAAGATGAGGAGGAACTCGACGAGTGGGATGAACAGCTCGTCGAGTCGGATGAAGTTAGGCATGAAATCGGCGAGTTGGAAGAACAACTTGACGAGTTGGTTGATGATTGCCTTGGGCTCGGCGAGTCTATTCTTGGACTCGGAGAGTCAGGTCGCGAAACCCCCAAACCCTTCGAGTTGAAACTCGAATCAGTGAGTCGGATGGAGACTCAGCGAGTTGGACAGGTCAGGACTCGGGAATAGTTGACCCGGCGAGTCATGGACTGACTCGGCGAGTCGAGTCGCGAATAGAAAGACCCTGAGCATATGAACTCGGCGAGTTATTAGGTGGACTCGGCGAGTAGGGTTGACCTGAAAGGTTGACTTTGACCAGGAGTTTGACCTTGACTAGAGTTGACCTAGTTGACCTTTGGAGGTCAAATGGACTAAGTGTTATATTGAAATTGGTAGCTCGAGGAGATAGTGGAGCAGCAGTTCGGAGTCAGAGGTCGGGTAGCAGTCAAGAGGATTAGCGGCATCAGTTCAGCAGTCTCAGGTGAGTTTCCTTCCAGTAGGAACGGGTCTAAGGCCACAACGCCGACCCGTTTAGCTAGTAGCAGTTTCCGGATTTTGATCTGATGCAGTATTTAGTATGTTTGATGCCTTCGTGGCTCAGACAGGAATTATGTGTTATGTGTTCCGGGCCACGGCCCGATGTAGTATGTAGTATATGTGTGTTCATGCTAGTTGATATGTTTATGCTATGTTCTGTTCAGTTAGCCCGGACTTCGGTCCGATGCAGGGGACAAGGTCCCAGTTAGTCCGGACTTCGGTCGGATGCAGGGGGCAAGGCCCCAGTTAGCCCGGACTCGGTCCGATGCAGGGGACAAGGTCCCAGTTAGTCTGGACTTCGGTCCGATGCAGGGGGAAAGGCCCCAGTTAGCCCGGACTTCGGTCCGATGCAGGGGACAAGGTCCCAGTTAGTCCGGACTTCGGTCCGATGCAGGGGGCAAGGCCCCAGTTAGCCCGGACTTCGGTCCGATGCAGTGGGCAAGGCCCAATATGTGCTTTATATGTTATTGTATGGTATGTGGTAGATTGGGGGAGCTCACTAAGCTTCGTGCTTACGGTTTTTCAGTTTTGGTTTCAGGTACTCAGTTTTCAAAGGAGGGGCTCGGGAAGATTGCAGTGCACACACCATAGTTAGTTAACCTGGGAAAGTTTGACTCTGATAATGATAATATGTTTTGAATTAATACTCGAAAATTATGTTATGACTTATGATACAGTTTTTATAAATATAATTTAGTAATGTTTTTAAAGAAATTTTTAGTTGTGATTTTTGGGTCGTTACAAGTTGGTAGCAGAGCCTTGGTTTGAGGGATTCGGGCGCACTCCTGAGTGTGTCTGAACTCAAACTAAGGAAGTGGTATAGAGTTTTCAAAAGAAAAACCATGGTTACAAAAGGATTTTGGGAAAAGAAAACAATTTTTGAAAAAGTATAAAGAAAAGAGTTTTAGAAAAAGAAAAAAGAGTTTTGAAAAGAGAAAAGGGTGTGGTGCATGCAATCAGCCGAGCTCAAGTAAGTACTCCCGATTTACCCATACAAGTTATGTTATGATTTTCAGTTTCAGTTTCAGTCTCAGTTTCAGCTTCAGTAGAACAGCATGCTAGAATAGGACTAAGGATCTAGGATGATGCCTTATGTGCCTGCTTTATGTGCTTCAACTTGATAAGAATTTCATGCTAGTAATGAGTAGACGGTAGTAGGATAGCCTGTGTAGGTTATGCCTGATAGTATGAGCTTAGCATTGTATGCTAGTACAGTTTCTTGTTATGAGAATAGTTTTTCCTGAGTATGTTTCCTTTATCCGAATGCTGCCTGCTTTGTGCTTTGTGGGACTCTGAGTGATGGGAGTTAGCCATTAGGTGAATACGTCACACCACATGTGATCAGGGTTGAATAATCTCAAAGTGCTGGATTTGGCCCTATTGCGCAGCTCTAGTTTGAGTCCAACCGTTGTAGGGATGAGTCTTTTACTTGAAGGATTATCTGAGCCTCGTCACATGTGATGGTATTTAGGTGATGGCTAATTGGCATTACAAGGAGGCCTTTAGCAGCTGAGGACTGTTTGGGTAGAGTCAGAGGTTCCCTAGGGCAAGCCTAGGATGAGAGTAGCAGAGATCAGTAGAAGAGTAAAGGGGACTTGGTGGAGTTGAGGTAACTCTTGAGGAAAGTACGGATAGATGTGGAAGGTAGTATGGGCCCGTACTACTGAAAGCAGAGGATCCGTACTCAATTCAAGAGGGTCCAAGACAAAAACCAGGGAACTAGTAGAGTGTGTGAGAGATTCCGCAGCAGCAGTGTGTAATTGATCAGGAATTGTTATATTTTCAGTATGGTGACATTGCACGAGCTACCAGTTAGCAGTTCAGGCGTCGAGGAGGGATCTGGCTCGGGCTTTGGAGCCGGGCAGCTTGATGATCAGATGAGGGATTTCATTTCCGCTGAGATCATGCGCAACATCATTGATCAGACTCCAGTGATTTTCGGTTCGGTTAGAGAGGCCATTGTGGAGCTCATAGACAGTCATCTTGAGGCCTTTAAGGCCGGGATAGTTTCAAGACAGATTGGGGCTCATCTAGATCCCGATTCTTATGGAGTTCGGGGATCCATCAGGGAGGGAGATCCCATTTCTAGTTTTTTCCATCAGGGGACAGGAGTGAGTGGGGCATCCTGTCTCCAAGAGAGACCTTTGCATGATTGGATAGTTGAGGAGGTTACGCGAGCCATTCACGAGGATCTGCCCGACATGGTCGTGAGGATCACTGATAGATTGATCGAGAGGCTCCAGGATCAGACAGCTGTTGTTCAGTCAATGGGCAGGGAGTCAGAAAGGAAGAGGAAAACGGATGAGACTCAGGTAGCCACAGGTTCGGGTAAGAGGCTCAAAGGTTCGGATTTGAGGACGAGGAACTATCAGAGCCGCAGTCGATGCGGGAAGTACGGAAGGACGCACATGGGTGTGTGCAGGCGTAGAAGTGGCGGCGATGCTGGAGGTTTCAAGTGCAGCCAGATTGGTCATTTTAGCAGGGACTGTGTTGTTACCATCACCCAAGGACGTGATCCATTATGTTTCCATTGGATTCAGAGGGGCCACAAGAAGGCCTATTGTCCGAGTTTGTATATAGCAGGGCAGGTGCCAGCTCCTGCCCCTGGGACTTCGAGAGCCACTAACGGACATCACGGTCGGGCAAGGGCGCCTACGGCTCGGAGCCGAGTTTTCAGGTAGATTTCAGCAGGGATTCGAGCAGCACTGAGTGATGGAGGTATGTATCTTTTGCTTTTCTGTCATCTATTATTTGTGATATTATTGTTATGTTGCTGCATTGTTATCAATAAGATTAAGTGTTAGGGTATCATATTACCTTCTTGTGACGGAGTTTTATGCCATCTGCATACCTTGGAATTAGAATGGTGAAGTGGAGGTCGTCCCCTCTATATCAGGTTACTTCGGATACAGTAACTGTAGCATGTATGTGTAAGATGTAGTAGTGCCTTACTACTTGCGGAAGGCGTTAGTCGGGTAATGATCAGTTATATTTTCAGTATTGATAACCCAGAGTTTTTAGTGGAGTAGCTAGCGTTCAGTAAGGAAGTGGGTTGGGGATGTGCACACCAAACGCAGATTCTCGGGATGTAGTCCCTAAAGCAAATACAGTTAAGGATCGAAGGGTGCTCAGTCAGATAGCAAGAAGGGTGCATATCTGGTAAGAGTTAGTTGGAGCACTGGCAAGGGTAAACGTCGGCGGACAGCATATCGCCCTTTTAATGGAAGGAAGGTTGGAAATCCTTTCGACCAGTGAGCAGTAAGGATCTAGCCGAATCCAAGTGGGGGAGAACCCTCCGAGTATACAAGGATAAGAGCCACGTAGACTCAGAATGAGTGCGCGGCCTCTGAGAGGAAATGATAGTAGCACAGTGATTGATGGATCGAGAAGTTCAGAATTGGGAGTTCGAGGACCTTCCCAGCAGTTAGTTCATGTAATCGAGATGGTTAGAAGCTGGTTGAGAATCCAGGATTTGAGGACCACCTGTAGGGGCTCAAGTGAATCGGAATGAGGATCCTGAGAACGGTTAGCAAGAGATGTTTTCGTATTAGTAGCCAGTGACAGAGTCAGCATGCAGGATTGTGTAGATTCAGGAGTTAGGAGTTTGGAAACTTCCCAACAATAGCTTCTTGTATCCAGATTAGTAGACGGTTGGTTTGGGAACCAAGCCGAAGAGTTCCTCGACGAAGTGCTAAGTATATTAAGGATATAAGATGTCGAGGATGATGCAGTATTCAAAGACTGAGGGCTAGTTTTGAGAAATCAAGATGAGGAATCACTAGCGAGACTAGGGATAGTCAGGATGTCCTCGGGATAGTAGTAGTAGTGTTGTAAGTCTGCGGGGGTAGCCGTAGCATTCACTAGCAGTCAGATAGTAGTAGTAGTGTTGTAAGTCTGCGGGGGTAGTCGTAGCATTAACTAGTAGTCAGATAGTAGTAGTAGTGTTGTAAGTCTGCGGGGGAAGCCGTAGCATTCACTAGCATTCAAATAGTAGTAGTAGTGTTGTAAGTCTGCAGGGGTAGCCGTAGCATTCACTAGCAGTCAGGTAGTCGTAGTGGTGTTGTAAGTCTGCGGGGGTAGCCGTAGCATTCACTAGCAGCCAGATAGTATTAGAGAGTTGTAAGTCCGCGAGCGTAGCCGCAGCCTTTATCAGGTTGGTAGGCGGCATGAGCATGTTGTTGGACGTGGGGGAAGCAGTAGTACCCACCAGTTCGGGTGCAGTAGTGAGGATATGGGAATCCACGAGTTAGATTCTGGATTTCCCTAATGGTTCAGTTATGGTTCAGTCGACGATTTGTCAGTAGATCGTCGCCTCAGTTATGAGATCAGAGTAGTAGTGGACCGTTGGGGTTCAGGTATGTTAAGGGCTACCGTCAGTCTGGGAGCCATCATATTGTTAGTCGTGGAATTGATGATGTCAAGATGTGACGTAAGGACCTGATCGGTGGATCGGGAGGTTGTTAAAGTTACAGTGTCAGGATGACTGGTGGAAGCTAGTTCCAGAAGAAGATTTCGTTTAGAAGTTGTGGGAAGCAGCCATTTAGTCAGTTCAGTGTTTCAGTCAGTTCAGTGTTTCAGCCAGTTTAGTGTTTCGGGTAGTTTAGTGTTCCAAGCAGTTCAGTAATGCAGGGAGCTCAGCGTTTCAGATAGTTCCAATATGAGTAGCAGAGTGGATAGAACAATTATAAATAGTCGAAGAATCTTGCGGAGTTGCTGGGAGCGACTAGAAGATTGCGATGGAGTGTAGTGACTGGTAGGAGTCCGGTAACTCAGATATTGACAGAATAGTTGGACCAGGGAGGTCTCAGTGCATCCGGTAGGCGGATGAGGGGTAACATAATTCTCAGCCGGAGGAAGTAACGTTAAGAAAATTATGGAAAAGAGAAGGATTCAGTATGTACCAACAGTACTGACCAGCACTGTAAGTGGCTGGAGTGATGGACAAAAGGGGGTGTTAGATTTCCCAGGCAGAGAATTGGAGGTAGTTCGCAGGATAGTTGGTCATAGCAAAATTCGAGGACAAAGTTTAGTTTAAGTGGGGGAGAGTTGTAACACTCCAAAGTTTGGAAAGACAAGAAAAGAAAGAAAACCCCAATTTTTAGGGGAGACTCGGCGAGTCCATGGAAGGACTCGGGGAGTCCGAGCGGGATCCGGGTTGAGGTATAAGCGACCGACTCGGCGAGTCGGCCAAGGTGACTCGGCGAGTCTGGTCTGAGCAAGGAAAACCCTAAATCTGGGATTTAGAGCTTATTTAAACGTCTCATTCTCTCCCCTAGGGTTCCTTTACTGCCTCTCTAGCACATATCACTAAACCCTAGATGCCACAATCGTTTTGGAGCAAGATCTACCCTTAGTGAAGCTTTGGAGCTTGAGAGAGAAGTTAGTCTTTGTGGAGCAAGAAGGGGGCCTTGGATCCAGAGTTGGTGGAACATTTCTGAGCATTTAAAGGTAATAAATCGTTACCTTCCCTCTTTTGTTTAATAGATCAACCTTGGCTATGTGATTTGGGGATTTTATGCCATGCTTAAGAACTATTTCGAGTTAGAAGCCTAGATCTGAAGTTGCTACTTCAGATCTGAGTGTATCTTGGCCCAGAAAGTCATAAAGCATCTGTTCTTGGGTTGATAGTGAAGCCTCTTTGTCTTAAACCATAGTTTGGATTGTTTTAAGCCTAGATCTCTTGATCTACACGTAAAGTTTGCCACTTTACGTGGGGGATAGGCCTTAGAAGTATGGATCTATGAGTTGGAAGCCCTGTTTGGCTCGAAAAACCACTGCATGGATTAAGGACTGAATAGAATGGGCGAGTCCTTCGAGTGGACTCGGCGAGTAGCTTGAAGATGAGGAGGAACTCGACGAGTGGGATGAACAGCTCGTCGAGTCGGATGAAGTTAGGCATGAAATCGGCGAGTTGGAAGAACATCTTGACGAGTTGGTTGATGATTGCCTTGGGCTCGGCGAGTCTATTCTTGGACTCGGAGAGTCAGGTCGCGAAACCCCCAAACCCTTCGAGTTGAAACTCGAATCAGTGAGTCGGATGGAGACTCAACGAGTTGGACAGGTCAGGACTCGGGAATAGTTGACCCGGCGAGTCATGGACTGACTCGGCGAGTCAAGTCGCGAATAGAAAGACCTTGAGCATATGAACTCGGCGAGTTATTAGGTGGACTCGGCGAGTAGGGTTGACCTGAAAGGTTGACTTTGACCAGGAGTTTGACCTTGACTAGAGTTGACCTAGTTGACCTTTGGAGGTCAAATGGACTAAGTGTTATATTGACATTGGTAGCTCGAGGAGCTAGTGGAGCAGCAGTTCGGAGTCAGAGGTCGGGTAGCAGTCAAGAGGATTAGCGGCATCAGTTCAGCAGTCTCAGGTGAGTTTCCTTCCAGTAGGAACGGGTCTAAGGCCACAACGCCGACCCGTTTAGCTAGTAGCAGTTTCCGGATTTTGATCTGATGGTGTATTTAGTATGTTTGATGCCTTCGTGGCTCAGACAGGAATTATGTGTTATGTGTTCCGGGCCACGGCCCGATGTAGTATGTAGTATATGTGTGTTCATGCTAGTTGATATGTTTATGATATGTTATGTTCAGTTAGCCCGGACTTCGGTCCGATGCAGGGGACAAGGTCCCAGTTAGTCCGGACTTCGGTCCGATGCAGGGGGCAAGGCCCCAGTTAGCCCGGACTCGGTCCGATGCAGGGGACAAGGTCCCAGTTAGTCTGGACTTCGGTCCGATGCAGGGGGAAAGGCCCCAGTTAGCCCGGACTTCGGTCCGATGCAGGGGACAAGGTCCCAGTTAGTCCGGACTTCGGTCCGATGCAGGGGGCAAGGCCCCAGTTAGCCCGGACTTCGGTCCGATGCAGTGGGCAAGGCCCAATATGTGCTTTATATGTTATTGTATGGTATGTGGTAGATTGGGGGAGCTCACTAAGCTTCGTGCTTACGGTTTTTCAGTTTTGGTTTCAGGTACTCAGTTTTCAAAGGAGGGGCTCGGGAAGATTGCAGTGCACACACCATAGTTAGTTAACCTGGGAAAGTTTGACTCTGATAATGATAATATGTTTTGAATTAATACTCGAAAATTATGTTATGACTTATGATACAGTTTTTATAAATATAATTTAGTAATGTTTTTAAAGAAATTTTTAGTTGTGATTTTTGGGTCGTTACAAGTTGGTTGCAGAGCCTTGGTTTGAGGGATTCGGGCGCATTCCTGAGTGTGTCTGAACTCAAACTAAGGAAGTGGTATAGAGTTTTCAAAAGAAAAACCATGGTTACAAAAGGATTTTGGGAAAAGAAAACAATTTTTGAAAAAGTATAAAGAAAAGAGTTTTAGAAAAAGAAAAAAGAGTTTTGAAAAGAGAAAAGGGTGTGGTGCATGCAATCAGCCGAGCTCAAGTAAGTACTCCCGATTTACCCATACAAGTTATGTTATGATTTTCAGTTTCAGTTTCAGTTTCAGTTTCAGTTTCAGCTTCAGTAGAACAGCATGCTAGAATAGGACTAAGGATCTAGGATGATGATTTATGTGCCTGCTTTATGTGCTTCACATTGATAAGAATTTCATGCTAGTAATGAGTAGACGGTAGTAGGATAGCCTGTGTAGGTTATGCCTGATAGTATGAGCTTAGCATTGTATGCTAGTACAGTTTCTTGTTATGAGAATAGTTTTGCCTGAGTATGTTTCCTTTATCCGAATGCTGCTTGCTTTGTGCTTTGTGGGACTCTGAGTGATGGGAGTTAGCCATTAGGTGAATACGTCACACCACATGTGATCAGGGTTGAATAATCTCAGAGTGCTGGATTTGGCCCTATTGCGCAGCTCTAGTTTGAGTCCAACCGTTGTAGGGATGAGTCTTTTACTTGAAGGATTATCTGAGCCTCATCACATGTGATGGTATTTAGGTGATGGCTAATTGGCATTACAAGGAGGCCTTTAGCAGCTGAGGACTGTTTGGGTAGAGTCAGAGGTTCCCTAGGGCAAGCCTAGGATGAGAGTAGCAGAGATCAGTAGAAGAGTAAAGGGGACTTGGTGGAGTTGAGGTAACTCTTGAGGAAAGTACGGATAGATGTGGAAGGTAGTATGGGCCCATACTACTGAAAG
The DNA here is from genome assembly GCF_051521515.1 of Lactuca serriola. Classification (NCBI taxonomy): domain Eukaryota; kingdom Viridiplantae; phylum Streptophyta; class Magnoliopsida; order Asterales; family Asteraceae; genus Lactuca; species Lactuca serriola. Next base: position 238,352,556 of record NC_136408.1, read on the forward strand.
CAGAGGATCCGTACTCAATTCAAGAGGGTCCAAGACAAAAACCAGGGAACTAGTAGAGTGTGTGAGAGATTCCGCAGCAGTAGTGTGTAATTGATCAGGAATTGTTATATTTTCAGTATGGTGACATTGCACGAGCTACCAGTTAGCAGTTCAGGCGTCGAGGAGGGATCTGGCTCGGGCTTTGGAGCCGGGCAGCTTGATGATCAGATGAGGGATTTCATTTCCGCTGAGATCATGCGCAACATCATTGATCAGACTCTAGTGATTTTCGGTTCGGTTAGAGAGGCCATTGTGGAGCTCATAGAAAGTCATCTTGAGGCCTTTAAGGCCGGGATAGTTTCAGGACAGATTGGGGCTTGTCTAGATCCCGATTCTTATGGAGTTCGGGGATCCATCAGGGAGGGAGATCCCATTTCTAGTTTTTTCCATCAGGGGACAGGAGTGAGTGGGGCATCCTGTCTCCAAGAGAGACCTTTGCATGATTGGATAGTTGAGGAGGTTACGCGAGCCATTCACGAGGATCTGCCCGACATGGTCGTGAGGATCACTGATAGATTGATCGAGAGGCTCCAGGATCAGACAGCTGTTGTTCAGTCAACGGGCAGGGAGTCGGAAAGGAAGAGGAAAACGGATGAGACTCAGGTAGCCACAGGTTCGGGTAAGAGGCTCAAAGGTTCGGATTTGAGGACGAGGAACTATCAGAGCCGCAGTCGATGCGGGAAGTGTGGAAGGACGCACATGGGTGTGTGCAGGCGTAGAAGTGGCGGCGATGCTGGAGGTTTCAAGTGCAGCCAGATTGGTCATTTTAGCAGGGACTGTGTTGTTACCATCACCCAAGGACGTGATCCATTATGTTTCCATTGGATTCAGAGGGGCCACAAGAAGGCCTATTGTCCGAGTTTGTATATAGCAGGGCAGGTGCCAGCTCCTGCCCCTGGGACTTCGAGAGCCACTAACGGACATCACGGTCGGGCAAGGGCGCCTACGGCTCGGAGCCGAGTTTTCCGGTAGATTTCAGCAGGGATTCGAGCAGCACTGAGTGATGGAGGTATGTATCTTTTGCTTTTCTGTCATCTATTATTTGTGATATTATTGTTATGTTGCTGCATTGTTATCAATAAGATTAAGTGTTAGGGTATCATATTACCTTCTTGTGACAGAGTTTTATGCCATCTGCATACCTTGGAATTAGAATGGTGAAGTGGAGGTCGTCCCCTCTATATCAGGTTACTTCGGATACAGTAACTGTAGCATGTATGTGTAAGATGTAGTAGTGCCTTACTACTTGCGGAAGGCGTTAGTCGGGTAATGATCAGTTATATTTTCAGTATTGATAACCCAGAGTTTTTAGTGGAGTAGCTAGCGTTCAGTAAGGAAGTGGGTTGGGGATGTGCACACCAAACGCACATTCTCGGGATGTAGTCCCTAAAGCAAATACAGTTAAGGATCAAAGGGTGCTCAGTCAGATAGCAAGAAGGGTGCGGATCTGGTAAGAGTTAGTTGGAGCACTGGCAAGGGTAAACGTCGGCGGACAGCATATCGCCCTTTTAATGGAAGGAAGGTTGGAAATCCTTTCGACCAGTGAGCAGTAAGGATCTAGCCGAATCCAAGTGGGGGAGAACCCTCCGAGTATACAAGGATAAGAGCCACGTAGACTCAGAATGAGTGCGCGACCTCTGAGAGGAAATGATAGTAGCATAGTGATTGATGGATCGAGAAATTCAGAATTGGGAGTTCGAGGACCTTCCCAGCAGTTAGTTCATGTAATCGAGATGGTTAGAAGCTGGTTGAGAATCCAGGATTTGAGGACCACCTGTAGGGGCTCAAGTGAATCGGAATGAGGATCCTGAGAACGGTTAGCAAGAGATGTTTTCGTATTAGTAGCCAGTGACAGAGTCAGCATGCAGGATTGTGTAGATTCAGGAGTTGGGAGTTTGGAAACTTCCCAACAATAGCTTCTTGTATCCGGATTAGTAGACGGTTGGTTTGGGAACCAAGCCGAAGAGTTCCTCGACGAAGCGCTAAGTATATTAAGGATATAAGATGTCGAGGATGATGCAGTATTCAAAGACTGAGGGCTAGTTTTGAGAAATCAAGATGAGGAATCACTAGCGAGACTAGGGATAGTCAGGATGTCCTCGGGATAGTAGTAGTAGTGTTGTAAGTCTGCGGGGGTAGCCGTAGCATTCACTAGCAGTCAGATAGTAGTAGTAGTGTTGTAAGTCTGCGGGGGTAGTCGTAGCATTCACTAGTAGTCAGATAGTAGTAGTAGTGTTGTAAGTCTGCGGGGGTAGCCGTAGCATTCACTAGCATTCAGATAGTAGTAGTAGTGTTGTAAGTCTGCAGGGGTAGCCGTAGCATTCACTAGCAGTCAGGTAGTCGTAGTGGTGTTGTAAGTCTGCGGGGGTAGCCGTAGCATTCACTAGCAGCCAGATAGTATTAGAGAGTTGTAAGTCTGCGAGCGTAGCCGCAGCCTTTATCAGGTTGGTAGGCAGCATGAGCACGTTGTTGGACGTGGGGGAAGCAGTAGTACCCACCAGTTCGGGTGCAGTAGTGAGGATATGGGAATCCACGAGTTAGATTCTGGATTTCCCTAATGGTTCAGTTATGGTTCAGTCGACGATTTGTCAGTAGATCGTCGCCTCAGTTATGAGATCAGAGTAGTAGTGGACCGTTGGGGTTCAGGTATGTTAAGGGCTACCGTCAGTCTGGGAGCCATCATATTGTTAGTCGTGGAATTGATGATGTCAAGATGTGACGTAAGGACCTGATCGGTGGATCGGGAGGTTGTTAAAGTTACAGTGTCAGGATGACTGGTGGAAGCTAGTTCCAGAGGAAGATTTCGTTTAGAAGTTGTGGGAAGCAGCCATTTAGTCAGTTCAGTGTTTCAGTCAGTTCAGTGTTTCAGCCAGTTTGGTGTTTCGGGTAGTTTAGTGTTCCAAGCAGTTCAGTAATGCAGGCAGCTCAGCGTTTCAGATAGTTCCAATATTTGTAGCAGAGTGGATAGAACAATTATAAATAGTCGAAGAATCTTGCGGAGTCGCTGGGAGCGACTAGAAGATTGCGATGGAGTGTAGTGACTGGTAGGAGTCCGGTAACTCAGATATTGACAGAATAGTTGGACCAGGGAGGTCTCAGTGCATCCGGTAGGCGGATGAGGGGTAACATAATTCTCAGCCGGAGGAAGTAACGTTAAGAAAATTATGGAAAAGAGAAGGATTCAGTATGTACCAACAGTACTGACCAGCACTGTAAGTGGCTGGAGTGATGGACAAAAGGGGGTGTTAGATTTCCCAGGCAGAGAATTGGAGGTAGTTCGCAGGACAGTTGGTCATAGCAAAATTCGAGGACGAAGTTTAGTTTAAGTGGGGGAGAGTTGTAACACCCCAAAGTTTGGAAAGACAAGAAAAGAAAGAAAACCCCAATTTTTAGGGGAGACTCGGCGAGTCCATGGAAGGACTCGGCGAGTCCGAGCGGGATCCGGGTTGAGGTATAAGCGACCGATTCGGCGAGTCGGCCAAGGTGACTCGGCGAGTCTGGTCTGAGCAAGGAAAACCCTAAATCTGGGATTTAGAGCTTATTTAAACGTCTCATTCTCTCCCCTAGGGTTCCTTTACTGCCTCTCTAGCACATATCACTAAACCCTAGACGCCACAATCGTTTTGGAGCAAGATCTACCCTTAGTGAAGCTTTTGGAGCTTGAGAGAGAAGTTAGTCTTTGTGGAGCAAGAAGGGGGCCTTGGATCCAGAGTTGGTGGAACATTTCTGAGCATTTAAAGGTAATAAATCGTTACCTTCCCTCTTTTGTTTAATAGATCAACCTTGGCTATGTGATTTGGGGATTTTATGCCAAGCTTAAGAACTATTTCGAGTTAGAAGCCTAGATCTGAAGTTGCTACTTTAGATCTGAGTGTATCTTGGCCCAGAAAGTCATAAAGCATCTGTTCTTGGGTTGATAGTGAAGCCTCTTTGTCTTAAACCATAGTTTGGATTGTTTTAAGCCTAGATCTCTTGATCTACACGTAAAGTTTGCCACTTTACGTGGGGGATAGGCCTTAGAAGTATGGATCTATGAGTTGGAAGCCCTGTTTGGCTCGAAAAGCCACTGCATGGATTAAGGACTGAATAGAATGGGTGAGTCCTTCGAGTGGACTCGGCGAGTAGCTTGAAGATGAGGAGGAACTCGACGAGTGGGATGAACAGCTCGTCGAGTCGGATGAAGTTAGGCATGAAATCGGCGAGTTGGAAGAACAACTTGACGAGTTGGTTGATGATTGCCTTGGGCTCGGCGAGTCTATTCTTGGACTCGGAGAGTCAGGTCGCGAAACCCCCAAACCCTTCGAGTTGAAACTCGAATCAGTGAGTCGGATGGAGACTCAACGAGTTGGACAGGTCAGGACTCGGGAATAGTTGACCCGGCGAGTCATGGACTGACTCGGCGAGTCGAGTCGCGAATAGAAAGACCCTGAGCATATGAAATCGGCGAGTTATTAGGTGGACTCGGCGAGTAGGGTTGACCTGAAAGGTTGACTTTGACCAGGAGTTTGACCTTGACTAGAGTTGACCTAGTTGACCTTTGGAGGTCAAATGGACTAAGTGTTATATTGAAATTGGTAGCTCGAGGAGCTAGTGGAGCAGCAGTTCGGAGTCAGAGGTCGGGTAGCAGTCAAGAGGATTAGCGGCATCAGTTCAGCAGTCTCAGGTGAGTTTCCTTCCAGTAGGAACGGGTCTAAGGCCACAACGCCGACCCGTTTAGCTAGTAGCAGTTTCCGGATTTTGATCTGATGCAGTATTTAGTATGTTTGATGCCTTCGTGGCTCAGACAGGAATTATGTGTTATGTGTTCCGGGCCACGGCCCGATGTAGTATGTAGTATATGTGTGTTCATGCTAGTTGATATGTTTATGCTATGTTCTGTTCAGTTAGCCCGGACTTCGGTCCGATGCAGGGGACAAGGTCCCAGTTAGTCCGGACTTCGGTCCGATGCAGGGGGCAAGGCCCCAGTTAGCCCGGACTCGGTCCGATGCAGGGGACAAGGTCCCAGTTAGTCTGGACTTCGGTCCGATGCAGGGGGAAAGGCCCCAGTTAGCCCGGACTTCGGTCCGATGCAGGGGACAAGGTCCCAGTTAGTCCGGACTTCGGTCCGATGCAGGGGGCAAGGCCCCAGTTAGCCCGGACTTCGGTCCGATGCAGTGGGCAAGGCCCAATATGTGCTTTATATGTTATTGTATGGTATGTGGTAGATTGGGGGAACTCACTAAGCTTCGTGCTTACGGTTTTTCAGTTTTGGCTTCAGGTACTCAGTTTTCAAAGGAGGGGCTCAGGAAGATTGTAGTGCACACACCATAGTTAGTTAACCTGGGAAAGTTTGACTCTGATAATGATAATATGTTTTGAATTAATACTCGAAAATTATGTTATGACTTATGATACAGTTTTTTAAATATAATTTAGTAATGTTTTTAAAGAAATTTTTAGTTGTGATTTTTGGGTCGTTACAAGTTGGTTGCAGAGCCTTGGTTTAAGGGATTCGGGCGCACTCCTGAGTGTGTCTGAACTCAAACTAAGTGGTATAGAGTTTTCAAAAGAAAAACCATGGTTACAAAAGGATTTTGGGAAAAGAAAACAATTTTTGAAAAAGTATAAAGAAAAGAGTTTTAGAAAAAGAGAAAAGGGTTTTGAAAAGAGAAAAGGGTGTGGTGCATGCAATCAGCCGAGCTCAAGTAAGTACTCCCGATTTACCCATACAAGTTATGTTATGATTTTCAGTTTCAGTTTCAGTTTCAGTTTCAGTTTCAGTTTCAGCTTCAGTAGAACAGCATGCTAGAATAGGACTAAGGATCTAGGATGATGCCTTATGTGCCTGCTTTATGTGTTTCACATTGATAAGAATTTCATGCTAGTAATGAGTAGACGGTAGTAGGATAGCCTGTGTAGGTTATGCCTGATAGTATGAGCTTAGCATTGTATGCTAGTACAGTTTCTTGTTATGAGAATAGTTTTGCCTGAGTATGTTTCCTTTATCCGAATGTTGCTTGCTTTGTGCTTTGTGGGACTCTGAGTGATGGGAGTTAGCCATTAGGTGAATACGTCACACCACATGTGATCAGGGTTGAATAATCTCAGAGTGCTGGATTTGGCCCTATTGCGCAGCTCTAGTTTGAGTCCAACCGTTGTAGGGATGAGTCTTTTACTTGAAGGATTATCTGAGCCTCGTCACATGTGATGGTATTTAGGTGATGGCTAATTGGCATTACAAGGAGGCCTTTAGCAGCTGAGGACTGTTTGGGTAGAGTCAGAGGTTCCCTAGGGCAAGCCTAGGATGAGAGTAGCAGAGATCAGTAGAAGAGTAAAGGGGACTTGGTGGAGTTGAGGTAACTCTTGAGGAAAGTACGGATAGATGTGGAAGGTAGTATGGGCCCGTACTACTGAAAGCAGAGGATCCGTACTCAATTCAAGAGGGTCCAAGACAAAAACCAGGGAACTAGTAGAGTGTGTGAGAGATTCCGCAGCAGTAGTGTGTAATTGATCAGGAATTGTTATATTTTCAGTATGGTGACATTGCACAAGCTACCAGTTAGCAGTTCAGGCGTCGAGGAGGGATCTGGCTCGGGCTTTGGAGCCGGGCAGCTTGATGATCAGATGAGGGATTTCATTTCCGCTGAGATCATGCGCAACATCATTGATCAGACTCCAGTGATTTTCGGTTCGGTTAGAGAGGCCATTGTGGAGCTCATAGAAAGTCATCTTGAGGCCTTTAAGGCCGGGATAGTTTCAGGACAGATTGGGGCTTGTCTAGATCCCGATTCTTATGGAGTTCGGGGATCCATCAGGGAGGGAGATCCCATTTCTAGTTTTTTCCATCAGGGGACAGGAGTGAGTGTGGCATCCTGTCTCCAAGAGAGACCTTTGCATGATTGGATAGTTGAGGAGGTTACGCGAGCCATTCACGAGGATCTGCCCGACATGGTCGTGAGGATCACTTATAGATTGATCGAGAGGCTCCAGGATCAGACAGCTGTTGTTCAGTCAACGGGCAGGGAGTCGGAAAGGAAGAGGAAAACGGATGAGACTCAGGTAGCCACAGGTTCGGGTAAGAGGCTCAAAGGTTCGGATTTGAGGACGAGGAACTATCAGAGCCGCAGTCGATGCGGGAAGTGCGGAAGGACGCACATGGGTGTGTACAGGCGTAGAAGTGGCGGCGATGCTGTAGGTTTCAAGTGCAGCCAGATTGGTCATTTTAGCAGGGACTGTGTTGTTACCATCACCCAAGGACGTGATCCATTATGTTTCCATCGGATTCAGAGGGGCCACAAGAAGGCCCATTGTCCGAGTTTGTATATAGCAGGGCAGGTGCCAGCTCCTGCCCCTGGGACTTCGAGAGCCACTAACGGACATCACGGTCGGGCAAGGGCGCCTACGGCTCGGAGCCGAGTTTTCCGGTAGATTTCAGCAGGGATTCGAGCAGCACTGAGTGATGGAGGTATGTATCTTTTGCTTTTCTGTCATCTATTATTTGTGATATTATTGTTATGTTGCTGCATTGTTATCAATAAGATTAAGTGTTAGGGTATCATATTACCTTCTTGTGACGGAGTTTTATGCCATCTGCATACCTTGGAATTAGAATGGTGAAGTGGAGGTCGTCCCCTCTATATCAGGTTACTTCGGATACAGTAACTGTAGCATGTATGTGTAAGATGTAGTAGTGCCTTACTACTTGCGGAAGGCGTTAGTCGGGTAATGATCAGTTATATTTTCAGTATTGATAACCCAGAGTTTTTAGTGGAGTAGCTAGCGTTCAGTAAGGAAGTGGGTTGGGGATGTGCACACCAAACGCAGATTCTCGGGATGTAGTCCCTAAAGCAAATACAGTTAAGGATCGAAGGGTGCTCAGTCAGATAGCAAGAAGGGTGCGGATCTGGTAAGAGTTAGTTGGAGCACTGGCAAGGGTAAACGTCGGCGGACAGCATATCGCCCTTTTAATGGAAGGAAGGCTGGAAATCCTTTCGACCAGTGAGCAGTAAGGATCTAGCCGAATCCAAGTGGGGGAGAACCCTCCGAGTATACAAGGATAAGAGCCACGTAGACTCAGAATGAGTGCGCGACCTCTGAGAGGAAATGATAGTAGCACAGTGATTGACGGATCGAGAAATTCAGAATTGGGAGTTCGAGGACCTTCCCAGCAGTTAGTTCATGTAATCGAGATGGTTAGAAGTTGGTTGAGAATCCAGGATTTGAGGACCACCTGTAGGGGCTCAAGTGAATCGGAATGAGGATCCTGAGAACGGTTAGCAAGAGATGTTTTCGTATTAGTAGCCAGTGACAGAGTCAGCATGCAGGATTGTGTAGATTCAGGAGTTGGGAGTTTGGAAACTTCCCAACAATAGCTTCTTGTATCCGGATTAGTAGACGGTTGGTTTGGGAACCAAGCCGAAGAGTTCCTCGACGAAGCGCTAAGTATATTAAGGATATAAGATGTCGAGGATGATGCAGTATTCAAAGACTGAGGGCTAGTTTTGAGAAATCAAGATGAGGAATCACTAGCGAGACTAGGGATAGTCAGGATGTCCTCGGGATAGTAGTAGTAGTGTTGTAAGTCTGCGGGGGTAGCCGTAGCATTCACTAGCAGTCAGATAGTAGTAGTAGTGTTGTAAGTCTGCGGGGGTAGTCGTAGCATTCACTAGTAGTCAGATAGTAGTAGTAGTGTTGTAAGTCTGCGGGGGTAGCTGTAGCATTCACTAGCATTCAGATAGTAGTAGTAGTGTTGTAAGTCTGCAGGGGTAGCCGTAGCATTCACTAGCAGTCAGGTAGTCGTAGTGGTGTTGTAAGTCTGCGGGGGTAGCCGTAGCATTCACTAGCAGCCAGATAGTATTAGAGAGTTGTAAGTCTGCGAGCGTAGCCGCAGCCTTTATCAGGTTGGTAGGCAGCATGAGCACGTTGTTGGACGTGGGGGAAGCAGTAGTACCCACCAGTTCGGGTGCAGTAGTGAGGATATGGGAATCCACGAGTTAGATTCTGGATTTTCCTAATGGTTCAGTTATGGTTCAGTCGACGATTTGTCAGTAGATCGTCGCCTCAGTTATGAGATCAGAGTAGTAGTGGACCGTTGGGGTTCAGGTATGTTAAGGGCTACCATCAGTCTGGGAGCCATCATATTGTTAGTCGTGGAATTGATGATGTCAAGATGTGACGTAAGGACCTGATCGGTGGATCGGGAGGTTGTTAAAGTTACAGTGTCAGGATGACTGGTGGAAGCTAGTTCCAGAGGAAGATTTCGTTTAGAAGTTGTGGGAAGCAGCCATTTAGTCAGTTCAGTGTTTCAGTCAGTTCAGTGTTTCAGCCAGTTTAGTGTTTCGGGTAGTTTAGTGTTCCAAGCAGTTCAGTAATGCAGGCAGCTCAGCGTTTCAGATAGTTCCAATATGAGTAGCAGAGTGGATAGAACAATTATAAATAGTCGAAGAATCTTGCGGAGTCGCTGGGAGCGACTAGAAGATTGCGATGGAGTGTAGTGACTGGTAGGAGTCCGGTAACTCAGATATTGACAGAATAGTTGGACCAGGGAGGTCTCAGTGCATCCGGTAGGCGGATGAGGGGTAACATAATTCTCAGCCGGAGGAAGTAACGTTAAGAAAATTATGGAAAAGAGAAGGATTCAGTATGTACCAACAGTACTGACCAGCACTGTAAGTGGCTGGAGTGATGGACAAAAGGGGGTGTTAGATTTCCCAGGCAGAGAATTGGAGGTAGTTCGCAGGACAGTTGGTCATAGCAAAATTCGAGGACGAAGTTTAGTTTAAGTGGGGGAGAGTTGTAACACCCCAAAGTTTGGAAAGACAAGAAAAGAAAGAAAACCCCAATTTTTAGGGGAGACTCGGCGAGTCCATGGAAGGACTCGGCGAGTCCGAGCGGGATCCGGGTTGAGGTATAAGCGACCGATTCGGCGAGTCGGCCAAGGTGACTCGGCGAGTCTGGTCTGAGCAAGGAAAACCCTAAATCTGGGATTTAGAGCTTATTTAAACGTCTCATTCTCTCCCCTAGGGTTCCTTTACTGCCTCTCTAGCACATATCACTAAACCCTAGACGCCACAATCGTTTTGGAGCAAGATCTACCCTTAGTGAAGCTTTTGGAGCTTGAGAGAGAAGTTAGTCTTTGTGGAGCAAGAAGGGGGCCTTGGATCCAGAGTTGGTGGAACATTTCTGAGCATTTAAAGGTAATAAATCGTTACCTTCCCTCTTTTGTTTAATAGATCAACCTTGGCTATGTGATTTGGGGATTTTATGCCAAGCTTAAGAACTATTTCGAGTTAGAAGCCTAGATCTGAAGTTGCTACTTTAGATCTGAGTGTATCTTGGCCCAGAAAGTCATAAAGCATCTGTTCTTGGGTTGATAGTGAAGCCTCTTTGTCTTAAACCATAGTTTGGATTGTTTTAAGCCTAGATCTCTTGATCTACACGTAAAGTTTGCCACTTTACGTGGGGGATAGGCCTTAGAAGTATGGATCTATGAGTTGGAAGCCCTGTTTGGCTCGAAAAGCCACTGCATGGATTAAGGACTGAATAGACTCGGCGAGTCCTTCGAGTGGACTCGGCGAGTAGCTTGAAGATGAGGAGGAACTCGACGAGTGGGATGAACAGCTCGTCGAGTCGGATGAAGTTAGGCATGAAATCGGCGAGTTGGAAGAACAACTTGACAAGTTGGTTGATGATTGCCTTGGGCTCGGCGAGTCTATTCTTGGACTCGGAGAGTCAGGTCGCGAAACCCCCAAACCCTTCGAGTTGAAACTCGAATCAGTGAGTCGGATGGAGACTCAACGAGTTGGACAGGTCAGGACTCGGGAATAGTTGACCCGGCGAGTCATGGACTGACTCGGCGAGTCGAGTCGCGAATAGAAAGACCCTGAGCATATGAAATCGGCGAGTTATTAGGTGGACTCGGCGAGTAGGGTTGACCTGAAAGGTTGACTTTGACCAGGAGTTTGACCTTGACTAGAGTTGACCTAGTTGACCTTTGGAGGTCAAATGGACTAAGTGTTATATTGAAATTGGTAGCTCGAGGAGCTAGTGGAGCAGCAGTTCGGAGTCAGAGGTCGGGTAGCAGTCAAGAGGATTAGCGGCATCAGTTCAGCAGTCTCAGGTGAGTTTCCTTCCAGTAGGAACGGGTCTAAGGCCACAACGCCGACCCGTTTAGCTAGTAGCAGTTTCCGGATTTTGATCTGATGCAGTATTTAGTATGTTTGATGCCTTCGTGGCTCAGACAGGAATTATGTGTTATGTGTTCTGGGCCACGGCCCGATGTAGTATGCAGTATATGTGTGTTCATGCTAGTTGATATGTTTATGCTATGTTCTGTTCAGTTAGCCCGGACTTCGGTCCGATGCAGGGGACAAGGTCCCAGTTAGTCCGGACTTCGGTCCGATGCAGGGGGCAAGGCCCCAGTTAGCCCGGACTCGGTCCGATGCAGGGGAGAAGGTCCCAGTCAGTCCGGACTTCGGTCCGATGCAGGGGGAAAGGCCCCAGTTAGCTCGGACTTCGGTCCGATGCAGGGGACAAGGTCCCAGTTAGTCCGGACTTCGGTCCGATGCAGGGGGCAAGGCCCCAGTTAGCCCGGACTTCGGTCCGATGCAGTGGGTAAGGCCCAATATGTGCTTTATATGTTATTGTATGGTATGTGGTAGATTGGGGGAACTCACTAAGCTTCGTGCTTACGGTTTTTCAGTTTTGGTTTCAGGTACTCAGTTTTCAAAGGAGGGGCTCGGGAAGATTGCAGTGCACACACCATAGTCAGTTAACTTGGGAAAGTTTGACTCTGATAATGATAATATGTTTTGAATTAATACTCGAAAATTATGTTATGACTTATGATACAGTTTTTATAAATATAATTTAGTAATGTTTTTAAAGAAATTTTTAGTTGTGATTTTTGGGTCGTTACATTTCTAGGGTTGATGTAATTAGCACGAAGCCATAGATCCATAGGATGCATGTATACTTAGGTATATTGTTGTTTCGATTTTTCCGCTGCCTAGATTTAGAGTATATTTGATGCGTAGAAAACCTAACAACAGTAATGATGGGAATGTTTAATTATGGTATACTGATTCAGAGGATGACGAGGTGTGCATACCAAATCATGGTAATTGTTTGATTGCTAATCCATTCGTTGTAGGTCAGAGAGATTCAAAATGTTTTATGGTGCGCACCATGACTCAAAATGTGAAAGACCCTGTTTAATGGTTTGGTCTAGGTATACTAATTAGTGGTAGTGTCACACCCCCGAACCAGACGGCGAAAACGTCCGACGGCTATTGTGACTCAATTGAATACCCTCACAATGAATATACATGAAACATAACATCATACATTACCAAGCATTGAAATATTACAACTGGTAGGGTTTGCATTCTGTACATTGATCCACAATATTACATGCCCAAAAGTAAATCGTTCGATACTAATTAAAACAACAGCAAGACATTACTGAGTACATTTTTCCTTTTCGATTTACCTGTTACCTGAGAATACAAGTATTTTGAAAAACGTCAACATATGAAATGTTGGTGAGTTCATAAGTAATGTTTGAAATATGATGGTTTGTATTGTTTTGAAAATCACCAGAAAATCTAATATTTTCTGAAAAAAGCATAGTATAAAAAGTGTGAAGATCCGTAAGTATGCTTGTTTGTGTGACAACCCTATATTTTTCCAAAAATATAAAGAACGCTCAAAACCGAGTTATATTGAAGAAATTATAACCACTCGTATATTTACGACACGCCGTTAAAACATTATTTGACGTAAAAAGTAAAATCTCAATAAAATGCATTTTAGCCTTAAGAATCTAAACAAAAGTCATAAATCTCGTTGAAAGGTGAGTGTGCATAAAAAGATCGCCCAAATTGGACTTTGTATGAAGAAGTTATGAATTTTCCTATGTTTCGTAACAGTAGTAGAGGGCTAAAAACTCAAACTGAAGATTGAGTGTTATTTAGCTATCGCCACCTAAACGGAAATTGAAGATCTCCACAGTAGTAATAAAACGATAAAAAGACAAACGAAAACCGACGTTGAATAAAGAACCTATGAATTTTTAACGGACTTTAGGAGGCTCGGCCTATTAAAATTATATCATTAAAAATAAACTCAAAACTAGGCGACAGAGTCTAAATGAAAGTTGTAGAGCATAATCTCACATATGCGTGGATATAAAGAACACGAAAAACGGAGCTCGTACGCGAAAGTTACGGAATTTAGAAGATGACAGACCGAATTACGCCCCGCGTAAAAAGGGAGTACGCCCCGCGTACTAGGCCCAGAGTCGAGTCCCATCGGCTGCCCCTCTACGCTTAGCTAGACCCGAGTCGTAAGCCATGACGCATTATTACGCCCCGTGTAACCGAGGTACGCCCCGCGTACTGCGTACGCCCAGCGTACTTCGGAGGTACACGCCGCGTACGGGGAATTTCCAGCCTATAGATAGAGAGGTTAAGCTTCGAGTTTTTACACACATTCACAATTCCTCAGTCATTCTCCCATACTTCTAAGCTCCAGAGACCATTCCCTCACCTCGGTTTCCGCACTCGAGCCCCCGACGAAAGATTTACGCTGCAGAGATCCCCGAAGAGCCCGAAGACGCAACTTTCCGCGGTCGAAGTTTTGCTCAACCCTAGCCTCTCTGTTCAAACTTAACGAGTGAGTTCATACCCCTACTTTTCAATTCTTTTCACGTTTTAGGGGGGAATACAACTACATTGCAAGTCCAAGTATCGTTTTATAAACATAATTATAATATCTATCTTATATGGTTTTGATACGAATATCTTTATGTTTAAAGGACTATTATATCACCAAGTTGTTCTTACAAAATGGAAACATACTTTTTGAGAAACTATAATGAGTATAGTTATCAAGTTATTCATACATTTTACATATACATCTTGACAAATGAAATACTTTCAAAGGAAGTAAAGTCTTTATTTTCGTAAATCTGTTTATACCAAAAAATGTGAGACATTCAAACTTCAACCTACTCGTATGTATGCATTTCAAGTCCTGTATTACATACCATAATCTCTTGGAGGGAGAGCGTGATACTTGTGTATACATCTATACGGGATTGACAACCCCGCACCTAAACTATTAGCTATAGTTAGACCGGCAGGTCTGGGGTGACAAATGTCATAACACTACAACACCTGAAGCATGTTGTTATAGGCCGTCAGTGTCATTAGTATGGTTATAAAACTCACATAAAAGTATAAAAACAAGATTGATTTACGAGATTCATATATGCATTGCAGTTTGCTACTTTATTCTCATACAAAGTTGTCTTTGTCATTCAAGTACGAAAGATACCAATACATACCCACTCTGAAAACTTTTCGAATCATTTATAGAAAATATCGGATATTCTGAAAACCCCGTTTTACCGAATTGCTACCAAAAAGGATATACTTTCCAACTCGAAACCTTCATTAACTCACTAACTTAATTGTTAACACTTTTTCAAAACCACTTGTATTTCTCAGGGAATCAGTAATACAGGTAACTACCAGCTTTTGGAGGAGGAACACTAAGGATGTTTTATTATTGAACATTTATCATCATATTGTAATATTCTTTTGCTAATATGTATAGCGCAACAATATACGTTTTCATTATATATATGATGGTTGTGTTACTTTCTTTACAATATTCAATTGTAGTGATACTACGTGAGGTCATCCACCCCCGAATGTTTCCGCCATTCTGGTTTGGGGGTGTGACAGTTTGTTTCTATAAATGTAAAAGTAAAATTTGTTAAACTCGGTATGCATTTCGTAGGTGTATTAATTGAAAACCCTAGGAAAACCCGATGTTTTCCTAATACTTTGAATCAAGCGTTTTATATTTTGTTATTTCGTTGCGACGTGTGTATTCGTTGAGTCCCGGTGACATTGGATTAATTATGGATTGTGAATTGTTATAAACACACATTAATGAAAATGACTAGTTTACAACTATACAAACCATCCCTTAGGCGTCGTTCGCACTATTCACTTAATCCAATCACCCCGACTTCTCATAGCCCCACAACCGAGGAGGAAAAGAGGGTGTGAAGCCCGCGATATTTCCATAAGTCGTTCAAGGCTATCGTGAATGCGAAGGGCCCTTAGCCCGACTCGCATTGGTGAATTCTCGACTTCGCTAGCAGTACCAAAGGACCCTTGGGGCCCAATAGCACAAAAGCCATTGAAAGTCCTTTTACACGGAATTAGGTCATATAAGACCCGACTACATGTAAGCGAGTTTCCTTCGGGCTAAAGATCATGTCATTGGGCTAGCTAGGCCCAACAAGCACGATTTGAAACTTTCGAGCCCAAAGATGGTGTATCGACGTCTGGTGTATTCCCACGTGTGTATTTCCTTCCCGAAATTTCCACGTGTGTATTGAATTCCCGAAATTTCTGTGTGTGTATTGAAGTATCGTCGTGTTATTAATTTCGGATTCGTTATTTATTCGAGACCGAATCAGTTCGTTTGATAACGATTTTGGTGTTGAAGGTGTACTATATTTCGCCGATAGTCGTGGTACTAGTATTCCATCCTAACAGATTTATTGTTTAAAATCACTAGAATTTTTCTTTTGCAGCCCCTCTCTTTTGGATAAATTTTCAATTTTGGCCCTTTGCATAAAAGAATTTCCGTTTTAGTCCTTAAACCATTTTTCTTGACACTTTAGTACCAAAACTTATTGAAAGGGTATTTTTCAGCTCAAGTTTATTTGAAAAACAGTTTTAGTCCCTCAAGATGAAGTTTTCTCGGCTGAAACCTCATTTTTTGCAATTTTTACATTTTTGGCCCTAAATATAATTTTTTTGCATCTTTAGTCCCTTTTGAATATGAAAAGCATTTTTGACCCTTGAAATGGACTCGGAGCACTAGTAGTCCCCTGTTTTACAGAAAAATACAGTTTCAGCCCCTCTAATTTGAAAATCTCGCAATTTGGGCTTTATTGGGCCGAAAAGTTCATTTTTGGCCCATTATGCTTAAAATTTCACATTTTAATCCTTCAAAAGATAATCTTTCCAGAAAATACATTGTTGAAACTGTTTTGACTCATTTCAACCATCAGAATTTGTATTTTGTCATTTTGTGCCCTTTAACTTTATATTTTTAACATTTTGAGTCCAAAAATGGGATTTTTAGCCCAAAGAGTTCATATTAACCAACTTGGTTATTTTTCTAGAGTTGATTTGTATGAAATAATATGACTTATACTTATTTCATTCAACATGAGGTAGATCTCGGTTTTTAGTTCTTTTGGACTAGATCCAACACCATAATCACATAAGAACATGTAAATAAACATAGAAATCACACAAAACATACATATACTCATAGATCTACACATTTGCTTGTATTCCCCCCCCCCCCCCCCCCCCACAAAACTTATAAAAACCGAAAAATAGGGGGTATGAAGCTCACCTTGTGTTGTGGTTTCGATTTGAAGAAGAAAAGAGAAGAGTTTGTTGCTATTTCGGCCCTAGCAACCTTTTCTTGGAAGATCTCGAATTTAGGGGGTTCTAAGATACAAGATCATCATTTCATATGAGTTAAGAAGAGATTTTTGGATAGAAGAAGGAGTCTAAAGTGTGGATCCAAGCATCAACTTACCTAGATGATGATTTTTGTGAAGAATCCTCCTTGCAAGGCCCTTGAATCTCGAAATTTTTGAAGGGAAAGTGAAGGGATTTGTGGTGTGTTCTTGAGAGTGTTTAGGTGAATGATTATGTGTGTGTGTGTGTGATACTCTCGGCTGAGAGTAATAGAAGAAGAAGAGAGAGAGAGAAGTGAGAGGACATGCATGGAAACATGTGAGATAAGCTTGGATATCCCATAGGTATTAAGGAGGTGGCTAATCCTCCTTAATTCTCAATTTCTTCTTTTCTTTCCCTTTTTTTTCTACTTGGGCCGACAGATAGAGGGGAGAGATGGAGACTTGGGCCTTTGGTGCTTAAATCCAAATCATGGGCCCATATTGATTGTTTTTCGGCCCATTGGACTCCTAGGGTGCCTCATGGCCCAATTTGGTTGATTTGATTAGTTATGGTCCAATAAGGGTATTTTGTTTAATTCCAGGCCCATTATGGCCCAAAATGTTGAAATAAATGAAAGTGGGTCCAATTAGAGCCCATTTAAGAATTCTAAGCCCAAGATAGTCAAATTGGAAGCTTATTGGTCCATTGGGCCCAATAAGGAAGTCCTAGTCCAAAGTGGACCTAAACAAGAACTTCTAGGGTTTCCCATTTGCTTGTTGACTATCTGTAATGCTTGTATGGTGTATTAGATTGCAAATTTTGTTGTCATAAAGTATGCATCATACATGCTCTTAAGACTTTGATTCATAATTTTTACTAAATTGTTGTAGTTACAAGGCACAAAATTTCTAGTTGTGACATCATCCCCCCGTTAGAGGTTGAAAGCTAGATTTGAGAATGCTAGAATAGGTGAGGGTACTTTTGCTTCATTTGATCTTCACGTTCCCATGTGAATTCTGGCCCACGCTTCGCGTTCCACTGTACTTTCACGATGGATGCAACTTTGCTTAGTACGCTTCACCTCCCTGTCCATGATTTCAACCGGTTCTTCAACGAACAGGAGATTCTCGTTGATTTTGATCTCGTCAATGGGAATGTGTAACAACGCAAATTTTCAAACAAATTTTTCATTTTAAAAATAGAGTATTTCCATTCAAAACAAGGCATAAGTAATTTAAGTGTCATGTCAAATACAAATTGACTGAATCCCAAGAGCATAAAAACATCCTTCAGTGTGTACAGATCACGTCGGCGCCTTCCCACGGTCCTCGCTCGTACCTGAAAGATATACATAACAACTGTAAGCATAAATGCTTAGTGAGTTCCCCAATATACAACTTACGCACATACGCCTCTCCAGGCCTTGACCTTCCGGTCCACAACACAACGCCTTCCGGCCCATAACATATTGCCTTCCGGCCCACATAAACATACATAGCACGCATAACAATTAACTTACCACATATAGCACGTATATCACATATCATATCCGACCTTCCGGTCACACAGTCAAACCCTTCCGGGTACAGTATAGTGAGAAGACTCACCTCGTGAATACTGAAAGCTAGCAAATCCTTAAATCATTCGTGCTCGATCCGCCGAGCTACAAACTCCCTATAACATCATATATCTCTTATCAACACTTTTATCTTCTAAGTTAACTGACCCTAAGAAGTCACACATAGGTCAACTCTGGTCAACGGTCAACGGTCAACGGTCAACGGTCAACTCGACCGGACTCGGTGAGTGCCATGGCGACTCGGCGAGTCTAGACGTCCTCCAATCCTCTAAGATTCCCCTTCTACTCGTCGAGTATCCTCCTTGACCCGATGAGTTACTCCTGGAAGAATCGCGGGGCCACCCCGACTCAACTCGCCGAGTCTGAAGAACAGCTCGACGAGTCCCAGTTATTCTTCAAGCTACTCGCCGAGTCTGTTCATCGGACTCGGCGAGTCCATGCCATGCAACCGCTCAAACTGCTTCCTAAGGTCAGAACTGCTCCGACCATTCCTAGGTCTGGCCTTCCTAGACTGATCCATCACGTAAGGTCCTCATTTCGGTGCTCATGATACACCCCAATACTTATAATTTACATATTGACCTAAGGCATAAGGATTCCAATCCAAAACCTTCATCAATTCCCGAAATGCACAGGCTTGGGACATTCTGGACCTCCAAAGGTCCCAATACAGGGTTACAATCGTTTGGGGGACTAGGGTAACATTCAATCTAGCCACAAAAGGGTTCCATAAACCCTAATTCTCTAAACACATCACCATAGCAGAGTATACTCGAATTCTTACCTGGATAATGTACTCTCTGTGTCCCCAACAACTCCTTCAAAATCACCAATGGCCTTTAACCTTGCTCCAGATGCACACAATCGATTTAGGGGTCCTCTCAGAAGGCTAAAATGAACAATGACGGCCAATAAGTCCCTTTTATACATCCCAAACCTGAACGGTTAGGGTTTTCGCTAAACAGCGCAGACTCGCCGAGTCCATATCTGGACTCGTCGAGTCCCGTCGCGAACCCGCGACCAGGTCTGCGATCCTACTCGGCGAGTCTGGGCTCCAACTCGCCGAGTCCCCTCTTAAAACACCCCAAAACATAATTTTAACAATACCTGAGATTCCGGGCTGTTACAATTCTCCCCCACTAGGATTAGACTTCGCCCTCGAAGTCTCACTCTGAAAATAGTTCCGGATGCTGCTCCCGCATCTCACGTTCCGGCTCCCAAGTCATTTCTAATCCCTTCCGGTGTTGCCACTGAACCAACACCAGAGGTACCTCCTTGTTCCTCAGAACCTTGATCTTCCGATCCCTGATGGCCACTGGTCTCTCAGCATAATTCAGGCTCGCATCCACCTGAATGTCCTCTAATGGGACCACTACCGACTCATCGGCTATGCACTTCCTCAATTGCGACGCATGAAAAGTGTCGTGGATCTGCCCCAACTCCGCTGGCAACTCCAAACGATAGGCTACCCGGCCTATCCTTGCAATCACACGAAATGGCCCAATATACCGGGGCCCCAACTTGCCACTCTTCCTGAATCGAATCACTCCCTTCCAAGGAGAGACCTTTAGGAGAACGAAGTCGCCGACTTGAAACTCAAGCTCGGATCGGCGCCTATCTGCATAACTCTTCTGTCGGCTCTGGGCGGTCAATAACCTCTGTCTAACTTGCTGAATCTGCTCTGTCGTCTGAAGCACGATCTCTGTGCTGCCCATCACTCTCTGTCCCACCTCTCCCCAGCAAATGGGGGTCCGACACCTCCTACCATACAACAGCTCAAAAGGTGGCATACCAATGCTCGAATGATGGCTGTTGTTGTAGGAAAACTCTGCCAAGGGTAAATACGCATCCCAGCTACCCCCGAAGTCTAACACACACGCTCGAAGCATGTCCTCCAGCGTCTGAATCGTCCGCTCGCTCTGACCGTCTGTCTGGGGATGGTATGCGGTACTAAAATGCAATTTAGTACCCAGCTCCTCATGGAATTTCTTCCAGAACCTGGAAGTGAAGCGCACATCACGGTCGGAAACAATCGAAATCGGCACTCCATGCCAAGATACTACTTCTCTCACATATATCTCTGCCAACTTCTCCGCTGAAGAACTCTCGCTGATGGCAAGGAAGTGTGCACTCTTCGTTAACCTATCCACAATCACCCAAATTGCATCCACTCCCCTGGAAGTTCTCGGTAATTTGGTGATGAAATCCATAGTGATCTGTTCCCACTTCCACTCAGGAACCTCCAATGGCTGTAACTTGCCATGCGGTCTCTGGTGCTCGGCCTTAACCCTACGGCAGGTGAAGCACCTCTCAACGAACCAGGCGACGTCCCTTTTCATACAGGGCCACCAATACTCTTTCCTCAAATCCAAATACATCTTCGTAGCACCGGGATGGATCGAGAATTTCAATCTATGAGCCTCTTCCATCAAAGTAATACGCGTACCGCCCACGAACGGTACCCAAATCCGACCCTGAAACGTCAGAAGTCCTCGTCCATCCTTAACGAACTCTGAAATTAACCCAACGACCCGCTCTTTCTTCTTCATCTCTGGTCTCACCACCTCGGCCTGTGCCCCACGAATAGCATCCAATACTGGAGTCATCACAGTCAGTCTCAAACATACATCTCGCAATGGAGTGCTCTCCGCCCTACGGCTCAATGCATCGGCTACCACATTAGCCTTGCCCGGGTGGTACAGGATCTCACAATCATAATCCTTGACCACATCTAACCACCTCCTCTGACGCATATTCAGGTTGGGCTGATCCATCAAATAATTCAAGCTCTTATGGTCCGTGTATATCGTACATCGAACCCCATACAGGTAGTGACGCCAAATCTTGAGAGCGAACACTACTGCCCCCAACTCTAAATCATGCATGGGATATCTCGCCTCATGAGGCTTCAGCTGCCTCGACGCATAAGCTATTACATGACCCCTCTGCATCAACACCGCACCCAGTCCCGAAATCGATGCGTCGCAATATACAACAAAATCTTCCATCCCTTCCGGGAGAGCTAATACCGGGGCTTCGCACAGTCTCTGGCGAAGTGTCTCAAAGGAAGTCTGCTGCTCGGGTCCCCATGAGAATGCAACACCCTTCCGGGTCAATCTGGTGAGCGGCACTGCGATCTTGGAGAAATCCTTAATAAATCTCCGATAGTACCCTGCCAACCCAAGGAAACTCCTGATCTCAGAGGGTGACTTCGGCACCTCCCAACTCATCACAGCCTCAACCTTGGCCGGATCGACCAATATCCCTTCCTGATTAACAACATGTCCTAGAAATTGGACCTCCCGCAACCAGAAGTCACATTTGGAGAACTTTGCATAAAGCTTCTCCGACCTCAATACCTCAAGGACCTCCCTCAAATGCTCCTCATGCTGCTCTCTAGATCTCGAATACACTAGGATGTCGTCAATAAATACAATCACTGACCGATCCAACATCGGCCTGCATACCCTGTTCATGAGATCCATGAACACAGCCGGGGCATTGGTGAGCCCGAAAGGTATCACCACAAACTCATAATGCCCATATCGCGTCCTAAACGCTGTCTTCTGGACGTCCTCATCCCGCACTCTCACCTGATGGACGACCAGGTCTGCGATCCTACTCGGCGAGTCTGGGCTCCAACTCGCCGAGTCCCCTCTTAAAACACCCCAAAACATAATTTTAACAATACCTGAGATTCCGGGCTGTTACAGAATGACGAGTGTTTCATCCGATAGACACTTCTTTAGATTAGAGACATGGAACACGAGGTGTACACTGTTTAGCTCTACGGGTAGTTGTAGTTTATACGCCACTGGACCTATTCGGGCGACGATCTCGAAAGGTCCAATGTATCGTGGGTTCAGTTTTCCCTGTTTTCCGAAACGAATAACTCCTTTCCAAGGTGAGACTTTTAATAGTACTCGATCCCCGACCTGAAATTGTAAGGGTTTTGCCGTTTATCGGCGTAGCTCTTTTGTCGGTCGTCCGATGCTTGTAATCGAGCTCTGATTTGAACGATCTTTTCCGTGGTTTCACGAATGATGTCCGGTCCCGTTAGCGCCTTGTCCGACGTATGTTCTTTTCCTAGTTGGGTATCACCCACCTCAGCCCAACATAACGGTGATCTACACTTACGCCCGTATAGTGCTTCGAAAGGAGCGACCTTGATGCTCGAATGGTAACTGTTGTTATACAAGAATTCGACTAAGGGTAAATGGGTATCCCAAGACTTCCCAAAGTCTATCACACATGCGCGAAGCATGTCTTCAAGCGTTTGAATGGTTCGTTCACTTTGACCATCCGTTTGTGGATGATAAGCGGTGCTCATGTCGAGATGAGTTCCTAGTGCTTTTTGGAGTGATTGCCAAAAACGTGAAGTGAACCTACTGTCTCTATCCGAGATAATAGACACTGGTACTCCGTGGAGTCTCACGATTTCTCGAATGTATAAAGGTGTCAATCTCTCCATCTTCTAGGATTCTTTTATTGGCAGGAAATGGGCAGATTTCTTCAGTCGGTCGACTATTACCCATATGGTGTCTAGTCCATCCGACATTTTAGGTAGTTTGGTCACGAAATCCATAGAAATTCCTTCCCATTTCCACTCAAGGATTACCGGTTGCTGCAATAATCCTGAGGGCTTCTGGTACTCCACCTTTACCTTGGCACACGTAAGGCACTTACTAACATAGGTGGCGATTTCCGCCTTCATGTTAGGCCACCAATAGTGTTGTTTGATATCCGAGTACATCTTGTTTGAGTCGGGATGGATGGAGTATTGCGTCTTCTGAGCTTCCTTCATGACTACTTCCCTAAATCCTCTGAGTTTAGGGACCCAAATACGGTTCATGAAATAGTATACTCCATTCTCCTTTGCCTCTAGGTTCTTCTCCATTCCGCGCCATGCTTCGCTTGCTCTATTTTCCGTCTTCATTGCCTCTGACTGGGCTACTTCAATTTGAGTGGCTAGGTGAGATTGAATGGTTATTGAGAGAGTTTTCGTACGACGATTAGAGTAGTCCTTCCGACTCAATGCGTCAGCTACCACGTTGGCCTTGCCTGGGTGGTACTTGATTTCACACTCGTAATCGTTTAATAATTCGACCCATTTTCGTTGCCTCATGTTCAACTCTTTCTGGTTCAAGATGTGCTGGAGACTCTTGTGGTCCGTGAAGATGGTGCACTTCATACCGTAAAGGTAATGCCTCCAAATCTTCAGGGCAAAGACCACGGCTCCCAATTCTAGGTCATGGGTCGTATAATTCACTTCGTGCGTCTTTAGTTGGCGGGATGCGTAAGTTATCACCCTTCCACGCTGCATGAGAACGCAACCTAAGCCCTGATTTGATGCGTCACAGTAGACCACGAAATCTTCCATTCCCTCCGGTAGTGATAGTACCGGGGCACTACAGAGAGCTTGTTTCAGGGTTCAGAATGCGACTTCTTGTTTGTCCGTCCATTTGAATGGTACGCCCTTTTGTGTAAGCGAGGTAAGTGGCTTGGCGATCTTAGAGAAGTTTTGAATGAATCTCCTATAGTAGCCTGCTAGACCCAAGAATTGACGGATTTCTGTGGGTGTTGTCGGGACTGCCCATCCTTCAACAGCCTTGACTTTAGAGGGATCCACATGAATTCCATCTTGGCTAACAACATGACCTAGGAAGTTCACACTACGGAGCCAGAACTCACACTTGGAGAGTTTTGCGCATAGCTTTTCCGATCGCAGAGTTTCTAGGATTTGTCGGAGATGTTGGCCACGCTCTTCTTCGCTTCGGGAATAGAGGAGAATGTCGTCGATGAAGACAATGACAAAGTTGTCGAGGAATGGTCGACATATCCGGTTCATCAGATCCATAAATGCGGCAGGGGCATTTGTTAGACCGAAGGGCATTACGACAAATTCATAATGTCCGTAACGAGTTCGGAAAGCGGTTTTTGGAATATCCACTTCCCGGACTTTGAGTTGATAGTATCCGGACCGTAGATCTATCTTAGAAAAATAACTAGCTCCTTGGAGCTGGTCAAATAGATCGTCGATTCGTGGGAGTGGGTAGCGATTTTTAACAGTGAGTTTATTTAACTCTCTATAATCGATGCACATTCTAAAAGATCCGTCCTTCTTTTTAACAAAGAGGACTGGAGGTCCCCATGGCGAGTAACTAGGTCGGATGAATCCCTTGTCCAAGAGTTCACTGAGTTGGCTAGACAATTCCTGCATTTCAGCAGGAGCTAGCCGATAGGGTGATTTAGCGAGAGGAGTTGCCCCTGGAACGAGGTCAATTCGGAACTCCACTTGTCTCTCTGGGGGTACTCCAGGAAGATCTTCAGGAAACACGTCTGGGAAGTCACATGCTATGGGAATGTCTTGAATGTTAACCTCTTCCTTGGTTTTATCCACTATGTGAGCCAGGAATGCCAAATTGTTCTTTCGTAGATGTTTCCGTGCCTGGATGCACGAGATGAGGCGAAGGTTCATGCTAGGTTTGTCTCCGTAAATTACTAGGGTTTCGTGATTGGGAAGGTGAAGGTGAACGACCTTCTCGTGACACATAATTTCAGCATGGTGGGGGCTTAACCAGTCCATGCCAATAATCATGTCGAAACTCCTAATGGACACAGGCAGTAAGTCTATTCGAAAGACGTGTTGGTTCAGGGTTAGGGTACATCCGATGTAGATTTCCCCAGTGGATTCGGTTTTCCCATTGTCCATTTCCACCGTAAAGGTCTCATTGAGCTTCTGGGGTTGTTGTTTTAATAAATGCTTAAATCTATTGCTCACGAAACTTCGCTCTGCTCCGGTGTAAAATAGGATGCATGCATAAGTGTGGTTTAGGAGAAACGTACCGGTAACAACAGCGGGGTCCTGAATCGCCTCACCCTGACCCATGGTCAGCATCCTTCCTATTCCTCCATTTCCGGGATTGTTGTTGTTAGGGAAATATCGGCGGAAATGCCTAGTCCTCCCACACCCATAGCAGGTGTGGCTAGGCCCTGCATTATTGCCGCCGGTGGTGATGTTGTTGTTGTTGTTGCTATTTCCTTGTTGTTGGTTTTGGGGAGGGTAAGTCCTGCAGTACCTCGCCGTGTGTCCCCTTCGATGGCAACTGGTGCACTGCAACTCCTTGCATTCTCCATTGTGATGGAAGCCGCACTTGTTGCACTTGGGAAGATTACCAGAATAAGGTCTGGGAGCATTTGAAGCAGCTGAGGCTAGAGCATGTGGTGTGGCTGGAACCGGTGTGGTGGCAGCATTAACTGCCACTATCTGCTGCTTCTTAGAGGTCTCGGGGCCCTGAAGCCCCTTCCTCTTGTTGTTCTTCCCTTTCTTGCCATCACCTTCCTTCTTGCCTTCAGCCTCAGCTGGCTTCTCACCCTTTTTGTTGTTATGGTCATACAACTTCTTCGCCAATCTTTTTGCACTGTCAAATGTTTCGGGGTTTGAAGATATCACATTTCCTTGGATTGGTGATGTTAGTCCCCAGATGAATCGCTCAATCTTCTTTCCTTCCGAGGTGATCATACCCGGGCATAACAAAGATAGTTCACTAAATCTCGATATGTAGGCATCGATATTCGCATTCTGCACAGTGAGGTTCCACAGCTCGTGCTCCATTTTCTGAATCTCACCTTGTGGGCAGTATTCATCCATCAGCATTTCTTTCATTTCCGACCACGGCATGGAGTTGGCTACAGGGAGTGTCATGGCTTCCATGTGTCCGTTCCACCAAGTGAGCGCCTGATCCACAAAAGTGCAGGCTGCGAACTTCACCTTCATCTCCTCATGACAATCGCATATCTCAAATATCGATTCCACCTTCTCGATCCATCGCTTCAGAGTGATCACCCCTCCAGTGCCGTTAAAGGTTCGTGGTTTGGCGTTTGTGAAGTCCTTGTAGGTACATGTTTTGGTGGGTCCTTGATTCATTCCGTTGTTCGAACTCCCGGCCCCTTGCCCGTTGACTCCTCCATTCTTCCCCTAATGAATTTGTGCCATCGCTGCACTGACCGCAGCAGAGATTATTGCCTGGAATGCGGTTGAGTCAACTTCAGGTGGGGTTTGTCCAGGGTTTCCGCGAGTAGGTCAGTGAAGCATCTTCTTGTCGCTAAACTGAAAGATGTTGAGTGTACGTGGTTTCCGTGAGGTTGTGATCCTACTGACTAGGTGTATGGCATGAACTTAAGTACTTCTATCATTTAGCATGCTATCATAGATTCGCAACACATAGCAATTTGTAATATCATAACAAAACACGTAAAAGTTCACTAGTATTATCCTATGCCTCTTCCACTATTGCAGACTAAACAGACGTTCTCTTATTGGTGATAAAGGGGTTTGTTTTTAAGTTCCCTAGCTATCGCGATCTCATCAGAACATGTGTTAGTTATACCTTGGAGGGAATGTAGTTGATCAGGCTACATCCACTTCTTGATACCACTAAAAACAGTCCTGAATTAACCGGGATACTAGCGTGATCTTGTTTGGATCGGCGTTATGTTCCCATTCCTAATGCAAGCAGGGGTGTTTTATTGTTGTGTTTTACTTGTTTTGTTCAGAGTTGTGTTAGTCCTTCTTTTCGTTTATAGTTGTGTATCAATGTGTGGCTAGATATGCTAGTTCACTATAAACAAAGCTCTGATACCAACCTGTCACACCCTCGAACCAGACGGCGGAAACGTCCGAGGGCTATTGTGACTCAATTGAATACGATCACAATGAATATACATGAAACATAACATCATACATTACCAAGCATTGAAATATTACAACTGGTAGCGTTTACATTCAGTACATTGATCCATAATATTACATGCCCAAAAGTAAATGGTTCGATACTAATTAAAACAACAGCAAAACGTTATTGAGTACATTTTTCCTTTTTGATTTACCTGTTACCTGAGAATACAAGTATTTTGAAAAACGTCAACATATGAAATGTAGGTGAGTTCATGAGTAATGTTTGAAATATAATGGTTTGTATTGTTTTGAAAATCACCAGAAAATCCGATAGTTTTTGAAAAGAGCATAGTACAAAAAGTGTGAAGATCCGTAAGTATGCTTGTTTGTTTCTATAAATGTAAAAGTAAAATTTGTTAAACTCGGTATGCATTTCGTAGGTGTATTAATTGAAAACCCTAGGAAAACCCGATGTTTTCCTAATACTTTGAATCAAGCGTTTTATATTTTGTTATTTCGTTGCGACGTGTGTATTCGTTGAGTCCCGGTGACATTGGATTAATTATGGATTGTGAATTGTTATAAACACACATTAACGAAAATGACTACTTTACAACTATACAAACGATCCCTTAGGCGTCGCTCGCACTATTCACTTAATCCAATCACCCCGAATGAAAATGACTAGTTTACAACTATACAAATGATCCCTTAGGCGTCGTTCGCACTATTCACTTAATCCAATCACCCCGAATGAAAATGACTAGTTTACAACTATACAAACGATCCCTTAGGCGTCGTTCACGCTATTCACTTAATCCAATCACCCCGACTTCTCATAGCCCCACAACCGAGGAGGAAAAGAGGGTGCGACGCCCCCAATATTTCCATAAGTCGTTCAAGGCTATCGTGAATGCGAAGGGCCCTTAGCCCGACTCGCATTGGTGAATTCTCGACTTCGCTAGCAGTACCAAAGGACCCTTGGGGCCCAATAGCACAAACGCCATTGAAAGTCCTTTTACACGGAATTAGGTCATATAAGACCCGACTACATGTAAGCGAGTTTCCTTCGGGCTAAAGATCATGTCATTGGGCTAGCTAGGCCCAACAAGCACGATTTGAAACTTTCGAGCCCAAAGATGGTGTATCGACGTCTGGTGTATTCCCACGTGTGTATTGCCTTCCCGAAATTTCCACGTGTGTATTGAATTCCCGAAATTTCTGTGTGTGTATTGAAGTATCGTCGTGTTATTAATTTCGGATTCGTTATTTATTCGAGACCGAATCAGTTCGTTTGATAACGATTTTGGTGTTGAAGGTGTATTATATTTCGCCGATAGTCGTGGTACTAGTATTCCATCCTAACAGATTTATTGTTTAAAATCACTAGAATTTTTCTTTTGCAGCCCCTCTCTTTTGGATAAATTTTCAATTTTGGCCCTTTGCATAAAAGAATTTCCGTTTTAGTCCTTAAACCATTTTCCTTGACACTTTAGTATCAAAACTTATTGAAAGGGTATTTTTCAGCTCAAGTTTATTTGAAAACAGTTTTAGTCCCTCAAGATGAAGTTTTCTCGGCTGAAACCTCATTTTTCGCAATTTTTACATTTTTGGCACTAAATAGAAATTTTTTGCATCTTTAGTCCCTTTTGAATATGAAAAGCATTTTTGACCCTTGAAATGGACTTGGAGCACTAGTAGTCCCCTGTTTTACAGAAAAATACAGTTTCAGCCCCTCTAATTTGAAAATCTCGCAATTTGGACTTTATTGGACCGAAAAGTTCATTTTTGGCCCATTATGCTTAAAATTTCACATTTTAATCCTTCAAAAGATAATATTTCCAGAAAATACATTGTTGAAACTGTTTTGACTCATTTCAACCATCAGAATTTGTATTTTGTTATTTTGGGCCCTTTAACTTTATATTTTTAACATTTTGAGTCAAAAAATGGGATTTTTAGCCCAAAGAGTTCATATTAACCAAATTGGTTATTTTTATAGAGTTGATTTGTATGAAATAATATGACTTATACTTATTTCATTCAACATGAGGTAGATCTCGGTTTTTTGTTCTTTTGGACTAGATCCAACACCATAATCACATAAGAACATGTAAATAAACATAGAAATCACACAAAGCATACATATACTCATAGATCTACACATTTGCTTGTATTCCCCCCCCCCCCCCACAAAACTTATAAAACCGAAAAATAAGGGGTATGAAGCTCACCTTGTTGCTATTTCAGCCCTAACAACCTTTACTTGGAAGATCTCGAATTTAGGGGGTTCTAAGATACAAGATCATGATTTCATATGAGTTAAGAAGAGACTTTTGGATAGAAGAAGGAGTCTAAAGTGTGGATCCAAGCATCAACTTACCTAGATGATGATTTTTGTGAAGAATCCTCCTTGCAAGGCCCTTGAATCTCGAAATTTTTGAAGGGAAAGTGAAGGGATTTGTGGTGTGTTCTTGAGAGTGTTTAGGTGAATGATTATGTGTGTGTGTGTGTGATACTCTCAGCTGAGAGTAATAGAAGAAGAAGAGAGAGAGAGAAGTGAGAGGACATGCATGGAAACATGTGAGATAAGCTTGGATATCCCATAGGTATTAAGGAGGTGGCTAATCCTCCTTAATTCTCAATTTCTTCTTTTCTTTCCCTTTTTTTTTCTACTTGGGCCGAGAGATAGAGGGGAGAGATGGAGACTTGGGCCTTTGGTGCTTAAATCCAAATCATGGGCCCATATTGATTG
Organism: Lactuca serriola; assembly: GCF_051521515.1. Taxonomy (NCBI): domain Eukaryota; kingdom Viridiplantae; phylum Streptophyta; class Magnoliopsida; order Asterales; family Asteraceae; genus Lactuca; species Lactuca serriola. The sequence continues at coordinate 238,382,087 of NC_136408.1, forward strand.
TTTTTCGGCCCATTGGACTCCTAGGGTGCTTCATGGCCCAATTTGGTTGATTAGATTTGTTATGGTCCAATAAGGGTATTTTGTTTAATTCTAGGCCCATTATGGCCCAAAATGTTGAAATAAATGAAAGTGGGTCCAATTTGAGCCCATTTAAGGATTCTAAGCCCAAGATAGTCAAATTGGAAGCTTATTGGTCCATTGGGCCGAATACGGAAGTCCTAGTCCAAAGTGGACCTAAACAAGAACTTCTTGGGTTTCCCATTTGCTTGTTGACTATGTGTAATGCTTGTATGGTGTATTAGATTGCAAATTTTGTTGTCATAAACTAAGCATCATACATGCTCTTAAGACTTTGATTCATAATTTTGACTAAATTGTTGTAGTTACAAGGCACAAAATTTCTAGTTGTGACAAGTAGTGATGGTATATAAAGTCAATTTTGTCTAGTTTACGGTTGGTATGTGTTTACGGCCGTAAAGTCTTTGCGGTTGTAAGTCTTGGCTATAAATAGGGAGTTGTGTCAGACTTTATATGTTGTTGATGCCTTCGTGTTTTCTCCAAGTTGTATATGACGTTTTATTGCTTTAAGGCGTATGCAAGCTTGGTTCGTTTTGATATATTGTTTATTATTTCATCTTTGCTTCTGTTTTTCGTCTTTGATCATTGGTAGATCTATTTCTCAGAGTTTACAATTGGTATCAGAGTTTAAAAATTCTGTTCTTAATCACTTCTGTGTTGAAAAGGGTATCCTGCGTCAATTTAGTTCAGCTCATACACCTCAACAAAATGGTGTTGCTGAAAGGAGAAACAGAACACTCAAAGACGCTGCAAGAATGACGTTGTGTGACTCCAAGCTACCTGTTTTCTTTTGGGTGGAGGCGATAAATACGGCTTGTTATGTTCAGAATCGAGTGCTCATCAACAAAGATCAAATGAAAACCCCGTATGAAACTTACTATGGTTACAAGCCATCGATCAGTCATTTTCGAGTATTTGGCTGTCCTTGCACCCTACTTCACCTAGATGCCAATACGAAGTTCAATGCGAAAGCCGATGACTGCTATTTTGTTGGGTATGTTGCATGTACCGCTTATAGAGTCTATAACAAGAAAACCAAACAGATTGTGGAATCCTATGGCGTGCGTTCGTTGGAAGAGAATGACACAGGCGCAAGAGTGGGTCCGGACTGGTTGTTTGATTACACGTCACTTTTTAAATCCTTAAACGTGTATTCAAATGATGTATCTAGAACTGATTCACATTGGAAGAGTATCTCTGAAGATGAAGACGAAGAAGTCGTATACAAGCCTGTATCTAAACCTTGTAATTCATCGAAAGGAAAGTCTAAAGCTTCACCCGAATGGGAGTCCTCTGACTCGCGCAAGGGAGAATCTTCTGCTGCATATGAGGGGGAGCCTTCTGCTTCATCTGAGGGGGAGCCTTCTGCTGCAATTGAGGGGGAGTCTTCTGCAACATCTTCGGAAAAGTCCTCTACTACTCCTTAGGGGAGGCCGCTCTTGGAACGTGACAGTCCTCAATCAGACCACACTGATTCTTCTGATGCTGAATCGAGACCTCACATATCTTCAGAGAAAGAGTCCGTTCCAAATGATGCTTCCGCTGTCCCTTCAACCCTGATGGAATTACTATTTCCTGACCTTACTACAGATGAGTATGTTGCAGAACCATCTGGTTCTACTCAACAAGCAAATGAAGGAGGTCTTAACATTCACACTCTACCTGTCTCTATCAATGACATCAGCCAAAAAATACCCTCTAGGGTTCAACGGGATCATCCGATCGAGAACGTTATCGGCCAGCTAGATAGTGGTGTTAAAACTAGAAGTCAAAGTGGAGACGTGAATACATGTCTGTATTCTTGCTTTATCTCTCAAATTGAGCCCAAGAATGTAGAAATGGCTCTAAATGAACCTAGCTGGGTGGATGTAATGCATGAAGAATTGCATCAATTTGAAAAACTCGGTGTTTGGAAATTGGTTGAGTTACCGAAGGGCAAGAAGTCTCTTGACACACGATGGGTCTATCGCAACAAACAGGACGATTCAGGGGTTATTGTGCCAAACAAAGCCAGACTGGTAGTACGTGGGTTTCGACAAGTCGAGGGTCTTGACTACACTGAGGTTTATGCTCCAGTAGCTCACTTGGAGGCTATTCGTATCTTCTTAGCGTATGCTTCGTATATGAACTTTACTGTTTTTCAAATGGATGTCAAGACTGCCTTCTTGTATGGCAAAGTGAAGAAAGAAATCTACATTAATCAACCTCCAGGGTTTGTCGACCCGAAGTTTCCTAATCACGTTTACAAGTTGGACAAAGCGTTGTATGGACTGCATGAAGCTCCTAGAGCATGGTATGCCACTCTAACAAAGCATTTGCTCGAACATGGTTACACCCACGGTACTATCGATCAAACATTGTTCATAAAGCATGTCGACAAGGACCAGATACCCGTACAAATATACGTTGATGACATAATCTTTGGATCAACAAACCAAAAGCTTTGAAAAGAGTTCGAAAGTGTAATGAAGAAAAGATTTGAAATGAGTTCGTTGGGAGAAATGACCATGTTTCTGGGGCTTCAAGTTAAACATAATTCAACCGGAATCTTGCTACATCAGGCCAAGTATGTGGAAGATATTCTTGAGAAGTTTGCACTTCACGATGCTAAATCTGCTTCTACACCGATGGCTGAATGACCTCTCCTAACTCCAGATCTAGAAGGCGAACCCGTAGATCAAACTCTCTATCGATCGATGATCGGATCCCTGATGTATCTTACTGCAAGTCGACTAGACATTATGTTTGCAGTTTGTCAATGTGCACGTTATCAGGCTAATCCTAAACTCTCTCATCTTATTGCTGTTAAAAGAATTTTTCGGCATATCAAAGGAAGCCCTAAATTGGGTCTTTGGTATCCGAAGAATTCTGAATTTAATCTTTATGCTTTTACTGACAACAATTATGGAGGTTGTGAGCTTGACAGGAAATCAACTTCAGGAGGATGTCAATACCTAGGTGACAGATTAGTTTCATGGCAATGCAAGAAACAGCATACTGTCTCGACTTCGACAACAGAGGCGGAATATGTAGCTGCATCAGCTTGTTGTTCTCAAGTTATCTGGATCCAACATCAGCTGTTGGACTACGGTTTGAATTACTTAGAAACCCCTATCTATTATGATAATGAAGCTGCCATACAAATTGCTAAGAACCCAGTCCAACATTCTAAAACCAAGCACATCGATATTAAAATTCACTTTATCAGAGACTGTTATGAACGATCTTTAATTCGAATCAAACAAGTCCACACTGATAACAATGTGGCCGACTTGTTCACAAAGCCTTTTACCAAAGCTCGTTTCGATGTGCTTGTGGGATTTCTGAAAATGATACGTTTTGAGGATTAAGTTTTTTTTTTTTTTTTTAATTTTATTTTCTTTTATTTTTGGTTTTATTAGTCTATATTTTGAATTTTTGTTAGGTTTGTTTTGAATTTTTGTTAGGTTTGTTTAAATTTGCGCATTGTTTTGTTTAGGAGGAGAAATAAAATCCAAAAACAACAAAAAATCCAAAAATAGTGTCATTTATGTTCATCATTTTAAATTTTATTGTTGACAACCTCGGTTGTAAGTACTGTGATGGGAAATGATATTAACAAGTGATAAAGGGCAACCTGAATCGGCATAACGTACCTAAGTTGAATCGTCTACGCTCTGTACTCGATGTGCTGGTGGGCACGAAAGATTTTAAAATGGACTTGACTAGGAAAGTTGAACCTAATGAATTTGAGGACTCGAAAAACGTTGACCTAGTTAGATCCGTTTAAACTGATATCACAACGCTCGGATAGGTTGAGCAGGGATATAAACATGAGAATCTACACGTCACATTAATTGAACCCGTACTTGGAACTGTGGCTTAACTTTTCCTCGATGTGCGGATTTTGTCCTTAATTCCGGTTGGATGGGGCGACTGGTAAATTCCAATAAATTAGGTCTGTAGAAAATCGTTTTCTTTCTTTCCGTCTATTAGTCATATGTTGTCTCCTTTGCGCGACTTCTAATCCGACCTGGTACACAACATATACAACTCTATTTCTCTGCAGGATATATATATATATATATATATATATATATATATATATATATATATATATATATATATATATATATATATACATGTGTGAAATACTTCTCATCTGTTAGCCATATGCTGTCTCCTGTGCGCGACTTCTAATCCGACCTGGTACACAGCATATGCAACCTTCTTCTTCTCAACCCCTCTGAAGTAGTTAGAAATAGAATTATGTATCTCTTCTCTCTCTGAATGGTTGTCTACTAACCCGGTGTAAGGAGTACTCTGGAAGTTCTTGATGGCTGGGGCATTTCAGAAAGCGGGAAACACATTCCGGTACACCTAAAATTGAACTCATACAGATTGTTTGTAGATCTCGCTGGTCGATTTAGGTGGACAACAATATCCCTGGTTGTCGTCATTTAAATGGTCATAAGGTGAATTTATTTAAGATTTAGGAGTTATCATAATTACAGAAATTTACAATTAGGTATATGCCTGAATCATGTCATTGGTAAAAGGTCCAAAAATGTCACAAATCTTCCGTGCTTAGACAAACATGGATGATGATGATGGCAATTTTACTATGAAGGCGAAAGTGCAGGATCGAGAAATCGTCATTGATGAGGGCTTTATTCGTGAGGCGCTGCTAATTGATGATCAACCTAATTTCCCGACAGAGATTGGAATCGAAGACGTTCAAAGGGTTCTACGAAGAATGAGTTACGAGGGAACCTTTCCGCCGACATTGAAAAAATTGCTACACCCATACTGGAGGTTTTTGGGCCATGTTTTTGTGAGTTGCATCTCAGGAAGGAGGTCTGGGGCAGACGAGATCTCTCAGCGCACAACTGGTGCTTTAGTATCTCTTGCTGCTGGGTTTCGATTCAATTTCTCAAAGTTTATCCTTGAGGAATTTGTTATTAACATCAGAGCTTCTACTCAGGATACTTTTCTGTTGTATCCCCGCTTCAAACAATTGTTCATCAACATTCAATTTCCAAACGTGAGAAAGACAGGAGAGACATTGGATATGAAGTCCTTAGGTCCCCACACGGTGGGACTTATCAAACAAAATCGGAAAGGCAAAGTCGTTTTTCGAGGACTATATCCTCTTGAAAAGTTTGGTAAATTCACTAAACTGGATGAGACTCCAGAGTCATTTGAGTCGTCTGAGCGAAACTCCTCGGAGCAGACATCTGCTGAAAGGTCAACGCCAAACAACATTGTTATAGATGTGTCCGAAGATGAGGAAACCGAAAAAGAAGATTCTCCAACTCCAAAAGCTCAAACTGTCTCAGAACATGATAAGGAGTTAAGTGATGATCAAGTTAGTGGAGAGATGAGTACTGGTGAAGAGAGAAATGACCCGTTTGATGATCTAGATTTGACTGGTTTTGATCGTGATGATATTGCAGCTTCGTTGGCCAGCAGTGCTAATGTTGTGTCTCATGAAAATCTTGACACAATTTTCTATAATGTCGATGATGTTGGTCTTCACACAACTGAGACAAGGAAATCGAGCGAGACGTTTGATGCGCTAACTCCTACTTCAAAGCAAATGGTGTCAACTTCTATTCTTATGGAGATGGTTATGGGGTGTTCCCCTCCTGTGTCTGTTTCTCCTACTCGCAAACCGTTTGTGAGTGCGTTTTCTCCTGAAGCTGACCAACAACAATCTAAAAGAAGAAGACTTGATTAAGGACAATCTGAACTAATCACAAGCTTGGTGAGCGGTCTTCCTACCCCACCTTTCACTACTACTACTACAAGGCTAACCACTACAAAGATGTTTCCAACTGGTGCGAGTTCAACATTTGATGTTGGTGGTTCTTCTGCACCGCTTGGTTTCTCAGTCCCTAGATATCGTCGAGATGTTGCTTCTGAAAGGTTGGCGTTGCATATGGCTGAAGAACAAATTGCATCCCCAGATCCTCGAGGAAAGGGAGTTTCCATTGAAGAAGGTGTTGCGAGGGATGACAATCTTACTCTTGCTGGTCTGCAGAAAGAAATTTCCATTCTCAGCCAGAAACATATTGAGATTGATATTCAGGTGGCAGAGCTTCGTGCTGAGAATATCGATCTTCGCGGACAACTGGCTGGATTTAAGAAGGATAAGAAGGTGAAAAACAAACAGATCTCCGATTTACAAGATCATTTTAATCTGTTGACTTCGAGTTATTTTGAGTTAAAGAAGAAACTTGAAGCTGATTTTGGTGAGAAATATCAGACATCTGCTGAAGAACAAAGGATTAATATTCACGTTCAAGCTTTTCCGGTTGACCTACAAGTCGGTCAGTCTTCTGGTACCGCTGAGCGTGTTGTTGTTGAACCTCTATTGGCTCCACACATTCAAGAAATTATTAGTCATAATCAAGAAGATGATGTTCAGAAATGACAACTGTTGTTTAAACAGAATGTTAATCAGAATACATTTCGAAGCGAACCCTTAATAACTGTTACTGATCTTGAGGTTGTTAGGTTCCGAGATACATTTGGAGATAGATCAGGAGTGGCGGCCTGGGGATTTCATGATGCTCTCAGAATGTGGATTGTCATTCGTAAGAGTGGTAATTCAGAGTTGTATAAGGATATTCATGCGTTTAGGTCGTTCACGAGAATTGATCTAACGGAATTGTCTCAAGCTCCGTTTATCAATCTTTTTAACACTCCTCAGGTTACTCAATTTAAACACTTTCTGGATGATCAAGTGAAGAAAGGATTTTCTTCGATGCCGACAGCAGAGTCAGTTGTAATTCAACACCCAGATGTCTTGGAACCGTCTACTGACAAGCCGTTGCAGGTAGTGATGTGGCCAGCGACTAAACAAGTCAAGCAGTTTCCTGTACTTCAAGGCTATCAAGATGGATCTCTCAGTTCTTTGGAATGTTGGGTCTATGATGAAAACACATCGGGAGCTGTTATCAAGCTTAAGAATGGGTGTATTCATTTGTACGATCGCAGAGACTTTCTGCAGTTCAGGAAATGGGATATTCACTATCTTAGCAACTTTCAAATTAAAGTTGTTGAAGATATTTACGAGGAAGGAGCCAAGGTGTACACAACGATGATCGCGGAGATTCTAAGCAAGAGAATGTGGAATGGAGCGATGGGCCAGATGGACGTGATGATTGTCAACAAAGGAATGAGCTCGAGCTAGTCCAAACCAAAGGCGAGATTGAAAGACCCAGTTTAATGGTTTGGTCTAGGTATACTAATTAGTGGTAGTGATTGTGTATAAAGTCAATTTTGTCTAGTTTACGGTTGGTATGTGTTTACGGCCGTAAACTCCTTACGGCTAGTTTACGGCCGTAAACTCTTTGCGGTTCAAAGTCATGGCTATAAATAGGGCGTTGTGTCAGACTTTATATGTTGTTGATGCCTTCTTGTTTTCTCCAAGTTGTATCTGACGTTTTATTGCTTTAAGGCGTATGCAAGCTTGGTTCGTTTTGATATATTGTTTATTATTTCATCTTTGCTTCTGTTTTTTGTCTTTGATCATTGGTAGATTTATTTTTTGGACTTTACCAAATGGAAGTGGAAGTGAATCTGGTTTGAGTGACAACTATGATGATGCAAAATCTTTTGCATCTTGTCTCTCAACTAAGAAAACTAAAGAACAGTTGGAATCCTGCAACAAAAAGAAATAGAAGGTACATTCCATTCTCAAATCTTTAAATATTCCTGTTGGTTAAATATGGAAATAAATTGGTTGAATTGCATGATAATAATTAAGATTTAGGTAAAAATATAAAATACAATAGGATTAAAGTCTATAATCTTAATAACAGTCTTAGCAAGACCAATTTTAAATCACAGGAAAGAATACTTAGTATTAATAAACTAGATTTTTAGTTACGAAGGTCTAAGGATGATGTTTGCATTCTTAATACTGATAATACATTGTTTTTGAAACAAAGGAACATTTTATATAGTATTGCTATACATTTGTGTCATCTTATTAATCAATTTTACTTGAATTGAGAAATAGCTTCTGAACTTCATAGAAAAATGCTTCCATTTATAGAATTTCATGAAGAAGAAGTAGATGTTGAATGTTATGAATGTGAATCTTTAAAATTTGCATATGATTCTTAGGAGATTCCAATAGAATTGGTAAAGAAAAGGTTGAACACTTTTTAAAATCAAAGGATATAAAAGAAATCATGAAAACTATCTTGACTGATGAAGATAAAGCACAAATTCTTATTAATTTAAATTAAAAATATAATTTGTTTTGTAAAGATTTGAATGCGCAAGAATATTGTGATGTTTTAACTGATAGTGATTCTGATGAAAGTGTAATGAGTGAAATATCTACTGAAGATGAAATTGATTACTCTTCATCTCCGAAAAGTGTTGATGAACCAAAACGAGATTTGATTCTTGAAGACTCTTGCAAGTATAATCAGAATGTTCAAAATGGAAATTTAGATCAACTAGAAACAAAAGTTGTTGTTTTTCTACAAGTTAAACGTACTCAAAATCAAGTTTTTTTTGTTAAGATAGGACTTGAAAATTTGGACACTTGTAAATTTACTTGTTCAGTTAGGACTGATAATAAGACCCCTAGCAAAAATCATTTTTGGTCTAATCCTATAGATAATTCAGCTGAAACAGTTGGTCTTTCTGATCAAACATCATAGCATGTGAAAAGTTGGTATATCTGAGAACCTTAAATGAAATTCCTGATGTTAATGTCACAAAAAAAGAAAGTTTGAAAGTCAGTTGTGATGAATCTTTTTGGAACAAAAGGAATAAGCAAGAAGATAAGAAAGGAAAATCAAAAGTTGTTGACGAATGTTCTGATGATTGTAGTTCAAAGGAAAGAAAGAAACGACTTTCAAAAACATGAAAAGCAAAGAACAATGAACGAAAACAAAATTTTAAAAAGTTGATGAAAGAAAGATAAAATATGTGGAACCAAAAGAATAATTATGTCAAGAATCAAGATTGCTTCAATACTTGTTCTACATATGATTCTCAAAATTGAATTTCAAACAAACTATTAAGATCTCAAAATCAAAAATCTTATTCATGACACATTGCAAGTAAGCAATCCTTTTTTGCTTAAAATTAATATTGTTGAAGAATCTTTCAAAGAGTGGCAAACATAAACTTGATAAAGAGAAAATCATTTCTAATGATGATGTTATGTTCAAACAAAAAACAACATGAACTGAAAAATGAAGAAAAGAAGTTCTTGAAATAGATTCAACCAATTCACAATAGATTTGTTAATAGAACAACAATTATTGAGATAAATCTTTGTGATCAAAAGAAGAGAGTATTCTAAAATGTGAATAATATTTTTGTAAACAGTAATTTTGGGTTTATAAGACTAACATTTTACCTATTGTTAAATATAAAACAAATTCTTCACATGGGCATAAGATGGTTTGGGTTCCTAAACTAGTTTAGTTTCCCAGATGATTATGGAAAAACGATTTAGTTTAGAATGGTATATTGATAGTGATAGCGACTGTTTCCATCATATGACTGGGAGAAAATCACAATTGCGAGAGTTTTGAATTTTGAAGGATGTGTGCAAAGTAAAATATGGAAACAATACGACTGGAGAAATAAAAGGATATATGATTATCACAAATGGAGAATTAATTATTCGTAAGGTGTATTATGTTGAAGGTTTGCAACATAACCTAATTAGTGTTTCTCAATTTGTTATAGGATCAGCTTTGAAAGTTACTTTTGATGAGGAAGGTTCAGAAATCATTCATAAAGAGACAATGGAAACAATCTTGAAGTTAAAAAGAAAAGGTGAAATGTATCCTCTCGACATGAAGCCAATTCAAGGAAAACCACCTATATGTTTCTTTCAAAGGCTTCATATGATGATAGTTTATTATGGCATAGAAGACTTTCACATTTGAATTTCAAAGGTATCAATAAACTTATTATTGGCAATTTGGTGCGAGGACTTCCAATTCTCAAATTATCAAATTTGAAATCGTTGATCAAAAGTATTGGGTCTCCTTGTAGGACCCCCAATTGTCTGCACCCACTCTGTCTTCTTTTTCCCCAGGAGCTCCAAGTCAATCTCGTGCTCCCGTGCTTTACCTATTATGTACTCCAATGTACGAGAAGCTAAGAAGCTAACAAACTCCCTGATATCTGCCCTGAGTAAGTCGTGGTATCGTGTCTTCTAGATCTCCTCATTTATGGCATACCGTGGAACCAGTAAAGTTCTCAACCTAAACTTAGTGGTGGTCTCTGCTAGCCTCTCGGTTGTCTGGCGCATGTCCCGAAACTCCTCACCAACTGTTGCACCATGATAGTTGGTGCAAACTCCAGCCTGAACCCAGTCATGAACTCATACCAAGTTATTGTCTCAATGGTCTTACCTCCCAAAGCAAAATCTGTTGGATTAGGTATCTAAGCCCGTAACTATAATTGGTATGTACTTGACCCGATAATAGCATGGTCCTTTTGGGTTGCCTTCACCATAGCAACTTAACAGGATGAATTATGAGAAACGGGTTGATAAATTATTTATTAATATATTATAAAATAATATATTAATTGAGAAATCATAGTATTTATTAGTACTGATAAAAAATTAATTTGGAATTAATTTGGTGATCAAAAGAAACTGATTAAATGTATGGGGATTGATATTGCAATTTACTATTAGTTCCAAGTTGGGCTGTGAACTCTTAATAGAAGGGGTGGACGAGTTGTATGGGAAACCCATAAGAGAATTCATCAAAAGGGCCTTCGAGAAGGGTTCCATAGATTGCATTAGGCCTAAGCAGAGAATTAGGGTTTCTGTCTAAAACCCTAGCAGCATAATTATATAAAGACCCCTTGGCATGAGGTTTTCGGCCACTTGATTCCTAGAGGAAACCCTAGCCCAAAATTCTAGCCACCATCCTCTCTCTCTCTTTTTCATCTATTGCTATATGGTGTTCGTGACTCCATTAGAGGTGTAACAGTTCAGGAACTAAGCTCTTGAAGGTCAACATCAACCAATCAGCACAGAAATGGTATTCTTCTAACTATGTTTAAGTTATCAATTTCAAAAATTGTACGCTAGATTGTTGTTTATGCTTTGTACAATAATTTGCTTGTATAACTTGAGAAAAGCCAAGATCCAAAGCATTAGGGTTGCATGTGCACCATAGGAATGTTGTAGTGCTCAAAACCCATTAGTTTGTATCAGATCATAACGTGTTTTTCTATTATATGATGAAATTGTAATGTTTTCAAAGATGATTTTTTTTCGATTTTGGTCTCTGGCTGGTGGACTCGACGAGTTGGACCAACTTGACGAGTACATGCCCTGGATCGACGAGTTAGATCGTCAGCGGCAGATTTTTCAGATTTTTGGTCTAAATTAGATTTGGATAATTACCATAAATTGTTTTAACTTTTAAAATTCAAATGTTTTGTCGTGGTAATGATTATCCTCATCTAATTGAAAGATAATCGTCAAATTTTAAGATAATTACAAGATTATGTGATAAATTAATTATTTGTAAAATCTGATTTGAATTTTCTTACCATGTAAAATGGATAAGGTGAAATTTGTGATAAGGGTAAAATTATATGATTAATTTAAACAGCTTTAAAATTTTGATCTACAAGTTTTGAATAGTTTCAAAACTTTCCCTCAAGTTTTGGAATTTAAAATTTGATTAAAAGTTTTTAATTTTGAAATATTAAATTCTGAAACCCTAGTGTCTTAAAAGATCAAAATACAACCATTATACTATTATAATATTAAAAACTTAATACGTATATATATATATATATATATATATATATATATATATATATATAACATGAGTCAGCCTTACCATTAGTAGGCCTCATTCATGAAACCAATTTTTTTAGGGTATAAAGAAACTGTCTATAAAATAGTGGTTGACTGGGTGTCTACTCTCACCCACCGCATACTTGATTGGTGGAGGGTTGTTAGCCGAACGGGTAGGATAGGACTTCAGTTCATCATTAATAAGTATAATGATTATGATGGTGACTAAATGTTTTCATAAATTCCCAATCTTAGTTACTTTAGGAAAAATCTGGAAATGATGCTATTCCATTAAATTGCACTTTGCACCTTGTCAAAGTCGTTAGTGGAGCATCTGTTGTTAACTGGCACACTAACTTGGACTAACAAGGGTGGCAAAGGGTAGCTCAAGAGTTATAATAGATCAATGGTGCGTGTGTGGTTAAGCGGTACATTGATTAGGTGGTAAATAACTCGAGAGTACCAAACTAATTTGCATGGTTATTCACACCTTGTTTGTGATCCTGGGTATCCCAGTTACAAACCTGAAGGGCATAATCGAGATTAAACATGCCATTGAAAAGTGTAACAAATCTCTAAAGAATCTAGGAATTTCATTTCATTTAAAACCTAATTGTTCATTTCGTTTTCCATGTTTGAATTGGTAAATTATCATTTACATACCTTCATATAATTTGCAATTGGATTACGGAATCCCTTTTCCGAATCGTTAATTATAGCGTTGGGTCTTAGCCTTAATATTTCATCTGGGTGTTATATTAAGGATTGCTTATGTAATATAAATTTTGTTCCTTTTCTTTTTCAGATGTCTGGCTCAAACAATGCTTCCGGCTCGAACTCCAACTCCTCAAGCTCCTTTTCTCTTATGAACATTTGTGGGAGGGTCACCTTTGATGGGTCCAATTTCAATGATTTGATCCACAACATTCACATGACACTTCGATACGAGGAGAAACAATACGTCTTCGACGAAAAGCTCAAAGAGATAGATGAAACCAAAAGCTTTTGCTGAAGAAACAGTTGAGTATAGGGCTTACGAAAAGGACATGAAAAAGGTGTCGTGTATAATGGTAGGCACTATGACTCCGGAGCTGCAACAGTTCTACGAGGACTACGGGCCTTAAAAATATGCCAAGATTTGATGGAAAAGTACCATCAAACTGCGCGTCAAGAAAGGTATGAAATTGTCGCCTCGTTGATAACGACTAAGATAAAAGATGGAGAGTCCATATCGAGCCCCTTGTAAAGGATGCAAAGGTATGTGGATCGTATACTCTAGTTGAATGTGAACTTTCACGAAGAGTTGGCGATTAATATCATTCTCTACTCTTTACCTCCGTATTATGATCAGTTCAAGATGACTTATCATATGAACAAGGAGGAAGTCACCTTGAGCAAACTTCAAGGTCCTTTGAGAACTACTGAAAGTGGGTTGAAAGGAAAAATTGTCACAACCACTCTTACTGTTGCAGCCCCAGTCCTAGCTATTGGACAAGGGAAGCGGAAGAAGAAGAAAGCTCCCTCTAAGAATCACAAGGGAAAGTCTCATGATGGATCTTCTTCAAATGGATCCAAAGGAAAAGGTGGTTATTTTGTTCCTTCTTCTGATCCAAAAGAAGTAGAGTGCTTCTACTCTCACGACAAAAGGCATTGGAAACGATGCTGCCTAAAATACTTGCAGGACATCAAGGATGGGAAGATACAACCCTCCTTCTCAGGTATTTATACTATTCAATCTGATAACTCATCACATGCTAGTTCTTAAGTCCTTGATACAGGATGTGATTTTCACATTTATTCTGATTTACAAGGGATAAGAAGAAGTACGGATGTGGAGCATGGGAAGATGAACCTGATAATGAGGAATCAGAAATCGTCGCCTATCACCATGATCGGGATTTATTCTTTAGTACCTAGTAGTGGGTTTAATTTAGCGTTGAATGATTGTTGCTACTCATCCTAGACGACGAGGAATATTATTTGTTTTCATGGTTTGTACAAACAAGGTTTTAGATTTCCATTTAATAATGAAATTGGTCCTATTAATTCTTTCTACAATGGTACTTTATATTTTGAAGCATTGCCTTGTAATGGTGTATACGACACTGTGATGGTTGTAGACAACATATGGAATAATGTGTTGCATATCGATTCATCTAATCGTTTAGACAAGGCATTCTTATGGCATTATCGTCTTGGACATGTCAACAAGAATTGCATAGCCCAACTCCTAAAGGATGGAGTTTTGGAGTCGTTTGACCTAAAGTCGGATGACACGTGCGAATCTTGTTTGCTAGGAAAGATGACTAATTCACCTTTCACTGATACTTGTGGAAGAGGAGACGGATTATTCGATCTCATACAAAACGATGTGTGTGGGGCCTTCAGATCGACCACAAGGGATGCTAACCGCTTTTATGTTACGTTCTCTAATGATTATAGCAGATATGGGTATATCTACTTAATAAAGAACAAGTCGGAAACCTTTGAAAAGTTCAAGGAGTTTAAACAAGAAGTGGAGAATCAATTAGGAAGGAAGATAAAGATGATCATATCTGACATGGGTCGTGAGTATCTTAGTATTGAGTTCCACGACTATCTTAAGGAATGTGGAATTGTTACACAATTGACACCACCTAGGACACAACAGATAAATGGTGTGGTTGAGAGGCGCAATCAATCCTTGTTTGACATGGTTCATTCCATGATGAGTCAAGCTTCGCTACCTATCTTATTCTGGGGGTATGCCTTAAAGACTGCCGCCCATATCCTTGATCTAGTGTTAACTAAGTAGGTTGCCAAAACACATCATGAGATGTGGAGAGGGAATGTTCCCTCATTGGCACGTATCAAGGTTTGGATTTGTAAGGCTTTCGTAAGACGAGAGACTCATGATATCTTGAACCTCGTAGTGAACGGTGTATTTTCATTGGCTACCTAGAAAAATCTATTGGATATGTTTTCTACAGATCAAGTGACAACGTGGTCTTTGTAGCATGGAGAGGGGTTTTCTGAGAAAGAGAGAACTCATATGCCAAGAGAAAGTGAGATGAAAATTGATCTTGAAGAGCTTCAAGAGTCAAACGATGACGAAACCTCTAACACTAGCACTCAACTTGAGGAAGAGATTCCAGTTGACGAGTCCTTACCTGTAAGACGTCCCAGTAGAGTTAGTGTTCCACCTGTGTTGTATGGTTTTCATAAAAAACTGAAGGTGATACACTTATCAGCAATAGTACACTGATAAATTTGGATGAACCTAACAACTACAAGGAATCCATTGGCATGCCCGAAGTCTGCAAAATGGAAATAGGCAATGGATAGCAAGATTCAGTCCATGTATGAAAATCATGTTTGGAACTTGGTTGACAATGTACCGGGTCGCAAGATAGTCAGGTGTAAGTAGATCTTCAAGAAAAGGACCGACATGGATGGGAAAGTGCATACGTTCAAGGAACAATTGGTTACGAAGGGCTTTACTCAAACCTCGGGGTTGACTATTATGAGACCTTCTCACTAATGGCCAAGATCAAGTCTATTATTGTTATCTTAGTTATCGCTGCGTTTCATCATTATGAAATTTGGCAGATGGATGTCAAAACCGCCTTCCTTAACGGGAAGCTGGTTGAAGATGTTTACATTTGTTAGGCAGAAGGTTTTGTAGATACCAAATATCCCATTAGAGTGTGCAAGCTTGAGAAATCCATTTATGGATTAAAACAAGCATCTCGCAGATGGAATCTTTGTTTTGATGAGAAAGTCAAAGAGTTTGGATTTTCGAGAAGCAAGGATGGGTCATGTGTGTATGTCAAGGCTAGTGGGAGTATATTTAGCTTTCTAGTTTTGCATGTTGATGACATACTGCTCATAGGAAACGACATACCTCCTTGGGAAGTGTTTCGATATGAAGGATCTAGGAGAAGCTGCTTATCTTCTAGGGATAAGGATATTGAGAAACAGAAGTAGGAGACTAATAGGACTAACTCAAAGTAATTACTTGGACAAGGTGCTGAAACACTTTAACGTAGATAATTCCAAGAAATGGGAACTGCCAATCCAAAGCAATACCAAGCTGAGTAAGACTCATAGTCCAAGTACCAATGAAGAGATAGCGGAAATGAGTCGAGTGCGATATGCTTCCTCCGTTGGCTCGATCATGTATACTATGACATGTACTCACCTTGATGTGGCTTTTGCATTGAGCATGGTTATCCGATATCAAGGGAACCGGGTAGAGCTCACTAGACTCTAGTGAAGAACATTCTTAAGTCCCTACAAAGGACTAGGGGTTGGGTTCTTACACTTGGTGGGAGTGATGACTTGAGAGTGACAGGGTATAATGATGCCATATTTTAGACTGATAGAGACAACTTCCGCTTTCATTCAGGTTGGGTGTTTACCCTCAATAGAGGAGCAATTACTTGGAAAAGTTCCAAGCAAGAGACGATGGCTGATTCAACGTGTGAAGTAGAGTACATGGCAGCGAGCGAAGCATCGAAGGAGGCTATATGGTTGAAGAACTTCATTGGAGACCTCGTAGTTGTACCAGCCATAAAGGAGCCTATGGAGATTATATGTCATAACATAGGAGCGGTTTCCTTAACCAAGGAACCAAGGGGTCATGATAGATCCATGCATATCGAAGGGTCCAAGCAGGGTTAGGCACTTACAACATTTGAGGGGCATTGGTCTGAAGGACGATATTAGTTTTAGTGATTAGATACACGTTTAGAAACTTGTAATACATTAAATGTAATTGCAGTTTATGATTAAATAAAGGAGTTTCATTTATGAGTAAAGTTTACTATCTTGTGTCGATTGTTTACTATTGTTTCACTTTTGCATGTTATACTCCCAGAATAATTAGATTCTTCAAATTATCCACAATCGATCATACTTTTGTAGTAAGTTATGAGGTTAGACTGTCATGAATTGGTTTGTAGATTGTCTAAGTGTTTAGAGATAGCAAAGATTTGATGCAACATTCCTGAGTACTCTTGATATAAGATTTGAGTATTGGATTAACCCAACGGTCATGTGAATCACTGCATGGAATTTATCATGAGTGATTGTGAGACAATAATATCGTATAATCTTTAAACCGAGATATATGAGTTGTTGTTTACAAGTTGATTCTGCATTGATAATGTGTAAACACATCAGCAACTAGATGTTATAAAACGTGTTCTTGAGTGCAATTTAACGAGGAAATAGTACAAGCATATAAGTCAACATTTATCTGTTCCTTTTATCCTAAGAGGGTAAAGGCGATATCTTGTGCCCCTTGATGATTTTATGTTGACTTATGTGCCGAGCCCGGTCAGGACTGAATTGATGTGTTCAATTATGTTATATGTCGAATGTCACAACTAGCATTTTTGCTGGGAAATTCTACTCTCAGATAATTATTCACCTAGCGTAATAACTTGTACTCTACGTGAATAATATATTCTAATCTCTTTCAAATACATCTCATATGTTCAACTATGGGTTGGAAACCCTAGAAATCCCGACGCAAATTCATTATGGAGTAGAATTTTTTTTTATTGCGCCTAAGGGACCAATAAATCATCAACTCATCAATCTATAACATTTTAGGCCATTTAGGCCTAGAATGATTCATTCTACCTCTAATGGACCACGATGGGCCATAAATGAATTAATTTAACCCTAATGGGCCATAAACCCATGTCTCTATACCATATTGAGCCGTGAACCTATTGGAATAGTGTCTAAGCCCGTAACTATATTTGGTATGTACTTGACCCGGTTGTGCATGGTCCTTTTGGGTTGCCTTCTCCAAAGCTACTTGACAAGGTAATTTAAGGAGAAAGAGAGAGTATTATGATTTATTAATATATTATAAGAATAATATATTAAAGGAGAAATCATATTTGTTTAATTAGTATTGATCATAAATTAATTAAGAATTAATTCAGTGGTCAAAAGAGATTAATTGAATAAAGGGGTATAAACTGTCAAATGTGTGATAGTTGAGTTTTAGGTTAAGGAAACGTAATGGGCTTAAGGGGGAATGAAATTATGATGGGTAACCATCATATTTTCGTCCAAGGGCCTTATTCCAGAAGGTTCCATGGGCTGCTTGGTGGCTAAGTTGTCCATTAGGGTTTAGAGTGAAACCCTAGTAACCTGTAACTATAAATATGACCCCTAGGGCATGAATTCGGCTACCACTTGATTCTAAGTGTACCCTAGGCCGAATTCTAGCCTCCCTCTCCCTCTCTCATATTGCCTTCTTGCTTGTGGGGTTTGTGAACCATTAGAGGAGTTGCATTTGTGACTCTAGGCTCAAAAGAAGAAGATATACAAGATCTAAGCCAACAATTGAAGAGGTAAACATCTAGATCTGATTCTATATGTTAGTTATGTTGTTTATATGCTAGATTAGGGTTTGTAAGTCTTGGAATCAAAGCATGTTCAATAGTGAAACCTAGATCCAAGCATTAGGGTTTGTATGAGCACATAGGAATGTTTCTTATGCATATAACCCATCAGTGGTATCAGAGCTTTGATTGGTTTCAGTTGTATGTGATGCTTAACTGCTTTAATTTCTGAAAAAAATGATTTTTTGGTCCCTGCCCGACTCAACTCGGCGAGTCAGTACCTGGACTCGGCGAGTTGGCCCCTACTCGGCGAGTCCAGGCCTGACTCGGCGAGTCAGTTCGTTAGAATTAGGGTTTTTCGGGTTTTGGCTGCTGTTTTGACTTGGACTTGATGCTTAATTTGTTTTATGAAGTTAAAATCCGAATTTTATCTATATTAAGTATTTATCCTTGCCAAAAGAATAGATAATTTCAAATCTTTTTTAAATATTAGTTATTTATGTGATAAATGTGGATTATTTAAAATTATTTGGTAATTATCTAATGACTAAAATTAAGATTAGGTCAAATATAGATAATTATGAAATTAATTGGTTAATTTGAATTATTTGTTATTTGATCCCTTATGTTTTGAAAAGTTCAAAACTTGCTCTCAAGTTTTGAAATTTGAATTTTGTAATTAAAAGATTAATTTTGAATAAATTTAAATTTCAAACCCTTAGAATTTTACAAGTTTAAAATCCAACCCTATACTATTATATATTATTACAAGCTTAATTAATATATATATATATATATATATATATATATATATATATATATATATATATATATATATATATATATATATATATATATGTATAACTCTAAATGCTAGTCTTACCGTTAGTAGGCCTTATTCACGAAGCCGGTCTATAAGGTGGGTATAAGGTTGCTACCTATAAAATGATGCTTAATGGGTGTACACTCACACCTACCGCTTGCTTGACTGGTGGAGGGTCGTTAGCCGAACGGGTAGGATAGGGCAACCCTCTCCTCATTA
The DNA here is from genome assembly GCF_051521515.1 of Lactuca serriola. Classification (NCBI taxonomy): domain Eukaryota; kingdom Viridiplantae; phylum Streptophyta; class Magnoliopsida; order Asterales; family Asteraceae; genus Lactuca; species Lactuca serriola. Next base: position 238,401,342 of record NC_136408.1, read on the forward strand.
AAAGTATAATGTTAATTATAAAGTAACTAGATGTTTTACAAATTCCCATTCCTAGTTACTTTAGGGTAAAATGTGAAAATGATGCTAATCCATGGAATTACACTTCGTACCCTTGTCAAACGTTGATGGAGTGCGTGTGGTTAACCGGCACATCAATTTGGGGATGATATTGGTAGCGAAGGGTGACTCGATGTTTGTCATAGATAAATGGAGCGTGTGTGGTTTACCGGCACATTGATTAAGTGATAAAGACATTGAGTGCACCACGTTGATTCGCATGGTTATTCACAAATTTGTTTGCGATCCTCGGCATCCCAGTCGCAAATTTGAAATGCATATCGAGATTTAAACATGCCATTGAAAAGTTCAATGAATCTCAAAGATCTAGGAGTTTTCAATACAATTAAAACCTAAATTGCCTTTTCGTTTTTCATTGTGAGAATTAGTGAATCGTCAGTCACTTACCTTCAAATTATTTACTTTTAGAGTACGGCATCCCTTTCTAAGTTGTAAATAATGTTGTTGGATCCTAGCCCTGATTTCTCATTTGGGTGTTTAATTAGCGACTCATTTCTAATCAAATTTTGTTCCCTTCTTTTTCAGATTTCTGCAAACAACAACAACAACAACGCTTCTGGGTCATTCTCGTTGATGAACTTGTGTCAGAAAGTGACATTTGATGTTTCAAACTTCAATGAGTGGATGAGGTATATCCGCATGATCACACGCTACGAGGACAAAAAATATGTCCTCGATGAAAAGCTTGAGAAGATCATCCCAGATGTTGCTACTCCTTAGGAATTGGCCGCCTTTGAGGCCCATGAGCGTGATGCCACGAAAGTTCACTGCATCATGCTGGCCACCATGAACCTCGAACTCCAAAAGTCCTATGAGGACATGTATCCATATGAAATGCATCAGGATTTGCTGGACATGTATCACCAGAGCGCGAGGCAAGAGCGCTATGAGATCATTACTAATATGATCACCGCTAAGATGGTGAGTGGAGAATCCCTAACCTCTCATCTGCAAAGGATGAAGAGGTATGTTGATCGTCTTCTCAAACTTAATGTTAAGTTTGATGAGGATTTGGCTATCGACATAATCCTCCACTCCTTGCCCTCCTGCTACAATCGGTTCAGGCTGACCTACCATATGAACCAAGAGGAGGTCTCCTTGAGCAAGCTCCAAGGACTCTTGAGGACTGCTGAGAGCAACCTCAAAGACAAATCCGTTGCACCATCCCCTGCTGTGGCCGCTCCTGTGATGGCGATAGGTCAAGGAAAGGGTAAAAAAAGGAAGGCTCCATTTAAGAGCCACCATAAGGGGAAACCCCGTGATGGTTCGTCCTCAAGTGGGACCAAAGCTGGCCCTGCTAAACCTTCTTCCGATCCAAAAGAAGCAGAGTGCTTCTATTGCCACCAAAAGGGCCACTGGAAGCGAAGCTGCCCACAATATCTGCAGGACATAAGAGATGGGAAGATGAAGCCCACATTTGCAGGTATGTATTCTATTAAATCTAATAACTCATCATTTGCTACTTCATGGGTTCTTGATACAGGGTGTGGTTACCACATTTGTTCTAATATGCAGGGCCTAAAAAGAAGTAGGGAGATGGAACATGGAAAGATGAACCTGATTATGGGAAACAGAAGATGGTCGCTTGTGACCAAAGTCAGTGTTTATTCTTTAGTGTTGAGTAATGGGTTAGGAATAGATTTAGAGAGTTGCTGTTATTCGCTAGATATGGCAAGAAACATTATTTCTTTTCACGGGTTATTTAGACAAGGTTTCAGATATTCTTTTGATAATAGTAATGGTTCTATTAATGTTTATTTGAATTGTGTTTTTTATTTCAATGCATTACCTTGTAATGGGATTTATGAATCTGTGATGATTGTTGATAATTTTGGAAATAATCTTTTGAATATTGATTCGTCTACTGGTCTAGACAAAGCATGCTTGTGGCATTGTCGCCTTGGCCATGTCAACAAGAAACTCATAGCCTAACTCCAAAAGGATGGAGTGTTGGAGTCATTCGACCTTAGGGACGATGACACGTGTGAGTCTTGTTTACTTGGGAAGATGACCAAGTCACCCTTCACTGGCACTTGTGAAAGGGGTGAGGGTTTATTGGATCTCATACACACCGATGTGTGTGGGCCCTTTAGATCCACCACAAGGGATGCTTGCCGCTTCTACGTGACTTTTACAGATGATTATAGCAGATATGGATATATCTACTTGATCAAGCAAAAGTCGGAAACCTTTGAAAAGTTCAAAGAGTTTAAGAATGAAGTGGAGAATCAGCTGGGTAGGAAAATCAAGATGCTTCGGTCAGACCGAGGAGGAGAGTACCTAAGTCTTGAGTTTCACGACTATCTAAAAGAATGCGGAATCGTTTCGCAATTGACGCCTCCGAGAACGCCACAATTGAATGGTGTGGCTGAGAGACGTAATCGGACCTTGTTGGACATGGTTCGTTCTATGATGAGTCGGACTTCGTTACCAATAGCTTTCTGGAAGTATGCCTTAGAGACTGCCGCCCACATACTTAACTTAGTTCCCACCAAGAAGGTTTCCAAGACTCCTCACGAGATGTGGACAGGGAAGGCTCCCTCGTTGGCACATATCAAGGTTTGGGGTTGCGAGGCTTTCGTAAGACGAGAGACTCACGACAAACTAGAACCTCATAGTGAGAAGTGTTATTTCATCGGCTATCCGCAGAAGTCTTTTGGCTACCTTTTCTATAGACCGAGTGACAATGTTGTCTTCGTTGCTAGAAGAGGAGTTTTCCGAGAAAGGGAATTGATAGGTCAAGAAGACAGTGGGAGGCAAATTGAACTTGAAGAAATTCAAGATCAAAGCGATGAAGGAACCTCGGACACTGGCACTCAACTTGAGGAGGAAACTCATGTTGAACCTGTTGACGAGTCCCTACCTCTTCGACGTTCCACTAGGGCTAGTGTTCCACCCCAGTTTTATGGTTTTCATATTACTACTGAAGGGGATACATTTATTAGTGATAGTACACTAGTAAATTTGGATGAACCTAGCAGCTTTAAGGAAGCCATGGCAGACCCGGAGTCTGCAAAATGGAAAGAGGCTATGGACAGCGAGATTCAGTCCATGTACGACAACCAAGTTTGGAATTTGGTTGAGAATGTACCGGGTCGTAAGACAGTCGGGTGCAAGTGGATCTTCAAGAAGAAGACGGATATGGATGGGAAAGTGCATACTTATAAAGCGCGATTGGTTGCGAAGGGATTTACTCAGACTCCTGGAGTTGACTATGATGAGACCTTCTCACCAGTTGTGAAGATAAAGTCTATTAGGGTGATGCTTGCGATAGCTGCGTTTCATGATTATAAAATATAGCAGATGGACGTGAAAACCGCTTTCCTTAATGGAAAGTTGGCTGAGGATGTCTACATGAATCAGCCAGAGGGTTTTGTCATATAGAGTATGCAAGCTTGAGAAATCCATTTATGGATTGAAACAAGCATCTCGCAGATGGAATCTTTGTTTTGACGAGAAGGTTAAAGAGTTTGGCTTTCTGCGAAGCAAAGATGAATCTTGTGTGTATGTCAAAGCCAGTGGGAGTATAGTGAGCTTCGTCGTATTGTATGTCGACGACATACTACTTATAGGAAACGATGTCCCAACCTTGCAGGAGGTCAAGTCCTGGCTTGGGAAATGTTTCGCTATGAAGGACCTCGGAGAGGCTGCTTATATTCTGGGAATAAGAATAGTAAGAAACAGGGAAAAGAGACTGATAGGACTCAGTCAGGATACATACTTGGAAAAGGTACTAAAGCGTTTTAGTATGGAAAATTCCAAGAAAGGGGAGTTGCCAATCCAAAGCAATACCAAGCTGAGTAAGACCCAGAGCCCGAGTACAGAGACAGAGATAGCTGATATGAGTCGAGTACCTTATGCTTCCGCAGTAGGCTCTATCATGTACGCTATGACTTGTACTCGCCCTGATGTGGCCTTCGCCTTGAGCATGGTCAGCAGATATCAAGGGAACCCTGGTAGAGCACATTGGATTGCAGTTAAGAATATTCTTAAGTACCTTCGGAGGACCAATGAATGGTTTCTAGTCCTCGGTGGGAGTGATGACTTAAGGGTACAAGGGTACAGTGACGCTAGTTTTCAGACGGATCGGGATAACTTCCGATTGCAGTCGGGCTGGGTCTTTACCCTAAATGGAGGAGCAGTGACTTGGAAAAGTTCCAAGCAAGAGACCGTAGCTGATTCAACGTGCGAATCAGAGTATATTGCAGCGAGCGAAGCGTCAAAGGAGGCTATATGGTTGAAGAACTTCATTGGAGACCTTGGAGTTGTGCCATCCATAAAAGAGCCGATGGAAATTTTCTATGATAATGAAGGTGCGGTTGCCTTGACCAAGGAACCAAGAGATCATGGCAGATCTCGGCATATTGACAAAATATACCATTTCATCAGACATCGGGTAGAAGAGGGACTCCTCGTTGTGAAGAGGGTATCATCAGAAGAGAACCCAGCAGATCCCCTTATGAAGGGACTGAGTAGGGTCAAACACTTGCAGCACGCTAGGAGCATTGGGCTGAAGGATGATATAAGTTTGTATTAGATAGGAAATGTGTAATAGATAGTTTGTACTTAACATTTGATGAATAAATAAAATTGTGTTATTTATGAGTAAAGTTACTATCTTATGTTGGTTATTTATCTATTGTTTCCATTTTGCATGTTTTGACTTCCTGAATGATATGATTATTCAAAAGGTCCACAGTCGGTCATATTTTGGAAGTAGGTATGAATGAAGACTGTCATGAATTGTTTTGTAGATTGTCTAAAAGGTTTTGGACATAGCAAAGGTTTGCTGCAAAGTTCATGAGTGCTTGTGAATATGAGTTAAGCATTGGAATAAACCCGAGTTTGCTGTATCACTTAGTGGTATTTTATCTTAAGTGATTGCAAAACGATAACATCATATAGTCTTAAAACTTAGAGATATGGTTGTTGTTTGCTGGTTGGTTATACATTGATAATGTGTAAACACATCAGTAACTTGATGTCATAAAACACATTATTGTGTGTGATCCATTAGGTAATAATAGATGCATATGAGTCGAAGTTGATCTGTTCCTTTTATTCTATGAGAATAAAAGTGATATATTGGCCACTTGATGATTTGGTTTGACTTATGTGCCAGGCCCGGTTAGAATGAAGTTGATGTGGTCAACTAAATTCTATGTCAAACAAATCGGAAATCAAGGAACTACTGCTGGACAATAAGCATTGTCCGCATGATATCCAGAACAGAGGATTATACGATCCCTTATCTAAAGGACAAGTTGATCAGAGTTGACAGTGAAGTATAAGAGCTACGATTGCTAATCGGATTCTGAAGTCATATGTGAGATATAGTTACTAGAATTATCCAAGTGGGAGACTATTGGAATAGTGTCTAAGCCCGTAACTATATTTGGTATGTACTTGACTCGGTTGTGCATGGTCCTTTTGGGTTGCCTTTTCTAAAGCAACTTGACAAGGTAATTTAAGGAGAAAGAGAGAGTATTATGATTTATTAATATATTATAAGAATAATATATTAAAGGAGAAATCATATTTGTTTAATTAGTATTGGCCATAAATTAATTAAGAATTAATTTAGTGGTCAAAAGAGATTAATTGAATAAAGGGGTATAAACTGTCAAATGTGTGATAGTTGAGTTTTAGGTTAAGGAAACCTAATGGGCTTACGGGGGAATGAAATTATGATGGGTAACCATCATATTTTCGTCCAAGGGCCTTATTCCAGAAGGTTCCATGGGCTGCTTGGTGGTTAAGCTGTCCATTAGGGTTTAGAGTGAAACCCTAGTAACCTGTAACTATAAATATGACCCCTAGGGCATGAATTCGGCTACCACTTAATTCTAAGAGTACCCTAGGCCGAATTCTAGCCTCCCTCTCCCTCTCTCATATTGCCTTCTTGCTTTTGGGGTTTGTGAACCATTAGAGGAGTTGCATTTGTGACTTTAGGCTCAAAAGAAGAAGATATACAAGATCTAAGCCAACAATTGAAGAGGTAAACATCTAGATCTGATTCTATATGTTAGTTATGTTGTTTATATGCTAGATTAGGGTTTGTAAGTCTTGGAATCAAACCATGTTCAATAGTGAGACCTAGATCCAAGCATTAGGGTTTGTATGAGCACATAGGAATGTTTCTTATGCATATAACTCATCAGAACGATCCTAAGGGCCCAATGGGCCGGAAAATATTATTAGGCCTATGAAATTCGATCAAAGCCAAGGATTTGAGCCCAAAGCTATTTCACCTTCATTCATTGAGCCCATTCTCGGCCCAATGTGCCAATATTTACAAAAAAAAAAGAGAGAGAAAAGAAATGGAAGAAGGATGAATTAGGCTCATGACAACACATAATTGTTTAACATATATCTAGGAATCACATACATCTATGAAGCTTATTATCCTCCATGCAAGAAAATCACTCCTCCCCTCTCTTCATAATACTCTCGGCCAAACACCCCACCACACCACCTCTAATTCTTTCTTTCAAACTCTCTCAAGAACCCTTCATACTCCTCTAAAAATTTTCGAGATTGTGGGCATCTCCAAGAAGGTTTTTCACTAAGATTATCATCTTGGGTAATTTCTTACTTAGATCTATATTTTTACTCCTTGATCTCTTCAAAAACCTCCTCTTACATCCATATATTTGTGGGTTATATTCTTAGAACCATCCACATCTTCAAGATCTTTTCAAGGAAGTAAGCTAGGCCGAAAACAACATCATCTTCTCTTATCTCTTCATCAAAATCGAACCAAACCTCAAGGTGATTTCATACCCCCTTGTTTTTGGTTTTTACTTGTTTTTGGGGGAGAATACAAGTTTATTTGTGTAGATCTATGTGTATATGCATGATTATGTGTGTTTCCTTGAAAGATTTGGTTATTATGTGTTGATTACTTCACTAATCTAAATATACGTTAAGAAACTTGAAGTTTATCACTAGGATCTTCATATGTATCTTGAGAAAAGTATGTTTTATCACAAGTATTACATGTAAACATGTAGATCTGGGATTTATATACTTTATATAGCAAAAATAAGTGTTGTGTTCAAAGATTTACAAACTAAACTCACAAAACAGCTCTTGACAGAAAAGTTTTGGTCCAATCTCGGACTGTTTTGACCATCCAAATGGAAGTATTTTTTAAAACTGTTTTACATGGATAAATTTCAGGTTTATAGGTTTAAAATGACTACTCGCACATTTTTATACGATTTTTCTACAATTTTTGGCGAATTTTACAAAAATGCCTATCATATTTGAAATAATTTCGGACCAACCTGTGAAGATGAGCAATTTCACACTTGTTAGAAGCCATTAAAAATTATGAGAAAATTTTTGAACAAAGTAGACAAGTTTTCTAAACTTTGAGAGCTTACGGATCCGAATTTTGACTTACGATGATTTTTCTACAATTTTTCAAACAACTAGGTCGGAAAAGTTCAAAAATCAGAAAATATGTATTTTCACAAAAATCAAGCCAGGAATGTTATTTTTGACAAAAAGGCGTTTTAAAATGTTATTGTTACTACAAAATAGTTATCAAAACAAGTTTTGAACAAAATGGAGACTAACGTGTTATTCTTACAAAAATTTGGGCCTTAATCCTAAATTTTTGGTTTATTGGGCCAAGAACGTCATTTTTACAAAAAAGTGGGCTCTTTATATCAACTTTGTAAACAATCAAGCTAAAATAAACAAAACAATAACAAACGGGTTAAAAACAGTATTCATATCCTTATTGGGCCTGGAAATAATATACATGTTTAGTGGGCCTTAGTGTCCTTTTATATGTATATTGGGCTCGAGATAGGTATTCATATCCTTATTAGGTCTGGAAATAATATACATGTTTAGTGGGCCTTAGTGTCCTTTTACATGTATATTGGGCTTTGGATAAACATTCAGATTCCTTTTGAACCTGGAAATAATAGACACGTATAGTGGGCCTTAGTGGTTCACTTACATGTTTATTGGACCTGGGAATAGGTTTTATATGCGTTCTTCTTTTTATGCTATTTTAGTGAATACTTGAACTAAAACCAATGATAAATTAACAAACGGATTTAATTTGATCATTCTCTAGGTTATTGGGCCTTAGTGACCCATTTTTATATGTGATAGGTCCTGTATACTATTTATATGTTTATTGGGCCTCATTGACCCATTAACATGTGCGACGGACCTTGGATACTATTTGTGAGCTATTTGGGCCTGTAAATACCTTACACGTGAAATGGGCCTTGGTTGTCCTTTTATATAAATATTTCGGGCCCATGTTATATAATCTCATTCTATTTGGGTCTTGAAATGATTGACATGTTTAGCGATGCCTTAGTGGTTCACTTACATGGATCATTGGTCCTGGAATGAGTTTATACATTTTTCTTCGCGTAAATTCGATTAAGGATCTAGCGAGTTTTTATCGGTTGACACCTATTTAGTGTACGATCGTAGCCTGTAGTTATAACCAGAGTCTCTTGGAGGGAGAGCGGGGATTTGTGTATAGATCTATACGGGGATGACACCCCACACCTTAGCTGTTCGCTACAGTTAGACTAACTCAGTCTAGGGTGACAAAAACCTTATTCTATTTTCCGTCGGCGTCCAACGACGCCAAGATAGGCGAAATTGTCATTATTTAGTATGGTTATGACGGCTCACTTAGAGGAATTAACGTTATGAAGTTTACGAAAGACCTTTCTATTTAGGCAACATCGGGTTGTCTGGGAACATTCTCGTTACATGCTCTTACGTTCTCTCTACATTCTATTTACCTTTTTAGTCAAATAACAATAACATACATGCATTAATACAAGATCTAACACAAACACACTAAACCGTTTTCAGAAAATATCGGATTTTCTGGTGGTTTTCAAAGTTATACAAATCATTTTCACAAACATGCTTATGAAGTCACCAACATCTTTATGTTGACCGTTTTCAAAATAACTTGTATTCTCAGGAAACCGTTGAAGTAGGATGAACGAAACAAACTAATGGATATTGTGTTATATTTTGTTTCATCACAATCTTATTATTTTGGCATGTAATATTCAAATACAATACTCGATGTAAACAATGAATGTTGTAATATTACATGTGTGATGATGATGATGTTATGTTTCAATTATATTCACTGTAATGATATTTCAAGATGAAGTCATGCACAAGCCCCCGGAAGTTTCCGCTATCTGGTTCGGGGGTGTGACAGATTGGTATCCGAGCATTGTTTATAGTGAACTAGCATATGTAATCATACAGGATATGTAACTATAAATGGGACTAAACAACTCTGAACATAATAATTAAAATACATACCTTTGTGTGCATTTTAGAATAATAACATGACAAGAATAATAAAAATCTTTGAGGATTTGAACGTTGCTATTAAACTCGGGCAATTATGTAGTCGTATTGGGGGTGAATGTAGCCTGATCAACTACATTCATTCAAAATACGACCAACATGTGTTCGGGAGTAATTATGATGGACAATGAATCAAAAACTTACCATTTAATTATCCAAAGAACTTATAGAACCAAACCTAAACAAAATTAAATTACTATAGGAGTAATTGGTATGCTATTTGTTTCTAGTATTCATAGCCCTTCGTGCAATACACTATAGACGAGTACCATTACCCAAGAAACCCCTATCTCCCTAGTCAGGGAATAGCAGTGTGGCTCGACTTAGAGAAGGAACCACAGAAGGAACACGAAGTAGAACTCGCAGATGGACCCGCTCAGTCAATAGTGGGCCTTGAAGGGGAAGAGCCAGAGGGCAATGGTGATGATGACTCGGATGCAGAATCTGATGTCATCAATCCTCCATGTAAAGCCAGAGTACCGACATATCGTGTGGGCCCTGGTGGCCCCATGCCCCCTAAGGCACACGATATTTGGAGATAGAGTCACCAGCAGGGGATACGACCACACTATGGTAGGAACCGAGGTCTCTTTGATCTTAGTCATAGAGGACCAGCTGACCGGGCCCTCCCAATCATGGTCCTGCGCGCCTAAGGTATTGATAACCGAGCTCAGGACACCCCAAATTGAACGGAACAAATGTGGTTTGCTATTGAAAGAGATGAGAGGAAAACACAGGAAGTGAATGGAGACTCTCGAGCGAGATAGTTAGTGTGAGAAGTAAGACTACAAGATACCGAACAACACCTCCGAGGTACATCCTCTTCATCAGCACCACCACCAGACACTTCCCACCACAATTAGGATCAGCCTTTTCTACTTCCCCCTTACTATCTGATATGACTCTCTCTCGTGTACTAATGAAATGATTATGTGCTATCTTTATTTCGTGTTATTGCCTAAATTCAATTATATGCACAACCAAACCCTCAAAACCGCTAGATACTTAAGGATCTCGAAACCGGAACAACCTATATACTGTAAGGATTGACGTAATGATCGTGCCAAATATGAGATTACCTACTACCGCGAATACATCGTAGGGATGTAGATGGAAGCAGTGAGAATTATACAACAAGATGCAAAAATTTATAGAGTGTAACTAGGAATGACGATCATTACTTAAGATCTGGATTATCAACGTGCAGTAGGAAAATGCCATCCCGCAAAAAAATAACAAGTGCACCCGCGAGACACCGCTCCTGTAGATGGACTCTACTACATTCCAAGCTATTGTAATGGCAGCAGTAACCGCTGCTATGGCACAAATCAATGCAAACAACCCCAGTGGAGGTGGGAATAACATTGACAACTCCAGCCAAAGGAGCGATCATGGAAACCAACAAGTGACAACCTATCAAGGAACTCCAAACCCCAAGCTTAAGAGCAGGAAACTGAGGTCTGGAAGTAAAAGAAAGGAACAACACACTCAAGGGTTCTCAACGATGCAACATGTTGTTGCTATTCATGCGACCATGACCCCTATTATCCCAACAACCAGGAGACCATATGTTGGAAGTCTTCCAAAATGCAACCAGTGCAAATTCCATCATAATGGAGCCTGCCGGGAGATGCATTGTAACAAATGCAACCGAAAGAATCACGCCGCCAAATTCTGTAGAACTTATCCATGCCAGAATCGTCAGCTAAATGAAAACGACAACAATCGCAACAACCCTAACAACAACACCAATGATGAGACCAGTCACACCTGCTATGGGTGTGGAGGAACCGATCACTTCAAGCGCAATTGCCCCAAGGATAACAATCAAGGAGCAGAAGGATCAGAAATGGTCCTGACCTTGGGTCAAGGCGATGCAGTCCAAGACCCAATAGTTGTTACTGGTACGTTCCCACTTAACAACTCTTTCGCTTACCTCTTATTCAATAGGAAAGCTAAGTGAAGCTTCGTTAGTAACATATTCAAACACTTACTAAAACAATAACCCCAGAGGCTAAACTAAGCCTTAACGGTGGAGATGACTAATGGGAAAAACCGAATCAACCAAAGATATTTATGTAGGGAACACCTTAACACTAAACAACAATTCATTTCAAATAAAAATTTAATGCCAGTAAATATTAGGAGTTTTGATGTGATAATCGGCTTGGGTGGGTTATGCCCCCATCGTGCTGATACTATGTGTCGCGAGAGGGCCATTTGCCTTCACCTTCCCAATCACGAAACTCTAATGACCCATGGTGATAAACCCAACGCCAATCCTCTTCCTATCTCGTGCATCAAGACACAGAAGTGCCTGCACCAGAAAAACTACATTTTCCTCACTCTTGTTGTGGACAAGACCAAGGAAGAAGTAAGTATACAGGCTATTCCGATAGCATGCGATTTTCCGAATGTATTTCCCGAAGAACTTACGGGAATACCTCCAGAAAGACAGGTCGAATCTAAAATCGACCTAATATTGGGAACTACATCAATTGCCAATTCACCCTATAGGTTGACTCCCACCGAAAATTTAAGAGTTACCCAGTCAATTGAGAAGAATTGTTGTGCAAAGGATTCATCAGACCAAGCTTCTCATCCTGAAGAGCTCCGATCTTGTTCTTCAAGAAGACGGATCCTTCAGAAGGTACATCGATTTTAGGAAATTGAATAAGCTCCCTATCAAAAATCGATACCCACTCCCTCGGACTGACGATCTATGGCCAGCTCCAAGGAGCTAGTTACTTCTCTAAAATAGATCTAAGAACCGGTTATCATCAACTTCGAGTCCGAGAAGATGACATTCCAAAAAAAAAATGCTTTCCGAATTTGTCACAACCATTTCAAATCTGTTGTGATACCCTTCGGTCTAGCGAATGCTCCCACAGTAGTCATGAACCTTACGAACCAAGTTTTCCCAACCATTCCTAGTTAGCCTTTTCATTATTTTCATCAATAACATACTCGTCTGCTCACAAAGCGAGAACGAAACACTAACATCATCTACGACCAGCCTTGAATGCATCGAAGCCGGAGAATATCGTAGAGGAAGCACTGCATGGATGGATAAAACTCTTGAATTCGAAAGACAAAGCTTATTGTTATAAGAGTTGAGATGGGAGTTATCTGAGTGAACGTCGAGAGGTTAACCCAATCCGCCCATTTCCTGCTAGTACAGAAAACAAACAATACGAAAAGATTAGCTTGGATCTATATCCAGGAGATCATGAGACTCCTTGAAATATCGATATCTACTATCTCGGATCGAGATAACGTGATTACTTCAAGACTTTGACTGTCACTTCAAAGGGCTGTTGGAACATAGCTAGATATGAGCGTTTCTTACAACCTTGAAACCAATAGCCAAGGCGAACGAACCATTCAACCACTCAAATTCATGCCACAAGTCTGGGTGTTTGAATTCAGCAAGTCATGGAATACCCGGTTGCCCTTGATTGAATTCTCATACAATAACAACTATCGCACGAGCATCAAGATTGCTCCTTTCGAAACACTTTATAGCCATTGATGCAGATCACTCGCCAGTACTCTCATGAGACTAGAAAGCATTCGCGAAACAACAGAGAAGATAATCCAAATCAAAGCTTGACTTCAAGCATCGCGAGATCGACATAAGAGCTATTTTAACAAGCGGCGTAAGACATTAGGATGTCAAGTCGGGGATCGCGTGTCATTAAAGGAATCTCCTTGGAAAGGAATAATTCTCTTTAGGGAACGATAAAACTAGACCCACGATACATCGGACAGTTCGACATCCTTGCTCGGATTGGTCCAAAGACTTATAGGCTGCAGCTGCCTGTAGAGCTCAGCAACGTACACCTTGTGTTCCGCGTCTCGAAGAACCAGTCGAGGTATCGGATAGGGACGTAAAGCGTACAAAACAAAGCCACGTTTTGATTGTGAAGGTCGGACGGAGCACCAAGTGCGGATCGGAATTTACATGAGAACGCAAAGACCAGATGAAACAGAAGTACCCTCACCTATTCTATCATTCATGAACCTACCTTTCGAAAGAATTTCGGGACGAAATTCCCTCTAACGGGGGGATGATGTCACAACTTGCATTTTTGTTGGGAAATTATACTCTCAAGTAATTACTCACCTAGTGTAATAACTTGTACTCTACGTGAATATTATATTCTAATCTCATTCAAATACATCTCATATGTTCAACTAAGGGTTGGAAACCCTAGAAATCCCGACTCAAATTCATTATGGACTAGAATTTTTTTTATTAGGCCTAAGGGACCAATAAATCATCAACTCATCATCTATAACATTTTGGGCCATTTGGTCCTAGAATGATTCATTCTACCTCTAATGGACCATGATGGGCCATAAATGAATTAATTTAACCCTAATGGGCCATAAACCCATTTCTCTATACCATATTGGGCCGTGAACCACCCTAAGGGCCCAATGGGCCAAAAAATATTATTAGGCCTATGAAATTCGATCAAAGCCAAGGATTTGAGCCCAAACCTATTTCACCTTCATTCATTGAGCCCATTCTCGGCCCAATGTGCCAATATTTACAAAAAAAAAAGAGAAAAGAAATGGAAGAAGGATGAATTAGGCTCATGACAACACATAATTGTTTAACATATATCTAGGAATCACATACATCTATGAAGCTTATTATCCTCCATGCAAGAAAATCACTCCTCCCCTCTCTTCATAATACTCTCGGCCAAACACCCCACCACACCACCTCTAATTCTTTCTTTCAAACTCTCTCAAGAACCCTTCATGCTCCTCTAAAACTTTTCGAGATTGTGGGCATCTCCAGGAAGGTTTTTCACTAAGATTATCATCTTGGGTAAGTTCTTACTTAGATCTAGATTTTTACTCCTTGATCTCTTCAAAAACCTCCTCTTACATCCATATATTTGTGGGTGTTATTCTTAGAACCATCCACATCTTCAAGATCTTTTCAAGGAAGTAAGCTAGGCCGAAAACAACATCATCTTCTCTTATCTCTTCATCAAAACCGAACCAAACCTCAAGGTGAGTTCATACCCCCTTGTTTTTGGTTTTTACTTGTTTTTGGGGGAGAATACAAGTTTATTTGTGTTGATCTATGTGTATATGCATGATTATGTGTGTTTCCTTGAAACATTTGGTGATTATGTGTTGATTACTTCACTAATCTAAAAATATGTTAAGAAACTTGAAGTTTATCACTAGGATCTTTATATGAATATTGAGAAAAGTATGTTTTCTCACAAGTATCACATGTAAACATGTAGATCTGGGATTTATATACTTTATATTGCAAAAATAAGTGTTGTGTTCAAAGATTTACAAACTAAACTCACAAAACAGCTCTTGACAGAAAAGTTTTGGTCCAATCTCGGACTGTTTTGACCATCCAAATGGAAGTATTTTTCAAAACTGTTTTACTTGGATAAATTTCAGGTTTATAGGTTTAAAATGACTACTCGCACGTTTTCATACGATTTTTCTACAATTTTTGGCGAATTTTACAAAACTGCCTATCATATTTGAAGTAATTTCGGACCAACCTGTGAAGATGAGCAATTTCACACTTGTTAGAAGCCATTAAAAATTATGAGAAAATTTTTGAACAAAGTAGACAAGTTTTCTAAACTTTGAGAGCTTACGGATCTGAATTTTGACTTACGATGATTTTTCTACAATTTTTCAAACAACTAGGTCGGAAAAGTTCAAAAATCAGAAAATATGTATTTTCACAAAAGTCAAGCCAAGAATGTTATTTTTGACAAAAAGGGGTTTTAAAATGTTATTGTTACTACAAAATAGTTATCAAAACAAGTTTTGAACAAAATGGAGACTAATGTGTTATTCTTACAAAAATTTGGACCTTAATCCTAAATTTTTGGTTTATTGGGCCAAGAACGTCATTTTTACAAAAAAGTGGGCTCTTCATATCAACTTTGTAAACAATCAAGCTAAAATAAACAAAACAATAACAAACGGGTTAAAAACAGTATTCATATCCTTATTGGGCCTGGAAATAATATACATGTTTAGTGGGCCTTAGTGTCCTTTTACATGTATATTGGGCTCGAGATAGGTATTCATATCCTTATTGGGTCTAGAAATAATATACATGTTTAGTGGGCCTTAGTGTCCTTTTACATGTATATTGGGCTTTGGATAAGCATTCAGATTCCTTTTGAGTCTGGAAATAATAGACACGTATAGTGGGCCTTAGTGGTTCACTTACATGTTTATTGGGCCTGGGAATGGGTTTTATATGCGTTCTTCTTTTTATGCTATTTTAGTGAATACTTGAACTAAAACCAATGATAAATCAACAAACGGATTTAATTTGATCATTCTCTGGGTTATTGGGCCTTAGTGACCCGTTTTTGTATGTGATAGGTCATGTATACTATTTATATGTTTATTGGGCCTCATTGACCCATTAACATGTGCGACGGACCTTGGATACTATTTGTGAGCTATTTGGGCCTGTAAATACCTTACACGTGAAATGGGCCTTAGTTGTCCTTTCATATAAATATTTCGGGCCCATGTTATATAATCTCATTCTATTTGGGTCTTGAAATGATTTACATGTTTAGCGATGCCTTAGTGGTTCACTTGCATGGATCATTGGTCCTGGAATGAGTTTATACATTTTTCTTCGCGTAAATTCGTTTAAGGATCTAGCGAGTTTTTATCGGTTGGCACCTATTAAGTGTACAATCGTAGCCTATAGTTATAACCAGAGTCTCTTGGAAGGAGAGCGGGGATTTGTGTATAGATCTATACGGGGATGACACCCCACACCTTAGTTGTTCGCTACAGTTAGACTAACTCGGTCTAGGGTGACAAAAACCTTATTCTATTTTCCGTCGGCGTCCAACGACGCCAAGACAAGCGAAATTGTCATTATTTAGTATGGTTATGATGGCTCGCTTAGAGGAATTAACGTTATGAAGTTTACGGAAGACCTTTCTATTTAGGCAACATTGGGTTGTCTGGGAACATTCTCGTTACATGCTCTTACGTTCTCTCTACATTCTATTTACCTTTTTAGTCAAATAACAATAACATACATGCATTAATACAAGATCTAACACAAAAACACTAAACAATTTTCAAAAAATATTGGATTTTCACATTGGAGATTTTCCTGTTCCAACAAAACAACCAAGATCTTCAAATTTTGATTCGTTCGTCTCAAATGGAATTGGGATTGTCAAAAAGTTATCTCAAATTCTGAAATGGATTCCAAAATGTCCATGATTTCAATTTGTGTTTTGCGTTTTTCATTTTTTAACACTTTGTCTCATTGGATCAAATCTGTTTTCTACCCCGTTGCTTGTTCCAATTATTTTTGATTAGATCAAGCCTACTCAAATCAATTTTCTATTCATTTAATACATTCAATGAAAGCTCCAAATCTGATATGGATTAAGAATGAGCCCAAATATCATTCGATTTTAATGTTCATGTCTTGTCCTTATGCCCAAAATGTTTTCAATCCATTAGAATTGTGTGAGCCGAGATTCGGTTGAAGTGGTTAATTCATTGACCTTCTCGCTCGTTTCGTTTTTACATCACACACATCTCTTGGTTGTACCATCGGATTCATATGTCTTTGTTTTTAATCGATTTTTCTTATGTTCACAATCTCCTTTTCTAGTTTCATTTAATCAATTAATATTGGTTTATAATATGGAATTGTAAATCAATTTCATATGATTTGTTCTATGACAAAATTAATTTTGTTCAAGTTCAAATAAAGAAATCGTCCAATTAGTTCTTCATTTTGACGAACTTGATTAAGAGCACATGAATATGATAAAGAAAAGTTGGATAATCATGTTTTGATCTGGAATTTGTGTTAGATTTATTAATTTCGGGTTTGTTGACTTTTAGTTTTGAAATTTCAAACTCATAAAAGAAAAGTCAAACTCGATCTTCAATTGATGAATCAATGAATTGAATGCTGATATTGGTTAATACAAGTTGTTCTAACGATATGGATGTCAAATTATGTCTGATTTGGGGTCAGCTTGGTTATGGTAGTGTTCTTGATGTCAAAGGTTGTGATGATAGTTCTAGTTCGACAACTGAATGTTGATTTAGAAATCGAACATGGATGATTGAATGTGATTCTTATTGGCCATTTGAATTAGGGTTAGGTCATTCAAGTTATCTCTTTTACAAAATCCGTAGTTGTGAGGAGTATTGGGTGTTGTTTGGAACATTCACATAAAGCTTCATGCAATCTCTTAATCTAACTCTAAGAGCTTGTGTAGATTAGGTTAGTAAGGTTAGTGTTAATCAAAGAGCTTGTTTTGGTTAATTAATGTGGTGAATGGGAAGTGTTAGAGCTTGTTAACACTTTAAAGTACCAACTTAGATAGATCTGAACAAATATTGTGTCATCTTTGAATCGCATTGCTAAGTTGTCATACATGAAGTTGGAGTCCTTACAAAACCTGAATTTAATTCACTCATTTAGCCGATTACGTGTGTTTTTAATTTTTTTGTTTAGTCATTGCATTCTAAACCCCCCTATTTACTGTTGGTGACCATACTACCTTGCGCAAAGAGGTATATACTAATTATCTTGTGTCTCTGTAGATCGGCGATACTTGCCTTGTACTACCTTTTAGTGCAATATAGTGGGATTCTTTTGTAGTATATAGTACCCCTATTATTTGTTAGGTTTCACATGCCTAACACTCATCATGTTTAACACCATTACAGACGTTCGTCCAAAATCTCCATGACCCCTCCTTAACTATACCGAATATCACAGAATTCTACTCCAAACTACCAAGGGTGATCTCCGACGAGATGAACTCCCACATCTTCTTATCTATCGGCTCAACACCGTCACCTAAGCTTGAACTAGAACCCAAACCTCCTACATGTATGCTCATGACCATGCTAAAAAGAAACCATACAAATGATCAAAACATACCTAAGAGATTGCTCATTCTTCAGGAGTCTTAGTATCCTTGTGACTATCCTTTATTCGAGTACAGATCCTATGCTTTTAGTAGTACGTGCCTAACACTGCCTTCTACACCTTTCCATACTTTCCTCAAGAACTACCCCAAATCCTCTTAGTTACCTTCTCATACTGGTACTCCAAGTACCCGCTAATCAGCGCTTCCATGTCCAATAAAACACTTCTTAGTCTCTCTTAGGTTTTTACCTCACCCTGCCTTCACTTGCTGAAGAAATCCAACTTACGTCAGTTAATTATTACACAAATGCAATTACTTGCATTAAAACGTAGATAATCATATGACTAAAAGACTCAGCCCTAAACCACTTGGACTCAAACAAGAGCCGCACAATAAGGCCAAATCAATCACTCTACGTTTATTTAACCTTTTGTAGCATGTAACTTAACATATTTATGAAATAATTTAGCCACATCAGTATGAGACCTACGAAACACAAAGAAAGCAACATTCGTGCAACAAGAAATCTAAACCAGTGCATCACCTAATCAGGCCATTTTATATAATCATTAGATATCCATAATTGCATGTAGTTATGAAACATCAACCAACAACCATATAAAGTTATCTCTCCTAACATTCTGAGATGCAATCATGATTAGATCCTTAACTCTAATCTAGCATGAAATTATCATAACATATAGCATAACATCATGTGTGGATATTTTAGGATTCACTTACTTGAGCTCGACTGATTACATGAATCACAACCCTGTGTCTTCATAAAAATCTTTCTAGAAAATTTATTTCCATTCAAAAAGATTACTAATTCCTCAATTTGAGTTCAGAAACACCCGGGAGTGTGCCCGAATCTCTCTGACCAAGGCTCTGATACCAACTTTTAACGTCCCAAAAATTCATTGAAAAAATTTTCATTTCCAAAAAAATAAACCATACAAAGGAGTCGTTCCAAATCATTCACAGTGATTATATCATTAAAACATCAGACTAAAAATCATGAATAGCCAATGCGGAAAAATCTAGGGGATGTTGTGTTGTCATGTCGGGCCCTTCCATTTGGATCTGTAAGTACTTGAAACCATGAACATAAAATCATAAGCATGAAGTTTAGCAAATTTCCAAAAATACCACATACCATACATAGAATAGAGAATTGTATGTGCTAACTATAGTCTTACAATTACTATCAAGCCATGAGTCGTATCATGTTATTTCGTGCTAAGTCAGGGACCGAAGACCTAGGTCTTAAAAACATGTGCCAAAAGCCAACTCCTGGTCTTTTATGCAAGCATCACTAAGACAACTAGCATCGTGTATATATATATATATATATAGATATATATATATATATATATATATATATATATATATATATATATATATATATATATATATATACACTTTATAATACATTTATATTTTTGGACCCCATTATTCTTAAGACATTTAACTTAAAAACAAGGGGAGCAAATCTTGACCCTTTATTTTAATTTGAATGATATATGATGATGATCCTTGTAAACAAAAATCAACTAATCAAAACAAAGTTTCAAATATACCACCCTTAAAGACCAAGTATCATATGTTATGCACAAACAAACACAATTGCAAAATTAAAAGACATTATAATAACAACTCATACTCTTGGCCACACCCTCATTTCAAAACGTCCCTTTCATTCTCTAAGAAACATTTTTCAGCATTTTCTCCTTAAAAAACGAAAAGTTTATAGTGATCGCTACTCTTGGACTCCACAACCGCCTTCCCTCTCTGCCATTTACACCACCGCTTCCACCGCTTTCAACAACCCTAGGCAGCCATTGTACATTTGTCATCTCTTTAGTGTTCGTGTATTGTACATCTGTATTTTATGTTTTGTAGATCTATATGCTTATGTTGTTAGATTTGTCTGTGCAGTGTAACGTAAGATCTTTTTGGTTCATGTGTATGTTGTTGATTTCTGTGCTTCATATATTTGTATAAGTTATAGGTTTGTCTATTTGAGTAAGTTTGTGTGGGACATCTTACGTCCTTTTCCCGCGACCTTGAGTCAAGATGGTTCTAAATACACATTTTACATTGATAATAATTATTAAAGATTATTCAATGCATTCCAATGTGTTTTTGAGTGTGTTTTAGATTTAAATGCGAATGTTTTTTAGATTGAATGGGAAATGTTTCATGATGAAAAAGAATTTTAGTTTCTAGATGAAAAAGATGTATTCACAAAGTCTCTTATTAAATTTTGTTTGGGTTTAAGAATTGTGTTTAGGACTTTGTTTTTTTTTTTTTTGAAAGCTTTGAGGATTTCTTTCTATATGGAACTATTTGCTTTAATTAAAGCAAATGTAAAGCCTGTATCATCGGAAAAAACAGAAGCAATATAAAGATAGTCATATATTTTGTATTTGTACAGATTTTGAGAAATGTTTTGAAATTATTTTGCATTTCTTTAGATTGATGTATTTTCTTAAAAGTTGTAGATATATGTTAAATTGTATTGATCTCGAGCAACAAGTTTCAGATCTATATTACAGTTATAATTATGCTGTATTTTGGTTCAACTTTTTGAATATTTGTAAAAAAAATCTATGGCTCCATCGACTCCTAAGATTTTTTAACAAAATCGATGAGTTTAACATATATTCAGCCTTAATATCTAAAATTTATTAACCAAAAATGATTATTTTTAATTCAAGTTATTTATGAATGACAATTGCTATGCCAAACATCTATATATTTTATTTTAAATAAAAATTATCAACATATTTAGAAACAACCAACAACGGACATCTAAAACATCACTACTTTGACCATGAGTCTTGAAGGAAAACTAAGGAACAAGCAGAAAAGGAATGAACTTTGTTAGGTCACAAGGAAATAGCAAAAAAAAAAAATTTGAGTTTATCAATTCCTGTCTTTTATGCTCATGATTGTTATTGTTATTTATTTATTTTTTTTTCATAATTGAGTCGTTGCTTTTCTTATTTGAGGTAAACGTGAATTAGTGTACATTGTGGTATATGAATTCAAATTTAAAAAAGATTTTTGAACTTTTTTCAATATGTGGATTTGAAGATAGATATATCATATTGAACTCCCCAAGCATAAGGCATGACCCTCACTGTGGGTAACCCCGGTTGCTAGACCCATGTCCTTAAGGGGCCCAAAGTTCCTATAATATATTGTATAATTATATAAAAAAAGATGACTTATCTAAAAATGTTATGAAAAATATTATTATTTAAATTAGTTGTTTTTATATTGTTTTTATCGTGTTTATGTTTTTTAATACTAATAGTGAATTTTATAACCATGTTTCTTTTTTGGATTCAATTTTTATTATATTTATGACTTTAGAGGAATATTTTTTTTCTATTCGTCATGAGCCCATATATCTTTTGACCGGCCTGCCAATCATTAACCAATTATCACTATTAAATACTTGGTTTCATTAGATAGTTTTTTAACCTAATCATATGTATTACCATAAAAACAATCTACTTAAAATAATATTACATTGGAATACAAAACCGAAATAACTCGATTATGTAAATATATAAATTAATAGAAAGTCTAAAACTCACCGAATTTTTTAATTTGTCCAATTTAATCAAATTAAATGAAATTTCTTTAGAAAGATAAAATGACTAATAATATTTTGTTTCAACTTATAAGAAAATAAAAAGCAGACAATAAATTGATAAATGATAAACATAACTTGCATAATTCTCTTTCAACAACTATTAATAGTCATATTAAAAAACTAAATTCTAAATTTGGTGAAAGTTTAAAAATAAAATGTTAGATAAGATAAGAGATCACTACACGGTCATATTATTCCATAGTATGATGTACAAAACAATAATGTATTTTTGTTTTTAACAAAAAACTGTATACTTTTAAAACAAAATAAGAACACATAATCCAAGACATTTCCATCGAAAGTAAACTATACATCAAACAGAAACGATTTCACGACCGCCGAAATAAACTTACTTCTCGGCTAAAAAGATATATTCGGAATGAAACAAAAAGCTACCGCCGCATCGCACAGGTACACCACTAGTGTGCGTGTCTATATATATATATATATATATATATATATATATATATATATATATATATATATATATATATATATATATATATATATATATATATATATATAACTGCCAGGATCCAGACACTGATCTTGCATATAACTTGTTTTTGGGAGCCATATCCAACTCTTTCGTACAATTGCTAGGGGCCACCACTAGTTGATCCTACATAACATAATCACAGAGCCAATATTGGTGCCTTTGACGCACGAGTTCAGTGAGGAGACCTACCTGAATAACGAAGCCGACTAAAACCGAGCTCAATCTTATGCCCACCACAACTACTTGATTTCACCGCCAAAAGATAGGTCCAAGACACCTCCTAACAATCCACACAAGGTAAACCATAAGTCTACCTTCTAAAAATTGAAATTTGACTAAAAGTCAACCCATGCCAAAAGTCAACGGTCAAAGTCAAAGTCAACATCTTAAAATGTCAATCATTAAGCCTCACATCGTGACTAGCCCTTGGTTACAACATGAGAGTCCACTTGGTCCAATTCCGACTCGTGTTGATCCAAATCGGCTAACTCAGTCATGGAAAAACATTTAAGCTGATCTCACGACGTAAACAACTTTGTATCACGTTGTGAGCCTTGATAAGCTCAACAAAAGACGAGGTCTTTCAGACTCACGTCGTGAGAGCTCATGACTCATGTCATGACGACAGTCTAAAGTCTTAATCCATTCAGCCTTTCACTCTATCTTTTCTTGAAGGTCTTAGAAATCCAAAATTCTCTTAAAATTTAATGCCTTATGGACATGTATGTCCGTTACATGTCTAGATCTCATTTGTATAAAAAATGTAGAAAAGGTCACCAAGTTCTCATGAAAGGAATCAAAACCCAACCATTCAATAGATCTGAACTTCATGACATTGTAAGGATCCTTAAAACCCATAAAGTTGGCAACTTTATTGTTTTGGTAAAAAAATTGATCAAAATGTCATTCAACAAAATTGTATGAGAGGTTGTGGTGTTAGAATAATTTTAATGTTGAGTAATGAACAAAGTAGGACAAGTGACTTACAAGGAAAGCCCTTAATCCTTTATAATATATCCTTCATAAAACCTTAGGAGATTATAATGATCTGTTGCCTTATTATTTTTATTGATTTGAATGTGAATTTATAGAAAAGATGAAGATAATACGTGTACAAATGTAGCAATATAGATAAGTGTGTATGTGTTATGCAATTACAGGTGTTATTTATAGTCTAAGCTGAATAACAAGAAGTTATATATTTTTGTGATCCTCCTTGGACAAGCATATTTACATGTTGTTTGACTTAGTATTCCCGAGTCTTAAGCTTGGCTGAAGATATTCTCCATTGTGAATGAGTCTTGTGTTAACTAATTACGCACATGTGAGAAAAAGTAAGAAGAATATAGTCATTATAAGTGTTAGGAAATATTAGGGATAATAGTTAGGATCCTAAGATATGTTTTAGGATGTTGAGAGAAAAAACTTGAGACACACTTGAACAAATGTTAGAGCAAGTATAGTTGTAGAACAGTTAATCTCAAAGGATCATGAAGGCTCAACAATAAGAATAAGTTAGAGTTAGATAAATAGAAAGTTAGGTGCGGAAATGTAAGGAAATATAAATGAGAGCAGGTGATATATCAAGTATACACATAAGTTGATTCATAATATGGAATACAATCAGACCAAGTTAGTAAGCGAGATCAAACTTAGTGATTATGTTGAGAATGGCTTGCTCCGAAGAGAAATAATATCCAGTTATGTTTTGATGAACATTGACAGTAAGGAGAGATTTAAGATGAGTAATTGAGAGATGTAAATGATAGATAGAAGATAGATTAAATGAGAAAGATTGAGCTCTATTTATAGAGACTCACATATTACATTAGTCATATCTGATAAGAGTAGCCATGCAAGGCATATTGGACAAAAGAGTGTATACTAAGACAAACAGATAAAAGACTAATCTAACAATATAAGATAGTGACTGCGGATGATGATGACTGCGGACGCGATAGCTGATCAATGATGACGACAGATCTTGAGAGTTGCGGTAGAAAAACTTTAAGAGGGCCACTTCCATGATTCAACAATTTCCCCTAAGTGACCTCTTCAACTTGCCTTCATTTATCAAGTTTAAGGAACTTGATGAGAATCCACCATAATTTTCTGACACTTTCCAACCATGTGATCCTCCTTAGAATTTCAAACCCGACTTCAACAATAGTGTGTTTGGATTTTTCCACTACGGTTTTGGAAACTTCGAGTTGCTTCCTTGTGAGTCGATGCATTGCGGTCATAGGGATGAAATACTTGATTTCATTATCCTTACGTTCGAAAATAATTCCAAGGTCAGAATAGTTTGTTGTGCCAAGAGATCTGTCTTGGATTCCTTCAGTAACATTCGGGTAGGATCAAGTGGTGATAGATCAAACTTCTTTGCAAGAGTCGGGTGAACATCTGCATCAATTTTGGCGAAGTCGTAGAGAGTTTCTTTGAGAAAAGTATTTGCCCTCTCCAAATCTATCTTCATCTTTGGATATTTTTAAACTTTGTTCTGGAACAACTTAGCTATCAGGAAGACTTCTTCTGGGTTCGTGCATGGGATGTCAGCTTGGGTGCGGACATAGTCCTGATTCCTTCTTGTAAGAGTATATTGAATGAACTTAGCTTTCATGAATTTTGGCGGCTTGAAGTTCTTGACTGCGGATGGTCTATCATTCGACCAGATTTTCTCTATTGAGGAAGCATGCTTAGCATGGAAATGATTGAGTCTTTCAAATTCCATGGGCATTCTTTTGTGACCAGGTAAGCTGCGGTCAAATGGCTCAAATACAGTGAAGTATTTAGCTTTTCTGGAGATTGGAACATCCCAGTAACCGTCAGAAGGAGGTTCATCATAAGTAAGGTAGGGTTTGTAGTCATCATCCATCAGTCTTCGGTGGGGGTTAATCCAAGAATTGATCAAGGATTCATCCATGCTGGTGTCGAAACTGTATTCTCTCCAGACTTGTTCAACAAATTTAGCTGCTTTCCAGTCAGCTTTTTTCTGTTTTGTAGCAGGGGAGTCATTGGAGCTTGTAGATGACATGTCGGACGCTAGATTCTTGAAGTGAGGAGGAGTCTCAGGTCGTTCAGGAGAAGGAACGATTTTATGTTGCGATGGCGTCTGATAAGTAGATGGTTGCGGTGAAGGAATTCTTTCGGTTATGATGGAGGGGCTCCTATGATGAGAGATGCTGTTTGAGTGATGGTCTTCATCACTTCCCCTTCATGAGGAATTCATTCCAGGAGCTTCCTCAAGCTACGACTTAAGACCATCGACTTTGGCACACACCTCCTGAAATTGAGCTTTAAGAACATCAGCCAGTTGCTAATTGTCTGGGATGGCGGAGTTGAAGAGTAGTCGATGAATCTCCTTTGTAAGTTGAAGAATCTCGAGGCCATGAAAATTGGACGATAAAGATCATTGAAGCCTGTTGATGGTAGATTGAAGGACTGAGATAGTGGAGTCATAGGCAGTGTTAGTCTCAGCTATCAGCTTCTGTGAGTGAGTTGACTGGTCCGCAATGGCTGTTTGCAAATCTACCTTGATTGCGGATTCCTCAGAGATGAGGCACTCCGAAGTTTCCATAAACAACTTGTGATCAGCCTGTTGACTGTTGTCTAGGGAACGGATCCCTATTTCCACCTTGAGAGAAATCCTCTCAGCAACTAATCGTTCACGAGTTTCCAATCATTCAATCCTTTCAATCAATGAATGCGGTCTTGGGAGATCTTCTGGTTGCGGTTGAGTAGACTTCACCGCAGCTAGTATCTGATCTACCTTGTCTTGTAGATTCAGAAATTCTTTCCTCGAAACAGCTAATTTCTTTTTCTTTTTCTTCTCTTTAGGCTTGGAAGTAGAGTGTTGGCAGCCACTGGAAGCTTCTTCTTCATCAAATATCATCAGATCATCATTAGAAGGGTTAGGCTGATTTACCTCATTGAGATCAAAATCAACGAATCCGAAGGTAGGAGCGGAGCTAACATCGATGGCAGTGCCTTCGTCTTGAGAATCTCTAGCAGTTGGAGTTGGAGGAACATTAGATGTACCTTCATCACCATGAGTGGACTAAGCCTTGCGGATCGTCTCAGCCATTTCGGACATCCACTCTTGAATATTCAGAATGTTGGATACGGTATGGGCGTTGTTGATTGCGTCCACCCAGTACTTGGCTACGGATTGAATTTCTTGCTATTTCTGTTGAAGCTGTTTCGTTTGATGAGCCTTTCTGGCTTGAAATTCCCTAATGAAAGCGGCATATTTCTTTGCTTCAGCGTCATTAGTTGGTTGATATGTACTCCATGAGTCGTTGAGATACATTTCTTCAATTCCTTCAAAACGCACTAAGGTGTCCCTCGGGTTCACGGATCCTTGCACATTTGTGCTCACCATGCCAAAACCACCTGGAAAAGGTGTAAGCAGAATAAGATTTCCTGAGCTTCCTTGGTCTCCTTGACCCGTGGTCAAGTCTGGCCTCGGCTCAGTTCTGGCATGAGCGAAAGAAGTGCTATGCATTTGGGAAGGTGTTTGCAGTGTTTGGGTTACACACAAAAGGATGTATTTCAAATTCTCAAGGGAAAAGAAGTGTAGACGGGAAGCCCTGGAGACCTTCAAGCGAGAACCAGTTCCATCCCCTTGGGAGTGAGCTGCGGGTGAGTCTCCACGATTAGTATAAACAGAAACACCTTATGTGTCTGAGTGGTATTGGATGGTTGATATGAATGGGTTTGCGGCTACCCCAAGGACTACCAATGCCATTTGAGAGGTTGTGGTATGAGTCTGGTCATGTATATGGCCAGTGGTTTGGGTTTTCCTTTTCTTGAATATAAAAATGGGTTGTTCATCATCATCGGAATCACTGGAGGAAGATTGAGCTTGGTTGTGATCTGATTTTTCATCTGAATGAGCTATTTGTACAAGTTTCCTTTTCCTTGATGCTTCTGCTTTCTTGGGAGCAGCTTTCTTCTTTGTAGGAGTAGTATGTTTCTTAGAGATTTTGCGGGGTCCCTTGTTGGCTTTAACCAATTGCTTAAGCCTTTTGGCTACCAGTAGATGTGAGGTAGTAGTAGATGGGGTTGCGGTGTTTTCAGGTTGAGTGGGTTTGGGAGAAGTTACAATTTTTTGAGTAAAAATAGGTGGGGAAGGAAGGTATGGGTCAATACCTTCCGTAGCCTCTATATGATTAGTGACGTCCTGCAGTTTCAAGTCCAACCTAAGTCAAGTTGTGGATAGGTAAACATCGAATAGGCCCAAAAATTGATTGATCTTTAGAAGGAGTGTACCTTTTGATATCTTTGGTGACGAAGAAGTCAATATCATTGCCCATACTGAGTTTTGCATCCTCATGAAGATCCGAGATGTAGAGGGACCAAAACCTTGCAAAAGTGAGCTCGGTTGGATTTACCTTGGGACTTTCCATAGGAATGTACTGCAAGAAATCATCCCATAAGATCTGACCATAGTTGACATCGTGGCCTGTGAAAATACTCTATACAAGCTCTAGAAGCTTGAGACCCATATTATCAGTGCCTCCGGTCCTTCAAGACAGATTTCAATTCACGAAATGGAAAACAAATTGACATACCACTGGCAACTGATTTTTCTTGAACTTGCCGATCCCTTTCAATTGCTTTTTGTATCCCATCTGATAGAGAGCAGAGACGACTTTTGTGACACTTGGAGTGAAAATTTTTGTTGAAGAATGGACAAGCAGGTTGATGGCAGTAAGAAATTTATCCTTGGTCAAAATAAGAAGAAAATCATTCACAAGATTCAGATGCAGCTCTTGGAGATTGTTAAGAGGGCGATAGGCAAATAAAGCGCATTTATAAAGTGTCGATAGTTGAACATCATCAGTGAAGGTATCGAAAAGAGCAAATAGAGGATGATTCTTCAAGAACTTGATCATTAGCTTGATTGGATCATTATAGAAATACTACACATCGAAAACTGCTCTAAAATTACTTGAGGCAATCGATGACATTGCGTTTCTTGAAGCGGAGTCTGAACCCGTCGGTTGAACAGAGACAAATGCCTTGGACTGTTTCTTTGAGATGTTTGATTTCACCATTTTCAAAAGTTTTAAGAACTTACGGAAAACCAGAGTGCAAGAAGATGAAGGAGAAAAAGTGTTGGTTATAGTGTCTAAGTCCATAACTATATTTGGTATGTACTTGACCCGTCCCAGCATGGTCCATTTGGGTTGCACTTCACCTGAACAATTTATGGATAATCTTTTGAGAATACTACAAGTTATGATTTATTAATATATTATAAGTTCTAATATATTAATATAAGATCATATTATTTAATTAGTATTCATCTATAATTAATTTAGAGATCAAAGATATTCCTAATTAAATATGGGCTTCTATATTTATATAGTGTGGGCTAATGCTTATTTGGAATGGGCTAGGCCTGCATGGAAAATCCATGGATACTCCATGGAGCTTTAACCCATGGATCTCATGGAAATGAAGAGACATGGGTATTAGGGTTTACATGGATGTAACCCTAATCCACCAAACTATATAAAGGAGGCTTTGGTTCTTGAAATCACACTAGTTGAGGTGAGTAAAGCAAGAGGGCCGATTTCAAGATAGTAGTGACTATTATCTCAAAGTTCCAAGTTTTTGGTGATTTGTGATTTCCATTTGAAGCATCCACACTATTGGTGCTAGGCTCTAAAACTCCAAGGAATCAACTACAACTACAAGGTAAGTATTTCTACTAGCTTTATTTGATTCATGTTCTCTATGCCATGCTAGTTAGGATATGAACCTTGGAAAAATCATTATTTGCATGTATCATAGACAAACATAGATCCAAGGTTTATTAGGGTTGCATGTACACTGACGATGTGTTAGAATGCTCAAAATCCATCAGTGGTATCGGAGCCTAGGCTTGTTTGTTTGATACTTGATGCAAAATATTGGAAAAAGTCGAAAAACTTGTTGTCTGCCTAATGAGCTCGACGAGTCCGTGGAGGGACTCTCCGAGTTCATGTGTATCTTCAACCTACTCGCCGAGTAGGTTCATGCACTCGGCGAGTAGGAGCCTCAGAATGCAGATTTTCGACTTTAGTTGCTGGAAATGGACTAGAAACATTACCCTAAACTGTTTTGGTTCTTGAAAACTTGTTTTAGATGGTGTAATGTCTTTGCTAATCCATTTACAACGACTTGATATCAAAATTACAAAGTTTTAAGTGTAATTTTGATTCATGAAAGTGTTCATATTCATGTTCTTGATCTTATGATGTTTAGATGTTCATAGGAATTATTTGTAACCTATGTGGTAGTTTAATTCTTGATCATAGTGTGTTTTAATGGAGCCCATAACTTGTCCTCAAGTTATGGAAAACCAAGAGTCTCACTTGAATTAAAACCATTAAAAGAACACAAGAGTTAGAAAAATGAAGAGTGTTCATTTTTATTACTATATTTAACTCATAATTTACAAGAAATGAAAAGTTTTGATAGTTTACAAAACTTGCCCTCAAGTTTTGGAACAAGTAAAGTTATATTAAAAACTTTAGTTCCAACCCTTAGAATTTTAAAAGTTAAAATTCAACCCTTATACTTATAATATTATAAGTTAATAATATATATATATATATATATATATATATATATATATATATATATATATATATATATAAGATCAAAGTCGTCTTACCGCTAGTACACCTCATTTACGAAGGTAGTCTATAAGGTGGGTATAAGGTTGTTGCCTATAAAATGACAACTTGATGGGTGTCCACTCTCACCCATCGCTTGCTTGACTAGTGGAGGGTCGTTAGCCGAACGGGTAAGACAAGGACTTATAAATTCTCATTAAAAGTATGATGAATATCCACATAGATTTTATTAAATTCCCAATCTTAGTTACTTTAAGAAAAATGTGAATAAGGTGCTAATCCATGAAATTACACTTTACACTTTGTCCGAGTCGTTAGTGGAGCGTGTGTGGTTAACCGGCACACTAACTTGGACTTTACAAGGTAGGTAAAGGGTGACTTCATATTTATCATAGTATCGATGGAGTGTGTGTGGTTAACCGGCACAACGATTGAGGGGTAATTATTAAGTTTACCAAGTAATTTGCATGGTTACTTCACACCTTGTTTTGTGATCCTCGGCATTCCAGTTACAAAACTTGGAGGGCACACTCGAGATTGAAACATGCCTTTGAAAAGTTCATTGAATCTCAAAAAGAATCTAGGAATTTCTAAGTACCAAATTAAAACTTAATATTTAATATTTCGTTTTTTGGTGGAAATTGGTGAATCGTCATTCACCTACCTTTCAAATATGTTATTACTTAGATTACTGCATACCTCT
Source organism: Lactuca serriola (assembly GCF_051521515.1). NCBI lineage: Eukaryota > Viridiplantae > Streptophyta > Magnoliopsida > Asterales > Asteraceae > Lactuca > Lactuca serriola. The sequence continues at coordinate 238,432,237 of NC_136408.1, forward strand.
TCTAAGTATAATATATTGTGATTGGGTCCTAGCCTTAATACTACATTTGGGTGTTTTATTAAGGACTATCTCTATATCTAAACTAATCCTTCTTTCTTCTCTTATCAGATGTCTGCAAACAACGTTGCTTTTGGCTCTAATCCTAGTGGCTCCTTTTCTCTTATGAACTTGTGTGGGAAAGTCATTTTTGATGGATCCAACTTTAATGAATGGATCAGAAACATCAGAATGATTACTCGCTACGATGACAAGGAATATGTCCTCGATAAGGAGCTTAAGGAGATTGATGAGACAGTTGCTACTCCTCAAGAGATCGCTGAGTTTAGGGCAAATGAAAGGGATGCCACCAAAGTGGCATGCATCATGATGGCCACTATGACCGCGGATCTCCAAAAATCCTATGAAGATTTCTATCCCGATGAGATGCAACAAGACTTGATGGAAATATACCATCAAAGTGCTCGTCAAGAGAGGTATGAAATCATCTCCTCCATGATAACAACTCGCAAGAAGGATGGTGAACCCATCACGGGCCACATGCAAAAAATGCAATGATTTGTGGACCGTTTGCTGAAGCTAAATGTGAACTTCCCCGAGGAGCTTGCAATAGATATCATTTTGCACTCCTTACCTTCATGTTATGATCAATTCCGCATGACATACCACATGAACAAGGAAGAGGTCACCCTCAGCAAACTCCAAGGACTCTTAAAGACCGCGGAAAGTGGTCTTAAGGGTAAGGCGATTGTTACTCTTACTCCTACCAACACCGCCCCTGTCTTGGCAATCAGGAAAGGACGAGGGAAGAAGAGAAAGAATGCTTCTATTCCCATGAAAAGGCACATTCGAAGGCTACCAAGGTTAGGACCTTTGATGGCTCTTCTTCAAGTGGAACCAAGAAAGGTTTCATCACTCCTTCTTCTGACCCAAAAGAGGCTGAATGCTTCTATTCCCATGAAAAGGCACATTGGAAGTGGAACTGCCCAAAGTACTAGCAAGATGTGAAGGATGGGAAAGTTAAACCCAACCATGCAGGTATTTACACTATCTTATCTAATAACTCACCCCATTCTAAATCTTGGGTACTTGATACCGGTCGTGGTATTCATATTTGTTGTGACTTGCAGGGACTAAGAAGAAGTGAGAATGTGGAGCAAGGAAGGGTAAACTTAATCATGGGGAATAGGAAAGTTACACATGTCACCAAGATTGGAGTTTATTCTTTGTCGCTAAGTAGTGGGTTAAATTGAGATTTGAATAAATGTTGTTACTCGCCAGAAATGGCAAGAAATATTATTTCCTTTCATGCATTGTATAAACAAGGGTTTACCTTTTCATTTAATAATGAAGTTGGTTCTATTGATGTTTTCTTTAATAACGTTCTTTATTTTAAAGCATTACCTTGTGATGGTGTGTATGAAGCTGTGTCTGTTCTAGATAACTTAGGAAATAATGTGATGTGTATTGATTCTATTAATAATAATAACTTGGATAAAGCATCATTATGGCATTGTCGTCTTGGACATATAAGCAAGAAACTCATAGGCCAACTCCAAAAGGATGGAGTCTTGGAGTCGTTTGACCTAAAGTGAGATGATAGTTGCGAGTCATGCTTACTTGGAAAAATGACAAAGTCACCCTTCACATGCTCTTATGAGAGGGGTGAAGGTTTGTTGGACCTTGTACACACGGATGTGTGTGGACCATTCAAACATGCCACAAGGGATGCTAATCGTTATTATTTGACTTTTACTGATGATTACAGTAGATATGGATATGTCTACTTAATCAAGCATAAGTCAGAGACTTTCAAAAGGTTTAAGGAATTTAAACAGGAAGTCGAGAATCAATTGGGCAGGAACATTAAGATGCTTCGATCCGATCGAGGTGGTGAGTATCTTAGTTCAGAGTTCCTCGACTATCTTAGGGAATGTGGGATTGTCTCACAATTGACACCTTCCAGGACACCACAGTTGAATGGTGTAGCTAAGAGGTGTAATCGAATCTTGTTGGATATGGTTCGTTCCATGATGAGTCGAGCTTCGCTACCAATCTCATTTTGGGGGTATGCCTTAGAGACTGCCGCCCATATCCTTAATCTAGTCCCTAAAAAGAAAGTTGCCAAAACTCCTCACGAGATGTGGACTGGTAAAGTACCCAACTTAGACCACATCAAGATTTGGGGTTGCGAGGCTTTTGTGAGGCGCGAGTCTCATGATAAGCTAGAAACCCGAAGCGAGAGGTGTATTTTCATCGGCTACCCACAAAGATCCTTTGGTTACCTCTTCTACAGACCTAGTGATAATGTGGTCTTTGTAGCAAGAAGAGGAGTATTTCGAGAGAGAGAATTTATAAGCCAAGGAGACAGTGGGAGGCAAATTGACCTTGAAGAACTTCAAGAGTCAAGCGGTGAAGGAACTTCAAACCCTAGCCCTCAACTTGAGGAGGAAACTCCTATTGAGCCAATTGATGAGTCTGTACCTCTGAAACGTTCCATGAGAGTTAGGAATGCACCTGAGCATTACTATGGTTTCCATATTACTGCAGAAGGTGAGACACTTTTTAGTGACGAGACACTAGTAGGTCTAGATAAGCCTAACAGCTACACGCAAGCCATGGCAGGCCCTGAGGCTGCTAAATGGAAAGAGGCTATGGATAGCGAGATACAGTCCATGTATGACAATCAAGTTTGGAACTCGTTTGACCATGTACCTGATCGTAAGGTAGTTGGGTGCAAGTGGATCATCAAGAAGAAGACCGACATGGATGGTAATGTACACACGTATAAGGCACGATTAGTTGCAAAGGGTTATGGATGTTAAAACCGCTTTCCTTAATGGAAAGTTGGCTGAAGATGTTTACATGGTTCAGCCAGAGGGTTTTGTCAGTACAGAGTACCCTAATAGAGTGTGTAAACTCGAGAAATAAATTTATGGATTAAAACAGACACCTCACAGATGGAATCTTTGCTTTGATGAGAAAGTCAAGGAATTTGGCTTTTCAAGGAGTGAAGATGAAACTTGTGTCTATATCAAGGCTAGTGGGAGCATAGTCAGCTTTTTGGTACTGTATGTGGATGACTTACTACTCATAGGAAATGACATCCCAACCCTGCAGGAAGTAAAGTCCTGGTTTGGGAAGTGTTTCGCTATGAGGGACCTTGGTGAAGCTGCCTATATCCTAGGAATAAGGATTTTGAGAAACAGGAGTAAAAGACTAATTGGACTTAGTCAAAGTACCTATGTGGACAAAGTGTTGAAAAGATTCAACATGCATAACTCCAAGAAAGATGAGTTACCCATTCAGAGTAATGCCAGATTGAGTAAGACACAAAGCCCTAGTACTGAGGCTGAGATAGCAGAAATGAGTCGACTACCTTATGCTTCAGCTGTAGGATCGATCATGTATGCTATGACGTGTACTCGACCTGATGTAGCCTTTGCTTTGAGCTTGGTTAGCAGGTATCAGGGGAAGCCTGGCAAGGCACACTGGACTACGGTAAGGAATATCCTCAAGTACCTACGAAGGACTAAGGACTGGGTCCTTACCCTCGGTGGGAGTGATGAGTTGAGAGTTGTAGGGTATAGCGATGCTAACTTCCAGACTGATATGGATAATTTCCGCTCTCAGTCAGGCTGGGTCTTTACCTTAAACGGAGGAGGAATTACTTGGAAGAGTTCCAAGCAGGAGACAGTGGCTGATTCCACTTGTGAATTAGAGTATATAGCAGCAGGCGAGGCAGCAAAGGAGGCTATATGGCTAAAGAACTTCATCGGAGACCTTGGAGTTGTACCAACTATAAAGGAGCCAACGGAGATTTTCTGTGATAGCAATAGTGCGGTTGCCTTAGCCAAGGAACCAAGAGATCATGGGAGATCCAGACACATTGACAGAAAATATTACTTCATCAGACATCGAATAGAAGAAGGAATCCTCGTGGCAAAGAGGGTATCATCAGATGAGAACCCAACTGTCACAACTGGAAATTTTGTGTCATGTAATCTATACACTCAAGTTAATGTGAATCAAAAACTTAAGAACATGTGTGACACCTATGATTATGACATCAAAAACTTCAATCAAATACATCATACAAGTACTACAAATAGTCATCAAACAATTGGAAACTCTAGAAGTTCTTATTTAGGTCCACCTTGGACTAGAACTTCCTTATTGGATCCAAATGGACCAATAAGCTTCCAATTTGACTACCATGGGCTTAGAACCCTAATTGGGCTCTAATTGGACCCACACTAATTTATTTCAACATTATGGGCCTTGTTGGGCCTAGAATGAAATGAATTAAAAGCTTTGATCCATGAATAACCTAAACTAGTCCAACAAAAATGTAAAAATCCTACCACATTCTTTTAGGCTTAAAACATACCCAAACAAACTCTTGTATTGGGCTTAGGGGCAAAGAGCCCAAAATTTTCCTTTTCCCTACCAAACTCTCGGCCCAAGGCCCAAGTCCAAGAAGAAATGGAAGAGTTGACTATTTGCTTGCTACCTCACTATTAACCAAAGGACTTCCATGCAAGAGACCCATACTTCCATGCACCATCCTTTCATGCATCTCTCTTCTTCTCCCTCTCTCTCTTGCTCTCAGCCATATTCAAACACACACACAAAATTCACTCATTCTTCTCTCAAAGAAACTCTCTCATTTCTCCTCCATAATTTCGAGATTTAAGGAGCTTTCAAGGAGAATCCATCACCAAAAATCATCATCTAAGGTAAGTTGATGACTAATCCATGATCTAGCTACTTCATTTCATCAAAAATCTTTTCTGAATCTATTCCAACTTGTGATCATGCACCTTAGAAGTCACCAAACTCGAGATCTACCAAGGAAAGGTGCTAGGGCCAAAAATCACTTCACTTCTCTTCCATCTTCTCTCCAAAACCGAAGCCACACCCAAGGTGAGCTTCACACCCCCTATTTTCTGTTTTTATGAGTTTTGTGGGGGGGGGGGGAATACAAGTGAAAGTGTAGATCTATATATGTTTTGTATGCCTTGTATGATTTCCATGCTTATATGTGTGTTTTTGTGTGTTATAATGTTGGATCTAGCCATAAAACCTCTCAAAACCGAGATATACCTTATGTTAAATGATACTAGCATCAAGTATATTCCTACATACAAAGTGTTCCAAGAAAAATAGCTAAATGGCTTAGTAACATTTTCTTTGGGCTAAAAACTAAAATTTTGGACATAAAATGCTAAAAATATAAAGTTAAAGGGCCCAAATTGAAATATTTCGAAATCTGATGGGGGAGATGAGCCAAAACAGTTTCCATAATGTATTTTCTGAAAATATGCTTGTTGGAGGATTAAAAACATAAATTTCAAGCTTAATGGGCTAAAAATGACATTTTTGGCCCAATAAGGCCCATTATGCGAAATTTTCTGTTTTGGAGGGCCAAAATTGTGTTTTTCTGTAAAACAGTGGACTATTAGTGTTCCAAGTCCTTTTCAAAGGTTTAAAATTCTTTTTAAATTTAAAAAGGACCAAAGTTGCAAAAATTTTCCAATTTGGGCCAAAATTGTCAAAATTGCGAAAAAGAGGGGTTATAACCGAGAAAACTGCATTTTCAGGGACTTAAACTGTTTTCAATGAAAAATATGCTGAAAAATATTAATTTAAATAATTTTTGGTGTTAAAATGTCAAGAAAAATGATTTAAGGACCAAACCGGAAAGTTATTTAATTAAAGGGTTGAAAAATGTAAATTTTACAAACAATGAAGGGCTGAAAACAGAAAACTTCCAAGGCTAATTCAATACACGCAATTTGATCAAATAATGGCACTGCGACTATCGACGAAATACAATACACAACAATACCAAAAGTCGTTGCTAAACAAATTGGTTCGGTCTCGAACCAATAAAAACCCGAAACTACTAACGCGACGATATCTCGATTCATACAAGTAACGTTTGGGAATTCAATATACATGCGAGTGTGCACAGACGTCTACGCACCATCTTTGGGCCCCAGAGTGTAAAATCTTGCTTGTTGGGCCTAGCTAGTCAGGGCGGTTGGATAACGTGATTAGTACGGACGACGCCTACGGGATTGTTAGTATAGCTATAAACTGGTCTTTTGTGTAACACGTGTTTGTAGCAATTAATCATGCTCAAAAATAATCCAACGTCGCCTGGGATTGATAACTTCACGCGTTGCAATGGTTTCAATGTAAATTCATGGAATTCAAAGAATTAGGAAAACATCGGGTTTTCCTAGGGTTTTTCAATACATACGGATTCGAAATGTATACAAGTTTAATGAACAATTTTTACAAGTATAGAAACAAACAAGCATACCTATGGATCTTCACAAACGTTTTCAAAAGCTTTTCTTTTCAGAAAATATCGGATTTTCTGGTGGTTTTCAAACGACACGAAACATTGTTTTTCAAATACCGCTTATGAACTCACCAACATTTCACATGTTGACGTTTTCCAAAATACTTGTATTCTCAGGTAACCAGTGAATCAAAGGAAAATGTACTCAGTGATGGCTTGCAGTTTACTTATTAACGAACTGAACAATTTATTTTTGGGAATGTAATGTTTCGAGACAATGTACTTCATGTAAACTTTATTGGTTGTATTATATTAATGCATGGTGACGAATGTTGTTACGTTTCATATATATTCAATGTTATGGTATTCAATTGAGTCACGACAGCTCCCGAACGTTTCCGACGTCTGGTTCGGGGGTGTGATAGGTTGGTATCAGAGCTTTGTTTATAGTGAACTAGCATGTCGAGCCACACATTGATATGCAACTATAAACCAAAAAGAGGGACTAACATAACTCTGAACAAAACAAGTAAATAAAACACGCTTGCTTGCATTAGGAACAAGAACATAACGCCGAATCAAACACAATAAGGCTGGTATCTCGGTTAATTTGGGACTGTTCTTAGTAATACCAAGGAGTGAATGTAGCCTGATCAACTACATTCTCTCCAAAGTAAAACTAACACACGTCTTGATGAGATCGGGATAGCTAGGGAACCTAAAACTATACCCTTTATCACTAAAAAGAGAACGCTTGTTTAGTCCGTACCATAGTCATAGCATCCTAGGAATAATGTTAGCATATTTACATACTCGCGCAGACAGCATGGCTGGTTTTCATCACCCTGGAGACCCCTATTTCCCTAATCAGGGAAACAACGGATGGCTAGAGGAGGAGGAGCCTGAGGAAGGGCCTGAAGAGGAACCTGAGGAAGATCCCGAAGAGGAGTCCGACGGGGAACTGGAGGCAGAAGTCGAGGGCGAGCCTGCTGAACCCGAAGAAGATGAAGAGAATTTCGAAGAGGAGCTCGATGACAGCGAAGGGGGTGATTCGGACGTAGAGTCCGAGGTCATCGACCCCCCTTACCCGATCAGGGTGCCTGCTTATCGTGTGGGCCCCACTGGACCTACCCCTCCTTGGGGCATTGATCTTTGGAGATGGAGCAGATATCAAGGACAGCGACCCCCGTTTGGCATGTCGCGTGAGTTCTTTGACCTGAGGGACGGAGGACCGGCCGACTGAGCCCTACCGGTCATGGTGAGACGATTACAGGACACCAGCGACCTTGCTCAGGGCACTGCTGATCAAGTACGCCAGTTGTGGACTAGGGTCGAGCGTGCGGAACAGGAGATGCGTGACGTCCTTCGGGAGTTTCACATGAGGCAGGTAAGGTGGGAGTCTCGACTTCAGGACGCAGAACGTTTGGTGGCTCATCTTCAGGGAGCATCCACATCCTCGGCACCACCTCCAGACGCAGCTCATCACGGTTAGGGATAGACTTATCATAGTAGGTCATTAGGAACTATGCTATGTACTCCGGCTCTATGTTTAAGTGACTACACTACTCATAGAGCCGTTATGCTGTCGAATTAGTGTCACTTATGTATGCTCTTCCGAGCAAATTTTCTTGTATTAAATGCGAATAATATTAATGAACTTTTGTGTGTTTTGCTATGATATTACAAGTTGTTATGTGTTGAGACGTTATGATTGTATGTCCGATGGTAGCAATGTCTAAGTTCGTACCATACACCTAGTTAGTAGGATCACAACCTCACAGAAACCACATACACTTAACATCTTTCCGTTTCATGACAGAAAGATGCCTCGCCGAGCTACTCGCGAAAATCCCGAACCAACCCCGCCCGAAGTTGACACCACTGCTTTCCAGGCAGCCGTGTCTGCTGCGGTCACAGCAGCTATGGCACAACTTCACCGAGGGAACAACGGCGAAGGCAACGGGCAAGGGTCCGGAAGTTCAAACAACGGGACCAATCAAGGACCCACTAAAACGTGCACTACAAGGACTTCACAAACGCTAAACCACAAACTTTCAACGGCACTGGAGGGGTGATCACTCTGAAGCGATGGATCGAGAAGGTAGAGTCGGTATTCGAGATATGCGATTGCCCCGAGCAGATGAAGGTGAAGTTCGCGGCCTACACTTTTGTGGACCAAGCACTCACTTGGTGGAACGGACACGTGGAAGCTATGACGCTCCCTGTCGCCAACTCTATCCCATGGGCAGAAATGAAAGAAATGTTAATGGCTGAGTACTGCCCCCGAGGCGAAATACAGAAGATGGAGCAAGAGCTATGGAATCTCACTGTGCAGAATGCGAACATCGATGCCTACATATCGAGATTTAGCGAACTATCTCTGATGTGTCCGGGTATGATCACAACCGAAGGAAAGAAGATTGAGCGATTCATCTAGGGACTGACACCTCCCGTTCAAGGGAATGTGATAGCTGCAAACCCTGAAACGTTTGACAGTGCGAAGAGATTGGCGAAGAGGTTGTATGATCATAACAACAAAAAGGGCGAGAAGCCAGTGGACGCTGAGAAGAAAAAGGAGGATGATGGCAAGAAAGGGAGGAACAACAAGAGAAAGGGGCGTCAGGGCCCCGAGACCTCTAAAAAGAAGCAAACATTGGCAGTTAACGCTGTCACCACACCAGTTCTAGCCACACCACATGCTCCAGCCTCAGCTGCATCAAATGCTTCAAGACCCTATTCCGGTAATCTTCCCAAATGCAATAAGTGCGGTCTCCATCATCACGGCGAATGCAGGGAACTCCATTGCACCAGTTGCAACCGAAGGGGACACACTGCAAGGTTCTGCAGGACTTATCCTCCCCAGAATCAAAATCAGGGAAACAACCACAACAACAACAACAACAACAACCACCGCAATAACAAGAACACCAATGCCGGCGGCAGCAATGCAGGGCCTAGCCACACCTGCTTCGGGTGTGGAAGGACGGGGTATTTCCGCCGAGATTGCCCTAACAACAACTCAGGAAACAGAGGAGTAGGAAGGATGCTGACCATGGGTCAGGGTGAGGCAGTTCAGGACCCCGCAATTGTGACCGGTACGTTTCTCCTAAACCACACTTATGCATGCATCTTATTTGACACCGGAGCGGAGCGAAGTTTCGTAAGCGAGAAGTTTAAACATTTATTAAAACAACAACCCCATAAGCTAAATGAAACCTATACGGTGGAAATGGCCAACGGGAAAACCGAATCCACTGGGGAGATCTACATCGGATGTACCCTAACCCTTAACCAACACGTCTTTCGAATAGACCTAATGCCAGTATCAATTAGGAGTTTCGATGTGATTATCGGCATGGATTGGTTAAGCCCCCACCATGCTGAGATTATGTGCCACGTGAAGGCCGTTCGCCTTCATCTCCCAAATCACGAAACCCTAGTAATTTACGGAGACAAAACCCAGCACGAATCTTCGTCTCATCTCGTGCATCAAGGCACAAAAACATCTGCGAAAGAACGAATTGGCGTTCTTGGCTCACATAGTGGACAAGACCAAAGAAGAAACTAATATTCAAGATATTCCGGTAGCGTGTGAATTTCCCGACGTGTTTCCTGAAGATCTTCCAGGAGTACCCCCAGAGAGACGGGTTGAATTCCGAATCGACCTCGTTCCAGGAGCAACTCCTCTCGCTAAATCACCATATCAGTTGGCTCCTGCTGAAATGCAGGAATTGTCCAGCCAACTTAGTGAGCTTCTGGACAAGGGATTTATCCGACCTAGCTACTCGCCATGGGGAGCTCCGGTGCTCTTTGTCAAAAAGAAGGACGGATCTTTCAGAATGTGCATCGATTACAGAGAGTTAAATAAACTCACTGTTAAAAATTGCTACCCACTCCCACGAATCGATGATCTATTCGACCAGCTCCAAGGAGCTAGTTATTTTTCTAAAATAGATCTACGGTCCAGATACCACCAACTCAAAGTACGGGAAGAGGATATTCCAAAAACCGCTTTCCGAACCCGCTACGGACATTATGAATTTGTCGTAATGCCCTTCGGTCTAACAAATGCACCTGCCGCATTTATGGACCTAATGAATCGAATCTGTCGACCGTTCCTTGACAACTTCGTCATTGTGTTTATCGATGACATCCTCGTCTATTCTCGAAGCAAAGAGGAGCATGGCCAACATCTCCGACAAGACTTAAACACTCTGCGATCGGAAAAGCTTTATGCCAAACTCTCCAAGTGCAAGTTCTGGCTCCGGAGTGTGAATTTCCTAGGCCACGTAGTTAGCCAAGACGGAATTCACGTGGATCCCTCTAAGGTCAAAGCGGTGGAAGGATGGGCAACTCCGACCACGCCCACAGAAATTCGTCAGTTCTTAGGCCTAGCAGGCTACTATAGGAGATTCATCCAAAACTTCTCTAAGATCGCCAAGCCGCTTACCTCACTTACACAAAAGGGTGTACCATTCAAATGGACAGACCGACAAGAGATTGCGTTTCGAACCTTGAAGCAAGCTCTCTATAGCGCTCCTGTACTATCTCTACCTGAAGGAACGGAAGATTTTGTGGTCTATTGTGACGCGTCGAATCAGGGCTTAGGTTGCGTTCTCATGCAACGTGGAAGAGTGATAGCATATGCGTCCCGCCAACTAAAGACGCACGAAGTAAATTACACGACCCATGACCTAGAACTGGGAGTCGTGGTCTTCGCTCTGAAAATTTGGAGGCACTACCTGTACGGTACCAAGTGCACCATCTTCACGGAGCACAAGAGCCTCCAGCACATCTTGAATCAGAAGGAGCTGAACATGAGACAACGAAGATCGGTGGAATTGCTAAACGACTACGAATGTGAGATCAAGTACCACCCAGGCAAGGCCAATGTGGTAGCTGATGCATTAAGTCGGAAGGAGTACTCTAATCGCCATACGATAACTCTCTCGATAACCATTCAATCTCATCTGGGCACTCAAATTGCATCAGTCCAGTCGGAGGCTATGAAGACGGGAAATAGAGCTAGCGAGGCATTGCGCGGGATGGAAAACAACCTAGAAACAAGGGAGAATGGGGTATACTACTTCATGAACCGTATTTGGGTCCCAAAAATCGGAGGATTTAGGGAGGACGTTATGAAGGAAGCCCACAAAACATGATACTCCATTCATCCCGGTTCGAACAAGATGTATTTGGACATTAAACAACACTATTGGTGGCCTAACATGAAGGCGGAAATCGCGACCTATGTTAGTAAGTGCCTTACGTGTGCCAAGGTAAAGGTGGAGTACCAGAAACCTTCAGGATTGTTACAGCAACCGGCAATCCCTGAGTGGAAATGGGAGGGGATTTCTATGGATTTCGTGACCAAGTTACCCAAGACGTCGGACGGACTGGACACCATATGGGTAATAATCGACCAACTGACGAAATCTGCCCATTTCCTGCCAATCAAAGAATCCTACAAGATGGAGAGACTGACGCGGTTGTACCTACGAGAAATCGTGAGACTCCATGGAGTGCCAAAATCTATTATCTCGGTTAGGGACAGTAGGTTCACATCGCGCTTTTGGCAATCACTCCACAAGGGAATGGGAACTCATCTCGACATGAGCACCGTGTATCACCCACAAACGGACGGTCAAAGTGAACGAACCATTCAAACGCTTGAAGACATGCTCCGTGCATGTGTGATAGACTTTGGGAAGTCTTGGGATACCCACCTACCGTTGATCGAGTTCTCATACAACAACAGTTATCATTCGAGCATCAAGGTGGCTCCTTTCGAAGCGTTATACGGGCGTAAATGTAGATCACCGTTATGTTGGGCCGAAGTAGGTGATACTCAGCTAGCAAGAACACATACGTCGGACAGGGCACTAACGGGACCGGAGATCATTCGCGAAACCACAGAAAAGATCGTCCAGATCAGAGCTCGATTACAAGCATCGCGTGACCGACAAAAGAGCTACGCCGACAAACGGCGAAAGCCCTTAGAATTTCAGGTCGGTGATCGAGTACTGTTGAAAGTCTCACCCTAGAAAGGGGTTATACGTTTCGGAAAATGGGGAAAGCTGAACCCGCGATGCATTGGACCTTTCGAAATCGTCGCCCGAATAGGTCCGGTAGCCTACAGACTACAACTACCCGCGGAGCTAAACGGTGTACACCCCGTGTTTCATGTCTCTAACCTGAAGAAGTGCCTATCAGATGAAACCCTTTTCATTCCTCATGACGAAATCGAAATCAATGAGAATCTCCTGTTTGTTGAAGAACCAATCGAAATCATGGACAGGGAGGTGAAGCGTACTAAGCAGAGTCGCATCCCGATCGTGAAAGTACAGTGGAACGCAAAGCGTGGGCCAGAATTCACGTGGGAACGCGAAGATCAAATGAAGCAAAAGTACCCTCACCTATTCTAGCATTCTCAAATCTATCTTTCAAACAGAATTTCGGGACGAAATTCCCTCTAACGGGGGGATGATGTCACAACTGGAAATTTTGTGTCATGTAATCTATACACTCAAGTTAATGTCAATCAAAAACTTAAGAACATGTGTGACACCTATGATTATGACATCAAAAACTTCAATCAAATACATCATACAAGTACTACAAATAGTCATCAAACAATTGGAAACTCTAGAAGTTCTTATTTAGGTCCACCTTGGACTAGAACTTCCTTATTGGATCCAAATGGACCAATAAGCTTCCAATTTGACTACCATGGGCTTAGAACCCTAATTGGGCTCTAATTGGACCCACACTAATTTATTTCAACATTATGGGCCATGTTGGGCCTAGAATGAAATGAATTAAAAGCTTTGATCCATGAATAACCTAAACTAGTCCAACAAAAATGTAAAAATCCTACCACATTCTTTTAGGCTTAAAACATACCCAAACAAACTCTAGTATTGGGCTTAGGGGCAAAAAGCCCAAATTTTTCCTTTTCCCTTCCAAACTCTCGGCCCAAGGCCCAAGTCCAAGAAGAAATGGAAGAGTTGACTATTTGCTTGCCAACTCACTATTAACCAAAGGACTTCCATGCAAGAGACCCATACTTCCATGCACCATCCTTTCATGCATCTCTCTTCTTCTCCCTCTCTCTCTTGCTCTCAGCCATATTCAAACACAGACACAAAATTCACTCATTCTTCTCTCAAAGAAACTCTATCATTTCTCCTCCATAATTTCGAGATTTAAGGACCTTTCAAGGAGAATCCATCACCAAAAATCATCATCTAAGGTAAGTTGATGACTAATCCATGATCTAGCTACTTCATTTCATCAAAAATCTCTCCTAAATCTATTCCAACTTGTGATCATGCACCTTAGAAGTCACCAAACTCGAGATCTACCATGGAAAGGTGCTACGGCCCAAAATCACTTCACTTCTCTTCCATCTTCTCTCCAAAACCGAAGCCTCACCCAAGGTGAGCTTCATACCCCCTATTTTCTGTTTTTATGAGTTTTTTGGGGGGGGGGGGGAATACAAGTGAAAGTGTAGATCTATATATGATTTGTATGCCTTGTATGATTTCCATGCTTATATGTGTGTTTTTGTGTGTTATAATGTTGGATCTAGATATAAAACCTCTCAAAACCGAGATATACCTTATGTTAAATGATACTAGCATCAAGTATATTCCTACATACAAAGTGTTCCAAGAAAAATAGCTAAATGGCTTAGTAACATTTTCTTTGGGCTAAAAACTAAAATTTTGGACATAAAATGCTAAAAATATAAAGTTAAAGGGCCCAAATTGAAATATTTCGAAATCTGATGGGGGAGATGAGCCAAAACAGTTTCCATAATGTATTTTCTGAAAATATGCTTGTTGGAGGATTAAAAACATAAATTTCAAGCTTAATTGGCTAAAAATGACATTTTCGGCCCAATAAGGCCCATTATGTGAAATTTTCTGTTTTGGAGGGCCAAAACTGTGTTTTTTTTGTAAAACAGTGGACTATTAGTGTTCCAAGTCCTTTTCAAAGGTTTAAAATGCTTTTTAAATTTAAAAAGGACCAAAGTTGCAAAATTTTTCCAATTTGGGCCAAAATTGTCACAATTGCGAAAAAGAGGGGTTATAACCGAGAAAACTGCATTTTCAGGGACTTAAACTGTTTTCAATGAAAAATATGCTGAAAAATATTAATTTAAATAATTTTTGGTGTTAAAATGTCAAGAAAAATAATTTAAGGACCAAACCGGAAAGTTATTTAATTAAAGGGTTGAAAAATGTACATTTTACAAACAATGAAGGGCTGAAAACAGAAAACTTCCAAGGCTAATTCAATACACGCAATTTGATCAAATAATGGCACTGCGACTATCGACGAAATACAATACACAACAATACCAAAAGTCGTAGCTAAACGAATTGGTTCGGTCTCGAACCAATAAAAACCCGAAACTACTAACGCGACGATATCTCGATTCATACAAGTAACGTTTGGGAATTCAATATACATGCGAGTGTGCACAGACGTCTACGCACCATCTTTGGGCCCCAAAGTGTAAAATCTTGCTTGTTGGGCCTAGCTAGCCCAATGACTTGATCTTAAGGCCCAAAGACTTCTACCTTACGAAGTGTTGGGTTTTACCGATCTAACACAACGTAAAAGGACTTTCAATGGCTTGTATACTATCGGTCCCCATGGGTCCTTTGGTATTGCTAGTAAAGTCGATATTTCATGCGAGGCGGGTCAAGGACCCCTCGTACTTTTTTTATCCCCAACCGGTTAATGGAGTCATCGGGGTCTTCGTGTCCTCTTTCTCTTCGGATGTGGGATCACACGTAGTCAGAGCGGTTGGATAACGTGATTAGTATGGACGACGCCTACGGGATCGTTAGTATAGCTATAAACTGGTCGTTTGTGTAACGCGTGTTTGTAGCAATTAATCATGCTCAAAAATAATCCAACGTCGCCTGGGATTGATAACTTCACGCGTTGCAATGGTTTCAATGTAAATTCATGGAATTCAAAGAATTAGGAAAACATCGGGTTTTCCTAGGGTTTTTCAATATATACGGATTCGAAATGTATACAAGTTTAATGAACAATTTTTACAAGTATAGAAACAAACAAGCATACCTATGGATCTTCACAAACGTTTTCAAAAGCTTTTCTTTTCAGAAAATATCGGATTTTCTGGTGGTTTTCAAACGACACGAAACATTGTTTTTCAAATACCGCTTATGAACTCACCAACATTTCACATGTTGACGTTTTCCAAAATACTTGTATTCTCAGGTAACCAGTGAATCAAAGGAAAATGTACTCAGTGATGGCTTGCAGTTTACTTATTAACGAACTGAACAATTTATTTTTGGGAATGTAATGTTTCGAGACAATGTACTTCATGTAAACTTTATTGGTTGTATTATATTAATGCATGGTGACGAATGTTGTTACGTTTCATATATATTCAATGTTATGGTATTCAATTGAGTCACGACAGCTCCCGAACGTTTCCGCCGTCTGGTTCGGGGGTGTGACACCAGCAGATCCCCTCACGAAGGGACTGACTCGGGACAAGCATCTCCAACATGCTCGGAGCATAGGGCTGAAGGATGATATTGGTTTTAGTAGTTAGATAATCTTGAAATTTGTAAAATGTAATTGACATTTGATGATAAATAAAAGTTGTTATTTATGAGTAAAGTGTTGCTATCACTTGTCAATTGTTTTCTATATCTCTTTTGCATGTATTGACTTCCAGAATAATTATGTTTGGTGTATCATATTATTTGAAACTCCACAGTCGGTCATACGTTGGAAGTAGGTATGAACCAAGACTGTCATGATTGGTTGCAGAGGTCTAAGGTATTGGACATGGCTACAACAATCATGAGCGCTCATAAGTTCTAAGCATTGGACTTAACCCACGCTCACTGGAATCACTTCATGGAATTTATCTCGAGTGATCGTGAGACGGTAATATCATATAAGTCTTCAAACCTAGAGATATGATTTGTTACTTACAAGTTGGTTATGCATTGATTGTACAAAAACGCATTGGTAAATCGATGTTATAAAACGTGCTTTTGTGTATAATTCAATGAGTGGTAGAACAAACATATGAGTCGAAGTTTATCTGTTCCTTCTAGGATTAGAAGCGATATCTGGGCCCCTCGATGATTTTGGTTTGACCTATGTACCGGGCCCAGTCAGAACTAAATTGATGTGTTCAGTTAAGTTCTATGTCAAACAAATCGGAAATCGGGAAACAAATGCTGGACAATAAGTAAGATCATGTTCCACGTATTTGTCCGACTGATATCTAGAACAGAGGATTATATGATCACTTATCTAAAATGGTGTGTTCTAGTTCAACAGAGTTAAAAGAGCTAGGATTGCTGATCGGTTCCTGAAGTCATACTTGCAACTATAGTTATTAGACTTATCCAAGTGGGAGACTGTTGGATATAGTGTCTAAGTCCATAACTATATTTGGTATGTACTTGACCCGACCCGGCATGGTCCATTTGGGTTGCACTTCACCTGAACAATTTATGGATAATCTTTTGAGAATAGTAGAAGTTATGATTTATTAATATATTATAAGTTCTAATATATTAATATAAGATCATATTATTTAATTTGTCTTGATCTATAATTCATCTAGGATTAATTTAGAGATCAAAGATATTACTAATTAAATGTGGGCTTCTATATTTATATAGTGTGGGCTAATGCTTATTTCGAATGGGCTAGGCTTGCATGGAAAGTCCATGGATACTCCATGGAGCTTTAACCCATGGATCTCATGGAAATGAAGAGACATGGGTATTAGGGTTTACATGGATGTAACCCTAATCCACCACACTATATAAAGGAGGCTTTGGTTCTTGAAATCACACTAGTTGAGGTGAGTAAAGCAAGAGGGCCAATTTCAAGATAGTAGTGACTATTCTCTCAAAGTTCCAAGTTTGTGGTGATTTGTGATTTCCATTTGAGGCATCCACACTATTGGTGCTAGGCTCTAAAACTCCAAGGAATCAACTACAACTACAAGGTAAGTATTTCTACTAGCTTTATTTGATTCATGTTCCCCATGCCATGCTAGTTAGGATATGAACCTTGGAAAAATAATTATTTGCATGTATCTTAGACAAACATAGATCCATGTTTTATTAGGGTTGCATGTACACTTAGGAAGTGTTAGAATGCTCGAAACCCATCAAAAAGATCGTCTTAGAGGGTTCAGAAAGCGTAAAGTTTTCTTGGGAGAAAAAGAAAGATTTTATAGTGGCGGATTTGAAACTTTATCGGATTTACCCTAATTAAAGAATAAGGGTAAAAACATTTGTTTTCTTTATTTTGAATAAGGAAATCAATCAATGTGATTGCGGATGGATCATTTGATATTGTGGATGGGCGGTTGGATGACTGCAGTAGAAGAACTGAGGAGAACACTTGAACAAGAACTAGTAATAAAAATCAATAACAACCATTGAAGGATAAATGATATATAGTTGCGGTACACAGGATATGTATCAAAACCATCTATCATAAGTAACTTTAGTTAGGACCGCAACAGAGACCAAGGATGGTCTGTGGTACCTATCAATTCAAAAAGAATTATGGGTCCGGATTCATCATTCCTAACATTTGTAAGAAACTGTTGAGTTTTGTAGAATCAAGTGCCTTGGTAAATACCTCAGCAATCTCTTAATTTGTATGTACAAAAATTAGTTCAATGTTACCTTTCAAGATGTGGTCTTTGATGAAGTGATACCGTAGTTCAAAATGCTTTGTCTTGGAGTGCTGAATTAGATTGTGAGAAATAGATATAGCACTTTCAGAGTCACAATAAATTGGTATCCGCAGCATTCTGTCTCCGTAGTCCAATAGTTTTGTTTTCATCCATAAGACTTGTGAACAACAGCTGGCTGCGGCCACATATCCAGCTTCTGCGGTAGACAGTGATAAACAATTTTCTTTTCTTGATGACCAACGGACGAGTCTTCCACCAAGAAATTGATATCCACCGGAGGTGCTTTTACGATCTAGTTTGCATCCGGCATGATTTGCATCAGTGAATCCTTGTAGGCTGAAGTCATTCCTTGTGGGGTACCATAAGCCAAGAGTGTTGCTACCCTTTAAGTACCATAGAATATGCTTGGCTACGGTCATGTATGACATTTTTGGGTCAGCCTAGTACCTTGTGTATATACATGTTGCAAAGACGATATCTGGTTGGCTTGCGGTCAGGTACATCAATGAGCCAATAATACCTCTATAAGTCTTCTGATCAACTGATTCGCTTGAGGGATCAACAGATATCTTATATCCGAAGGTTGTTGGGACCTTAGTTGAAGAACAGTTGTCCTTTGAATATTTCTTTAACAGTTCTGAATTGTATTTCTCCTGCTGAATAAATATCCCTTGAGGGACTTGTTTCACTTCAAGTCCTAGAAAGAAGTTAATCTCTGTATTCATGCTCATTTGTAACTTGTTGGTCATGAGCTTATCAATTTCATTCACCATTTTTTGATTAGTTGAACGAAGATGATATCATCCACATATATTTGTACAAGCATAAGATGATCACCATTTGCTTTTCTACATAAAGTGGGATCAATCACTACTCTTCTGTATCCAGACGAGACAAGAAATTCAGAGAGAGTCTCGTACCACGCTGTTGGTGCTTGTTTTAGACCGGAGACTGCTTTTTCAAGCTTGTCGCAGTGGTCTGGAAATTCAAGACTTTCAAAGCCCAGAGGTTGCTGAATACAAACCTCCTCTTTTAACTCACCGTTGAGAAAAGGACTTTTCATATCCATTTGATGAACCTTTATGTTCTTGTGAATTGCGTATGCTAAGAAGATTCAGAAGGCTTCCATTCGTGCTACCGGAGCATATGTTTCATCATAGTCAATACCTTCAAGTTGACTATATCCCTTGGCAACTAGCCTTGCCTTGTTTCTGATGACCGCGCCAAATTCATCCAACTTATTCTTGTACACCGATCTTGTGCCAACAATGGTGTGACCTTGCGGCTTCAGAACAAGCTACCATACTTTGTTTCTTTTGAATTCTTCTAGCTCTTCTTGCATTACGGGTATCCAGTCTGGTTCCAGTAATGCTTCTTTGATCGTTTGGGGCTCGACCGAGGACAGAAATGCGGCGTAGTGACAGTGATCAGAAAAATCCTCGGATGATCGAGTCTGGATACCTGTGGATGGGTTGGCGATGATTTGACCTGGTGGGTGGTCTTTTTTCTATACATGTAGACGGGGTTGCAGATGATCAGCAGCTGCAGTAGAGGGAATGTCTTCAATATCATAAGACTCTGCGGTTGGAGATGGCAGTTCCCCCTAGACTTGAGAACATCCTGCTAAATTGTCTTCAACTAGGAAGGTGGGATCAGAGTTTTCTTGGGCAGATGGTGAAGGTTCCTCCTGGAGTGCAGATAGGAGTTCCCCTTGAACCTGCGATGGTTCCCCCTAGATTGCGGATGGGAGTGTGATAATCCTCGAATATGTTCTTGTGTCAATGTTCTCTATGTTTTCATCATCCGACTCCGAAGAAACGTTTGATGGTTGAAAATCCATGTGGATAATGATTGGAGCTGCATCTTCTAGTACTGGAACCTCGATGGTTGTTATATGGTCCAGAGTTGAGTTTTCCCCCTCAATCGGCGAGGTGGAAGTATTTAGTGATACCTCATCGGTCAGTGTAGGACCAGATACGTCAGCATGCTACTGCTGAGCTTCCAGGGTCACAAGAACTTCGGATAACTTGGTGGTTTCTACAAGGTCGAAAAGATCGTCATAGTTTACTTCAATTAGATTTAGTGGACCCGAAGAGGAAGAAATATCACTTTCTAGGATTGTTGTGGTTTCGGTTGATGGAGCGGTGTTATGGATGTGAGAGTCATCAAATTTCACATCGAAGCTTTCAATTATCAGCCTTGTGCGTCTAATGAGAACTCTATAAGCAACCTTGTTAGTGGAGTAGCCAAGGAAGATGCCTTCATCATACTTTGGTGTGAATTTGTTGAGGTGGTCTCTGTTGTTGATTACGAAACATCTACACCTAAATATCTGGAAGAATCAGACATTTGACTTTCGGTTGTTAAGGCCCTCATACAGTGTTTTGCTGAGACGTTTACACACTATGCTTCGGTTCTGTACAAAGCAGTTTGTGGCCACTGCTTTGGCCCAGAAGTATAGAGGAAGATTAGCAAAGTTGAGCATTGATCTGTCTGCTTCCACCAGAGTTCTATTTCTTCTCTATACAACTCCATTCTGCTGCGGGGTATAGGGAGCTGAGAAATTGTGACATATGCCCTTGGACACCAAGAAACTATTCTGAAGATGATTGGTGAACTCAGTTCCATTGTCGCTACGGATACGATGCACTTGTAGTTTGATTTGAAGCTCGATCTCCTTGATGAAGTTGATGAACACTTGCGGTGTTTCTGACTTGATTCAAAGAAAGAAGACCCATGTGAAACGTCTGAAGTCATCCGCTATAACCAATATGTATTTCTTGTGATGAAGACTGGCTATGGTAGATGGACCACAGAGATCAATGTGCAAGAGTTCCAATGGTTCAGACATTAAGGAGTCAATCACGATGGGGTGACTTGCTTTGAATTGCTTTCCACATTCACATGCAGGACAGAGAGTATCATTGTTGAACTTGCAGATTGGAAGACCTCTGACTAGTTCTCCGTTGACCAAATTGTTGATGTATCTGAAGTTGAGGTGAGCTAGCTTGCAGTGCCATAGCCAGCTGACTTCGGATACTGCTTTGGATAGGAAGCATAACTGCGGCTTGCCTATGATCAGATATACATCCAGAGGATACATAGTACCTTTCGAACGAGACTTGATCAGACACGTACTCGTATCGCTTGTCCGTACATAGCAAAATTTGTCATCAAATTCAACACGATGGCCAGCCTTACATAGTTGACCAACAATGATAAGATTATGTTTAAGGATTTCTACATAGACAACCTTTTGAATAGAGAAGTTTCCCGTAGTAAGAACCCCATAACCTAGAATTATTCCATTCGCATTGTTGCCGAATGTGACGTGTGACAACCTGATATTTCAACTCTATGTAATGACCTAAAAAGCTAAGTATTGTAACCTACTATGTTTGATGTCATTAAACCATGATCGTACGTAAAAAGAACACCCAAATCCGACTTCGTATATTGAAGTTATGATTTTTCCAAGTTCGGCTTAGCAATAGACAGCTAAAAACTCGAATCAGAGATCGAGCGATTTTTGGCCGGAATGACCTAAACGAGAATCGAAGGTCTCGACAATGGTATTTCAGCAGTAAAAAGTCTGGCAAAAACAGACGTCAGATAAAGAAGTTATGAATTTCTAACAAAATTTTCTTAACGCGACTTTCTAAAAATAAATAATAAAAATAATTTCAAAATTTGCCGACATAATCTAAACGAAAGTTGTAGAGCGTAGTCTCACCTACACGTGGATATAAAGAACGTTGAAAACGGAGTTTGTAGGAAGAAGATATGAATTTTTGAAGTTTATTAAATATTAAAAATATAAATTTTAATATTTAGTCTTGGTATTATCCGAAGGAGGAGTCACCAGGTCGGGCCGAGTTACGCACAGTGTACGCTCGTACGCCCAGCGTACTCGAGGCCTAGGCCTCGGATCGTCCACGTCGCGCCCTATGCGAAGCTAGGCAGTCCCATCCGGAGTCCGAAGCAGTCCAGGATGCACTCATGCGTGACCCACGAGTACGCCCAGCGTACCGAGGCGGTTCCCACACCCTATAAAATGGATGCGAGGGTTCCGAAGAAAGGGCTCAATTTCTCTCAACTTTCTTGCGTTCTTTCCTCGTTTTCCGTTCCCGTGCTAACCCGAAGCCCCGGTCACTTTGCTCAAGTCCCGAAGGTCGTTTGTACTCCCGAGATTCCTGAGAATCCCAAGAAAATCTGTTTTCCCGAGAAGAAATTCTGCCCGGTTTTCATCTCGCCTTTCTTCGATCTTTCAATTGAGTTCATACCCCTTAATTAACCTTTTAAATGTTCTATAAATGCTTTTATATGCTTTCAAGGGGGGAATACAAGTAAAACACACGATTATTATTGTGTGTAATATAAAGTTTTATTATACACTTTTATTCAATAGAATCATATGTGATTTGTAAACTTTATAGGGAACTTTTGTATGTAAAGTATATCACGATAACATTATATCTTTTTGAAATCAAAAATGTTGTTATATATGTATAAATTAAACACCCTGCTTAGATTACATGTATATGTGTCCAACTTAGACACTATAAAAATCTATACTTTCATACCAAGTGATTCATTTTCTAGGGATTTCTAAACAAACGAGACACACTTTTAGAAAGCTATAATAGGTATAGTTTTATGAGAACATTACTAACTTTTACATACTAGACACACGAATTTCAAGAAGTCACTTTCACATACAAGAACAAACGAACATTTTGTTGGAATAGTGTCTAAGGCTGCAACTATATTAGACAAGTGTTTGACCCGGTTGTGCATGGTCCTTTTGGGTTGCCTTCACCATAGCAACTTGATAGGATGATTTATTAAGAGAGAGTAAATATTATTAATATATTATGAGAATAATATAATGAATAATATATTTTTTATTTGATTAATATAAGTCATAGAATTAATTAGAATTAATTTGGTGACTTAAAGAGATTAATTAAATAAAGGGGTATAAACTGTCAATTGTTTGATAGTTAAACTTTAGACTGTAAATCCATTGGGATATGCTTTGGACGAATTCTATGAGATATAGGATAGCTAAAATCGTCCAAAGGCTTATCTATGGAATGGATTTGGATAGCCTTAAGAGAAGATTATCCAATTAGGGTTTAGGTTGTAACCCTTAAGGAGTCTACAAGTATAAATAGACCCCATGGCATAGGGAATTCGACACATCTCATAAAGTAAGAGAACCCTGGCCGAATTCCTCCCCTCTCCTCTCTCCTAAATCATTCTTCTTGCTATTGGTGTTTGTAAGCCATTAAAGGAGTGACATTTGTGACTCTAGAAGCTCCAAGACCTCAAGATCAACAAGGAACTCAAAGGTATGATTCTAGATCTGTTTCAATGTTGTTATTTAACCTAATTGGTCATTAGAAGACTTGGATTCAAAGCATGATTATTAGAAAGCCTAGATCCAAGCATTAGGGTTTTGCATGCGCACATAGGAAAGTTCTTATGGCTAAAACATATCAGTGGTATCAGAGCCTAGCTTGGTTTTTCTTTAAATTGTTGCTTGATTAACTGAAACAAACCTGCAAAATTCGATTTTTAGGTTTCCGAGTCATGGACTCGGTGAGTAGGCCTGACTCGGCGAGTCCCCTTGTGCACTCGGCGAGTCTAGGCGTCAGGAATGGCCATATTCGGGATTTCTTTGTAATTATCTTATCTAAACTTTCCATAAACTAATTAGATCAATGTTAATTCGTTTTTCTGATATATATAACTGCAATCTTGATCTAATTAAAGATATTTATCATATAATAAAATATTTAATTTCCTTATATGATAATTAATTAATTATTTTGATTATTTTGGTAATTATCTTAAAAGAAATCTTGAATAAATCAAATATAGATAATTAGGATATTAATTATTAATTGGAATTATTTGTTATTTGATCCTCCATGTTTTAAATGTTTAAAACTTGTCCTCAAGTTTTGAAATTTATATTTGTGATTAAAAGTTTTAATTTAGACAACTTAAATTTCTAACCCTAGATTTTAAAAGTTTTAAAATACAACCCTATACTAATATGATATTACTAGAATAATATATATATGTATAACTAAATGCTAGTCTTACCGTTAGTAGGCCTCATTCACGAAGCCGATCTATATGGTGGGTATAAGGTTGCGGCCTATAAAATGGCGCTTAATGGGTGTACACTCACACCCACCGCTTGCTTGATTGGTGGAGGGTCGTTAGCCGAACGGGTAGGATAGGGCAACCTCATCCTCTCATTAAAAGTATAATAAGAAATATAAAGTAACTAAACATATTTTAAAATTTCCTAATCCTAGTTACTTTAGGAAAAGTGAATTGATGCAATCCCATGAAATTACACTTTGCACCTTGCTAAGAAGTTAGTGGAGCGTTTGTGGTTTACCGGCACACTAATTGGTTCTAAGCGAAGGTGGCAAAGGGAGATTCATTGTTTATCATAGTTCGATGGAGCGTGTGTGGTTTACTGGCACATCGAATAGGCGATCGTTACAATGAAGGCACCATGTAAATTTGCATGGTAACTCACACCCGCTTTGTGATCCTCGGTATCCCAGTCACAAACAAGAGGGGCATATCGAGATTTAAACATCCCATTGAATAGTTTCAATGAATCTCATCCGAAACTAGGAATTGTCAAAAAAAAACACTTAGGACTAATATTTTAAGTTTTGTGGTGGAGAATTAGTGAATCATCATTCACTTACCTTCAATTTATTTGCATGCTAGATTACGGCATCCCTTTTCTAGTATGTAAATGTTATTGTTGGATCCTAGCCCTAATTTTTCTTATTGGGTGATAATTAGGGATTCTTGTTCTAATCTATCTTTGTCCTTTTCTATTATAGATGTCGAACACAAACAACGCTGCTGCTAGTTCTTTCACGTTGATGAGCCTTTGCCAAAAGGTCACCTTTGATGGAACGAACTTTAGCGAATGGATAAGATACATTCGCACCATTGCTCGCTATGAGGATAAGGAGTATGTCCTCGATGAGAAGCTCAAGAAAATCAACCCCGAAATTGCTACTCCCGCCGAAATCACCGCCTTTGAAACTCATGAGCAAGATGCAACGAAGGTACATTGCATCATGATCGCTACCATGAACTCCGAATTCCAAAAGTCCTACGAGGACATGTACCCGTACGAGATGCACCAAGACTTATTGGAGAGATACCACCAAAACGCGAGACAAGAGCGTTATGAGATTTTCATTAACATGATTTCCGCTAAGATGGGTCATGGAGAATCTCTTACCGTGCACTTGCAAAAGATGCAAAGGTATGTCGACCGCCTTCGCAAGTTAAATGTTGACTTCGGTGAAGACTTGGCGATCGACATGGTGCTTCACTCTTTGCCTCCGATGTACAACCAATTTAGGATGACCTACCACATGAACAAAGAAGAGGTCACCCTAAGCAAACTCCAAGGTCTCTTGAGGGTCGCTGAGAGCAACTTCAAGGACAAGTCTGTTGCACCTACTCCCAATCCGTCCGCTGCTCCTGTCTTGGCTATTGGTCAAGGGAAGGGAAAGAAGAGGAAAGCTTCATTGAAGAACTATCACAAGGTGAAAGCCCGAGATGGTGCCTTTTCTAGTGGGACTAAAGTTGATCCCGCTAAGCCCTGCTCTAACCCGAAGGAGGCAGAGTGCCACCACTACCACAAGATAGGACATTGGAAGAGAAGCTGCCCAGATTACCTGCAAGCAATCAAAGAGGGAAAGATCAAGCCATCTTTCGCAGGTATATACACAATCAAATCTAACGATTCTAATCATGCTATTTCTTGGGTTCTTGATACCGGTTGTGGTTATCACATTTGTTCTAATGTGCAGGGACTAAGAAGAAGTAGGGATGTGGAGCAAGGAAGGATCAATCTAATCATGGGGAACAGAAGATCGTCGCCTGTGACCAAGATTGGAGTGTATTCTTTAGTGCTTAGGAATAATTTGGTTTTAGATTTGAACAATTGTTGCTATTCGCCAGAAATGGCTAGAAACATTATTTCATTTCATGGTTTATATAGACAAGGATTTAGATTTTCTTTTAATAATGAGAATGGTTCTATTTTGGGTTATCTAAATGGTGTCTTTTACTTTGAAGCTATACCATGTAATGGAATATATGAAACCGTTATGATTGTTGATAACTTAGGAAATGATGTTTTGAATATTGATTCTTCCACAAGTATGGATAAAGCATCCTTGTGGCATTGTCGTCTTGGACATGTCAACAAGAAACGCATAGCCCACCTCCAAAAGGATGGAGTGTTGGAGTCATTCGACCTTAGGGAAGATGACACATGTGAGTCTTGTTTGCTTGGAAAGATGACTAAGTCACCCTTCACGAGTACATGTGAAAGGGGAGAGGGTCTATTGGACCTAATACATACCGATGTATGTGGACCGTTTAGATCAACCACGAAGGATGGGAACCGCTTCTATGTGAATTTTACCGATGACTATAGTAGATATGGGTATATCTACTTAATCAAGCAAAAGTCAGACACCTTTGAAAATTTCAAAGAGTTCAAGAATGAAGTGGAGAATCAATTGGACAGGAAAATCAAGATGCTTCGATCCGATCGAGGAGGAGAGTACCTAAGTCTTGAATTCCACGATTATCTCAAGGAGCGTGGAATAGTTTCACAATTGACACCTCCTAGGACACCGCAGTTGAATGGTGTGGCAGAAAGGCGTAATCAAACCTTATTAGATATGGTTCGCTCTATGATGATTCGTGCTTCACTACCTATCTCTTTTTGGGGGTATGCCTTAGAGACTGCCGCCCATATCCTTAACCGAGTCCCTACTAAGAAGGTTGCCAAAACACCTCACGAGATATGGACAGGGAAAGCTCCCTCGTTGGCACATATCAAGGTTTGGGGTTGCGAGGCTTTCGTCAGACGAGATACTCACGACAAGCTTGAACCTCGAAGTGAGCGATGTATTTTCATCGGCTACCCGCAGACATGCTTTGGATATCTCTTCTATAGACCGAAGGACAATGTTGTCTTCGTTGCGAGGAGAGGAGTTTTCCGAGAGCGAGAACTCATAAGCCAAGGAGACAGTGGGAGGCAAATCGAACTTGAAGAGATTCAAGAGTCGATAGATGAAGGAACCTCTACCGCTGGCATTCAACCCGAGGAGGAAACTCCGGTTGAACCGATTGACGAATCCTTACCTCTTAGACGTTCCGATAGAGTTAGAGTTCATCCCGAGTTTTATGGCTTTCATATTACTACCGAAGGGGACACGTATATTAGTGATGGTACACTAGTAAATCTTGATGAACCTAATAGCTATAATGAAGCCATGGCAGGCCCGGAGTCTGTAAAGTGGAAAGAGGCAATGGATAGCGAGATCCAATCCATGTATGATAACAAAGTTTGGAATTTGGTTGATTACGTGCCCGGACGTAAGACCGTTGGGTGCAAATGGGTCTTCAAGAAGAAGACCGACGTGGATGGGAACGTACACACATATAAAGCGCGATTGGTCGCGAAGGGCTTTACTCAAACTCCCGAAGTTGACTATGATGAGACCTTCTCACCAGTTGCGAAAATTAAATCTATTAGAGTGATGCTAGCAATTGCTGCATTTCATGATTATGAGATTTGGCAAATGGATGTCAAGACCGCTTTCCTTAACGGAAAGTTGGCTGAGGATGTTTACATGGCTCAGCCAGAGGGGTTTGTGGATCCGAAGCATCCGGATAGAGTGTGTAAGCTTGAGAAGTCCATTTATGGACTTAAGCAAGCGTCTCGTAGATGGAATCTTTGCTTCGATGAGAAAGTCAAAGAGTTTGGATTTGTACGAAGCGAAGACGAATCTTGTGTATATGTCAAAGCCAGTGGGAGTATAGTAAGCTTCCTCGTTCTATATGTCGATGACATATTACTCATAGGAAACGACATCCCGACTCTGCAGGAGGTTAAGTCCTGGCTCGGGAAGTGCTTCGCTATGAAGGACCTCGGAGAGGCTTCTTACATTTTGGGAATAAGGATAGTAAGAGAAAGAAGTAAGAGACTAATTGGACTTAGTCAGAATACTTACTTAGAGAAGGTACTAAAACGTTTTAGTATGGAAAACTCAAAGAAGGGAGAACTACCGATACAAAGTAATGCCAAATTGAGTAAGACTCAAAGTCCGAGTACCGAAGCTGAGATAGCAGAAATGAGCCGAGTACCATACGCTTCCACAGTTGGCTCAATCATGTACGCTATGACTTGTACTCGCCCTGATGTAGCCTTCGCTTTGAGCATGGTTAGGAGATATCAAGGGAATCCTGGCAAAGCACATTGGATTGCGGTGAAAAACATCCTTAAGTACCTTCGGAGGACGAAGGAATGGTTCTTAGTCCTCGGAGGGAGTGATGACTTGAAGGTGCGAGGGTATAGTGACGCCAGCTTTCAGACCGACAGGGACAACTACCGTTCGCAGTCGCGCTGGGTCTTTACCCTAAATGGAGGAGCATTGACATGGAAGAGTTCCAAGCAGGAAACCGTAGCTGATTCAACGTGCGAATCAGAGTACATTGCAGCGAGTGAAGCGTCGAAGGAGGAAATATGGCTAAAGAACTACATTGGTGATCTTGGAGTTGTACCTGCCATAAAGGAGCCAATGGAGATTTTCTGTGATAATGAAGGCGCGGTTGCCTTGACCAAGGAACCAAGGGATCATGGTAGATGAAGACATATCGACAGAAAGTATCACTTCATTAGACATCGTGTAGAAGAAGGACAACTCGTAGTGAAGAGGATATCATCAGAAGATAACCCAGCAGATCCGCTTACGAAGGGACTGAGTAAGGTTAAGCACTTGCAGCATGCTAGGAGTATTGGGCTGAAGGATGATATTAGCATAGATTAGATAGTATTAGAAACGTGTAATAGATAAATGTAATTGACATTTGATGATTAAATAAAGGAGTTTTATTTATGAGTAATGTTACTATCTTATGTTAATTGTTTAGCTATTGTTTCACTTTGCATGTTTTGACTTCTAGAATAATTGAGTTTATTAGGAATAATCGAATTGTTCAAATGGTCCACAATCGTTCATATGTTGGGAGTAGATATGAATGAAGATTGTCATGAATTGGTGTGTAGAATGTCTAAATGGTGTTAGACATAGCAAAGGATTGCTGCAACGTTCATGAGTGCTTATGAACTAGTTTTGAGCATTGGAATAAACCCGCGCTTGCTGGAATCACCTTATGGAATACGATATAAAAGGTGATCGCAAGATGATAATATCATATAGTCTTAAAACCTAGATATATGGTTTATTATTTGTTAATTGATTGTGCATTGATAATACGAAAACGCATCATTAACTTGGTGTTATAAAACGTATTGTTGTGTATAGTTGGTTAATGAATAAGTAAATGCATATAAGTCGAAGTTTATCTGTAACTTTTATCTAAGAAGGTAAAAGCGATATCTCGGCCGCTCGATGATTTGATTTAACTTATGTTCCGGGCCCGGTTAGAACAGAATTGATGTGTTCGATTAAGTTCTATGTCAAATAAATCAGAGATCGAGAAACCTAAATGCTTTACTAACCATTCCATAGGATTGTCAGCATGATATCTAACAGAGGACTGTACGTTCACTTATCTAAAGGACAAGATTGATTAGATCAGATTTGACAGCGTCTTTGAGAGCTGCAAACCGAATTGTACTTGTGAATATAGTTACTAGACTTATCCAAGTGGGAGACTGTTGGAATAGTGTCTAAGGCTGCAACTATATTAGACAAGTGTTTGACCCGGTTGTGCATGGTCCTTTTGGGTTGCCTTCACCATAGCAACTTGATAGGATGATTTATTAAGAGAGAGTAAATATTATTAATATATTATGAGAATAATATAATGAATAATATATTTGTTATTTGATTAATATAAGTCATAGAATTAATTAGAATTAATTTGGTGACTTAAAGAGATTAATTAAATAAAGGGGTATAAACTGTCAATTGTTTGATAGTTAAACTTTAGACTGTAAATCCATTGGGATATGCTTTGGACGAATTCTATGAGATATAGGATAGCTAAAATCGTCCAAAGGCTTATCTATGGAATGGATTTGGATAGCCTTAAGAGAAGATTATCCGATTAGGGTTTAGGTTGTAACCCTTAAGGAGTCTACAAGTATAAATAGACCCCATGGCATAGGGAATTCGACACATCTCATAAAGTAAGAGAACCCTGGCCGAATTCCTCCCCTCTCCTCTCTCCTAAATCATTCTTCTTGCTATTGGTGTTTGTAAGCCATTAGAGGAGTGACATTTGTGACTCTAGAAGCTCCAAGAACTCAAGATCAACAAGGAACTCAAAGGTATGATTCTAGATCTGTTTCAATGTTGTTATTTAACATAATTAGTCATTAGAAGACTTGGATTCAAAGCATGTTTATTAGAAAGCCTAGATCCAAGCATTAGGGTTTTGCATGCGCACATAGGAATGTTCTTATGGCTAAAACCCATCACATTTTAACACGTAAATCTGTTTTTATACTAATTTATGTGAGACATTAACTTCATGTACGTTCGAGTACACTTTTCAAGTCCTGTATTATATACCAGAATCCCTTGGAGGGGGAGCATGGTGTTTGTGTATAGATCTATACGGGCTTGACAACCCGCGCCCTGACTGTTAGCTACAGTCCACCATTTGGGGTGACAAATGTCATAACATTCCAATGCCTAAAGAACGTTGTGTATAGGCAATTCGAGTCAATAGTATGGTTATAAAACTCACATGGGGTATTAAAAATACATTGATTTACGAGGTTTTATTCAAACATATTGGATATTTTACACGTACATACATTTTCTAGAAACAAACATTTGTCTTGTTAGAAGGCTACATTTATGCTAGTAGAAAATATGGGATTTTCTAGAAACAAAGAAACAAAAACAAAACATTTCATTTCATACCAACATTTTCATTTAACACTTATGAAACTCACCAGCTTAAATGCTGATCTACTCTTTCAAAACTACTTGTATGTCCCAGGGATTCAGTAATTACAGGTATCAAAACAGCTTTTGAAGAAGGGACGTTGCGTCTCAGTTTAAATTCATATTTTGGCATCATATTGTAATTGGTTTTGAACATGTACTTTGTAACAATGTAAACTTTCAATTATATATGATGGTTGTATTGCTTTCTTTACTATGTATTCATTTGTTATGCTACCAAATGAAGTCATCCGCCCCCGAACGTTTCCGCCGTTCCGGTTTGGGGGTATGACATGACGTTACCACTGTTGCAAATTAGCCTAAAATCCCGAAGGTATTCTAACCTTCTTGTCATGTGCAAGGAGCATGCACTTTCGATTAACCATTCTTCTTCTTGTTCCTCCTTGCACAAAGCCTAAGAATTACACAGTTAGTTTAGGCATCCAAACTAGTTTGGAGCCTGTCAAAGGATGGGTTTCTAATTGATGCAAGAATCGAGGTTGCAGGGACTGGTTTCGTGTGAACTTCTAATGCTAGTCCTGGTTGTTTATGAGTTTTTAGAGTGTTGCGTTTTTTTCAAAGATTACGATGTTTCTGAAAAGGATCAGGTTTGACATGAGGTAAAGCTTTGTGACGACTACATAGACATTGACATGCTATAATTTTGTCTTTTGTTTTGAAACTTTGTTTGGTGAGCGGATTGAAAGATGTGGTAAGCCTGTAACCGGTCCAAGGTTGGTAATATCTGACATTGGTGCTGTTGGAGTTTGAAAAAGTTCGTTTCGAAAAAGAATTGGCACGTGTAAATTATTTGGACCTTTTTATATGTTTTGGCAAAGTGCCCTTCCACTTGTTGAAGTTTTGATGTGATTTTAAAAGTCTTGGAGTGGGTAAGATACCCTTCCATTTTGGATCATCTGAGGAATAGATTTGAAAACCATTGCTTCGAAAAGACCTTTCTTTCTTTTGGGCTGTGTCAGATGAGTTTGGAATAAGTGTTGAAACTATACATTCCTTTTTTCATGTTTTCTTGATGGGAGAGTTTTTTGAAAAATAGTGAGCAAAAACAAACTTTTCTAGACTCTTAGATTTTGGAAATCTGATATGTCTTTTATTTTTAGAAAAGATTTGTCGATTTGTGCCTCGGGATCGAATTTCCTCTTTGAAATCCTTTTTTGCTAATGTATTTGGAGAACCGCAGTCATTAGTGTTCAGCTGCGGTTTCCTGGAAACCTTTGAAATTTTTTGAAAACGAGGGTTTGATTCATCCGAACTTGAAGATTCAGGGTTTTGAGAGCATTGACCTACTTTAAAGTTCTCTATGGGTAGTTCATGGTGAATTGGCTGAAGAGTCACCGAGACTTTTGTTTTGGACTGTGGTAAGGATGATTTAGCTACCGCAGAGTATGTCTGAGTTGTGACTTCAGTGGGACTATTCTGAGGCTCATGACTACAGTGAGAGATACTGCGGTTTGAGGGTAGAGATGGAAAGTCCAGTAAGACTTCGGGACTTTCTATGACAATTTCTTCATCAACAACTGATGAGGTCTGAGAATTTGAATTGATTGTGCCACAAATAGGAGTTTGATCATTTGTGTGACCCGAAACCTCAGGCACAATTTCCTCAATGACACAATGATTACTTAGATTATGAAGTCTACCGAAATGGGTTCTGATATCTTCAGGAAAAATCTTGTCATTGACTGGAGTTGAAATTCTCGGTCCGGAAGGACATAAGTCGATCTTCGTTAAACCGGGTGAGGAATCCTTTGCGGTATGATATCCATTGGACCAACCCCAATTGTATGTATTGTCCACAGTTCCATTATTTACCAAATTTTCAATGGATTCACTTTCATTGAATAGTTTTTCTATTAATAGATTTAGGCGTACACTCTCACTCTGAGCTAAGTCTCTTTGGTTCAAAAATTTCTCTACTTGTGTTTCACTCAACATTCTTGCATCTTTTTCTAACTCTAAGTCCTTTTCTAACATAGCCATTTTGAGTCTTTTGTTTTCCAGTCGTCCTCTTACATGAAACATCTCTTGGGACGCTATGTTCTTCTCATCTAAGGCTTTGTTATAATCTGTAAGGATGGCAGCACATGTGTCATTATGATTGTTTATGAAGGGTTGACAGTCATGCAAGTTGTAGTTTAGAGTTTCAATTATGAGTTTTACCTGTTCGACGATGCTTAGAGTTCCATCTTTTGCCATGTAGTAGTAGTTCTTTTCATGCTTTGTAGACCCATAATCATTAGCAGTTGCTAGCATGCAGATTTTGCCTTTTCCTTTGATATTGCTGATGGCTTCTTCTTCATCTCTAGATGACCAAACTTGATGGTCTCTTTTGACATGGGCTACGTATTCCTTAGCTGTTTCCTTTTCCTCCAATTCTTGAGCCTTATAAGGTGGAATGCTCCGTCTTTCACCATATTTTCTTTGCAATCTTTTGCAAAATGATTCTCTTTGTTGTACTTGTGACATATCACAACATCACTTTTGTCTTCTGAGAGAGTACCTGCATCAGTGGTTTGAATAGACTGTGGTGCCTCCTTTGGTTGAGTATTTTGACATTGTGGTAGTGGATGAGAACTTTTGGAATAACGAGAGTGATTATTCTGTGGATTATGGTTGAATGGAGGTTTGTTGAATTGTTGATTTTTACAAAAATAAGGAGGTCGTAGCCAGTTGAACTGTTTACTAAGAAGAGCAATAGACTTCTAAAATTCTTCTTCATCATCATACTCTGATTCGGGTTCGGGTGACTGCGGTATAGTGTCATACGAGGGAGAGTAGGATTGATTATGTGGAGCTTATGCTATAAGAGCGAGTGGTCCTCCGAAGTCAGCATAGTCTTTGAGTACGGTGGATTCTTGTGCTTGTAGTTCCCCGTAAATCTTGTAGAGAGAAAATGAATGAATCTTTCTATCTCCTTGAACTATAATCTTAGAAGTAGTCCAATGTCTTCCCAAACCGTTGAGAAATTGATGCTTTGTTTCATGGTTACTTCGGATGGTGCCAGCATTTGATAGCTTGCTGACTATCAGATTGAACCTTTTGAAGGAGTCTTCTAGGCTTTCTCTAGTATGAGCTTTGAAATTGCTGAAATCAATAAGTGCAGTCGTGAGCTTCTTATCTTGAGCTTGTTCTGATCCTTTGTACAAATTCTTGAGAAATTCCCAGATCTCTTTTGCTGATTTGCAGTTTATGATAATGTCGAAGTTGTCAGGGCAACTCCACAAGAGATTTCATAAAAAGCAACAACATCATTTTCCCTTTTATTGAGATCAACTTTAGTGGGATGGTTCATGACTGGTTTTCCTCCTCCTAGTTTGGCTGTGGCGCCATCAGTTTGAAATCGTGTAAGAAAAGGGACATGTGGTCCTTCTTCTACGGACCATCATACATCTCTACCAACTCTTCTTAAGTATCTTTCCATTCTCTGAGACCGGTGATGATATTCATTTGCCACCAATATTGGAGCTTGGTTTAAACCACCAACACCGTTGGAAACATTTAGAGATAATGCTTGTGCAATTTTTCCTTGTTTTTTTTTTTTGAAGTGAGCTTCAGTGGTATACAAATCCCTTTGCAAAAATGAGTTTTGTTTTTCAAACGGTAACTGTTGGGTTGCAGATTCGTTTGGTATTGCGTCATTGGGCTCGGTTAATAGTCCAATATTTTGTACTCCGGTTTGGGACTGTCCAACCGTGAGCTGTTAGGTTTACTATATAATAATATGCATGCATGGATATTAGGTTAACGATCTAGAGTATGATTGATAGAAGACGATAGATTTGCAGATTTCTTTATCGTTCCTGTAAACCTTTTAACCCTCTACAGTTGATGTTCTTTATCGAGCTCTTCTGAGGGTTGTTTATAAATCATTCGACACGTTTGATTCACTTTTGAGTTGTTTACGGTTTTTGTGTTCTTGCTGCTTGCTCTTTATATTACCTGTTTAAGATCTAATCGATCTTCAAGTTATTGTTTTAAACTTAACAATTGGTATCATAGCGGGAGGCTGTGTAATCGATACACTTCTTTTCTGTGAAAAAGGTTTCAATTAGGGTTTTCCGCAATTACTGATATTTATTGAGCCGTCATCTCATTATTGACGTATCTTGATATTTATTGTTTTGCCCTAATCTCATTTATTACAAGTCCGATCTTTAAACAGGTTATTCGATCATTATGGACGAGTCGCAATCGAATCCCATCAATATTTCGAACATCATTGGATCTACCACGAAGATTCCCATCCTGTACACCCATGATTATGAAGTCTGGGCGCATCACTTTGAAGATTACGTTATAGGATTTGAGGATAACAGATATATGGGAAGCAATTACTTCTGGACCGTTTTCTCATTCTGCAACTTCAAGGATTATTAAAACTCAAAAAGAGTATAATGATCTTCTGAAAGATGTTAAAGATACTACGCAAGATGAAAAAGATAAATTTCAGTGCAACATCAAGGCGTTAAGATTGATCAGATTCGCACTTCAGTCCGACACTTTTAGACTGGTCAGTTCATGCACGACGGCAAAGGAGATTTGGGACAGGTTACGTGAATTGTACTCTACAGACGAGGATCTTGAACACTCCATTCAAACCTTACTCTTGTCTGAGTTTGGTGAATTCAGGCAAGGAACCGAAGAAACTGTGACCCAAACGTTCGATCGCTTCAATCATCTTCTCAGCAAGATGATCAAACATGACATCGAAAGGAAGCTTATAGAGCAGAAGGTTACGTTCTTAAATGGTCTCAGATCAGAGTGGAGAGCAGCTGTGTCCACAGTTAAAGCCCACGAGCAATTTAAATCATATTCCTTCGCGAAACTGGTGGGCATTCTCAAATCTCAGGAGAAGATTGTGTTGCAGGAAAAGAATGTGGTTTCAAGCCTAGGTTCGTTAGCCCTCCTGTCCAAAAGTAAAGCTGTAATGGAGGACGAAGACCTCAACTTGGAGGATTATGCCCTCACGTCTGAAGATTATGCTATGATGGTGTCTAACCCCAAGAGGTTCATCAAGAAGAGATTCCCCAACAACAAAAACCGAAACTGGCAGGGGAGTTATAGTTCTGAAAAGGTTAAAGATGAACCGAAGGTTGAAGAGTCTAAGAAGGAACCGAAAGCGGAAGGTGATTCTGGAGTAAGCTGTTACTATTGTGGCGGAAAGAACCACTATGCAAAGGATTGTGTCCTTAAAAAGATGGCTGAAAAGGATGAGGAAGCTTTGCTGCAGAAAAACCTTGATGAGATAAGGAAGAAGAAATCTACCGCTAACCCTTCTATGAATGCTCTAATTGTGCAGGGTTCGGTTGCTGATGACGAGTTCGGTGGCGTGGAGGTCTGGTCAACCGACTCTGAAGATGATGAAGTGAGGAAGCCTTCTCATGGAAAGGGTTGTGTGGCTAAAGAAGAAAGTAGTGGAGGAAGGTGCTTAATGGTGTCAGACGTATCTCAGATGAGGGGATACAACACTGATGGTGGGAGTAATGAACCGAAGGAGCAACAAGATATGTGCTTTATAGCCAAACCGCTCAGTGTGCAGTTCAACGAGCTCGATGAACTGATTAAGAAGGTACAATCGGTTTTTGTCTCATTTAAAGTCCCACAATGCTCATATGAAAAAGAACTAAAAAATGTTAATTCAATAATCTCTCATCTAGATAGTAGTTTAACTCAAACTCGAGTCACCAATTCTAACCTAACTGATCAATTAAGCAGGGTGTCTTCAAAGAGTGAAGAACGGCGCATGTGGATCGAACTGAAGGAGTCGGAATTAATCAAAATAAAAGATGAAAACATTTATTTACAAAGAGACAATTTAAAGTTGTTGAAACAGCGAAATGTTTTTTGTCTGATTGTTAAACGTCTTTACTCTAATATTACTCAGCTTCATTTGGATTGTGAAATAGGATAAAAGATTCATCGCATGATTTTGCCCTTCCTTGAGTTTAAGGAGGATGAAATTGATGCTGAACCGTGTAATTGTGAGAGTGTGATATCATCTGAGGACGTTAATCCGACCTATATGTATGGACTGGACAAAATAGAATCTTTCATTAAATCCAAGGACCATAAGAACATGCTTAAAAACCTTTTGGATGAAAATGATAAACTGAAACTGGGAACCGAAACCATACAAAAATTTGATTCTTTAAACGCCAACTTGAGCTCACAAAATAAAATTGATGTTGAAAATGCATCTGAGCTTAATGAGGACGATAATATGAGTGAAATTTTTGTAGAGGACACGGTTGACTGCTCAGAATTTGTAAAAAACGAACCCGAAAATCACTAGAATCTAATTTCAGAAAATTCAGTAGAGTTCGCTTGTTTGTCCCAACAAAAGTCCCCGATTCTTGCAGAGAAGGCCGTTGTATATCAAAAGGTTAGAACCACTCCAAATCAGGTATACAAGGTGACAGGCGTAACCGAACATCAGACTGTTGAACTCACAGCTATTGTAAACGAAGACAATGCTGATGGCTGCGATGAATTCTTCTGGTCAGCTCCAATCGATAATGCTGATGAAACAGTAGGTTTGTCTGAAAGGACCTCATGGAAAAGCAAAGGGAGATATGTACCAGAACCCTTGAATAAGCCTGATAACTTTGATGTGCCAAGTAGTAGTGGTACGAAAGACATTCCTCAAGAAAAAGGAAGTCTGGCAAAAGAAGACACTCCCTCTAGTGAAACTTCCTCAGTTCAAAGTGAACCAGCCATAGAAAAACCGAAACCGAAAGCTAATATCCATCATCAACCGAAGCAGATGAGAAATCAGAAACGCCAAAGGAATCAAAGATACAGGAAAAATCTCTCTGAAAGAAAGCAGTTTTGGCAATCCCAGAATGCTTATTTCTCACATCAAGACAAGAACCTAAAGTATGAGAAAAATTCTGTTGAAATGCACGAGAGCCACAACAACCAAAAGCAAAGGTTCGGTTCAGAGAATGAAACCAACCGAAAGCAAAGGTTCGGTTCAGAGAACGAAACCAACCAAAAGCAAAGGTTCGGTTCCGATATCAAAAGAGATCAAAACTCTAAGATCAGTCCCACCTATGATCAAAAGCAAAAGGGTCACCTAGACTCTCCAGCCAAGAAGTGATCTCAATCTAAGCCCTCTCATTCTCACTCATCTAATTCTTCTAATTCTTCCAACTCTTGTTCACCTCATTCTAAATCCCATTCCGCTCTTTCTCAAAAATCTCAATCATCAGCAGAACAAAAGGGAAAACAGAAGGTTTCACCGTCTGAACCAGAGTCAAAACCGAAAGAACAAAATAATAATAAAATCAAAGTTTTTACCATCAAAAAGAAAGATGAAACAACCCTAATTAAACGAACATATCTTGTTGACATCACTCTTACTATTCCTGTTCCTGTAAAAGGCTCACGAGGACCCAAGAAACTTTAGGTTCCTAAATCTGCTTAATTTTTGCAGGTTATCAGTGACGAGCAGTTCGACGAAGAATGGTACATTGATAGTGGGTGCTTACGTCACATGACAGGAAGGAATGAAGAGCTAAGGGAATATAGGTCTCTTTCAAATGGTGGAAACGTCAAGTTTGGAGATAACTCCTTCGGCACCATAAAAGGATATGGAATGATTACTAACGGTGATTTCACAAGAAGGAAGGTTGCATACGTGGAAGGGCTACAACACAACCTCATCAGTGTATCTCAGCTCGTTGGAGGTACCGGTCTCAAAGTCTCATTCGACGATGAGGGTTCTGAAATTATTGAGAAGAAGACGAAGAAAGTTATTCTCAAATCGGAGCGTAAGGGTGAAATGTTTCCTCTAAACCTCAAACCCATCAGAGGAAACCCAGCTATCTGCCTGTTATCAAAAGCACAATCTGACGAAAGATGGTTGTGGCACCGAAGGCTCTCTCATCTTAACTTTAAGGACATCAACAAACTTGTCACTGGAGGTCACGTTCGAGGTCTTCCACTGCTCAAGTTCGATAGAGACCATCTGTGTGCTGCATGTGAAATAGGGAAGCAGAGTCGTCAAAGTCATCCATCTATAATAAACACTAAAGTTGTTGAACCACTTGAATTACTTCATATTGATTTGTGTGGTCCATCATCTATCGAAAGCATTGGTGGTAGCAAGTATATTCTTGTTATTGTTGATGACTTTTCGCGTTTTACATGGGTGTTGTTTCTAAAGCTTAAATCTAAAGCGACTCACAAGCTAAAGGTGTTGATCAAGCAGATTGAAGTACAACTGAAGAAGGTCGTTCGCAACATCAGGAGCGACAATGGTCTGGAATTCAAAAATAGAGAATTTGAAGAATTTCTGGCAGAAAAGGGAATAAGTCACAACTTCTCATCTCCCTACACACCTCAACAGAACGGAATTGTCGAAAGACGAAACCGATCTTTGTGTGAAGCTTCCCGAACCGTTCTAAGTTTCGCTTCCTTACCTCTTTATTTTTGGGCTGATGCTATTTCTGCTACTCGTTTTACACAGAACAGGTCATATCTCAACAACCGATTCAGGCTCACACCTTATGAGATTCTCAACAACAGGAAGCCCAATGTGAAATTTTTCCATGTGTTCGGTTCACGGTGTTTCATCTTTAACTCTAAGGAACACCGTAACAAGTTCGATGTCAAAGCCGATGAGGGAATCTTTTTGGGCTATTCTCTCACTTCTAAAGCGTACAGGGTATTAAACAAGAGTTCTAAGAAAATCGAAGAGACTTACTACGTGACTTTCGATGATAGCTATGTCAAAAAGCTAAAGGCCAATGAAGAAACTGCTAGGGAAATCTTTCCTCAAACTGGACAAGTCACGGTCTCGATCGCTAATCTATACGAGAAGTTTATGGAGCTATTTGACAAACCAGACAAAGCCACTCTCTCAGAAGCAGGCGCATTAGAAAACAAGGTAGATCATATGAAGCAAATTGTCGAAGAAGCTGCCATGCGAATGAATGAAGGAGGATCAAATTCTGACGAACCTCCATCACACAATGCTTCAGTTGAGGGGGAGAATCCACCATCATCAACCGAAAGTGCCAAATCATCTGAAGATGCATCTACGCCCGAAAGCTCTAAACAACAAGAAACCTCTGAAGCTCAAGGCATTCCTG
This sequence comes from Lactuca serriola, assembly GCF_051521515.1. NCBI lineage: Eukaryota > Viridiplantae > Streptophyta > Magnoliopsida > Asterales > Asteraceae > Lactuca > Lactuca serriola. Next base: position 238,472,389 of record NC_136408.1, read on the forward strand.
AAAGCTCATCTATCGAGGGGGAGCATGCTGATATGTCATATGACTATGAAAGCTAGTCCGAACCAGAAGAAATGATACATGCTGAATTAGATCCAACCTTTGATCCAAACTACCCACCTCTCACCAAATGGACCAGAGATCATCCTATCTCTCAAGTTGTTGGTGATGTCTCTGAAAAGGTTCTGACTCGATCACAACTTAAGGCAAAACAAACATCCTTATTTTCAAAAGTTGAATTCTGCATGTTTAACTCATTCGTATCAAAAGTTGAACTGAAGACAGTTAATACTGCTCTTGATCACTCCGATTGGGTTCAAGCTATGCAAGATGAACTGAACGAATTCGAGAGGAACAAAGTCTGGCGTCTTATTCCAACTCCTCCAGATACCTCGGTTGTTGGTCTCAAATGGGTCTTTAGGAACAAAATGGACAAGGAAGGAAACGTTATAAGGAACAAAGCTCGTCTGGTCGTGAAAGGATATTGTCAGGAGGAAGGGATTGATTATGAAGAGACTTTCGCTCCTGTAGCTAGGCTTGAATCAGTCAGAATATTTCTTGCCTATGCTGCCCACAAAAACTTTGAGGTTTTCCAAATGGACGTCAAGTGTGCGTTTCTTAATGGAGAACTCGAAGAAACAGTGTATGTGGAGCAACTTCCTGGTTTCGTGAACGAAAAGTATCCAAATCATTGCTACATTCTGGATAAAGCCGTATACGAACTGAAACAAGCTCCGAGAGCCTGGTATGAAACGCTAACTAAATTCTTAAAGATGTCCAAATTCAAACAAGGTTCGGTTGACCCAACCTTCTTTCGCAAAAAGGAAGGTAACTACCTTATGATCGTTCAAATTTATGTCGATGATATCATGTTTGGCTCAACGAATCCTAGCCTAACAGCTGAATTCAGAAAGCTGATGGAGACTAAATTTGAAATGAGCTCAATGGGTCCTATTAACTTTTTCCTTGGTTTAAATATTAGACAGGGACCCGACGGCATCTTTATTAATCAGGAAGCTTACACGAAGACTCTCCTAGCAAAATTTGGCATGATGGGAGATTCCAAAGTCAAAGTCCCAATGGCATTCGGCACCAAGCTCACCCCATCCCTGGACAAACCGGCTGTTGATATCACGCTCTATTGTCAGATGATAGGTTCTCTGATGTATCTTACTGCTAGCAGGCCTGACATCATGTTTTCTGTGTGTTACTGTGCTAGATTTCAGGCAAACCCACGCGAACCTCACATGCTTGCTGTAAAGAACATCCTACGATATCTCAAGCGAACTGCCTCCTTAGGTCTATGGTATCCTTCCAACTTAGGCTTCTTCGTTCAAGCCTACTCAGATGCAGACCTTGGAGGATGTGGACTCGACAGTAAAAGCACCACAGGTGGCTGCCAATTCCTTGACGGGAAGTTGGTTAGCTGGCAATCAAAGAAACAAACGTGCATGTCTTTGTCTACTGCCGAAGCTGAATACATAGCAGCTACATCCTGCACCTCTCAAGTGATTTGGATCCAGAGTCAACTTTGAGACTATGGACTCAATATGAAGAAGATCCCACTATATTGTGACTCTGAAAGCGCAATTAGGATCTGTCATAATCCAGTGCAACACTCCAAAACCAAACACATAGCACTGAGGTATCACTTCATCAAAGATCATGTGGAAGATGGAAACGTCGAAGCACACTTTGTTAGAACCACTGATCAACTGGCTGATGTCTTTACCAAAGCTCTTCCTGAAGCGTCATTCAACAGAATATTACAAGGGCTAGATATGATGGAATCAGAGTCATTACCTCAAACTACCTCTCAACCTCAATCGTAAGAAGCGAAATTGACCGAACGTTTCAGGTTCGGTTGAATCATCTGACTCACTTATCACTTCAAAGGTAGTTTTCTTGCTTGTAAATTTCATGTACAAAGTTGTTTATCTTATTGTCAAAAGTATTTTCTTATTGCAAGTCTAAATTCCTTGGTTTTCTAAAAGTTTTCCAAAACCGAAACCAACCGAACGCTCGGGTTCGGTTTTTCAAAAATTTTCCAAAACCGAAATCAGCCAAACGCTCAGGTTCGGTTTTTCAAAATTTTCCAAAACCGAAACCAACCGAACGCTCAGGTTCGGTTTTTCAAAATTTTCCAAAACCGAAACCAACCGAACGCTCGGGTTCGGTTTTTCAAAATTTTCCAAAACCGAAACCAACCGAACGCTCGAGTTCGGTTTTTCAAAATTTTTCTCAACCGAAACCAACCGAACGTTCGGGTTCGGTTACCAAATTTTTCCAAAGTTTTTTTACTCTTTCTAAGTCTTATTTTTTCTTGCTTATTTTTTATTTTACTTTTTTATATATATCAAAAACTCCAAAAATATTTTTTTATCTTTTATTTTATTTGTGTGTTCGTTCGTCTATGGGGATAAAATTGTTGGATTAGTTAAGTGTCCCTAGAAGCATGCTGCTGTATGTGTCCCAAGCCTCATAATATTCTGAATAATAGCCTTAATGACCTGGTATAAACAAACCTTGTCTTCCCAATTAGGCTACCACATTTATTCTAATCATGAGCTACCTCACTCTCTTCTCACATGAGATAAGAGTTTTCTGCTTCGTCCTTATCTTCGCAGCTGAGGTACTTTCATTTCTTACACCATCTCCATTACATTTCTCCATTACATTCGTTTCATCCACGTAACCCTTGAGACTCTCAGAAATTACCACTGAGGTTTATGGTTACACAACAACTGTGTTTATGATCTTAGTTTCGTGCCACTACGAGCTGAGTGAAACCCAAAATTCAACACCAAATCTGAATTGACGGTGAACAATTAATTTGCTCATGTTTTCACCAAAGAATTGACGGATGTATCTTGATGAAATCTCAAATTTTATTTTGTGTGATTCCTATGAAATTATTAAAACACCATAACATTTCTTCCCTTGGGATCCAATTTTTAATTTTTTGTTGAGATTTTATATTTTCCTAGCCACTTTAAAATTAATTCCTACCTACTTGTTCAACAGACTATACCGGTCTCACAAGTACTTTGTTCACTTTCTATCTTATTTCAAGATTCGGAATGTTGAATCAAAGATAAAGCCACCTTAAGGCGCCTAATTAAAAGAAGCCTTTAATCACTTCTTAATAAGTGTTTGATCGTTATTCAACGGGAAACCACATTAACACTTTAAGGTCTCTCTTGACTTTGAAGGAAGAGATTCATGCCCGGGATCATTTGTTTCGTGTCATTATTGACATCACATTTATTCCTAAAAAGAGTTGCTTTATTTCTTTTCTTTTTACACCCCTTAGCACGAAAATCTTTGATTTTCCAAAATTCTGGTTCTAATAATTATAGGCTGTTTTACTGAATTGGTGGTTAATTAAAAGACGTGGTCAAAACTAATCCACGTGGGAGTATCATTCAAAAGATGCCATTACAAAGGATAAGATGAAGGGTTGCTGACTCAGGCGGGAGTCTAATGGATTGAATTTCAAACGGCGGTAAATCGGAGACGCATGCGAATTTGAAACGTCCACTCTTTAACTGACGTTATGGACGCATCTGCGAATATGAAGCGGTTCCTCTCTGGCACAAACAGGTGCGTGTGAATTTGAAACGGTTTCTTCTGCAATGGCGCTTGTTGGGTGGCGTGTTACAAGGAATCTGACACCCTCTTTCATGCGTGAGCATCGCGTACCTTAACTGTCATGCATCTGTCATTCCGGGAAAAACCTTTCGTATTTCGATAGAAGATTTGAACATATTTTTCTCTCTCCTTACACCCACTATAAAAGGCAGTCTCCTCTCCTACTCAAACAATTCCTACTTCCATTCCTACCATAACCCCCACTACCACTAATCCTCCAACCTCTTTCCCTATACCACCACCCATTTTCACCGATACAACAACAACATCAACCACAAAGGTTACAACCAACGTATCTAATACGGGGGTTCGTACCGATGCAACCGAACCCCTACATACAACCGAAACAAAACCACCACCCGAACCTACCCATACTCAACAACCACCCGAAACTACCCCTACTCAAACTTAACCTGAACCTACCCATACCACAACACCACCAGCTTCACCACCACCCCCATCTCCTGGTCATGCCTCTGACGGAGATAACCCTTTCCTTGGAGGGGAAAATATGACCTTTGATTCGGTCTACTTTAGTCCGTTTCAGGTCCAAAGCGACGATGACGAGGAAGCTCCAATTACAAAGAAGCACCTAAAGGAGCTGAATGAGAAGGTTGACCTGCTTATTGCCTCATCCTCCAACTCTCAATCCTCTCTCTCTGAAGCCGCTCTTCAGAAGATTGTTGATGCCTTCTCAAAGGCTCAACATGATTCCGTCGCTTCTGCCACTGCAGCAATTGACGCCTCCACAAAAGCGTGTGAGGCAGCGACCGAAAAATTCGATAAACTATTCTCTGACGCCTCTTCCCTGTTAAAGTCCTTACAGGAGAGCGCCGATGCAACAAAGACAACATTGGAACCAATCGTTCAACAATTGGCCACGTTCGTCTCCACGGAGTTGAAGTCCTTCACTACCCTTCGCCAATCAATCAGTGACGACAACTTGGCCCTTCGTGCCTCCATTGACGAGCGCCTCTCTAAACTTCAAGAGGATCTCGCTGTAGAAAATTTGTGGATGGATGCTCTTGCAAGCAAAACCACCGCCCTCAAGGTCAAGAGCGCTCAACTTTCCCACTCTCAACAACAAATTGACGCTTTTCGATCCGAACGGGAGGTTATCAAGACGTGTGTTTCGGATGTACACTCCGCAATATCTAACATCCTGGAAGCGCACGATACCATTCTGAACCACACTTTGAGGCGAACCCTTGCAGAAAAACTCGCCCCTGCCCTGGATCTTCTCAGCAAAATAGAAGGGATACCTAGTTTTATGTCCACTCCGAAACAAGGGGGAGAAGTGAAGTCCGGATCGAAACCACCTCCTTCCTCAAAAGCTGCTCACACAACCGAACCTCCTCCTACTGGTCAAATTCGGGTTCGGGTGTGAAGGATAAAGGAAAGAAGATAGCTGAGGAAGAAGATGAAGATGATAAAGAAACCATTGCTGACTTGCTGAAACGCAAAAATAGTCGCAATGTTGATAATGATAACATTCGTGTGGCGCGAGAAGCTGAAGAAGCTGAACGCAAGAAGAAAGAAGCCCACGATCTCCTCGAGAGTAGGAAGACTCTTTTCCCTGCTTGGACTCGAGAGAGAGAATGATTAAGGAGGCTATCGATACTCCGAGCATCCTATGGCTCGAACCGGTGATCTCCTTAGACTGCTACAATTCTGTCGACTCGCAGTTCGACATGCCCTTAACCCGAAAGGCGTTTATCTTCCACGCCTTCTCCAACATTTTTGAAGTCCCTCATCCTCATCCTGAGGTTGATCGGGAGTTAATCGAGTTCTATCTGAAGGCCGCTCAACCACAGTATCAAACATGGAGCGCTCAGAAGATCGTTAACGTTCGGGTTTTGAAGCCATATACAGAAGGGAGATTCATCAACGTTCGGTTCAGGTTGATCAGAGGGTCTGCAAGAACCGAACATCTTATATCCTTAGTAGATCTACCGAACCTCAACCCCCATGACTGGATTGTTCTGCATAACATCCTCTTGACGAATGAAGCTGAATATGGTTCGATCATAGACCATCTCAAAAGGATGTTGGTATGTTATATCATGGAGGTAGCACTGATGGATCAGGAGATAGCCACAGTCTTCAAGAAGAAACCGAAGATCTCTCCTGTTGGCTCGGCCAGTGATCTCAATCAGATGAAGATGGGAAAGATTGACCCAAGGCGTAATTCAGTCATGTTCACTAGGGCTGAAGGACAGAAATGTCTCTTTGCCTTAGCGGATAAACATTTTTATACCACTGCTTGTCTTGAGCACGTGCTGGGGATCATCCATCGGTGTAAAGATAATACAGCGGATGATATCAAATACTTCGACGATATGATTCAGTGGTACATCCGATTCAGACAGACAATACTTGCTCTTATCTCTCGTCTGTTTCAGACTATAAAGAAGAAGGTTACTGCTGCTGCTGGCCCAAGCAAGAAGTAATGATCTCGCTCCAATTGACGCAAAGGGGGAGATTGTTGGGTTGCAGATTCGTTTGGTATTGCGTCATTGGGCTCGGTTAATAGTCCAATATTTTGTACTCCGGTTTGGGCCTGTCCAACCGTGAGCTGTTAGGTTTACTATATAATAATATGCCTGCATGCATATTAGGTTAACGATCTAGAGTACGATTGATAGAAGACGATATCTTTGCAGATTTCTTTATCGTTCATGTAAACCTTTTAACCCTCTACAGTTGATGTTCTTTATCGAGCTCTTCTGAGGGTTGTTTATAAATCATTCGACACGTTTGATTCACTTTTGAGTTGTTTACGGTTTTTGTGTTCTTGCCGCTTGCTCTTTATATTACCTGTTTAAGATCTAATCGATCTTCAAGTTTTTGTTTTAAACTTAACAGTAACCACTATGGCTCTGATACCAATTGTTGAGAGGAAAAACATGAGACACACTTGAACAAACGTTAGAAAAAGTATACTTGAGGAATAGTTAATCTCAAAGGATCATGAAAGCTCAACAATAATAATAAGTTAGAGTTAGAGAATGAGAAAGTTAGGTGTGGAAATGTAAGGAAATATAAATGAAAACAGGTGATATATCAACTATACACATAATTTGATTCATAACATGGAATGCATTAAGACCAAGTTAGTAAGCGAGATCAAACTTAGTGATTAAGTCCAGAATGACTTGCTCTGAAGAGAAGTAATATACGGGTATGTTCTGATGAACTTTAAGATTAAGGAGAGATTTAAGATGAGTAATTGAGAGATGTAAATGATAGATAGAAGATATATTAAATGTGAAATATTGAGCTCTATTTATAGAGACTTACAGATTACATTAGTCCTATCTGATAAGAGTAGCCATGCAAGGCATACTGGACAAAAGAGTGTATACTAAGACAAACAGATAAAAGACTAACCTAACAATGTAAGATAGTGATTATGGATGATGATGACTGCGGATGTGGTATCTGATCAATGATGACTGTGGATCTAGAGTGTTGCGGTAGACGAAGTTTAAGAGGGTCATTTCCATGATTCAACATAGGATCTTGAGACTTCAGGGATATTAAGGATTCTAAATATGATTATTGGATCCTACTTTAACAATTTCCCCTAAATTATACCGATGAAATATTAATGCTAGTTTCCAAATATTTAGCACTATAATTTCAAAAAATAATAAAGATAAGGAATTTTGAATTTAAAACCCTAATCATACAAGGTTTATCTGTTTCATCAGCAATATTATGCAGTCAAATCATATTCTCTCTCTTCTTTCACTTATGTTAAATAAGGGCAACTGACTTGGCTTCTTCTACCTACCCCAATATTTCATTTGATCATCTCCGGTCACCTTCACATAAATTTCTTTTTGTTCTTTTCCTTTTATTTTCCTTTTTTCCGATTATTACAAGAAGGCAACTCGTTCTCGTGCCAACGTTACCTTCCCTTCCGAGAATGGTTGTGTAACACTTGCATATTCAGTGCATATAAGATTATTTAGAGTATATAATATTAACCAAGTTATAGTATATGTCACTATGATTCTGTGCATATAAAGAACGTTAAAATCCGGCTTTTAAGGAAAAAGTTATCACCTGTAGAAATTTTACGACTGAACCGGCACGACGCCACGTAAAATAAAAAGTAAATTTTTGATAAACTACTTTTCAGCCTTATAGATTTAAACAAAAGTTGTAGAATACATTAAACCGAGATCATGCATATAGAGAACGTCCAAATCTTACTTCGTATGAAGAAGTTTTGATTTTTCTAAGATTTAGCATAACAATACACAACCCGTAAATCGAATTTTACATCAATCGATTATTAACCGACAGAACCTACACGAGAATGGAAGACCTCTTTAATAGGATCTCAATGATATAAAAACAATCGAAAATGGACGTCGGATGACAAAGTTAGGAATTTTTAATGGACTTTAACTTTCTAAGTGTGTGATAAATATAACTTTAAAAATAAATTCAAAATTAGCCAACATAGTCTAAATTAAAGTTGTAGATCCCATCGATACCTACACGTGGATATAAAGAACGTAAAAAATGGAGCTCGTATGCAAAAGCTACAAAATTTAGAAGTTAGTTAAATTATGGTTTATGCGAGGCTAACACATGGCTATATCCGAACCCTCCTTTCCTCTCCACGGATTCACATGTGATGGTGACACCGACCCCTTGTATGCACAACGTAGGCTTCGGATGCCACACATACTGAGTATGCCCAACGTACTATGATGTTACGCTCTGCGTACACGCACTTCACAGCTTATAAATAGATGTGAGGTTCTTCCATTTTTCTCACACCTTTCCCATTCTTTCTCTCTCAAACATCCTTCTTAACCCCTCCCATTTCTTAGTACTTCCAAAGTACTAGAGGCAAGTCCTAGAGTGCCAAAAGGATTCGAGAAGAAGAGCTCTCAGCTCATAAGTTCTTCCCGCACAGAGCCCGATTCTTCGGTAAACCCCCTTGTAAATGAGTTATGCTTACCCTACTTTAAGTATAACTTATGTTTAAATTCATTATCGTTATTATGAACCTATAAGAAATATATGTGCTAAAAATAATAAAAAATACAAAGTGTTTTTATAATACCTTTGAACTACTCGCGGTACAAGGAATCCGGTTTAAAGGGCTGCATATGGTTGCTGGATTTCAAAACAGCTTAAATAGCCAAATGGTCATGCCCTCCGGTGTTTCATGCCTGGCCTTTGTCTATACATAGTAGTTGAAAAGTATTGTTATACAGTTATAAACAATATTGCTCGTAGACCTTCAGTTAATTTTTCATAATAAATATTATACTAAAACATAGCAATAATGATGTTAGGTTTCGTAGAAGGAAAAGACGATTGTTAGAAGCGAAGCATGTCTAAATTTTGAGTAATCAGTTTAACAAATGAGTAAATAGTTAATTTCTCCTTACACATAGATATGAAATATTTAATAATAATATGTGCTATATGTGCTTGTAATCTGTATTCCTGATATATATATATATATATATATATATATATATATATATATATATATATATATATGCTAGATGAACGATTTATATATATTTTACTTGATTTAAACTGTATATGTATTCTTATACCTATAAGTATATTGGGTAAAGATGGGTAGATTAAAGATGAGAGGAATGATGAGAGATGAAAGATGATATAGATAATGAGAGGTGAAAGATGATAAGAAACCTTGACCCAAGCGATGATCTACTCATCTAATAAAGTGTAGATGACGACCACAAAGTATTCTAGACAGTCCAGTAGAACGCTAGCAGGATCGCAACCTATAAGTGTTGTTAACGATATGTTAACCAGATGTAGTCTAAAAACCACAGAAGCTATGGACTTAGTGCCTTACAAATGAACATTAGCAGCTATGGACTTAGTGCATTACAAATGAACATTGTCAGCTATGGATTTAGTGCTCTATAGATGGATATTGGAAGCTATGGACTTAGGGCCTAATAAATGACAGCGTCAACTACGGACTTAGTACCTTTTAAGTAAACCTTGGTAGTGATGGACTTCGTGCCTATACCTTTAGACAATCCTTAAGAAATAAATATTGTTGAATAGATGATTCTTAGGGAAGATACTTAAGAATAAAGAAGATAATAGGGATGGGTAATTAGGTTAATTGTTTAACAATTAAACATATTAATTATATAAATTTGGGTTGAAAACCCTATGTACTCACCAAGTTTCCCAACCTGACCCACTCAGTTTATTTGTATCACCGGTATCAATATGAAGACACATTGCAATGAGAGATTAAAGGAGATGTAATTCATTAGTATAAATGAGTGTAAGGTCTGTTTATGCTTATGTTTCTGTATTGACGATGACATCCCAATGTTTTAATATAAATAAAATACAACGAATGAGCCTAGAAGGAAAAAAAAAATACTTTTTTGTGAACGGGTGACTCTATTGCTGACGGTGATCTTTTGCCCAAAGCTTAGGTTAAAAAGGGTAGGATCTATTTTTTTATTTTTAGCATCCAAGGATTTATGTGTCTTATTTTTATCTAATTTTGATGCAACTTTCAAGTTTGGAGAAGCATCTTCTGTTGCTGAGGACACTAAGGAAAATAATACAACCTTCCTTGCTTTACCTGCAAATGTCAGATCATTCAAGCTCGAGTACCCGAACCTTGAAGGAGGCTCATCTAACACATCTTCTTTGTCCACTAGTAAGGATTCTTTAGTTGTTTTTACATTAGGAACCTGACCTTATGAGGACCCATCACAATATGCGGGATCCAAAGCCACTCGTTCTAGTGCTCGACTTGTCTTATCTGAAATCGAAGATGACATGTCAAATGGCCTGCTTGTGGTGAAGAAGGAAAAGATCCCTCCTATAACAATTCGTAAAATATCTCAACGATTTGTCGGTCAACCGTCACACACATTACTATAATTAGACTTAATATGTGATACATCACTGTTTATTTAGCAAATCTAATTTGTATTGTATTTAATTGACCAAAAAAATTAATTTGAACTTAAAGACTTATGACTTTCATTTGGCTTCATTTTAAATATTAATCTATTACAATGAGTGAAAACCATAAAATGATGTCATATTGAACGTGGAACCTTAAATAAATGATCTAATGCATTATGGGAATAACATATAATCCAATCCGGTTGGTGTGGATTTTAACGATGGAAATAACCCTATATTTCTTAAATTTATGTGTAACTATATACAATTATGTATGGAACAAAGGTTATGAAAAATTATAAAAGTTTTGCAATTGTTTTTGTAAAATGTACTCTCTCTCTCTCTCTCTATATATATATATATATATATATATATATATATATATATATATATATATATATATATATATATATATATGTTTGTGTCAAATAAACAATAAATTTTAATCGTAATGTATATATGTTAGATAATGTTATAAGACTTCAATAACACTGATATATACATGATTTGTGTATGTATGAAAGATAGTAACATATGGATTTCAATTTTTATATATATATATAAATATATATATATATATATATATATATATATATATATATATATATTTCTACAAACTCATAACATTTATATATATGCATACATATATATATATATATATATATATACATACATATATATATATATATATATACGTATGTACGTATGTATTGTATGTATAAGGGAATTGCTTGTTAAAGTCTTTAACAAATACACATACGGTTACAAATATAATATAACTACTAATACATACACAGTATAGGGGTACACCTGAATTTAGTCCAAAAGACTCACAAACTCACATATTATGCCTTATACGAACAAATGCACAATCAATAAATCACACTTATACTATGGATGTAAGATATCTAAATGATTATTGCTTTGTACCTTCAAATCACTCAAAATTAATCATATAGGTACAACTACATTACAATAAAATCTGAGAAGTGATAACTTCTAAGGATATAATGAATCATCAGAAGCTTCTTCCCATTCCTCACCCACTCAATCTTGTTCTCCTTTCTTCTGTCTTTTGTTTTCACTTTTCTGTCCAGAAGCTGCCAGGGTGCTCCACCTGAGGTGACGCTATTTCTAGTGAGACCAAGAGGGGAAATAGACCCATATTTGCTCCATGCTTCCTATAAATCGAAAAAAAAAAACACCCCACGAAGATTATTGCTCCTACTATTCCCCATTCCACTTCCCTCTTCTTTTCCTTAACTCACCGCAAAAACGAAATTCAAGGGGACGTGGTTATTGCCTCCATTCTATTCCATCTTTATCATAACACTTCCCCTTTACATGTTGAATCCTAGCTTCCAAACACCCCCTCTGTTCTATCGGACTGTTTCTACCCATAGGCGGTTGAAACAACCCTGTCGAGGGCTTTTTCTATCAAAGGTGACGACCGACCGACCAAGGCACTACCGCTGCCAACTACAATCTCTGCTTCCTCCTGCCGAGCCCTTCAACCTTGCTGCTTTGGAGCATTCCAAACATGGGTTGTGGGCCCAATGATCATGATTACTTATTTCGTCTCCATGTGGTATTCTCGGTGTTGGTGCATTGTTGGAAGTCGGGAGACTGACGAACCAACTGGTTTGGATAAAGTGAGTAGTTAAGGATTGTTGGGAGTAGCAGTCGTGCATCAGAAAGTCTCTATGGAGTTTTTTCATTATAAATCCCATTTTTTTGTGAGTTGTTATTAGGTGTTTGATTACCAAGGTTGTGGATCGGTTATGAAGTCTCGAGCAATGATGTTCAATGTGAATGTATTGAGTGACTTGCTAGGTGGGGGTACACCTGAGCTGGTTAGGGTTGGATGCAATTTGAGAATTCTTGGATTGATCATCTTTTCTCGTAGGAGAACTGGTTGGTAATAGTGTGTCAGGTAGTCAAGGGTTTATTTAAAGATTTTGGTACATCTTATGGATTAGGAATTAGTTGAAATCCACGATCGATGATTGTCGAGATGGTCCTACCTATGTGGAGATCAGGTAAATTTTGGGGGTTTCGAAATTTTAGTTGTGAAGTGATGGTCTATCTGTTAGTGGGTTAATAATTGTTCATCATTGGGGTGTATGAGTCCTGCTAAAGTTAGGCTTCAATGGTAGAATTGGAAGGTTACTATGAGTATGAGTCAGCCTCTTCAACGAAGCAGGATTTAAGAGGATTTGGTTGGGTTGCTTGGCTGCCGGGAAGGTAGCAAGGAGTGATTTTGAGGACAAAATTTAATTTAAGTGGGGGAGAGTTGTAACACCTTCTTCCAATCATTTCGCAATTCAGGGTTGTTACCCAAAGATCATTAATCATAAGGCTTCGAGCCTTGTGTGAAAGTGAAGTTTAGACCCCTTCGGATGTGGGTAATGTATATAAGGTGATCCAAGAGCTTGATTGGTGCTTTGGAGCTCGAGCGTATAACAGTAAAGTGATAGCTTAGGCCTTTTATGAATTTTGCATCTAAGCTTAGTAGGTTTTAAGGAAAATTATAGTTCATAACGTCGTAGAGCTTCTCAACACCTTTCCGTTGATATAAAGATCGTAAAAAACGGAGTTGAAACAAAGAAGTTATGACTGTTTGAAGTTAGGGCGGTTTTGGGTTGAACCGCGTACGCTGGGCGTACTCACCATGTACGTTGGGCGTACAAGGAGATTCCTATTTCGCTGGGCATAAATTGAGTACTTTGGGTATATTTAATCAATGTTTAAACCCTATTTTCATGGTTTGAGCCCCATTTGTGCTCCTTAACTCCTCCAAACCCATTCCATTCTCACTCTCCACTTCTCTAAGACCCTCTCTTGAGACCCTAACCCTAGATTGATCATTATGAGTAAAAAGAAGGTGGTTTAAGTGCTTCGGAGTGTTATTGGACCACCTTGGAGAAGAATGAAATCATTGAAGAGGTGTTGGTTGCATTGCAGCTTGTAGATCCATATTTTGTTCACCTTGATCTTTCTTCTAGAGGCATAAAGTTTGAATCTTGATGATGAAATTGTTAGATCTATTTAGCTTTGAGTGTTATAAGCTTTTGTTTACTTTAAGTGCATAATGTTTAGATCTTGAAAGTTGATGACCTTGTTATGGATGAAATTGGAAACCCTATCCATGTAAACATCATTTTGATTCAGATATGAAGGTTGGAGACTTGGACTTAATGGATTAAGTTGAAAAGTATGCACTTTTGGGTCCCTTTGAGACTTAAAGATTAGATCTTGTTTGTTGGGACCATTCTAATGAATAAAGTTGGAAACTTTATCCATTATGGAGCTATTAAGAACCATAAAAACTGATCTAGGCCCTTCTGTCCATTACGTACAAAAGTGGTGATGTCTTATTGGGTTAAGAACTTAGGGTTTTGGATATTAATCACTTTATAGCCATAAAGGTTCATAAACTTTGAAACTTTATGGCTTAGGACATTAATTTGATCATGGATCTGAGTTTTGGACATAAGGGCTTAATGGTATAAGCGCTTAATGGAGTGTTTGGACTAGGATGCGTACGGTGGGCGTACCTCGTGGTACGTAGCGTATGTGCGGTCAACTCCCCACTTTTAGTCATCATCAGAGTACACTAGGCGTACTCTCTTGTTACGCAATACTCCATTCGGAAGAAATATTAACTTTTGGACATTGACTAATGACTTTGACTTTGACCAGGGTTCACCAAGTTTGACTTGAGGTGTTTTGGGTAATTTGATTTATAGTTTGAGATTTGGGTTCCTATTAGTTGTATTGGTGACTGGTAGAGACATCTTTGAGATCAATGATTGGTGTGGTTATTCATTCAGACTGTGAGGCGAGTCTATTCACTGTACTCGTGGGTCAAAGGCACCAATGTGAGCCCACTGGATTATTTTTGTAGGATGATAGTTGTCTTGGTGACACTCGTTTTGAAGGATCATGTCTTTGTGACACTCGTTGATATGTCTGTACATGCTTGTTCTCTTTAGGATTCAGGCTTATATGGTTGTATGATTTATCTATTGAGCTATATGGCTCGGAGTCTTTACGGACTCGGGGTCGATACAGACCTAGAGGTTGATACAAACCCAACACAGCTACAAGCTATTATATTGAGTCATTACGGACCCAGGGTTGATACAGACCCGAAACAGCCACGTGCTGTTATATATATATATATATATATATATATATATATATATATATATATATATATATATATATGGCACACAGTGTTTTGGTGAACTCACGAAGCTTTGTGCTTATGATTTCATACTGATGGTTTCAGGTACTTTCAGTTAAAAAGGGAAAGGCCCGACGTGGATGAAGGGTTTTTGTATACTACAACATCCTATGGTGTACATACAACCCAAAATGCTTTGGATCTATGTTTTCTCCAATTTTACATGCAATATTGTTTCCAAAGCTTTAAGCCTACAACTAACATACAATTGATAAAAACAACATAGAAATTAGTTATAGAGTTACCTCTAGCTTGTAGCTTTTAGAACATCTTGAGTTTGGTCTTTAAGAACTTAGTGCCCCAAGTCTTGCACCTCAAATGGATTCACACAACACCACCATCAATGGAGGACTTGAGAAAGAATACATACACTCTAAAATCAGCTATAGCTATTGCAAGAACACTAAGGTACCAATTTTAGGAGCTAATGGGTTTCTTATGTAGTGCCGCAAAACTAGGGTTACACCATGTAAACCTTAATGTGCTTAACCTTCCATACTCCTTAGGCTCCATGGGTTTAAATCTCCATTAATCATCCATGCGTTATCACATGGGTTTAGCCCAACCAAAGGAATCATCGATCATTGGCCCACACCATAAGAATGAATGATTTTACCAAATCAACACTTTATATTTTAATTAGTCTCTTTTGATCATAAAATTAATTCCAAATTTATTCTTGATCAATACTAATTAAATAATATGATTTCATATTAATATATTAAAACTTATAATATATGAATAAAGCATTAATATACTCTACTCAAAAGTTCGTCCTTACAAATTGTTTCGGTGCCATGCAAACCAAATGGACCATGCTACGCTCAGGTCAAGTAGATACCAATTATTGTTATGGGCTTAGACACATAATGCAATGGTCTCCCACTTGGATAAGTCTAATAACTATTATTGTAAGTATGACTCCATAACCCGACTAGCAATCGTAGCTCTTAAAAGCCGCTGTCGAACTCTGACCTAGTCAATGACGCGTCCCTTATATAATGGATCATGTATTCCTGCATTCTAGATATCATATGGACTGAGACATGGATTATAATCATTATCTCTATCCATATGTTGTTTCCATATTTTCGATTTATGATGACCGACTAATTAAACTAATCAAATTTGTTCAGGCTTGGCCAAGCACTTAGGGGTGTCATCACTAAATCATCGAGGGGGCCACACATACCTATTTTAACCACATGGGGTAAAAGGAATTGATAAACTTCGACCCAAATTCTTGCTTGTACTTACTCATCAAATTACACCCAATGATATGTTTTATAACACCAAGTTACTGGTGCGTTTACATATGTCAATGTTCAACCGACTTGCAACTACAACTCACATGTCTCCGTTTCAAGAATATAAGATATTATCGTCTCACAATCACTCGTGATAAAATCCATGAACTGATTCAGATGAGTGTGGGTTAAATCCAATACTCAAATCTTATTCCAGGAGTACTCATTAACATTAAAGCTATGTATAAAACAACTAGACAAACTACAGACCTATTCATGACAGTTTTGCCTCAATACTTACATCCAAAGTATGATCGACTATGGATGGTTTGAACAACCTAGTTATTCGAGAAGTTAACACATGTCAAGTGAAATACAAGAATAATACCAATCCTATATGGCCCCAAAACCTGTGAGTCCCATATTGATTACTCATTATTCATTGTATAATGTTTCAAATAATCAACTTAATACTTGAATTAAAATAATAGTTGTCCCATGCTCCAAGCATGCACACTATGTTTGTCTATGGTCCTTACTTTGTGAAATATATCAATTGACAACATTTCAATGATGGCCATTTCACAATTCCAAATCCTTATTGCAAGTGTAAGAATTCCAAATTCTTGTCACTGCTAGAAAGTGTTAGATTCTAAACTATCATGCAATGATTCTTTTGTAATGTCTAGGTACCAAAAGTCACAGACTTGAACAACGATATTACAAAATATTCCTTTGGAGATTGTTACAGGACAATTCCATCGAAATGAAGTCTCAAATTCAAAGTACATTCCTTTGAACATCCTTCTTGCATAAAAGTTTCTAACTTTCTCATCTATTATTTAACTCCCAATATGGACATATTCGATATTGGCCATACAACAACTCATTATTAATAGACTCCTGTCTATTCATAATAATTTCAATATGGTCCATCCAATACTACACTTCCAACTGTACTTAACCGACCAATCCTTGGCGAACCTTAGATTGTCCTTAACAGTTGTTTAACCAATTTAGTCATACGCGGTTCTATTCCATTTTCCTTGTTAAAGCCCTAGGCATTTGGAAAAATTAGAACATGAGAATATTATAGCATATGCAATTGATCCTATACCCGAAGCATATGGGACACGATTCATAATGTCTAACATAAAGAAATGATACTTGATAAGTCTTTTGCTATAATATTTCTATTTGCCATGTTCTCACAATTCGAATTATGAAGAGGGATGTCGTAATCATAATTGCATTTGAGAACGCAATTATCATTTCCATATATAAAATTTCCTTGTGTGGAACCATTCCAAAATAACATTCATATATATTTGACTAAAGTTGATTAAAAACTCAATCTAAGCTTTTAGATTTTGAAATGAAGTGTAATTTCCTCTCCCTTAATTATAACAAAACAACTTTTCACACCCTGCACCTTTTGCAAATTGAAACTTTTTTTTCTATAATTAACATTGCTAACTCGCAACACTTATAATAATTATGCTCCCATTAGCATAATAATTATTATCTTACTAGCATAACACTTATGCTCCCACTAGCTTTGACATGTATCTAGAAATCAGCTGGACTTCTAGAAATCAATACATATTGACTTTCTTACCAAATTTTAGATTTCTGATGCGAGATGCGAGATGATTCGATAATATATTGTCTAGGCTTATCAAAATCATACACCTTTCCTAAGATAGATCACATGTATTTCTAAACAATTTAAGAACTTATAGTAATAAGTCTCAAATGCTTAGAGATTTTCCATTTCTCACAATTTGAAATATGAAGAGGGATGCCATAATCATAATCAAATTTGAGAATGAAAATACCACAATTTCTATCTGTAACACCAGTCAAAATAGGTCAAAAACAATCACATGTAATTATGCTAATCATGTAATGTAATTTTGTTAAACTAGTAATGTGATAAAATTACTATGTAATGTTGGATAAGGTGTCTAAGTCCATAACTTATTTGATACATACTTGATCTGACCCGGCATGATCCATTTGGGTTACACTTCATCCGAACTATATATGGATAATTTTATGAGAATTGTATACTTACGATTTATTAATATATTATAAGTTACAATATATTAATATTAATTCATGCTATTTAATTAGTTTTAATCTTAAATTAATTATGAATTAATTTAGTGATTAAAAGGAAGACTAATTAAATCATAGGCTATTGTACTTATATAGTGTGGGCTAACACTCATTTGTTAATGGGCTAAGCTTGTATGGAAGTCCATGGATGATCGATGGAGCTTTTAACCCATGGATCCATGGAAGAGGAGAAGACATGGGTTATTAGGGTTTCACCCTAACCATGCACACTATATAAACAAGCTTATGTTGCATGAAATGACACCCTAGTGTGTGTGTGTAAGGTGTGGCCGATTTCTAAGAGTGTGTATACTCTCTCATAAAGTTTTCCAAGTTTGTGGTGATTTGTGATTTCCATTTGAGGGATTCACATTATTGGTGCTTGGCTCTCAAACTCCAAGGAATCAACACTCATCAAAAGGTATGTAATTCATCTAGTTCTTTTATGTCTAAAAGTTCCCCATGCCATGCTAGATAGGTTATAAACCTTGGAAAACAAATTTTGCATGTATTTAGACAAAAATATATCCAAGGTTTAGTAGGGTTGCATGTACACTTATGAAGTGTTAGAATGCTCAAAACCTAACAGTGGTATCAGAGACTAGGCTTGTTTGTTTGATACTTGATGCAAAACTGCTTGAAAATCGAAAAAACTGCTCACTGACGACTGGACTCGCCGATTTCATGGGGAGGACGCACTGAGTCTATGAACAAATTCATCCTACTCGTCGAGTAGGATCATGCACTCGACGAGTAGGAGCGTGCTGGGCAGTTTTTCGAGTTTTGCTACTGGAAATGGACTAGAAACATTACCCTAAACTGTTTTGATGTTTTAAAACTTATTTTAGTTGGTGTAATGGTAGTTCTAATCCATTTACAATGGCTTATATCAAAATTTCATGCTTTATATGTGTTCATATATTTCTTGAAACTTTGATGATCATGTTCATGTTCTTATGAATTTAGAAGATGATAGGAATTATTTTCTGAATTGTTTAGGATTAATTCTTTATCATTTATGTGTTTTGATGGAATCCATAATTTGTTCTCAAGTTATGGAAATCCAAAGGTCACTTCTTTTAAACACACAATTAAAACACATAAGTTACATAAAAATGAAGAGTCTTCATTTTTATGAACCTTTAATTCATAAGTTATGAAATGAAAAGTAATGAAGAGTTTCAAAACTTTCCCTCAAGTTTTGGAATTTGAAAAGTTTCACACACTTTAATAAACTTTAATTCCAACCCTTAGAGTTTTAATAGCTAAAATTCAACACTTATACTATTTATAACATTAATGGTTAATATATATATATATATATATATATATATATATATATATATATATATATATATATATATATATGTATAAGAATAAGTCGTTTTACCATTAGTAGGCCTCATTCACGAAAACGGTCTATAAGGGGGGGGGGGGTATAAGGTTGTTGCCTATAAAATGGCGACTTAATGGGTGTCCACTCTCATCCACCGCTTCCTTGATATGTGGAGGGTCGTTAGTCGAATGGGTAGGACAATGACTTTAAATTCTCAGTAAAAGTATAATGATTATTATAAAGTAACTAAAACCTTTTAATTCCCAATCTTAGTTACTTTAGGAAAAATGTGAAATTCGTGATAGCCCATGGAATTCACACTTTGTACCTTACCAAGTCATTGGTGGTGCGTGTGTGGTTTACCGGCACACTAACTTGGACTAGTAAGGACCACAAAGGGTGACTTAATGTTTATCATAGATCGGTGGAGCGCGTGTGGTTTACCGGCACATTGATTAGGTGATAATATTAAGGGTACCATGTGAATTGGTATGGTTATTAACACCTTGTTTTGTGATCCTCGGCATCCCAGTCGTAAAACATGAAGGGCACGATCGGGATTGAAACATGCCATTGAAAACTTCAATGAATCTCAAAAGAATCTAGGAATTTCAAATCCAATTAAAACCTAATATTCCATTTCGTTTTTCATGGTGGAAATTGGTGAATCGTCATTCACCTACCTTTCAAATATATTATTACTTAGATTACGACATACCTCTTCTAAGTATAATATATTGTGATTGAGTCCTATCCTTAATATTACATTTGGGTATCTTATTATGGATTCTATATATCTAATCTAAACTTGTTTTCTTCTTTTCAAATTTCTTCCAACAACAATGCTTCGTGCTCTAACCCAACTGGCTCTTTCTATCTCATGAACCTTTGTGGGAGAGATGAACCTTTGTGGGAGAGTCATCTTTAATGGTTCCAACTTCATGGATTGGATTAGGAACATCAGGATGGTGACTCATTATGAGGACAAGGAATATGTTCTCGATAAGGAGTTAAAAGAGCTTGATGATTCCACTGCTACTCCTGAGGAGATCGCTGTATTTAGGACATATGAGAGGGAGGCTACTAAGGTAGCATGTATCATGATGTCCACAATGACAACTGAGCTCCAAAAGTCCTACGGGGACTTCTACCCTTTTGAGATGCACCAAGACCTTATGGAAAGGTACCATCAGAGTGCTCGTCAGGAGCGGTATGAAATAATCTCCTCCATGATAACAACATGAATGAAGAACAGTGAATCTGTCACGGGCCACATGCAAAAGATGCAAAGGTATGTGGACCGTTTGCTCAAGTTGAATGTGAACTTTCCTGAGGAGTTGGCAATTGAAATGATTTTGCACTCCTTACCTTCTTGTTATGACCATTTTCATATGACATATCATATGAACAAGGAGGAAGTCACTTTGAGCAAACTTCAAGGACTCTTGAAGACCGCCAAAAGTGCTCTCAAGGGCAAATCGGTTGTTACCTCTGCTACTCCTACTCAAATTTCTACCCCCTGTTTTGGCTATCGGGCAAGGCAAAGGAAAAAATAGGAAGTCCCCTTCGAAGGGTACTAAGGGAAAGTCTCTTGAAGGCTCCTCATCAAGGACCAAGAGTGGTCCTGTCACTCCTTTTGCTATTCCCAAGGATGCTAATTGTTACTATTGCCAGGACAAGGGGCACTGGAAGCGAAACTGCCCAAAGTACCAGCAAGATCTTAAGGATGGGAAAGTGAAACCCACCCATGAAGGTATTTACACTATATTGTCTAATAACTCACCATATTCTAATTCTTGGGAGCTTGATACAGGATGTGGTGTTCACATATGTTCAAATTTGCAGGGCCTAAGATGAAGTGAGGCTGTGGAGCACGGAAAGATAAACTTGATCATGGGGAATAGGAAGGATTCACCTGTTTCCAAGATTGGAGTTTATACTTTGTTGCTGACTAATGGGTTAAAACTATATTTGAATAAATGTGTGTACTCGTCTGAAATGGCGAGAAATATTATTTCTTTTCATGCATTGTATAAACAAGGTTTTACCTTTTCATTTGATAACGAATGTGGTGGTATTGATGTCTTCTTTAATAATGTAATTTATTTTAAAGCATTACCTTGTGATGGTGTGTATGAAACTGTGTTGGTTGTAGACAACCTAGGAAGTAATGTGTTGTATATTGGTTCTTCTACTAGCCTAGATAAAGCATCATTTTAGCATTGTCGTCTTGGACATGTAAACAAGAAACGCATCAGCCAACTCTAAAAGGATGGAGTATTTGAATCATTCAACCTTAAATCGGATGATAGTTGTGAATCTTGTCTACTTGGAAAGATGACAAAATCACCCTTCACTGGTACTTGTGAAAGGGGAAGGGTTTGTTCGACCTAATACATACTGATGTATGTGGACCATTAAAAACCGCCACAAGGGATGCTAATCGATATTATGTGACTTTTATTGATGATTTTAGTAGATATGGTTATGTCTACTTAATCAAACATAAGTCAGAAAACTTTGAAAGGTTTAAAGAATTTAAGCAGGAAGTAGAAAATCAATTGGGCGGGAACATGAAGATACTTCGATCTGATCGAGGTGGTGAGTATCTTAGTACTGAGTTCCTTGACTATCTTAAGGAGTGTGGGATTGTCTCACAATTGACACCTCCCAGGACACCACAGCTTAATGGTGTAGCTGAGAGGCATAATCGAACCTTGTTGGACATGGTTCGCTTTATGATGAGTCGAGCTTCGCTACTAATCTCTTTTTGGGGGTATGTTTTAAAGACTGCCGCCCATATCCTTAATCTAGTCCCTACAAAGAAGGTTACCAAAACACCTCATGTGATGTGGGCTGGGAAGGCTCCCAAGCTAGACCACGTAAAGATTTGGGGTAGTGAGGTTTTTGTGAGGCATGAGACTCATGATAAGCTTGAACCTCGAAGCGAAAGGTGTATTTTCATTGGCTACCCACATAAATCCTTTAGTTACCTCTTTTACAGACCTAGTGAGAATGTGGTATTTGTAGCAAGAAGAGCGGTCCTTCTTGAGAGAGAAATTATAAGCCAAGGAGACAGTGGGAGGCAAATTGTCCTTGAAGAAATTCAAGAATCAATTGGTGAAGGAACCTCAGACACTAGCAATCAACCTGAGGAGGAAACTCCTGTTGAGCCAGTTGACGAGTCTGTACCTCTGAGGCGTTCCACACGGGTTAGGAACACACCATAGTTTTATTATGGTTTTCATATTACTACGGAAGGTTATACGTTTATCAGTGACAGTACACTGGTAAATTTCGATGAACCTAGCAGTGTTAAGGAAGTCATGGCTTGCCAGGAGACGGCCAAATGGAAGGAGGCTATGGACAGCGAGATATAGTCCATGTATGACAATCAAGTGTGGAACTTGGTTGACAATGTACCAGGCCGTAAAACAGTCGGGTGCAAATGGATCGTCAAGAAGAAGACTAACATGGAAGGTAAAGTGCACACTTATAAAGCTCGATTGGTTGCGACGGGTTTTACTCAGACTCAGGGTATTGATTATGATGAAACCTTCTCAGCGGTAGATAAGATTAAGTCTATCAGGGTTATGCTAGCCATTGCTGCATTTCATGATTATGAAATATGGAAAATGGATGTCAAAACCGCTTTTCTTAATGGAAAGTTGGCTGAGGTTGTGTACATGAATCAGCTAGAGGGTTTTGTCAGTGCAGAATATCCTAATAGAGTGTGCAAGCTTGAGAAATCCATTTATGGATTGAAACAAGCATCACGTAGCTGGAATCTTTGTTTCGATCAGAAGGTCAAAGAGTTTGGCTTCTTGAGAAGTGAAGATGAATCTTGCATGTTTGTCGGAGCTAGTGGGATTATAGTTAGCTTCTTGGTACTGTATGTGGATGACATACTACTTATAGGAAATGAAATCCCAACCTTGCAGAAGGTTAAGTCCTGGCTTGGGATGTGCTTTGCTATGTAGGACCTAGGGGAAGCTTCCTATATCCTAGGGATAAGGATACTAAGAGAAAGGAGTAAAAGACTAATTGGACATAGTCAAAGTACCTACTTGGATAAGGTATTGAAAAGATTCAACATGCAAAATTCCAAGAAAGAGGATTTACCGATCCAAAGCAATGCCAAGCTGAGTAAGACTCAAAGTCCGAGTATAGAGGCTGAGATAGCCGAGATGAGTCAATTACCGTATGCTTCCGCTACTAGCTCTATCATGTATGCTATGAATTGTACTCGCCCTAATGTGGCCTTCACCTTGAGCATGGTCAGCAGATATCAGGGGAACCTTGGCAAGGCTCATTGGACCACGGTAAAGAACATTATCTAGTACCTACAGAGGACTAAGGATTGGATCCTTACCCTTGGTGGGAGTGATGACTTGAAAGTATTAGGGTACTGTTGGGTCGTGTTTTGTATGTTGCTTCTATTGGGCTCGTTTGTTAGTCCGTTTTTTGTATCTCCGGTATGGGCCTGTCCATCCGTGAGCATAGTAGGGTTTATTATAAATATAGGTGCTTGCATGCATCTTAGGTTAACGTTAGTAACGATAGAATAGATTGATCAGAGAAGTTTTATTATCGTTCTTGTAACCCTAAATCCTCTACAGCGGAAGTTCTTAGTCGAGCTCTGCTGAGGATTGTTTGAATTAATCATTCGACACATTGTGATTCAATCTTGTCTTGTTTATTGTTTTATGTTCTTCGCACTACCAGTTACAAATATCTAATCGATCTTCAAGTTTATTTAATAACATAACAATTGGTATCAGAGCAGGAGGCTGTGTAATTCATACACAACTTTTCTGTGAAAAAGGTTGCGATTAGGGTTATTCCGCATTAACTAATATTTATTGAGCCGCCATCACATAATTGACGTAACTCAACATTTATTTATGTTGCCCTAATTTAATTTATTACAAGTCTGATCTTTTAAACAGGTTCTTCGATCAAGCATGGACGAGTCACAATCAAATCCCGTTAACATCTCAAATAGCATTGGATCAACGACAAAGATTCCCATCCTTTACACCCAGGATTACGAAGTCTGGGCACATCACTTTGAATTATTAAAACTCAGAAAGAGTATAATGATCTATTGAAAGACGTTAAAGATATTGCTCAAGACGAAAAAGATAAATTTCAGTGCAATATTAAAGCATTTAGACTAATCAGATTCGCTCTTCAATCTGATACTTTCAGGCTAGTGAGTTCATGCAGCACTGCCAAAGAAATATGGGATAGGCTGCGAGAATTGTATTCTACGGACGAAGATCTCGAGCATTCCATTCAAACCTTACTTATGTCCGAGTTTGGTGAATTCAAGTAGAGTCCTGAAGAAACTGTAACTCAGACGTTCGATCGCTTCAATCAACTTCTTAGTAAGATGATTAAACATGATATTGAAAAGAAGTTGATTGAACAAAAGGTTACATTTTTAAACAGTCTCAGATCTGAGTGGAGAGCGGTTGTGTCCACTGTCAAAGCGCATGAGCAATTCAAATCTTACTCTTTGGCGAAACTGTTAGGGATTTTGAAATCCCAAGAAAAGATTGTGTTACAGGAGAAAAATGTGGTTTCAAGCTTGGGATCATTGGCCCTTCTGTCCAAAAGCAAAGCTGTGATGGAAGATGAAGACCTCAACCTAGAGGATTATGACCTTACCTCTGAAGACTATATAATGATGTTGTCAAACCCAAAGAGGTTCATCAAGAAAAGGTTCCCTACCAATAAGAACCGAAATTGGCAGGGAAGTTATAGTTCCGAAAAGGTCAGGGAAGAACCGAAGGCAGAAGAACCAAAGAAGGAACCAAAAGCTGAAGGAGATTCGGGTGTGAGCTGCTATTATTGTGGAGGAAAGAACCACTATGCCAAAGATTGTGTCCTCAAGAAAATGGCAGAAAATGATGAGGAGAAAGACGAAGAAACTGTGTTGTTGAAAAAGCTGGAAGAGATCAAAAGAAAGAAATCCACTGCTAACCCCTCTATGAATGCTTTAATTGTGCAGGGTTCGGTAGCGGATGATGAGTTCGGTGGCGTGGAGGTCTGGTCAACCGATTCTGAGGACGATGAAGTCAGGAAGCCATCTCATGGAAAGGCCTATGTTGCGAAAGGTGAAGGGAGCGGTGGAAGGTGTTTAATGGTGTCAGATGTATCTCAGATGAGGGGATACAACATAGATGGTGGGAATGAAGACACAAAGGAGCGAGAGGACTTGTGCTTCACAGCAAAACCTCTCAGCGTATAGTTTAACGAGCTTGATGAATTGATCAAAAAGGTACAATCAGTTTTTGTTTCATTCAAAGTCCCGCAAAGTTCATATGAAAAAGAACTAAAAAATGTTATTTCAAGAATCTCTCATCTAGACAGCAGTTTAACTCAAACACGGGTCACCAATTCTAACCTAACCGACCAAATAAGCAGGGTGTCTTCAAAGAGTGAGGAACGGAGGATGTGGATTGAGCTGAAGGAGTCTGAGTTAATCAAATCCAAGGACGAGAACATTTATTTGCAAAGAGACAATTTAAAACTTTTAAAACAGAGAAATATCTTTTGTTTAATTGTCAAACGTCTTTACACTAATATCACTCAACTTCGTTTGAATTGTGAAATAGGGGAGAAAATTCATCGCATGATTTTGCCCTTCCTTGAGTTTAAGGAGGATGAAATTGACGCTGAAGCATATAATTGTGAAAGTGTAGTTTCGTCTGAGGATGTTAATCCAACATATATGTATGGTCTAGACAAAATCGAATCTTTCATAAAGTCCAAGGACCATAAAAACATGCTGAAAAATCTTTTGGATGAAAATGATAAACTAAAACTAAGAACCGAAACCGTACAAAAGTTTTACTCATTGAATGCCAACCTGAGCTCAGAAAATAAAATTGATGTTGAAAATGCATCTGAGCTTAATGAGGACGATGATATGAGTGAAATTTTTGTAGATGACATAGTTGACTGTTCAGATTTTGTCAAGAGCGAACCCGAAAACCACAAGAATATTATTTCAGAAAATTTTGTGGAGTTTGCTCGTTTGTCCCAACAAAAGTGCCCGATTCTTGAAGAAAAGGCTGTAGTATACCAAAAGGTAAGGACAACTCCAAATCAGGTGTATAAGGTCACAGGTGTAACCGAACATCAGACAACTGAACTCACAGCCATTGTAAACGAAGATAATGTTGTTGGTTGCGATGAATTCTTCTGGTCTGCTTCTATCGACAATGCTGACGATACAGTTGGTCTGTCAGAAAAGACTTCATGGAAAACCAAAGGCAGATATGTGCCAGAACCTTTGAACAAGCCTGATAGCTTCGACATGCCAAGTACTAGTGGTACAGAAGATGTTCCTAAAGAAAAAGGAGCTCCTGCAAAAGAAGTCACTCCTTCAAGCGAACCATCATCAGTTCAAAGTGAACCAGCTGACAGAAAGCAAAAACAAAAAGCGAATATCCATTGTCAGCCGAAGCAGGTGAGAAATCAAAAACAGCAAAGGAATTAGAGATACAAGAAGAATCTCTCTGAAAGAAAACAGTTCTGGCAGTCTCAAAATGCCCATTTCTTTTATCATAACAGAAATTTAAAGTCATAGAAAAGCACTGTTAGGTCACAAGAGAGTCATAACAACCGAAGAGAGAGGTTCGGTTCTGAAATTATAAACAACCGAAAGGATACGTTCGGTTCTAAAAAATTTGACAACCGAAAGCAAAGGTTCGGTTCAGAGAACTCTATCTACCGAAAGCAAAGGTTCGGTTCCGAGAGCAAAAGAGACCAAAGATCTAGGTTCGGTCACACTAATGATAAAAAACAAAAGGGTCACTTAGAATCTCAAGCCAAGAAATCATCTCAGTCTAAATTCTCTCGTTCTAATTCTTCTAATTCTTCTAATTCCTCTCAACCACATTCTAAATTCAATTATGTTCGCACTCAAAAACCTAAATCTTCAACAGATCTGAAAGGAAAATCGAAGGTTTCATCGGTCGAAACAAATCAAAATCATCCCAAAATCCAAAAACCTAAACCAGAATCCAAACCGAAAGCAACAAATCCCAATAAAATTAAGGTTTTCACCATCAAAAAGAAAGATGAAACAACGCTAATAAAAGGAACATATCTTGTTGACATCTCTCTTACTATTCCTGTTCCTGTGAAAGGCTCACGTGGACCCAAGAAACTTTGGGTTCCTAAATCTGCTTAATTTTTGCAGGTTATCAATGACGAGCAGTTTGACGAAGAATGGTATATTGACAGTGGCTACTCACGTCACATGACTGGAAGGAAGGAAGAGCTGAGGGAATTTCGGTCTCTTTCAAACGGTGGAAATGTCAAGTTCGGGAACAACTCATTCGGCACCATAAAAGGCTATGGAATGATTACAAATGGTGATTTCACGATTAGGAAGGTTGCATACGTAGAAGGACTACAACACAACCTCATTAGTGTATCTCAGCTTGTTGGAGGTACCGGTCTCAAGGTTTCATTCGATGATGAGGGTTCGGAAATAATTGAGAAGAAAACGAAAAGAGTTATTCTCAAATCGGAGCGCAAAGGTGAAATGTTTCCTCTGAACCTCAAACCCATCAAAGGGAATCCAGCTATCTGCCTGTTATCCAAAGCACAATCTGACGAAAGCTGGCTGTGGCATCGAAGGCTCTCTCATCTCAACTTTAAGGACATCAACAAACTTGTCACTGGAGGTCATGTTCGAGGTCTTCCATTTCTCAAGTACGATAGAGAACATTTGTGTGCTGCATGTGAAATGGGGAAGCAGAGTCGTCAAAGTCATCCATCTATTATAAACACTAAAGTTGTTGAACCACTAGAGTTAATTCACATTGATCTATGTGGTCCATCATCTATCGAAAGCCTCGGCAGTAGCAAGTACATTCTTGTCATTGTTGATGACTTCTCGCGTTTTACATGGGTGTTCTTTCTGAAGCATAAATCTGAAGCGACTCACATGCTAAAGGTGTTCATCAAGCAGGTTGAAGTACAGCTGAAGAAAGTTGTTCGCAACATCAGGAGCGACAATAGACTGCAGTTCAAAAATAAAGAATTCGAAGAATTCTTGGCCGACAAAGGAACCAGTCACAACTTCTCAGCTCCCTACACCCCTCAACAAAACGGGATTGTCGAAAGACGAAACCGATCTTTGTGTGAGGCGGCCCGAACCATGCTAAGTTTTGCTTCTTTACCTTTATATTTTTGGGCTGATGCTATTGCTGCAGCTTGTTTTACACAGAACAAGTCATATCTCAATAAGCGATTCACTCTCACTCATTATGAGATCATCAACAATAGAAAGCCAAATGTCAAATTTTTCCATATGTTCGGCTCACGGTGTTTCATCTTCAATTCTAAATAACACCGTAACAAGTTCGATGTCAAAGCCGATGAAGGGATATTTCTGGGCTATTCTCTCATTTCTAAAGCGTACAGGGTATTAAACAAGCAATCAAGAAAAATAGAAGAGACTTATTACGTGACTTTTGATGATAGCTATGTTAAAAAGCTAAAGGCCAACGAAGACGCAGTTGGAGAAATCTTTCCTCAAACAGGCCAAGTCACAGCCTCGATCACAAATCTATTTGAGAAGTTTGTCGAGTTATTTGATGAACCAGAGAAGGCTACTCTCTCGGAAGTCAGTGCAGCGGACAATAAAGTAGATCATTTGAAGCAACTCATCGAAGATGCTGCCAAACAAATGAATGAAGGAGGATCTTGTTCCAATGAACCTCTACAGCACAATGCTTCAATCGAGGGGGAGGATCCATCTTCTTCATCACAGAAGAGTTCACATGTTAAGGGGGAGGATAGTGATGGGTTTTATGCATAAGAACAATCCTATGTGCTCATACAAACCCTAATGCTTGGATCTAGGTTTCTCTATTGTACATGCTTTGTATCCAAGACTAATAAACTTAGATCTAACATATTATGAACTGAATGAGGGTTTATAGAATTACCTTTGATTGTTATATAGCAATAACAATCAATTCCTTGCTTGAATTGGCTTCAAAAGCTTAGTGCCTCAAGTGCTGCATGTCTAATGGAGTCACAAACACCTTATGCAACTTGGATGAAGAGGAGAAGAGAGGGGAGGCACCAAAAACGGCTGGAAACCCTAGTGTAACGACCAAAATTTCAAAACAATTAAAACTTTTCAAAAACCACTCATTTTAATAATGTTGTTACAAAAAGGTTTTCAATACATTATTTAACAGAGTATTTTCCCAGGTTCATATCATAAAACATCAACGCGAGGAACGGTACGATCACGCCTTTGCCTTGTCACAGACTCCTGAGAACCTGAAAACATAAAACCACAACTGTAAGCCCGAAAGCTTAGTGGGATACCCCTAAAATACCAACCACATATACGCCTTTCCAGGCCACGACCTTCCGGTCCATAACGCAATGCCTTCCGGTCCATAACGCAATGCCTTCCGGCCCATAACATATTGCCTTCCGGCCTATAACGTATTGCCTTCCGGCCCACAACATAATAAGCATACATATCAGCATAAAGGCATACATAACCTAACAGGACATAGAACGACCCTGCATACCGGGTCACACCCCAGGTCTAGCAATCATACGCATAACACAGAATCATATAACAGTTCAC
The DNA here is from genome assembly GCF_051521515.1 of Lactuca serriola. Taxonomy (NCBI): domain Eukaryota; kingdom Viridiplantae; phylum Streptophyta; class Magnoliopsida; order Asterales; family Asteraceae; genus Lactuca; species Lactuca serriola. Next base: position 238,502,574 of record NC_136408.1, read on the forward strand.
AGTCAGCAATCGATCAACAGACCACATAACATAGCATTACTCTATTCAAGATACCGGCCTAGCCGGTCACTAGCATAACATCACCCTACGAATCAATCAACATACTAAATGCACACATACGCCTTTCCAGGCCATGACCTTCCAGTCCACATAGCACTGAACTCAAACAATAGCTCAAGCTGCTCCGATCACTGATACGATCTCCACCTCTGGACAGCCACCAATGCACTGAACTCAAACAATAAACAACAATTACCAAAATACCCCTGGAACCACTGGTCATCCCTTGGTCAAAGACAAGGTCAAAGTCAACCCCTGACTGACCCTACTCGCCGAGTCAACCCTATGACTCGCCGAGTCCCCATAATCAGAACTTCACTCAATCCGCGATCTAACTCGCCGAGTCACCCCGAGACTCGCCGAGTTCAACAACTCTGAGTCCACTCGCCCTCAACTCACCGATTCTCTAAGATTCCCTTTCTACACGTCGAGTATCCCCCTTGACTCGACGAGTTCCTCCTGGAAGAATCGCGGGGCCACCCCGTCTCAACTCGCCGAGTCTGAAGAACAACTCGGCGAGTCCCAGTTAATCTTCAAGCTACTCGCCAAGTCTGTTCATCGGACTCGGCGAGTCCATGCCATGCAACCGCTCAAACTGCTTTCTAAGGTCAGATCTGCTCGGACAATTCATAGTTCTGGCCTTCCTAGACTGGTTCATCACGTAAAGTCCTCATTTCGGTGCTCATAATACACCCCATGACTCATAATTCACATTTTGACCTAAGGCATAAGGATTCCAATCCAAAACCTCCATTGATTCCCGAAAAGCTCAGGCATGGGACATTCTGGACTCCCAAGGGTGCCAATATAGGGTTCCAATCGCTTGGGGGACTAAGGAAACACTCAATCTAGCCACAAAAGGGTTCAATAAACCTTAAATCCATATGCACATCAACATAGAAGGGAACATCTCGTAATATTACCTGAATAACGTTGCTCTGTGTCCCCAACCCTCAGAATATGGCTTCTCCTATTGTTCTCTTAACCAAGCCTCCTCCTCCTTGCACAATAACACTTCCAAGATCAATAATGGTCTTCTACCTTGCTCCAGATGCTCACAATCGAATTAGGGTTTCTCTCAAAGGACTAGGATGAACAATGACGGCCATAATGCCCCTTATATATGTCCCAAACCTGGACGGTTAGGGTTTTTCTAAACAACGCAGACTCGCCGAGTCCATATCCGGACTCGTCGAGTCCAGTCGCGAACCCGCGACCAGATCCGCGATCCTACTCGGCGAGTCTGAGCTCCAACTCGCCGAGTCCCCTCTTAAAACACCCAAAAATCATAAATATAATGATACCTGGAATTTCGGGCTGTTACAACTCTCCCCCACTAGGACTAGACTTCGTCCTCGAAGTCTCACTCTGGGAATAGCTCCGGATGCTGCTCCCGCATATCACGCTCCGGCTCCCAGGTCATTTCCGATCCCTTCCGGTGCTGCCACTGAACTAAAACTAGAGGTATCTCCTTATTCCTCAGTACCTTGATCTTCCGATCTCTGATAGCCACTGGTCTCTTGGCATAATTCAGGCTCGCATCCACCTGAATGTCCTCTAATGGAACTACTGCCGTCTCATTGGCTATACACTTTCTCAATTGTGACACATGAAAAGTGTCGTGGATCTGTCTCAATTGTGTTGGCAACTCCAAACGGTAGGCCACCCGTCTACCCTCGCAATCACACGACAAGGACCAATATACCGGGGCCCCAACTTGCCCCTCTTCCTGAATCGAATCACTCCTTTCCAAGGAGAGACCTTCAGGAGTACGAAGTCGCCGACCTGAAACTCAAGCTCGGACCGGCGTCTGTCTACATAACTTTTCTATCGGCTCTGGGCGGTCAATAACCTCTGTCTAACCTGCTGAATCTGCTCTGTCGTCTGAAGCACGATCTCTGTACTGCCCATCACTCTCTGTAACCGAGAATTACCCAAGATGCAACTCTGCTCTAAATCTCAACGATCACTCGACCCACAAGGGTTAGGAAACCATGAACCACCGGATCCCCGATCCAAAGCCCACTTTGTCCATTCCGAACCGACTGAGAGACCCATTCTCACTCTCAGGGCAACTCTCACGAGTTCTCCTCTTGCAATCACATACACATGCTGAACTAGCCCCAACACCCACAGGTTGGAAGACCCGATACACTGATGATATCCTCGAACATCTCCCAGGATGAACCACTAATATCCACCTTATACCCTGATCAGAATCACACTGAGAATTCAAGATTCTCTCTCCCCCTGCATCCCTTCTGAGCCTCAACAGACATCCCAAACCGGATGAGTTCCTACTTCACTGCCGCGAACACGATGCTCAAAACCATACTCAAAATACTCTAACCATAACTCTGCTCTGCAGCTTTCACTTTCGTGAACTTGCACTCCCCTTCGGAGTTACACACCTTTCTCTTTTCCGTTTCCAAGGAACCCTCTTGGCCATAATGCCACCCCCTACCGGTGCCACGGTGCTCGCCCCAAGCGACGCCACCCTTTTTGCGTAACCGCTATTCACATACTCTGGCTCTCATTGCAGGGGCTCTCAAGCCCATGCACTCTCTCCACTCCACAAAATCACTACCTCAACTAAACAAAATCACTAGCCCGGGGCCAGACCTTCCAATGTAATCACACTGCAACATACACAATCCGAAATCTTAAACTGATCCAACAATACCATCAGAGTCCCCAGCATGACTGGACCGACTCTCATAACCCACACACTAGCCACTCGAGGCTATATCTCTGTGGGTCCGTACACCCAAACTCTGTGAACCCTCAGGTTCTAACTCTGGGAACCTTCCGGTTCCAACTCTAGAAACATGCACAACATAAATCCCGTGGGATTAATGCAGTACAACCCATCACGTACATCAAGCATACAAATACTCAAATCACATAACCCCGGTTACTTACTCAAACTTGATCCCGGCCTGCTCCCAGCCCTCCACAATCAAATGCCCTAGGTCTGTATCCCGCCCCGCATACCCGACGCTCGCTCTCGTCAGCCTATTCTCTGAGCTGACAGAACACTGTTGAATCCCAACAACTAAGCACCCTCACATACTCATCGATCTCCCGGAGAATTCTCCAGTTCTCCCCCACTTAAAGTACTGACTAACAACCACCAAACTATAACCATACCAACCTTCATGGAACAACGGATACCAAAACGAAAACCCGAAACACCAATCCATAACCATGCCAAACCCGCGAAACAACGAATACCACATCGAAATCCACACAAATACCATCACAAACAGTATGCCACAATAAACGCAAGATAACAAGACATCAAGAAAGCAAAATACCCGCAGCTACCTCCGGCACTGCTCCGACTCCCTCTGCCGCAAGCTGATAAGTACGACCCTGAGCCCTTGGGGCTCCGCTCCATCCTGTCCTCCTCCTGAACTCCTCAAGGTGGCCGGTGCTAGAGCCTGCACCGGTCCTGCAGAAAGCTGTGGACAGTTGACCCTCAAATGTCCAACCTGCCGACAATGCTAACAAATCGTCAAATCCCGAATCGGCACTGACTGCCGACAATCCCGCGCATAGTGCCCCTCCTTTCTGCACTTGCGGCATGCTCCACCGGACCAACAAACTCCGGTGTGACCCCTCCCACACTTCCCACAAGTGTGGCCACTCCGATCCCCCACTCTAACATCAACGGTCCTGGACCGTTTCGGCGCCGGCTGCGACTGCATCGGAGCCTGCCTCAGCTCACGCAATTGCAACCCAACCTCTAACTCACGCCGCATGGTGGCCTCCTGCAACTCCAACAAGGTCTCGCACCTCTGCGCAGACACGAACTGTCTGATATCCCCCTTGAGCATACTCAGATATCGGGACATCTGAGCCTGCTCCGGAGTGAACTCAGGGCAAAACATCGCCCTCTCAATACACATCCTGGTGATCTCAGTCACCAACTCCGAATCCTGCTTCAGCTCAAGGAACTCCCGAGCCAATCTCTCTCTCTCATCCCGCGGAACATAGCGAGTACTGAACATTTCTCTGAACTGATCCCATGAAACCGCAGCCCTCTGCGCATCGAAATATGACCCCATGGTCAATCTCCACCAATCCTTCGCCCCGAGCCTCAATAGGTTCAGAGCACACCTCACCCTCTGATCAGCAGGGCATAAACTCGTGGAGAAACACCCCTCCACGTCTGATAACCATCTCATAGCAACAATCGGGTCCTGAACTCCATCGAATGTGGGAGGCTTCGTATAATAGAAGTCCCGATACTGAAAACCACGACTAGCTCCTCCCCTTGCCGCTGCTACAACCGCTGTAGCCGCCGCGGCAGCCGTCTCTGCGAGAGCCGCATAGCGCTCATCAAAATACTCAACCATGGCGGTCTTGATCGGCCCAAACAGTTCCGGCAACTCAGCCCGGAACAATGCAGCAACCTCATCATGCAGGATCTTGCGAATCCTCGCATCCAACTCGCTCGTGCTCATCTGATCGATAACCTCAGATGGTACCGATCCACCCGGAACTCCCTCTCCAGCTCCCGATCCTGATCCGGATCCACTCTCCTCATGCCTCGAAATCTCCATACTGGAAGACACCAAACCAAAACTCAGACTCATCCCACAAACCTAGGATCCAACTCTCGCAACCCAACCCTAGAGATTATGGTTTCCCTGATACGCGTATGGGTCCTGTGCTTTCAGTAGTACGGGCCCATACTACCTTCCACACCTACCCATATTTGTATGAAGTACTACCATAATACCCTAGAGAACACGCATAACGACTATCAACCCTCACCACTAGAGGAACACTGAGAATCTCCCATAAGGGACCCTAGGCTACAAGCATCACAAATCAGGCAACATTATCATGAATTCCTGAAGATCCCTAGCCTAACTCTAGCATGCTGTTCTATCAAGCTCAATAAAACAAATATCATGTATGGTATCTTGGGGTTACTTACTGGCTCCGGCTGATCGTACCTCCGCGTCCTCCTTTTACTAAATTTGAAAACCATCTTAATTTCTCTTTTTAAAATCCTCCTCGATTTGAGACTGGAGTCACACGAATGTTCCCCCAATTCACTCAAACCAAGGCTCTGATACCAACTTGTAACCACCAAAATTTCAAAACAATTAAAACTTTTCAAAAACCACTCATTTTAATAACGTTGTTACAAAAAGGTTTTCAATACATTATTTAACAGAGTATTTTCCCAGGTTCATATCATAAAACATCAACGCGAGGAACGGTACGATCACGCCTTTGCCTTGTCACAGACTCCTGAGAACCTGAAAACATAAAACCACAACTGTAAGCCCGAAAGCTTAGTGAGATACCCCCAAAATACCAACCACATATACGCCTTTCCAGGCCACGACCTTCCGGTCCATAACGGAATGCCTTCCGGCCCATAACGCAATGCCTTCCGGCCCATAACATATTGCCTTCCGGCCCTTAACGTATTGCCTTCCGGCCCACAGCATAATAAGCATACATATCAGCATAAAGGCATACATAACCTAATAGGACATAGAACGACCCTGCATACCGGGTCACACCCCAGGTCTAGCAATCATACGCATAACACATAATCATATAACAGTTCACAGTCAGTAATCGATCAACAGACCACATAACATAGCATTACTCTATTCAAGATACCGGCCTAGCCGGTCACTAGCATAACATCACCCTACGAATCAGTCAACATACTAAATGCACACATACGCCTTTCCAGGCCATGACCTTCCGGTCCACATAGCAATGCCTTCCGGCCCACAACATGTAATGCCTTCCGGCCTACAACATATAACGCCTTCCGGCCCATATCATAACAACTGACAACCACCCGAATTTCCATCCGATAAAAGGTTGGCCTTGGTGCCATAAACCCTAGCGAGATAGTGAGGATAACTCACCTCGAAACTGCCGACTGAACAGATAGCTCAACCTGCTCCGATCACTGATACGATCTCCACCTCTGGACAGCCACCAATGCACTGAACTCAAACAATAAACAACAATTACCAAAATACCCCTGGAACCACTGGTCATCCCTTGGTCAAAGACAAGGTCAAAGTCAACCCCTGACTAACCCTACTCGCCGAGTCAACCCTATGACTCGCCGAGTCCCCATAATCAGAACTTCACTCAATCCGCGATCTAACTTGCCGAGTCACCCCGAGACTCGCCGAGTTCAACAACTCTGAGTCCACTCGCCCTCAACTCACCGATTCTCTAAGATTCCCTGTCTACACGTCGACTATCCCCCTTGACTCGACGAGTTCCTCCTGGAAGAATCGCGGGGCCACCCCGACTCAACTCGCCGAGTCTGAAGAACAACTCGGCGAGTCCTAGTTAATCTGCAAGCTACTCGCCGAGTCTGTTCATCAGACTCGGCGAGTCCATGCCATGCAACTGCTCAAACTGCTTTCTAAGGTCAGATCTGCTCCGACAATTCATAGGTCTGGCCTTCCTAGACTGGTTCATCACGTAAAGTCCTCATTTCGGTGCTCATAATACACCCCATGACTCATAATTCACATTTTGACCTAAGGCATAAGGATTCCAATCCAAAACCTCCATTGATTCCCGAAAAGCTCAGGCATGGGACATTCTGGACTTCCAAGGGTCCCAATATAGGGTTCCAATCGCTTGGGGGACTAAGGAAACACTCAATCTAGCCACAAAAGGGTTCAATAAACCCTAAATCCATATGCACATCAACATAGAAGGGAACAACTCGTAATATTACCTGAATAACGTTGCTCTGTGTCCCCAACCCTCAGAATATGGCTTATCCTGTTGTTCTCTTAACCAAGCCTCCTCCTCCTTGCACAATAACACTTCCAAGATCAATAATGGTCTTCTACCTTGCTCCAGATGCTCACAATCGAATTAGGGTTTCTCTAAAAGGACTAGGATGAACAATGACGGCCATAAGGCCCCTTATATATGTCCCAAACCTGGACGGTTAGGGTTTCACTAAACAGCGCAGACTCGCCGAGTCCATATACGGACTCGTCGAGTCCAGTCGCGAACCCGCGACCAGATCCGCGATCCTACTCGGCGAGTCTTTGCTCCAACTCGCCGAGTCCCCTCTTAAAACACCCAAAAATCATAAATATAACGATACCTGGAATTCCGGGCTGTTACACCTAGAGAATCAGTTGTCCACGTTTTTGGAGCCTAAGGGGTCCTTTATATACTTGTGTGGGCTGCTAGGGTTTCATTCAAAACCCTAATTGACAGCTCAAACTCTAAGCAACCCATGGAACCTTCTGGATAAGGCCATGGACGAAAATATGATGGGCTTCCATCATAATTTCGTTCACCCCTTGATCCTTTAGCATTCCATAGCCCAATAACTCAATTATCCAATAATTGCAGTCCAGTCCCCTAAATTTAATTAATCTCTTTTAGCCACAAAATTAATTAACAATTAATTCTTGACTAATATTAATTAAACAATATGATTTCTCCTTTAATATATTATTCTCATAATATATTAATAAATCATATTTAAACCTTTCTCTCCTAATTCATCCTACATATTGCTATGGTGAAGGCAACCCAAAAGGGCTATGCTCATAATCGGGTCAAGTACATACCAAAATAGTTATGGACTTAGACACTAATCCAACAGTCTCCCACTTGGATAAGTCTAATAACTATTCTCCGTATGACTTCAGAACCTGATCAGCAATCGTAGCTTTCAAAAGCCGCTGTCAACTCTGATCTTATCAGATAGCGTGTCCTCTAGATAAGGGATTATATATTCCTCCATTCTCAAGATATCGTATAGACAAAAGACATGAATTTCAATCATTCTCTCTATACTGTTTCCCGATTTCCGATTTATGACGACTGATAACAGACTACAATTGAACACATCAACTTAGTTCCGGCTTGGCCAAGCGCTTAGGTGTCATCATTAAATCATCGAGAGGCCCACAGATATCGCTTTTATCCTACATTGGGTAAAAGGAATGGATAAACTTCGACTCATATGCTCGCTTGAATTTACTAATCGAATCACACACAACAATAAGTTTTATAACACCAAGTTACTGGTGCGTTTACTTATTGTCAATGTGCAACCGACCAACAAATAACAACTTACACGTCTCAGTTTCAAGAATATACAATATTATCGTCTCATTAATCACTCGTGATAAATCCATGAAGTGATCCAAGTGAGTGTGGGTTTAATCCAATACTCTAATCTTATCAAAGCACTCATGAACTCTGCAGCAAACTTGTGCTATGTCTAAACACTTCGGACAATCTACAGACAGATTCATGACAATCTTCCTCCATACTTACTCCCAACGTATGACCGACTGTGGATGTTTAAATAACCTAGTTATTATGGAAGTCAAAACATGCAAATCGAAACATAACAATAATACTTAATCCTATATGGCCTCAAACTTGTGAGAGTAAATAAAACACTTCTATTTAACCACCATATTGATTACTCATTTTTATCGTTTACTGTTTCAGAAAATCAACTTATTACTTAAATTGCAACAATAGATGTCCCATGCATGAAGCATGCACACTATGTTTCCTATGGTCCTTACTTTGTGAAATAGATCAATTGAAAAACCTTTTCAATGATGCTCATTTCACAATTCCTCAATCCCCATTGTTAGTGTAAGAACACAAGGTTCTTCCACTACTAGAATATGCTAGATTCTAACATTTTACGCAACGATCCTTTCGTAAAGTCATAGCACAAAAGTCACCAAGACTTGGCTAATGAAATTACAAAGTACTTTCTTAGAATTTGTTACAAGACAATTCTATAGACGTGAAGTCTCACATTCAAAGTACATTCCTTTGAACATCCTTCTTGCATAAAAGTTTCTAATCTAGACATAGATTCTTAATATCCAACTCCCAATATGGAAACATTTCCACATTTGCCATATGACAACTCATTCTTAATAGAATCTTATCTATTCATTATAATGTCGATATGGTCCATCCAATACCATACTTCCAACTACTCACAAACGACCAATCCTCAGCGAACTTTGGATCGTCCTTTGATAGTTGTTTAATAATTTTAGTCAAAATCCATTCTAGTCCTTAATGCGCTAAACATTTGGAAAATTTTAGAATGGTAAATTATTATAGCATTTGCAATCGATCCTATACCCGAAGTATATGGGACACGATGCATAATGTCTCACATAAAGATATGATACTTTACCAATCTTTTGCCATAATATTTTATGTGTCATGTTCTCATAATTCGAACTATGAAGAGGGATGCCGTAATCATAATCGAATTTTAAGAACTCACAATGTATCCTTTGACTGAAACTATTAAAATTTCTTAATCTAAGCTTTAGATTTTGAAACGAAGTATAATATTCTCTCCCTTAATTATATTAAAACAACTTTTCAACCCATGCAACTTTGCAAATTGAATCTTTGTTTTTCTATAATTAATATTGCTAACTTGCAATACTTGCCATAATAAGCATACAAGCATAACACTTATGCTCCCACTATCATGATGATTATTATCATATAAGCATAACACTTATGCTCCCACTAGCTTTGACATGTATTCCGAGAACAAATGAAGTTTTAGAAAACAATGCCTATTGAATATCTGAAATTCATATTTCTAATACCAAATGCTTCGATAAGCCTACACCTTTGCCTTAGATAGCTCATATGTGTGTTTAAACAATTTAGAATTTATGTTACTAAGTTCCAAATGTTCAAACTAATTGCCAAATCTCACAATTTGAACTATGGAAAGGGATGCCGTAACCATAATCGAATGTGAGAATACAATTTTCACAATCGCTATCTTCTTAAAACCTCTCTTAGTGAAAGTATTTCCTCATAGTCATTTTCATGAAGGAGGGAATCTTATGACACTTAGATTTTATGGTGTATGAGTTCCTATCCATGTGAATTTGCCAAAACCAAGGTTTGCGACAAATCCAAACTCATATGGACTGAACTTTCTTAATCTTGATTTCTTGCCCTATGGTAACACGAGTGCCCACCATGTCTTCCAAGTAGTTTAGTAACTTGTCCTTACACATCAATGTACATTCCATCGACTAAGGCTCTAGTATGCATTCAAATGAGAACTCATAGAACTCACATACGCAATTAACTTAATTGGAATGGCACAGAAAACAAGATAATGTCAGTACGACAGGTTGTAAACCTCAAGTCGTGTGCCAGTGATGATCGATAAGGTTTATTCTTGATTTGTTCTTGAAACTTTTCAAGACCATTAAGACTCCCACTGACTCCTTGACATATAAGATTCTCTTGTCAAGAAACATTTCTTGACAAAGCAAATATTCAAGAGTTAGTGTAGTTCTTATCAAGACAAAACACTTCACACAATTGGTCCTAGTTGGTCTTTGTCTTATCCAAGACATCACAACTTACTAATTTTAAATGTGCAAGAATAAGAAAACCTTTTTCTAAATTCCACATTTGATGAGTGTTATAAACCTACTTAAGACTTTTCACTCAATGTCACAATCTTGACTTTAAGACTTGATATTGGAACGAAGTATGATTGACTTATTGATTTAACCATTTCTACAATTCTTGATTCCTGTTCTTAGACATGCAATTGCACTAAGATTCACTTAGAGGATCAATTGAGACATGGTTCTTAATCATTAAGACTTATCATAAAACACAATAAAGGTACTCTCCCTTCTTCTTAGAATGGAGAAACTTTTATCTTTCTGCCTTCTTGATTCTTCTTATTCATTCTGCTATTGATTGAAACTATTTCAGTTAACTCAGAATTATGCTCAATCTTATAAGTATAACCATATTTACTAAACTTTAGTAAATCATGACGAATATCTTTGTCACTCTTGTGGTAGACTTGATCAACGTACGACCTAGTGTACTCGATCTTCTAGTCCTTCAATTGACACTTTGCCCAAGAATTAGTCTAAGTTTCCCAAATGTGAAAGTTTTTCATTCATCATGCAATACACATTGCATGATTCCAAGTTTCTGTCCACTTGAAACTTGGGCGATGAGAAACTCTCCTTATTTGGTAAACTTTTGACATTTCCACAAATAACATAATTAAGAATCAAATCCGTTTTGCTAATAATAGAAGTACACAAACATCAATTTTTCATATATTTCATTGCAAGGATAAACAAATAAGATAAAAACCAAAATTTATTTTATTCATAAAACAGCGGAAAACATGTCCTTACAATGCAAAATTCAAATGAAAAACTATGTAATCATATACACCTAACAAATCTATCATAACTTCCTAAGCTCAAAATCTGATCTTCGAATTCATGCGTTCGAAATCCATTTCTTCGTGATCAGACTCATCTTGCTCTTCCATCAAACTTCCTCTCTTTTTTCTAATCCTGCAAAACATGCAAATGTAATCTTATCACATTATGAGTAAAGAATAGGAATTTAAATGGAGTTAGATAGTGGATTTTATACCTGAAGTAGAGCCATACTTGTCGACTCTCCCATCTCTTAGATTCTTCAGGTCCTTCGGGCAGCTTCGTATCCATTTCCCCTTTCCTTGGCAGCAGGAACAAGTGGATTCTCCTAGATTGTCCATGGAGGCATGGTTGGTTGACTTATTGGACAAATATGCTCCATTACTTTGCCAAATCATTTCTGATTCAGCAGCAATAAGCATATAAGTCAAGTCAATGAGGGTTGCGTCAAGTTTCATCATATGATACTCTCTAATGAACTTATCATATGATTCAGGGAGTGACTGAAGAACCCAGTCCACAGCCAACTTATCTGAGATAGACGCACCCAACATGATCAACCTATCAATGTGTGATTTCATCCCTAGGATGTGAGCACACACGGGTTTGCCATCTTGATGTTCCATTTCCAATAAGGATTCGGTGATCTTGAACCTTTCAAGTCTTTGATCATTAGGGCTAGGGAGAACAACGGGAGGAAGAGGAGGAAGTGAAATTAAGCTAGTCCACATTGATCTCTCACTTTGAATCAAGCTTTCACTTTCATTAGGAACACTTTTTCCTTGGGATTCGGGAATACACCGGTTAGACATCTACAAAACGGGAGAAAATTCAAGTTAAGTTGATTAGAGTCCTTAATAAAACACCCAAATGAGTCATTAAGGCTAGGATCCAACACAATATTCTACAACCTAGAAAAGGGATGCCGTAATCTAGTTGCAAAATATATGAAGGTAGGTAAATGACGATTTACCAATTTCCACCATGAAAAACGAAAAAGAAGTTTAAGTTTTAAATGAATTGAAACTCCTAGATCTTTTGAGATTCATTGAGCTTTTCAATGGCATGTTTAATCTCGATTATGCCCTACTATTTGTGACTGGGATGTCGAGGATCACAAACAAGGTGTGAATAACCATACGAATCACGTGGTGCACCCAATGCTACAATCACCTAATCAATGTGTTGGTTAGCCACACACGCTCCATTGATCTATGACAAACATCGAGTCACCCTTCGCTACCAATGTCATCCACAAATTAGTGTGTCGGTTAACCACACACGCTCCACTAACGTTTGACAAGGGTACGAAGTGTAATTCCATGGGTTAGCATACAATTTCACATTTTCCTAAAGTAACTATGATTTGGGAATTTGAAAAAAAAACATTTAGTTACTTTGTACTTCATTATACTTATAATGGAAGGTTTCTGTCCTATCCTACCCGTTCGACTAATGACCCTCCACTAGTCAAGAGTGCGGTGGGTTAGAGTGGATACCCATTCAATCGCCATTTTATAGGCAATTTCCTTAAACACCCCTTATAGACCAGCTTCGTGAATGAGGCCTACTAACGGTAAGACTGACTGTTTACTCATACATATATATAATATTAGACTTTTAATGTTAAAGATGGTATAGGGTGTATTTTACACTTTTAAAATACTAGGTGGTTTAATTTAGTAAAATTATACTTTTAATTTAATTAAATGTAAACCAAAACTTAATGGGTTTATTAAATCACTTTTAATTATACACTTTAATTAATTAATAAATCATAAGGGTGTGATTTGAACTTTTTCAAATTACTAGGGTTTTAGAATTTAACATTTCAAAAATTAAACTTTTAATCAAATTTTAAATTCCAAAACTTGAGGGCAAGTTTTGAAACATTTCAAAACATTAGGGATCAAACAACAAATAATTCAAATTAAACAATTAATTTTACAATTATCTATATTTGACCTAATCTTATTTTAGTCATTAGATAATTACCAAATAATTTGAAATAATCCATATTTATCATATAAACAACCAATATTTAAAAGATTTGAAATTATCTATTGTTTTGGCAAGGATAATCACTAATTTAAGATAAAAATCGGATTTTAACTTCAAAAAACGAATTAGGTATCAAATCCAAGTCAAAACAGCAGCAAAAACCCAGAATTCCCTCTATCTGACCCCTGGACTCGCCGAGTCAGGGACTGACTCGCCGAGTTCTCCACTGACTCGCCGAGTCAGGTCGGGCAGAGGCCAAAAAACGATTTTCCAGCAAATAAAGCAGTTAAGCATCACATACAACTGAAACCAATCAAGGCTCTGATACCACTGATGGGTTTTATGCATAAGAACAATCCTATGTGCTCATACAAACCCTAATGCTTGGATCTAGGTTTCTCTATTGTACATGCTTTGTATCCAAGACTAATAAACTTAGATCTAACATATTATGAACTGAATGAGGGTTTATAGAATTACCTTTGATTGTTATATAGCAATAACAATCAATTCCTTGCTTGAATTGGCTTCAAAAGCTTAGTGCCTCAAGTGCTGCACCTCTAATGGAGTCACAAACACCTTATGCAACTTGGATGAAGAGGAGAAGAGAGGGGAGGCACCAAAAACGGCTGGAAACCCTAGATAATCAGTTGTCCACGTTTTTGGAGCCTAAGGGGTCCTTTATATACTTGTGTGGGCTGCTAGGGTTTCATTCAAAACCCTAATGGACAGCTTAAACTCTAAGCAGCCCATGGAACCTTCTGGATAAGGCCATGGACGAAAATATGATGGGCTTCCATCATAATTTCGTTCACCCCTTGATCCTTTAGCATTCCTTAGCCCAATAACTCAATTATCCAATAATTGCAGTCCAGTCCCCTAAATTTAATTAATCTCTTTTAGCCACAAAATTAATTAACAATTAATTCTTGACTAATATTAATTAAACAATATGATTTCTCCTTTAATATATTATTCTCATAATATATTAATAAATCATATTTAAACCTTTCTCTCCTCAATTCATCCTACATATTGCTATGGTGAAGGCAACCCAAAAGGACCATGCTCATAATCGGGTCAAGTACATACCAAAATAGTTATGGACTTAGACACTAATCCAACAGATAGTTCTCAAGCTACTCCCGAATGATCAGCAGTACCCGAAGGTGCTTCAACACCTGAAAGTGTTACACCACCCGAGGGTACTACAACACCCGAAAGTGGTACACCACCCGAAGGTGCTATTACACCCGAAAGTGCTACACCACCCGAAGGTGCGTCAACACCCGAAAGCTCAACACCGCCCGAAACCCCTGTAGCTCAAGAAACTCAAGACACACCTGAAAGCTTATCTGTCGAGGGGGAGAATGTCAATATGCTTTATGACGATGATAGTCAATCTGAACTAGAAGAGATGGTAAATGTTGAATTGGATCCATCCAATGATCCAAATTACCCTCCTCTTGTCAAATGGACCAGAGATCATCCTGTCTCCCAGGTTGTTGGTAACGTCTCTGAAAAGGTTCTGACCCGATCACAACTTAAGGCAAAACAAACTTCCTTATTTTCAAAAGTAATTATGTATGTTTAACTCCCTTGTCTCAAAAGTTGAACTAAAGACAGTTAACACTGCTCTTGATCACTCCGATTGGATTCAAGCTATGCAAGACGAACTGAATGAGTTTGAAAGGAACAAAGTTTGGCGCCTCATTCCAACTCCTCAAGATGCCTCAGTTGTTGGTCTCAAATGGGTCTTCAGAAATAAAATGGACAAGGAAGGCAACGTGATACGAAACAAAGCACGTCTGGTGGTGAAAGGATACTGTCAGGATGAAGGAATTGACTATGAAGAAACTTTTACTCCTGTAGCTAGGCTGGAATACGTTAGAATATTTCTGTCTTATTTTTTTTATTATTTCTTTCAATTTTATTTCTCAAAAATTCCAAAAATATTTTTTTTGTTTTATTTCTCTCTTTTTTAATTTTTTTTTTAAATTCAAAAACTCCAAAAATATTTTGTTCTTTATTTTCTTTTTGGCTTTAATTTTATTTATGCGTTCGTTCATGGGGAAATTGTTGAATTAGCTAAGTGTTCCGAGAAGCATGCTGCTGCATGTGTCCAAAGCCTCACCCGATTCTGAATAACAGCCTTAATGACTTGGTATACACAAACCTTGTCTTCCCAATTAGGCTATCACATTTATTCTAATCATGAGCTACCTAACTCTCTTCTCACATGAGATAAGATTTTTCTGCTTGGTCCTATTTTTCACAACAGAGGTACTTTGACTTCTTTCACCATCTAAGTTTCATTTATCCATCACACTCGTTTCACAAACGTAACCCTTGAGACTCTCAGAAATTACCACTGAGGTTTATGGTTACCCAATAACTGTGTTCATGATCTTAGCTTCGTGCCACTACGAGCTGAGTGAAAGCCAAAATTCAATACCCAATACGAATTGACGGTGAACAATTAATTTGCTCTAGTATTCACTATTGAATTGACGGACGTATCTTCATGCTATCTCAAATTTTTCTTTTGTGTGATTCCTATGAATTGTTACAACTAATAGCATTTCTTCCCTTGGGATCCAGTTTTAATTTTTTTTGAGATTTTATATTCCTAGCCAATTTAAATTATTCCCAAACTACTTGTTCAACAGACTACACCAGTCTCACAAGTACTTCGTTCACTTTCTGTCTTATTTCAAGATTAGGAATGTTGAATCGAAGCGAAAGCCACCCTAATACACCTAATTAAAAGAAGCCTTTCAACACTTCTTAATAAGTGTTTGATCGTTATTCAAAGGGAAACCACATAAACACTTTAAAGTCTCTCTTGACTTTGAAGAAAGAGATTCGTGCCCGGGATCATTTGTTTCGTGTCTTTATTGACATCACATTTTTTCCTAAAAAGTATTGCTTTATTTCTTATCTTTTACACCCTTAGCACGAAAATATTTGATTTTCCAAAATTCAGGTTCTATTAATTATAGGCATTTTCATTGGATTAATGGTTGATTAAAGGATGTGGTTGATTTTAATCCACGTGGGGGATTTTTCGAAACATGACGTTAGACTCTAAAGGGATAAGATAAAGACATGCTTACTCAGGCGGGAGTCTAATCGATTTGATTTCAAACGGCGCAAAAGGGAAAGCGTGCGAATTGGAAACGTCTCATCTCCAAATGGCGCAGAAGGAGCGCGTGTGAATCTGAAACAGTTCATATTCAAACGGCGCTTGATGGGAGGCGTGTTCTTAGGGGTCTGACACTCTCTCTCATACGTGCTCATCGGCTACCCCAACTGTCACACATCAGTCAACTTCGGAAAACTCTTCGATTTTCAACTAAAGATTTGGGAAGATCTTTCTCTCTCCTCAATCCCCAATATAAAAGGCAGCATTATCCTTCATTTACCTCTTTACCGCAATTAAAATTCTCAGAGAGCAAAAATTCCTTCATTCTTCCCTGTTCATCATCTTCTCCACTTTCTTCAAGCAATGGCAGACTCATCTTCCGTTCACGCAACCTCCCACATACTACCCATTCGCCCACAACAAAGCCTCATCATTGATTTAACTCCTCAGGCTTACGACGCCTTCATGTTCCCCATAATCGAGTGCTTGAAGTTTTCTCCGATCGCTCCTGCAGTTACAAGAGCTGAATCTGTTCCGATGGAGTTCTTGTCACAAATCTTTGCGACTGCTCGTTATGACAAGGCTGTTGACAGAATCTTCTTTGACGTTTTTCAGCACAAAGCATCAATTTCAAAGCAAAGGTGTTGCTCCCTGTTAGGGATTGAAGCTGATTCTACGAGGGTTAACCCTGAGACGATTCCACTGGGGCACTTGTTCAACATGTTTTATAACATGGGTTATACGGAGGTGCTTACTTCAGTCGCAAAGTTCAAGAAGTCGTGCCTACCTCCACAGTGGAACGGGATGTTCACTGTTCTATTCAAAGGGCTTTCTGAAAGAAGTGTTGGATCTGATGGTGCCAGTCGTTTATTTTTATCAATAATGTATGGAATCTACAATGGAATCAATGTAGATTATGGGTCTGTTCTATGGCAACAGCTCATCCAGAGTCTCTCCTCTATTTCCAGGCATTCAGAGGTTTCTTATGCTAGGTTCAGGACCTTGATCACAAAATGGGTGATGGACAAGTACCACGTCCCCATTGTCGCTGGAGATCCAATGTCTTCGATTGGTACATTCCATACCACGAAGATCATTGTCTAGGACGCTTCCAAGTTTCCATTCAACGGTTCAATTCCAGAAACTATGTATGGCGACGTTCCTGCTGATAGCCAGATTATCAGAACATACAAAGAATTCAAGCGTTCTGGTCCGAGGGATCTCACTCCGGAGATGTTAAAGTCCATTCATGACGCCGATAAGCCTGCTCCAAGAGGCAAGAAGGTTGATAAAGGGAAACAAGTGGCGAAAGGGGCTAAAGGCCCTTCTCCAAAGAAGAGGAAACCATCCAAGGCTACTCAGTCTCCACAGCAAAAGCGCCGAAAAACTCAGCCCAAGCGAAAGATGATCATCGCTTCCTCCTCAAGCGAGTCTGAGGGTGAGAGTTCGGATTCTGACGACTCTCCACGAGGCAACACTCCACCCAGATCTCCTACCCCAGAAGTTCATGTCTCTACTTCTCCCATTGATTCTCCACCTAGAATCATTCCTTTTTCTATTCCCCCCATAACTTCCACTACTTCAATACCATCCACTTCCATCCCCATACCAACACCAATCTTCACCGAAGCAACCACAACATCCACTACAGATGTTAGAGCCCACGTATCTGATACGGGGGTTCATACTGATGCACCCGAACCTACACCAACACCCGAAACCATAAAAGCACCTGAACCTACACCAACACCCGAAACAACCCAACCCGAACCTACTCACACTTCAGCTCCACCACCCTCTCCTGATCATGCTTCAGAAAGAGAAGAACCACTCCTTGGCGGAGAGGATATGACGTTTGACTCGGTCTACTTTAGTCCGTTTCAAGTGCAGAGTGATGACGACGATGATGCTCCCGTAACCAAGCGATATCTCAAGGAGCTCAATGATAAGATTGACTTGCTCATCGCTTCCTCTTCCACTACTAAGTCATCCCTTTCTAAAGATGCAGTTCAGAAGATTGTTGACGCTTTATCTAAGGCTCAGCAAGATTCCATTGCTTCTGCAACCTCCACCATCGACACCTCAACAAAAGCTTGTCAGGATGCGACCGAAAAAGTCGATAAACTATTTTCTGATGCCTCCGTCCTGTTACAGTCTTTACAGGAGAGCGCAAATGTTGCTAAGACTATGTTGGAACCAATTGTTCAACAATTGACAATGTCTGTCTCCACTGAGTTGAAGTCCTTCACCTCATTTCGTCAAACGCTTTCAGACGACAACTCAGCATTTCGTGCAACCATTGACGAGCGTCTCTCGAAGATACAAGAAGATTTGGCGGCTGAGAACTCTTTGATGGATGTTCTAGCCAAGAAGACCATTGCTCTGAAGGTCAAGAGTGTTTAACTCTCTCACTCTCATTAGGAGATTGACTCTCTTCGGTCTGAAAGGGAGGTGATAAAATCGTGTGTTTTGGATGTACACTCTGCCATCTCCAACATCCTCGAAGCACATGATCCCATCCTTAACTACACTGTGAGGCGTGACCTTGCAGAGAAACTTGCTCCAGCCCTTGCCCTTCTAAGCAAACTTGAAGGGTTACTTGATTTCGTGTCCATTCCGAAACAAGGGGGAGAGAAGGAGTCCATGTCTCAACCACCTCTATCCTCAAAGGCAACTCACACAACCGAACCTCCTCCAGTAGGCCAAGCCTTCGGTTCTGGTGTGAAACATAAAGGCAAGAACATTGCTGAGGAAGAAGATGAAGATGAAGAGACTATCGCTGATCTTTTAAAGAGAAAACATCGAAATGATGATGTTGATATCAATGCTCGTGTGGCTAGAGAAGCTGAAGAAGCAGAAAGAAAAAAGAAGGAAGCCCACGACCTTCTTGAGAGTAGGAAAACTCTTTTTCCTACTTGGACTCTCGAGAGGATGATAAAAGAAGCCATCGACACTCCAAGTATCTTGTGGCTGGAACCTGTAATATCTCTTGATTGTTCCAACACTGTCGACTCTCAATTCGACATGCCTCTGACTCGAAAGGCGTTCATCTTTCACGCCTTCGCCAACGTTTCAGAGTTACCTCATCCTCATCCACAGGTTGATCGGGACTTAATCAATTTTTATCTGAAGGCCGCTCAACCTCAGTATCAGACTTGGAGCGCTCAGAAAATTGTAAACGTTCGGGTATTGAAGCCGTACAGTGAAGGGGACTTCATCAACATTCGGTTCAAGGTACTTAGGGGATCTGCCAAAACCGAACATGCCATTTCTCTTGCAGATCTTTCGAACCTTAATCCCCATGATTGGATAATCTTGCACAACATTCTTCTAACCAATGAAGCTGAATACGGTCTGATCATCGACCATTTCAAGAGGATGCTCGTGTGCTACATCATGGAAGTTGCACTGATGGATTAGGAGATAGCAAGCGTATTTAAGAAGAAACCAACAATATCTCCTGTTGGCTTTGCCAGTGATCTGAACCAAATGCAGATGGGCAAAATTGAATCGAGAAGGACTTCGGTCATGTTCACCAGGAACAAAGGACAGAAATGTCTTTTTGCCTTGGCTGACAAGCATCTGTACACTACTGCTTGCTTAGAGCATGTTTTGGGGATAATCCACAGATGCAAGCAAAACTCAGCGGATGATGTCAAGTACTTCGATGACATGATACATTGGTACATTCGGTTCATACAGATAATTCTTTCACTAATCACTCGTTTGTTTGACATCACAAAGAAAGTTCCCGCTGCTGGCCCAAGCAAGAAGAAGAAGTAGTCTCGCTCCAATTTGACGCAAAGGGGGGATTGTTTGGTCGTGTTTTGTATGTTGCGTCTATTGGGCTCGTTTGTTAGTCCGTTTTTTGTATATCCGGTATGGGCCTGTCCATCAGTGAGCATAGTAGGGTTTATTATAAATATAGGTGCTTGCATGCATCTTAGGTTAACGATAGTAACGATAGAATAGATTGATCAGAGAAGTTTTATTATCGTTCTTGTAACCCTAAATCCTCTACAGCGGAAGTTCTTAGTCGAGCTCTACTGAGGATTGTTTGAATTAATCATTCGACACATTGTGATTCAATCTTGTATTGTTTATTTTTTTATGTTCTTTGCACTACCTGTTACAAAGATCTAATCGATCTTCAAGTTTATTTAATAACTTAACAGGTACAGTGACGCTAGTTTTCAAACTGATAGGGATAACTTCTGCTCTGAGTCGGGCTGGATCTTTACCCTAAATGGAGAGGAAATCTCTTGGAAGAGTTCCAAGCAGGAGACAGTGCCTTATTCGACTTGTGAATCAAAGTATATGGCAACGAGTGAAGCAGCGAAGGAGGCAATATGGCTGAAGAGCTTCATCGGAGACCTTGGAGTTGTACCAGCTATTCAGGAGCCTATGGAAATTTTCTGTGACAGCAATAGTATGGTTGCTTTAGCCAAAGAACCGAGAGATCATGGCAAATCTCGACATATTGACAGAAAATATCACTTCATAAGACACAAGATAGAAGAAGGACTCCTCGTGGCAAAGAGGGTATCATCGGATGAGAATCCAACAGATCTCCTCACGAAGGGACTGACTCGGGTCAAGCATCTCCAGCATGCTCGGAGCATAGGGCTGAAGGATGATATTAGTTTTAGTAGTTACATAACCTTGAAATTTGTAAAGTGTAATTGACATTAGATGATGAATAAAAGGTGTTTTATTTATAAGTAAAGTGTTGTTGTCTCTTGTCGATCGTTTACTATATTTTTTTTTTCATGTTTTGACTTCCAGAATAATTAATTAATTATTCAAACCTCCACAATCGGTCATACGTCGGAAGTAGGTATGAATCAAGATTGTCATGAATTGGTTTTGTAGATGGCTAAAAATGTTTAGACATAGCAATGGTTGCCACAAGCGGAATAAACCCACGCTCACTTGCATCACTTCATGGAATTTATCTCGAGTGATCGTGATACGATAATATCATATAAGTCTTCAAACCTAGAGATATGGGTTGTTGCCTATGAGTTAGTTATGCATTGATTGCACGTAAACGCATCAGTAACTTGATGTTATAAAACATGCCTTTGTGTACAATTCAACAAGTAGTGGAACAAGCATATAAGTTGAATTTTATCTGTTCGTTCTAGAAATAGAAGCGATATTTGGGCCCCTCGATGATTTTGTGTTGACCCATGTATCGGGCCCGGTCAGAACAAAGTTAATGTGTTCAATTGAGTTCTTTGTTAAACAAATCGGAAATTTGGAAACAACTGGCAGACAATAAGCAAGACATTGTCCCATGTGTTTGTCCGACTGATATCAAGAGAACAGAGGATTATATAATCACTTATCTAAAATAGCCCTTAATAGTTAAACAGAGTTTTCGAGAGCTACGATTGCCGGTTGGTTCATGAAGTAATATAGGAAAATACAGTTATCAGACTTATCCAAGTGGGAGTCCGTTGGATAATGTGTCTAAGTCCATAACTTATTTGGTATATTCTTGACCCGACCCGGAATGGTCCATTTGGGTTGCATTTCATCCAAACTATTTATGGATAATTTTATGAGAATTGTATAGTTACGATTTATTAATATATTATAAGTTATAATATAGTAATATTAAGCCATGCTATTTAATTAGTTTAATCTTAAATTAATTATGAATTAATTTAGTGATTAGAAGGAATACTAATTAAATCATGGGCTATTGTATTTATATAGTGTGGACTAACACTCATTTGTTAATGGGC
The DNA here is from genome assembly GCF_051521515.1 of Lactuca serriola. Classification (NCBI taxonomy): domain Eukaryota; kingdom Viridiplantae; phylum Streptophyta; class Magnoliopsida; order Asterales; family Asteraceae; genus Lactuca; species Lactuca serriola. The sequence goes on from NC_136408.1 coordinate 238,524,782, forward strand.
TAAGCTTGTATGGAAGTCCATGGATGATCCATGGAGCTTTTAACCCATGGATCCTTGGAAAAGGAAAAGACATGGGTTATTAGGGTTTCACCCTAACCATGCACACTATATAAACAAGCTTGTGTTGCATGAAATGACATCCTAATGTGTGTGTAAGGTGTGGCCGATTTCTAAGAGTGTGTATACTCTCTCATAATTTTTTTCAAATTTGTGGTGATTTGTGATTTCCATTTGAGGCATTCATATTATTGGGGCTTGGCTTTCAAACTCCAAGGAATCAACACTCATCTACAGGTATGTAATTCATCTAGTTCTTTTATGTTTAAAAGTTCCTCATGCCATGCTGGATAGGTTATAAACCTTGGAAAACTAATTTTGCATGTATTTAGACAAACATAGATCTAAGGTTTTGTTAGGGTTGCATGTACACTTAGGAAGTGTTAGGATGCTCAAAACCAACATGTAATTCATGTTAAAGTGTGAACTTTCAAACATAATTTATGATACAACTCAAAGTATACGTCCATACGATTCCAAAAATATAGAGAACGTCTAAATCCGACTTCGCGTGAAAACGTTATGATAAACCCTAACACTATAAAACTCTATAATCAGAGGAATTTAAAATAGACTTAGAATTAGTTATTGGAGTCTAAAAGAATGTTGTAGTACTCGAAAATACCTACGTGCGGATATAAAGAAAGTCACAAACGGAGCTCGTATGCAAACGTTATGACCTTCTGAAGATGCAGTTGTCTAAGAGCATGACACGTGGCAGAAACCCTAGCCGCCTTAAGTCACGACGTGAAAATGAATTTCCCAACGTGAAACGTGTCAGGGACACTAATCGGGGCTATAAAACACGTGTTAAAGCTACGGGGTGACTAATGGATGTTCACGACGTGACCGTAGCTATGTCACGACGTGAAATAGCCCAGGACAGCCTATAAATCGCGATCCAAGCTCATTCATTCCTTACAACTTTTCCTTTCACTGTCTCTCGTTTCCAAAGGCCGTTTCTCTTCCCTTGCCTGTCAAAGACTAGATTCTGTCCTTTTAGATTCTATAGATCACGCCATTAGGGTGAATTTCACGGCCCCACTTTTTAATATTTTTGGGGGAAAACACATGCTAAATATTATCTATAAGTTAATATTATGTCTATATGATAGTATATATGTATCAAGATAGACAATTAATATTAACCGGGATATAGTTGTTTTGTATCTGATATTTTCAAAATATACAACTATTGTAAAGTTGTTAGCATGCTATTATTATAGAAGTATACTAATGTAGATTTTGAGTTATACCTAGGATTCTATATCTATTTCGTGTGTGATATAGTTCCAAAGTTATGCTCGGAAGTTGTGACAACCCGAAATTTTCCATTCAAATCAAACCATTTCAATCCAATAGAAGTAGACCAGTTACAGTGAGAATTCAAACTTTTGGAGTAAGTTTGGCAGTTTTAGGGTTTTACCCCTAAGGAGTTATTAGGAGAGTGGGTGCATTAGGATTTTGTGCAACACTGTAATTCCATTACTCTAGGTCATTAGAATCCACTCCGAGAATAGAAATATTTTCTGCCAAAAATTTCTGGACTATAAATAGAATTCTGAACCAAATTGGTTCATTATTTGATTTCCATTTAGAGAAAAGCCAAATACTCTCTCATGGATCTTCGGGTTTTCATCCCAGATTGTTATATGCTTTATAACATTGTTTACATGTCCAAAACACTAGATCCGGGAGTTTACCGCCCAAGAACGTTCTTGGGGAGTAAACTCCAAAATCAAGCCTAAGGGCCACATAGTCCCATTTCCGTGTTAGGCAACTAACTAAGGACCTAGTGAATGATCATTGGAGGCTAGAAACAAATCAAAATCACTTAGTTTGAGGAGTTTACGGCCAAGGAACAACCTCTTGGGCCGTAAACTCCAAGTAAAGGGCACAAATGAGTGCCTTGTGATCCCTAGCCTTAGAACAAACACCTAGAAGCATTACACTCATGATTTATGCCATCAAAACCCTTAGGAATCATTTCTAGAAGGGAGTTTACGGCCAAGAAACTCCTTGGGCCGTAAACTCCAAGTTTTAGGTTCCAAAATGCCTTTAAACTCTTCCTAAGGCTTAGTATTCATTTTTGGCATGTACCTTAATGTGTTTAAGACCTAGAAAACACATAAAAAGCATAAGTGTTTGAGAGTTTACGGCCAAGAGTATTTCTTGGGCCGTAAACTCCTTAAATGGGGTCAAAGGACACCCTAAACACTTCCATAGACCAAGAAACTTTTAGGGCAAGTACTTAGAGGAGATATGGACTAGTTAAAATTATTAGGACCTCATGTGTGAGGGAGTTTACGGCCCATAGAGTTCTATGGCCGTAAACTCCATCAAATGGTCCCATTTAGTGCCTTAAACCTCCCTTAATCCAAGTATTGAAGCCTAGACTTGTTCCTAGAATTGTTAGACACTTGAAAAGACAATAAGAACCCTCCCAAGGGAGTTTACGGCCGTAAACTCCAAGGGAAAAGGGTCTTTGGGCCGTAAACTCCCCTTAGGAGTCAATATGGTGCCTTAAACTCTTGCCTAGCCTTGAAACAATTCCCCTCTAAAGTTGTAGTACTTCTAAACTCCATTTCATGGCTTCTTTGAGAGTTTACGGCCAGGAGCCTACTCCCCTGGGCCGTAAACTCTAATGAATATGGTCTTTTGACCATAAACTTCCATTAGGGGCATTGCACTTCGTTGTTGCAACCCATTAGCCTCCTAGCACTTGACCAAAAGTGTTGTCCTCGCGCTTAAATGTTTATGCTTGTATAATTAGTGATTTAATCTCTAATTATTTATATACATATGTCTTCATATGTAATTAGGATCATTGTGTGTGTCTAAGTCATCACTTGACACCAAGCACTTGTCTGATCCTTCCGTACGATAACAGCCCGTTCATTTCCAGTCACATACTGCAGGTGAGTTCATACCCCTTAACTAATGTTTTAAACTATTTCAAATGTTTTATGGGGGGGGGGATACAAGTAGAATCATGCTACTTATTATGTCAATCACATGTGATTAGTAAGTTGGATTATATTACTTATTACATCAATCACATGTGATTAATATACAGCATTCAAAAGATTTGGCTACTCATTAGCCGTTTTACCAAATAGTTTTCCTTCAAAAGATTTTTATAAACATTTTATATGTTTTCAACTACTTCTTACACTGTACTTCTTACTCTGTTTATCATACTTCAAACTTATTTACAACTGTGTTTCAAACAAATGTTCCTTTATACTCAAAACTGTTTTATTATACTTATGCCTTCAAATTGTTTTATAGATTGACATCAAGTCGATCTTCTCTTAAAATAATACTTCTGTTTCAATTGTTTTACAAAACTTACTTATGCTTTTATTTTATTATAAATTTCATGCCTCTATATGTATAGTTAGATAAGAAATGTTTAAAAGACATAGGAAGACTATCCACCCTATTTCCTTTTCGCGCCTTGAGATGTGGTCTGGTGGGACATTGGGTATTCGTCCGAAGGTCGTTTAAAGATTTGTTATATATCATGTGTACATATATAGTCATAAAGGGTCCTTCCAGTTCATCCTATGCCCTTGGGTAGCAAGGGTATACATCCACGTCCATACGTACTACTTAGATTACTAGTAAGCTACCATATGGGTAGTTCAGGAAGATACTAGAACCATTACTAGAACGCGATATCATACAATGAGTCAGTTCATTCATGAGTCAATTCTTTCTAGAACAGTACTATACATTACATGTACAATTATACTAGGACGAGAACATATACATCTATACTAGAACGTTTACAGTTACTATACTTACTAGATAGGGAGAACACACATCCTAGCTAGCACACGTAGAACTTTACCGTACTCTACTATAATATTTACATTATTATACTTATTGGAGTACTTGTGCATTGATATATCAGTAGGAGTCCTATTACATTTTATATGTATCGACTCTGTTATCGAATCCGTGTTCTTATCTTTACCTTGTGATAAAATCACATAATCGACGAGATAGAATGGATTATTATCCTAGTACCAAAGGATACGTATTGAGGGATTGACCATTCCTAGAATCTCTGTTAGCTACAGAGGTAAAAGTACATCCACGGATGTCAAACGGTTGGTACCATTACAGGTACGCAATTAAGGGATTGACTATTCCTATACCCAGCTGTTAGCAACAGAGGTAAGAGTACATCTACGGATGGCTTAAAGTTAACAATGATAGTTACCCTAGTACAAAAGGGTAATATTCAGAACAGTCAGGTCTTGGTAGAAGACTACATTCAGAACAGTTAGGTCTTGGTAGAAGACTACATTCAGAACAGTCAGGTCTTGGTAGAAGACTACATTCAGAACAGTTAGGTCTTGGTAGAAGACTACATTCAGAACAGTTAGGTCTTGGTAGAAGACTACATTCAGAACAGTTAGGTCTTGGTAGAAGACTACACACAGAACAGTTAAGTCTTGGTAGAAGACTCCTTTTTGTTACTAATAGGAATCATAGGGATTTCTAGGGACTTTCAAACATTTTCAGTTGAGTTACAAACATTTTTATACTTAAACTAGCTTTCTTTCAAAGCAATGTCAGGTCTTAGAAATTATAATTTTTCACAAATTAAGACACATTAATACTTATGATCTCACCAGCTTTATAGCTGATACTCGCTTTCAAAATTACTTGTATCCTCAGGTCATCATAGACAGGTACCAATGCAAGGAGAAAGGAAGATGAAGCTTATTCAAGACTTATCTTTCATTTTGATTTATGCTTTAGTGTTTATCAAAATTTGACAGAATACAATTGTATAATAATTATTTTATTAATGCAATGGATGATGTTGTTGCTTGTTTACTACTTTGCATTGTTGTTGATACTATACATGACGTCCTCCGCCCCAGAACGTTTCCGCCGTTCTTGGTTTTGGGGTGTGACAGATTGGTATCAAAGCATTGTTTATAGTGAATTAAGTGTATCAACCCATAAAAGATATACTAACTATAAATACATACGGGATTAAAAATACTCTGACCAAGAGTTTATACTTTAAATAGTAAAATATTTAATAAAGTATACGTGCTGCATTCATACTAAAATCAATGTCATTAGGACAGTACAAAAGAATTATGATTGTTGAGCAACACAAGTGGGCTTAGAGACATATGGTCAAAACTGGGAAGATATAGCCTGATCGCCTATATTATCCGAGGGTTGACTAGCATGTGCCTAAGTTTAAGTGTGTGGTTGCAACAATGCTAAAATCTTACCAATCCTACCACAATGAGAACAATAGAACATAAAAATAAATTTAAAATACTATAGGAGTATTTTGGTGTTACTATAAGTACTTTATACTTGAGAATTAAAATGGGATCTTCATTTCTAAGTTAATAGTTGCTAAGTGGATACACTGAGGCTACATGTAATTAGGATGTTATAGACTCAAAATCTGTGATAATTTTGCCTTACCCCTATTCTGTGTGAATAAGGAGTTAAGGTCACTTATTCGAAGGTCTATCCTATTTAGATTACACATAGCTGGTATGCACTTCACAAATAGCGATGTAAGTAATGAAGGTTGTCTAAATAATTATCTAGATAGTTGTCTAATAATTATCTTCTTACCCAAAATTCTCGCATAGAAATCATAACTGGACTCCATCCCCTTGACAACCAGTATCTTCCGGATGAAGTCATAGCTGGTTGGTTTGGAGAAGAACTGGAGAATGATCATCCTATCCCCTTGGATGATCACCATGATGAAGACCTTTCGTATGATACTAACCCCGAGCTAGAGGTTGAGAACCTACCCCGAGCAACTCCCGTTTCAATTCCTAACCCTCTTCCGGCTTATCATGGCCCGACCCGGAGTGAGTGGAATGCTTGGAAACAGGGAGCCAAGGATAAGATCAGTTTATGCTATTTAATGGCGACCGAAGCTTTTACGACTTGAGCAATGAGGGCTTAGCAGATATAGTCTTGCCAATCTTGGACCGCAGAGAGGCCAGAAATGAGATTCAAGGTAGGACAGCCCTACATCAGATTACAGAAGTAGTCGCCTATGCTAGAATGCATACCCTCCACACCATTCATCTAGAGGATGTTCACGAGAGACCAGAGAGAAACCATGAAGCCCTGTTGCAAACATTGGCTGAATCATGAACCGAAGTCTTAGAACTCCGAGTACGCCAGATGGTGTTCGAAAGACGCCTACTTGACATGGAACATCAATTAAGTTGAATTGAGAGTTCACCAGACGGATGACCGTCGCCAGTAGTAGACGCCTTACTTTATTTCCCTTATAAAAAGAAATCGTGTTTTCTGTCTATGCCCGATGTGGTATTTTCTATGAAATTATCTTGTTCCGTAAGTACTTTAGTTAGGTCCTTATGCTGTCAGGAACTATCTTCTGAGAATATGATGTAAGACCTTTACAAGGTCATTTTCTTGAATCTTTACATCGTGAATATCCAAGGTATTGACAGCCGGCTAACTTTTGAGTCTTTCTTTCATTGGAGCCTACCTGAATCATACCTTAGTCAAGTTATTGGACTATGATGAGTTATTCCAAGAGACACTTCCAAGTCTCTTTCAGTGGTTGGATCTGTTATTCACCAACCCACGATACCTCAGCTCGAACGACAAATGTCTTGAGATCATTCTACGAACATACTACCCTACAATACCAGGACTGCATCATAGGGATGTAGGTCAAACCTTAGCGAACATACATTCATTCTTTACCGGGACTGCATCATAGGGATGTAGGTCAAACCTTAGCGAACATACATTCATTCTTTACCGGGACTGCATCATAGGGATGTAGGTCAAACTTTCTAGATCATACTCTTACTCTTTTCATGAACAATCTAAGTACATCAGGGTCAACCAAAATCGCTTACAAACCTTTACTCTTTCGTGTTACAGGATCATGTCGTCATCCAGAAACATCCAGCCAAGCAACGAGACCTCTACTTTTCTTATGGACGCCGCCACCTTTCAAACAGCATTAACAGCTGCTGTAGTGGCTGCCGTAACCGCGGTCATGGCGCACCGTAGTGCTATCAGCACGATCAATACTGCTGATGGGAACGAAGTTCCAAATCGTGATATCCATCCAGGGAGTCACCCAGCAGTAACAGTTCCGGGCTCGCAAAGCCAGAAAGCAGAGAACAAGAAACGAAAGCGTCAAGCCCGGAAGGAACGCAAGAGAGCCCAAAAGCTGGCTATACCACAACAGCAAGTGGAAACCCCTTCCGTTCCCATACCGCGCAGGTCATATGAGGGAAAACTCCCGAAGTGTGAGAAGTGTGGTTTCCATCATCATCGGACTTGCCATGAGATGCAATGTTGCAATTGCCTGAATATAGGGCATCATGCTCGTGACTGTGGAGCACCGAAACGACCTGTCACTAAAGTCCCTTTCATCGAGACTAACCCTGCGCACAAGTTAAGTTATAGCGCAGAACGATTCAAGAAGCAATTTTCGAGGTGGAGTAACGAGGAAGGCACTCGTGTCCACATAACACTAGCTAAGCACCGAAATCCCGTCACCAAAGCTAGTACTAGCCAGTCATGTCACCAATGTGGTGAGACAGGGCACTTCAAGAGGGATTGCCCGATCACGCATAATTCTGGCGCTAATGGGAAAATTCTCAGGATCACAGCTGCGGGAGAGCCTGCTCAGGAACCACGTTAATATATTTAAGGCGTTTCGTTGTGACAGACTTATAAACTATCTAGAACTAGTGCAACCAGAGTCTTACCCTTTTGCGAGATCCTGTCTGTATAGGAATTCTCGTGCTGCATATACTTGTCTTTTGTAGTATATCTTATTCGCAGCAATAGTCTTGTGGTAAACCTAAAAGTACTGTAACTCGGTTCATGTTTGCATAGTTGTGTTTTTGTCTGTAACCGTCTTATGTTAATTCTAATGTCTTTAAAGTTTCTGTATGATTCCGACATTATCATACGACTCGATTAAAATTGATCCTCACGAAAACAGTTTCTTGCGTACATCTCTTCCTTCTAGGTCACCTTTCCAGCAAAGCCGTCAAATCAGAACACCGAAGTACTCATTCCAGGAGTACCTCTTAGTTATTTTCTTTCCGAAGAAATCCCCGAAGTACCACTCGTGCAGTACGTCAAGTTCAATCCAGGGATTCATGCGAATGATCTATCACTGAAGAAGGTATACATAAGAGTGTTATATAATCAAGGTTCTACAGGTTTAGAATTGATGATTCCGCCTTAACTCATTTCCTCCTTGGGATATGAGGGTAAGGAAGAATCAGTTATTCGACTACCTTTTCAATCTTAATTATATACGACTCGTATACACGAAATTGTCATCGTAAAGCCCTGTATGAATTCTAAAATGGACTTCAGGACGGAGAAACTGCCTAAGTATGCGAGTAATCACATCGTCATGTGAATAAACTTAGAACCCAGTACAACTCCTGAAAACAGATCACCCTATAGTTTAAACACCCCCGGAGATACAAGAACAGCACGAGCAACTTGGCGAATTACACAAAAATAGAATTAGAAGACTAGGTTCCTCACCCTAGAGAACCCCGGTCAGATTCTTCCAGAGATCGATGGATCGCATCGTATGTGCCTCGGTTATCGAGGAATCCGTCAAGATTTTTTTTATAGAAATCGTTATCTCTGTCTCACATAGATAAAAGGGTTGAGCACATGTAAGGAAAGAAACTACTTCCAGGAATGGACTTGAGATCCGAATATCACCAGTTCGATGTGTTAGGGAAGGATGTCGGTAAGACTATCTTCCGAATTCGATGCGGACGCTTCGAGTCCGTAGTGATACCTTTCGGATAGGACCAACACGCCCATGGTTTTCATGAGATAAATGATTAGGGTTATGCCTTTCTTACTAGGATCGATTCGTCAGTTCCCCAAGAAATGACTTACTTATCTACCCTCGTAGTAAGAAGAAAACCGATGAAAACATTTCCTACAGAGGAACTTTTAGCAAAGTTCTCTAGGCACGAGGTTTGGAAATTGAAGAGTCAAATTTCTAGGACACACTGTTAGTAATGTGGGAAATTTTGAGTACTCTTTCAATTTGTCAAAAACCATTGAGCATTTATCAACGCCAGAGACGCCGACAGTTTTTCGTCAAATGCTAGGTCTTACCGACCTACCGCCTTAGTTCATTTAGAACTCCTCGCAAGCTACAGAAACTCATACGACTTTGACCCAGCAAGGGATGGCCTTTGACTGGGAAGTTACGCAAGAAAAGGAACCTTTGAGTTTCCGAGTGAGTGACCAAGTTCCTTAGGATAAACTCACTCTGAGAATGGCTTAATACGCTTCGTAAAGCGTGAAAAGCTAAATCCATATTTGACAGGACCTCTGAGATTCTTATCAGAATCTGTCATGTGCCTCGCTCAAACTAGACCTACTTCGCGAACTCAGTAGCATACTTTCTACTTTTCGCATCTCGATCGTGAAACCATACCTTTTCGTCAGGACTCTTACAAGTCCATTCGTCGAGTTCTGTGCCTTCGTATCATAACCGTAGTGACCCTCGACTGAGAGGTCAAGTGGACGAAGCAACGCCATCGCCAACTAGTGAAGGTTCGTTGGGATACTAACCGAGAGCCCGACTTCACTTAAGTGCGCTAGAACCAATCGATTAGGAAGTTTCCTCCTCACGTCTCGATCATTCGTGTATACTTCCATGCCTAAATTCTAATTTCGGGACGAAATTCCCTTTAACAGGGGGATGATGTGACAACCCGAAATTTTCCATTCAAATCAAACCATTTCAATCCAATAGAAGTAGAGCAGTTACAGTGAGAATTCAAACTTTTGCAGTAAGTTTGGCAGTTTTAGGGTTTTACCCCTAAGGAGTTATTAGGAGAGTGGGTGCATTAGGATTTTGTGCAACACTGTAATTCCATTACTCTAGGTCATTAGAATCCACTCCAAGAATAGAAATATTTTCTGCCAAAAATCTCTGGACTATAAATAGAATTCTGAACCAAATTGGTTCATTATTTGATTTCCATTTAGAGAAAAGCCAAATACTCTCTCACGGATCTTCGGGTTTTCATCCCAGATTGTGAGTCTACTTCCCTAAATGTGTTTTAATACTTGTTATATGCTTTATAACATTGTTTACATGTCCAAAACACTAGATCCGAGAGTTTACCGCCCAAGAACGTTCTTGGGGAGTAAACTCCAAAATCAAGCCTAAGGGCCACATAGTCCCATTTCCGTGTTAGGCAACTAACTAAGGACCTAGTGAATGATCATTGGAGGCTAGAAACAAATCAAAATCACTTAGTTTGAGGAGTTTACGGCCAAGGAACAACCTCTTGGGCCGTAAACTCCAAGTAAAGGGCACAAATGAGTGCCTTGTGATCCCTAGCCTTAGAACAAACACCTAGAAGCTTTACACTCATGATTTATGCCATCAAAACCCTTAGGAATCATTTCTATAAGGGAGTTTACGGCCAAGAAACTCCTTGGGCCGTAAACTCCAAGTTTTAGGTTCCAAAATGCCTTTAAACTCTTCCTAAGGCTTAGTATTCATTTTTGGCATGTACCTTAATGTGTTTAAGACCTAGAAAACACATAAAAAGCATAAGTGTTTGAGAGTTTACGGCCAAGAGTATTTCTTGGGCCGTAAACTCCTTAAATGGGGTCAAAGGACACCCTAAACACTTCTATAGACCAAGAAACTTTTAGGGCAAGTACTTAGAGGAGATATGGACTAGTTAAAATTCTTAGGACCTCATGTGTGAGGGAGTTTACGGCCCAAAGAGTTCTATGGCCGTAAACTCCATCAAATGGTCCCATTTAGTGCCTTAAACCTCCCTTAATCCAAGTATTGAAGCCTAGACTTGTTCCTAGAATTGTTAGACACTTGAAAAGACAATAAGAACCCTCCCAAGGGAGTTTACGGCCGTAAACTCCAAGGGAAAAGGGTCTTTGGGCCGTAAACTCCCCTTAGGAGTCAATATGGTGCCTTAAACTCTTGCCTAGCCTTGAAACAATTCCCCTCTAAAGTTGTAGTACTTCTAAACTCCATTTCATGGCTTGTTTGAGAGTTTACGGCCAGGAGCCTACTCCCCTGGGCCGTAAACTCTAATAAATATGGTCTTTTGACCATAAACTTCCATTAGGGGCATTGCACTTCGTTGTTGCAACCCATTAGCCTCCTAGCACTTGACCAAAAGTGTTGTCCTCGCGCTTAAATGTTTATGCTTGTATAATTAGTGATTTAATCTCTAATTATTTATATACATATGTCTTCATATGTAATTAGGATCATTGTGTGTGTCTAAGTCATCACTTGACACCAAGCACTTGTCCGATCCTTCCGTACGATAACAGCCCGTTCATTTCCAGTCACATACTGCAGGTGAGTTCATACCCCTTAACTAATGTTTTAAACTATTTCAAATGTTTTATGGGGGGGGGATACAAGTAGAATCATGCTACTTATTATGTCAATCACATGTGACTAGTAAGTTGGATTATATTACTTATTACATCAATCACATGTGATTAATATACAACATTCAAAAGATTTGGCTACTCATTAGCCGTTTTACCAAATAGTTTTCCTTCAAAAGATTTTTATAAACATTTTATATGCTTTCAACTACTTCTTACACTGTACTTCTTACTCTGTTTATCATACTTCAAACTTATTTACAACTGTGTTTCAAACAAATGTTCCTTTATACTCAAAACTGTTTTATTATACTTATGCCTTCAAATTGTTTTATAGATTGACATCAAGTCGATCTTCTCTTAAAATAATACTTTTGTTTCAACTGTTTTACAAAACTTACTTATGCTTTTATTTTATTATAAATTTCATGCCTCTATATGTATAGTTATATAAGAAATGTTTAAAAGACATAGGAAGACTATCCACCCTATTTCCTTTTCGCGCCTTGAGATGTGGTCTGGTGGGACATTGGGTATTCGTCCGAAGGTCGTTTAAAGATTTGTTATATATCATGTGTACATATATAGTCATAAAGGGTCCTTCCAGTTCATCCTATGCCCTTGGGTAGCAAGGGTATACATCCACGTCCATACGTACTACTTAGATTACTAGTAAGCTACCATATGGGTAGTTCAGGAAGATACTAGAACCATTACTAGAAAGCGATATCATACAATGAGTCAGTTCATTCATGAGTCAATTCTTTCTAGAACAGTACTATACATTACATGTACAATTATACTAGGACGAGAACATTTACATCTATACTAGAACGTTTACAGTTACTATACTTACTAGATAGGGAGAACACACATCCTAGCTAGCACACGTAGAACTTTACCGTACTCTACTATAATATTTACATTATTATACTTATTGGAGTACTTGTGCATTGATATATCAGTAGGAGTCCTATTACATTTTATATGTATCGACTCTGTTATCGAATCCGTGTTCTTATCTTTACCTTGTGATAAAATCACATAATCGACGAGATAGAATGGATTATTATCCTAGTACCAAAGGATACGTATTGAGGGATTGACCATTCCTAGAATCTCTGTTAGCTACAAAGGTAAAAGTATATCCACGGATGTCAAACGGTTGGTACCATTACAGGTACGCAATTAAGGGATTGACTATTCCTATACCCAGCTGTTAGCAACAGAGGTAAGAGTACATCTACGGATGGCTTAAAGTTAACAATGATAGTTACCCTAGTACAAAAGGGTAATATTCAGAACAGTCAGGTCTTGGTAGAAGACTACATTCAGAACAGTTAGGTCTTGGTAGAAGACTACGTTCAGAACAGTTAGGTCTTGGTAGAAGACTACATTCAGAACAGTCAGGTCTTTGTAGAAGACTACATTCAGAACAGTTAGGTCTTGGTAGAAGACTACATTCAGAACAGTTAGGTCTTAGTAGAAGACTACATTCAGAACAGTTAGGTCTTGGTAGAAGACTACATTCAGAACAGTTAGGTCTTGGTAGAAGACTACATTCAGAACAGTTAGGTCTTGGTAGAAGACTACACACAGAACAGTTAAGTCTTGGTAGAAGACTCCTTTTTGTTACTAATAGGAATCATAGGGATTTCTAGGGACTTTCAAACATTTTCAATTGAGTTACAAACATTTTTATAATTAAACTAGCTTTCTTTCAAAGCAATGTCAGGTCTTAGAAATTATAAGTTTTCACAAATTAAGACACATTAATACTTATGATCTCACCAGCTTTATAGTTGATACTCGCTTTCAAAATTACTTGTATCCTCAGGTCATCATAGACAGGTACCGATGCAAGGAGAAAGGAAGATGAAGCTTATTCAAGACTTATCTTTCATTTTGATTTATGCTTTAGTGTTTATCAAAATTTGACAGAATACAATTGTATAATAATTATTTTATTAATGCAATGGATGATGTTGTTGCTTGTTTACTACTTTGCATTGTTGTTGATACTATACATGACGTCCTCCGCCCCAGAACGTTTCCGCCGTTCTTGGTTTTGGGGTGTGACAGATTGGTATCAAAGCATTGTTTATAGTGAATTAAGTGTATCAACCCATAAAAGATATACTAACTATAAATACATACGGGATTAAAAATACTCTGACCAAGAGTTTATACTTTAAATAGTAAAATATTTAATAAAGTATACGTGCTGCATTCATACTAAAATCAATGTCATTAGGACAGTACAAAAGAATTATGATTGTTGAGCAACACAAGTGGGCTTAGAGACATATGGTCAAAACTGGGAAGATATAGCCTGATCGCCTATATTATCCGAGGGTTGACTAGCATGTGCCTAAGTTTAAGTGTGTGGTTGCAACAATGCTAAAATCTTACCAATCCTACCACAATGAGAACAATAGAACATAAAAATAAATTTAAAATACTATAGGAGTATTTTGGTGTTACTATAAGTACTTTATACTTGAGAATTAAAATGGGATCTTCATTTCTAAGTTAATAGTTGCTAAGTGGATACACTGAGGCTACATGTAATTAGGATGTTATAGACTCAAAATCTGTGATAATTTTGCCTTACCCCTATTCTGTGTGAATAAGGAGTTAAGGTCACTTATTCGAAGGTCTATCCTATTTAGATTACACATAGCTGGTATGCACTTCACAAATAGCGATGTAAGTAATGAAGGTTGTCTAAATAATTATCTAGATAGTTGTCTAATAATTATCTTCTTACCCAAAATTCTCGCATAGAAATCATAACTGGACTCCATCCCCTTGACAACCAGTATCTTCCGGATGAAGTCATAGCTGGTTGGTTTGGAGAAGAACTGGAGAATGATCATCCTATCCCCTTGGATGATCACCATGATGAAGACCTTTCGTATGATACTAACCCCGAGCTAGAGGTTGAGAACCTACCCCGAGCAACTCCCGTTTCAATTCCTAACCCTCTTCCGGCTTATCATGGCCCGACCCGGAGTGAGTGGAATGCTTGGAAACAGGGAGCCAAGGATAAGATCAGTTTATGCTATTTAATGGCGACCGAAGCTTTTACGACTTGAGCAATGAGGGCTTAGCAGATATAGTCTTGCCAATCTTGGACCGCAGAGAGGCCAGAAATGAGATTCAAGGTAGGACAGCCCTACATCAGATTACAGAAGTAGTCGCCTATGCTAGAATGCATACCCTCCACACCATTCATCTAGAGGATGTTCACGAGAGACCAGAGAGAAACCATGAAGCCCTGTTGCAAACATTGGCTGAATCATGAACCGAAGTCTTAGAACTCCGAGTACGCCAGATGGTGTTCGAAAGACGCCTACTTGACATGGAACATCAATTAAGTTGAATTGAGAGTTCACCAGACGGATGACCGTCGCCAGTAGTAGACGCCTTACTTTATTTCCCTTATAAAAAGAAATCGTGTTTTCTGTCTATGCCCGATGTGGTATTTTCTATGAAATTATCTTGTTCCGTAAGTACTTTAGTTAGGTCCTTATGCTGTCAGGAACTATCTTCTGAGAATATGATGTAAGACCTTTACAAGGTCATTTTCTTGAATCTTTACATCGTGAATATCCAAGGTATTGACAGCCGGCTAACTTTTGAGTCTTTCTTTCATTGGAGCCTACCTGAATCATACCTTAGTCAAGTTATTGGACTATGATGAGTTATTCCAAGAGACACTTCCAAGTCTCTTTCAGTGGTTGGATCTGTTATTCACCAACCCACGATACCTCAGCTCGAACGACAAATGTCTTGAGATCATTCTACGAACATACTACCCTACAATACCAGGACTGCATCATAGGGATGTAGGTCAAACCTTAGCGAACATACATTCATTCTTTACCGGGACTGCATCATAGGGATGTAGGTCAAACCTTAGCGAACATACATTCATTCTTTACCGGGACTGCATCATAGGGATGTAGGTCAAACTTTCTAGATCATACTCTTACTCTTTTCATGAACAATCTAAGTACATCAGGGTCAACCAAAATCGCTTACAAACCTTTACTCTTTCGTGTTACAGGATCATGTCGTCATCCAGAAACATCCAGCCAAGCAACGAGACCTCTAATTTTCTTATGGATGCCGCCACCTTTCAAACAGCATTAACAGCTGCTGTAGTGGCTGCCGTAACCGCGGTCATGGCGCACCGTAGTGCTATCAGCACGATCAATACTGCTGATGGGAACGAAGTTCCAAATCGTGATATCCATCCAGGGAGTCACCCAGCAGTAACAGTTCCGGGCTCGCAAAGCCAGAAAGCAGAGAACAAGAAACGAAAGCGTCAAGCCCGGAAGGAACGCAAGAGAGCCCAAAAGCTGGCTATACCACAACAGCAAGTGGAAACCCCTTCCGTTCCCATACCGCGCAGGTCATATGAGGGAAAACTCCCGAAGTGTGAGAAGTGTGGTTTCCATCATCATCGGACTTGCCATGAGATGCAATGTTGCAATTGCCTGAATATAGGGCATCATGCTCGTGACTGTGGAGCACCGAAACGACCTGTCACTAAAGTCCCTTTCATCGAGACTAACCCTGCGCACAAGTTAAGTTATAGCGCAGAACGATTCAAGAAGCAATTTTCGAGGTGGAGTAACGAGGAAGGCACTCGTGTCCACATAACACTAGCTAAGCACCGAAATCCCGTCACCAAAGCTAGTACTAGCCAGTCATGTCACCAATGTGGTGAGACAGGGCACTTCAAGAGGGATTGCCCGATCACGCATAATTCTGGCGCTAATGGGAAAATTCTCAGGATCACAGCTGCGGGAGAGCCTGCTCAGGAACCACGTTAATATATTTAAGGCGTTTCGTTGTGACAGACTTATAAACTATCTAGAACTAGTGCAACCAGAGTCTTACCCTTTTGCGAGATCCTGTCTGTATAGGAATTCTCGTGCTGCATATACTTGTCTTTTGTAGTATATCTTATTCGCAGCAATAGTCTTGTGGTAAACCTAAAAGTACTGTAACTCGGTTCATGTTTGCATAGTTGTGTTTTTGTCTGTAACCGTCTTATGTTAATTCTAATGTCTTTAAAGTTTCTGTATGATTCCGACATTATCATACGACTCGATTAAAATTGATCCTCACGAAAACAGTTTCTTGCGTACATCTCTTCCTTCTAGGTCACCTTTCCAGCAAAGCCGTCAAATCAGAACACCGAAGTACTCATTCCAGGAGTACCTCTTAGTTATTTTCTTTCCGAAGAAATCCCCGAAGTACCACTCGTGCAGTACGTCAAGTTCAATCCAGGGATTCATGCGAATGATCTATCACTGAAGAAGGTATACATAAGAGTGTTATATAATCAAGGTTCTACAGGTTTAGAATTGATGATTCCGCCTTAACTCATTTCCTCCTTGGGATATGAGGGTAAGGAAGAATCAGTTATTCGACTACCTTTTCAATCTTAATTATATACGACTCGTATACACGAAATTGTCATCGTAAAGCCCTGTATGAATTCTAAAATGGACTTCAGGACGGAGAAACTGCCTAAGTATGCGAGTAATCACATCGTCATGTGAATAAACTTAGAACCCAGTACAACTCCTGAAAACAGATCACCCTATAGTTTAAACACCCCCGGAGATACAAGAACAGCACGAGCAACTTGGCGAATTACACAAAAATAGAATTAGAAGACTAGGTTCCTCACCCTAGAGAACCCCGGTCAGATTCTTCCAGAGATCGATGGATCGCATCGTATGTGCCTCGGTTATCGAGGAATCCGTCAAGATTTTTTTTATAGAAATCGTTATCTCTGTCTCACATAGATAAAAGGGTTGAGCACATGTAAGGAAAGAAACTACTTCCAGGAATGGACTTGAGATCCGAATATCACCAGTTCGATGTGTTAGGGAAGGATGTCGGTAAGACTATCTTCCGAATTCGATGCGGACGCTTCGAGTCCGTAGTGATACCTTTCGGATAGGACCAACACGCCCATGGTTTTCATGAGATAAATGATTAGGGTTATGCCTTTCTTACTAGGATCGATTCGTCAGTTCCCCAAGAAATGACTTACTTATCTACCCTCGTAGTAAGAAGAAAACCGATGAAAACATTTCCTACAGAGGAACTTTTAGCAAAGTTCTCTAGGCACGAGGTTTGGAAATTGAAGAGTCAAATTTCTAGGACACACTGTTAGTAATGTGGGAAATTTTGAGTACTCTTTCAATTTGTCAAAAACCATTGAGCATTTATCAACGCCAGAGACGCCGACAGTTTTTCGTCAAATGCTAGGTCTTACCGACCTACCGCCTTAGTTCATTTAGAACTCCTCGCAAGCTACAGAAACTCATACGACTTTGACCCAGCAAGGGATGGCCTTTGACTGGGAAGTTACGCAAGAAAAGGAACCTTTGAGTTTCCGAGTGAGTGACCAAGTTCCTTAGGATAAACTCACTCTGAGAATGGCTTAATACGCTTCGTAAAGCGTGAAAAGCTAAATCCATATTTGACAGGACCTCTGAGATTCTTATCAGAATCTGTCATGTGCCTCGCTCAAACTAGACCTACTTCGCGAACTCAGTAGCATACTTTCTACTTTTCGCATCTCGATCGTGAAACCATACCTTTTCGTCAGGACTCTTACAAGTCCATTCGTCGAGTTCTGTGCCTTCGTATCATAACCGTAGTGACCCTCGACTGAGAGGTCAAGTGGACGAAGCAACGCCATCGCCAACTAGTGAAGGTTCGTTGGGATACTAACCGAGAGCCCGACTTCACTTAAGTGCGCTAGAACCAATCGATTAGGAAGTTTCCTCCTCACGTCTCGATCATTCGTGTATACTTCCATGCCTAAATTCTAATTTCGGGACGAAATTCCCTTTAACAGGGGGATGATGTGACAACCCGAAATTTTCCATTCAAATCAAACCATTTCAATCCAATAGAAGTAGAGCAGTTACAGTGAGAATTCAAACTTTTGCAGTAAGTTTGGCAGTTTTAGGGTTTTACCCCTAAGGAGTTATTAGGAGAGTGGGTGCATTAGGATTTTGTGCAACACTGTAATTCCATTACTCTAGGTCATTAGAATCCACTCCAAGAATAGAAATATTTTCTGCCAAAAATCTCTGGACTATAAATAGAATTCTGAACCAAATTGGTTCATTATTTGATTTCCATTTAGAGAAAAGCCAAATACTCTCTCACGGATCTTCGGGTTTTCATCCCAGATTGTGAGTCTACTTCCCTAAATGTGTTTTAATACTTGTTATATGCTTTATAACATTGTTTACATGTCCAAAACACTAGATCCGGGAGTTTACCGCCCAAGAACGTTCTTGGGGAGTAAACTCCAAAATCAAGCCTAAGGGCCACATAGTCCCATTTCCGTGTTAGGCAACTAACTAAGGACCTAGTGAATGATCATTGGAGGCTAGAAACAAATCAAAATCACTTAGTTTGAGGAGTTTACGGCCAAGGAACAACCTCTTGGGCCGTAAACTCCAAGTAAAGGGCACAAATGAGTGCCTTGTGATCCCTAGCCTTAGAACAAACACCTAGAAGCTTTACACTCATGATTTATGCCATCAAAACCCTTAGGAATCATTTCTATAAGGGAGTTTACGGCCAAGAAACTCCTTGGGCCGTAAACTCCAAGTTTTAGGTTCCAAAATGCCTTTAAACTCTTCCTAAGGCTTAGTATTCATTTTTGGCATGTACCTTAATGTGTTTAAGACCTAGAAAACACATAAAAAGCATAAGTGTTTGAGAGTTTACGGCCAAGAGTATTTCTTGGGCCGTAAACTCCTTAAATGGGGTCAAAGGACACCCTAAACACTTCTATAGACCAAGAAACTTTTAGGGCAAGTACTTAGAGGAGATATGGACTAGTTAAAATTCTTAGGACCTCATGTGTGAGGGAGTTTACGGCCCAAAGAGTTCTATGGCCGTAAACTCCATCAAATGGTCCCATTTAGTGCCTTAAACCTCCCTTAATCCAAGTATTGAAGCCTAGACTTGTTCCTAGAATTGTTAGACACTTGAAAAGACAATAAGAACCCTCCCAAGGGAGTTTACGGCCGTAAACTCCAAGGGAAAAGGGTCTTTGGGCCGTAAACTCCCCTTAGGAGTCAATATGGTGCCTTAAACTCTTGCCTAGCCTTGAAACAATTCCCCTCTAAAGTTGTAGTACTTCTAAACTCCATTTCATGGCTTGTTTGAGAGTTTACGGCCAGGAGCCTACTCCCCTGGGCCGTAAACTCTAATAAATATGGTCTTTTGACCATAAACTTCCATTAGGGGCATTGCACTTCGTTGTTGCAACCCATTAGCCTCCTAGCACTTGACCAAAAGTGTTGTCCTCGCGCTTAAATGTTTATGCTTGTATAATTAGTGATTTAATCTCTAATTATTTATATACATATGTCTTCATATGTAATTAGGATCATTGTGTGTGTCTAAGTCATCACTTGACACCAAGCACTTGTCCGATCCTTCCGTACGATAACAGCCCGTTCATTTCCAGTCACATACTGCAGGTGAGTTCATACCCCTTAACTAATGTTTTAAACTATTTCAAATGTTTTATGGGGGGGGGATACAAGTAGAATCATGCTACTTATTATGTCAATCACATGTGACTAGTAAGTTGGATTATATTACTTATTACATCAATCACATGTGATTAATATACAACATTCAAAAGATTTGGCTACTCATTAGCCGTTTTACCAAATAGTTTTCCTTCAAAAGATTTTTATAAACATTTTATATGCTTTCAACTACTTCTTACACTGTACTTCTTACTCTGTTTATCATACTTCAAACTTATTTACAACTGTGTTTCAAACAAATGTTCCTTTATACTCAAAACTGTTTTATTATACTTATGCCTTCAAATTGTTTTATAGATTGACATCAAGTCGATCTTCTCTTAAAATAATACTTTTGTTTCAACTGTTTTACAAAACTTACTTATGCTTTTATTTTATTATAAATTTCATGCCTCTATATGTATAGTTATATAAGAAATGTTTAAAAGACATAGGAAGACTATCCACCCTATTTCCTTTTCGCGCCTTGAGATGTGGTCTGGTGGGACATTGGGTATTCGTCCGAAGGTCGTTTAAAGATTTGTTATATATCATGTGTACATATATAGTCATAAAGGGTCCTTCCAGTTCATCCTATGCCCTTGGGTAGCAAGGGTATACATCCACGTCCATACGTACTACTTAGATTACTAGTAAGCTACCATATGGGTAGTTCAGGAAGATACTAGAACCATTACTAGAAAGCGATATCATACAATGAGTCAGTTCATTCATGAGTTAATTCTTTCTAGAACAGTACTATACATTACATGTACAATTATACTAGGACAAGAACATTTACATCTATACTAGAACGTTTACAGTTACTATACTTACTAGATAGGGAGAACACACATCCTAGCTAGCACACGTAGAACTTTACCGTACTCTACTATAATATTTACATTATTATACTTATTGGAGTACTTGTGCATTGATATATCAGTAGGAGTCCTATTACATTTTATATGTATCGACTCTGTTATCGAATCCGTGTTCTTATCTTTACCTTGTGATAAAATCACATAATCGACGAGATAGAATGGATTATTATCCTAGTACCAAAGGATACGTATTGAGGGATTGACCATTCCTAGAATCTCTGTTAGCTACAAAGGTAAAAGTATATCCACGGATGTCAAACGGTTGGTACCATTACAGGTACGCAATTAAGGGATTGACTATTCCTATACCCAGCTGTTAGCAACAGAGGTAAGAGTACATCTACGGATGGCTTAAAGTTAACAATGATAGTTACCCTAGTACAAAAGGGTAATATTCAGAACAGTCAGGTCTTGGTAGAAGACTACATTCAGAACAGTTAGGTCTTGGTAGAAGACTACGTTCAGAACAGTTAGGTCTTGGTAGAAGACTACATTCAGAACAGTCAGGTCTTTGTAGAAGACTACATTCAGAACAGTTAGGTCTTGGTAGAAGACTACATTCAGAACAGTTAGGTCTTAGTAGAAGACTACATTCAGAACAGTTAGGTCTTGGTAGAAGACTACATTCAGAACAGTTAGGTCTTGGTAGAAGACTACATTCAGAACAGTTAGGTCTTGGTAGAAGACTACACACAGAACAGTTAAGTCTTGGTAGAAGACTCCTTTTTGTTACTAATAGGAATCATAGGGATTTCTAGGGACTTTCAAACATTTTCAATTGAGTTACAAACATTTTTATAATTAAACTAGCTTTCTTTCAAAGCAATGTCAGGTCTTAGAAATTATAAGTTTTCACAAATTAAGACACATTAATACTTATGATCTCACCAGCTTTATAGTTGATACTTGCTTTCAAAATTACTTGTATCCTCAGGTCATCATAGACAGGTACCGATGCAAGGAGAAAGGAAGATGAAGCTTATTCAAGACTTATCTTTCATTTTGATTTATGCTTTAGTGTTTATCAAAATTTGACAGAATACAATTGTATAATAATTATTTTATTAATGCAATGGATGATGTTGTTGCTTGTTTACTACTTTGCATTGTTGTTGATACTATACATGACGTCCTCCGCCCCAGAACGTTTCCGCCGTTCTTGGTTTTGGGGTGTGACAGATTGGTATCAAAGCATTGTTTATAGTGAATTAAGTGTATCAACCCATAAAAGATATACTAACTATAAATACATACGGGATTAAAAATACTCTGACCAAGAGTTTATACTTTAAATAGTAAAATATTTAATAAAGTATACGTGCTGCATTCATACTAAAATCAATGTCATTAGGACAGTACAAAAGAATTATGATTGTTGAGCAACACAAGTGGGCTTAGAGACATATGGTCAAAACTGGGAAGATATAGCCTGATCGCCTATATTATCCGAGGGTTGACTAGCATGTGCCTAAGTTTAAGTGTGTGGTTGCAACAATGCTAAAATCTTACCAATCCTACCACAATGAGAACAATAGAACATAAAAATAAATTTAAAATACTATAGGAGTATTTTGGTGTTACTATAAGTACTTTATACTTGAGAATTAAAATGGGATCTTCATTTCTAAGTTAATAGTTGCTAAGTGGATACACTGAGGCTACATGTAATTAGGATGTTATAGACTCAAAATCTGTGATAATTTTGCCTTACCCCTATTCTGTGTGAATAAGGAGTTAAGGTCACTTATTCGAAGGTCTATCCTATTTAGATTACACATAGCTGGTATGCACTTCACAAATAGCGATGTAAGTAATGAAGGTTGTCTAAATAATTATCTAGATAGTTGTCTAATAATTATCTTCTTACCCAAAATTCTCGCATAGAAATCATAACTGGACTCCATCCCCTTGACAACCAGTATCTTCCGGATGAAGTCATAGCTGGTTGGTTTGGAGAAGAACTGGAGAATGATCATCCTATCCCCTTGGATGATCACCATGATGAAGACCTTTCGTATGATACTAACCCCGAGCTAGAGGTTGAGAACCTACCCCGAGCAACTCCCGTTTCAATTCCTAACCCTCTTCCGGCTTATCATGGCCCGACCCGGAGTGAGTGGAATGCTTGGAAACAGGGAGCCAAGGATAAGATCAGTTTATGCTATTTAATGGCGACCGAAGCTTTTACGACTTGAGCAATGAGGGCTTAGCAGATATAGTCTTGCCAATCTTGGACCGCAGAGAGGCCAGAAATGAGATTCAAGGTAGGACAGCCCTACATCAGATTACAGAAGTAGTCGCCTATGCTAGAATGCATACCCTCCACACCATTCATCTAGAGGATGTTCACGAGAGACCAGAGAGAAACCATGAAGCCCTGTTGCAAACATTGGCTGAATCATGAACCGAAGTCTTAGAACTCCGAGTACGCCAGATGGTGTTCGAAAGACGCCTACTTGACATGGAACATCAATTAAGTTGAATTGAGAGTTCACCAGACGGATGACCGTCGCCAGTAGTAGACGCCTTACTTTATTTCCCTTATAAAAAGAAATCGTGTTTTCTGTCTATGCCCGATGTGGTATTTTCTATGAAATTATCTTGTTCCGTAAGTACTTTAGTTAGGTCCTTATGCTGTCAGGAACTATCTTCTGAGAATATGATGTAAGACCTTTACAAGGTCATTTTCTTGAATCTTTACATCGTGAATATCCAAGGTATTGACAGCCGGCTAACTTTTGAGTCTTTCTTTCATTGGAGCCTACCTGAATCATACCTTAGTCAAGTTATTGGACTATGATGAGTTATTCCAAGAGACACTTCCAAGTCTCTTTCAGTGGTTGGATCTGTTATTCACCAACCCACGATACCTCAGCTCGAACGACAAATGTCTTGAGATCATTCTACGAACATACTACCCTACAATACCAGGACTGCATCATAGGGATGTAGGTCAAACCTTAGCGAACATACATTCATTCTTTACCGGGACTGCATCATAGGGATGTAGGTCAAACCTTAGCGAACATACATTCATTCTTTACCGGGACTGCATCATAGGGATGTAGGTCAAACTTTCTAGATCATACTCTTACTCTTTTCATGAACAATCTAAGTACATCAGGGTCAACCAAAATCGCTTACAAACCTTTACTCTTTCGTGTTACAGGATCATGTCGTCATCCAGAAACATCCAGCCAAGCAACGAGACCTCTACTTTTCTTATGGACGCCGCCACCTTTCAAACAGCATTAACAGCTGCTGTAGTGGCTGCCGTAACCGCGGTCATGGCGCACCGTAGTGCTATCAGCACGATCAATACTGCTGATGGGAACGAAGTTCCAAATCGTGATATCCATCCAGGGAGTCACCCAGCAGTAACAGTTCCGGGCTCGCAAAGCCAGAAAGCAGAGAACAAGAAACGAAAGCGTCAAGCCCGGAAGGAACGCAAGAGAGCCCAAAAGCTGGCTATACCACAACAGCAAGTGGAAACCCCTTCCGTTCCCATACCGCGCAGGTCATATGAGGGAAAACTCCCGAAGTGTGAGAAGTGTGGTTTCCATCATCATCGGACTTGCCATGAGATGCAATGTTGCAATTGCCTGAATATAGGGCATCATGCTCGTGACTGTGGAGCACCGAAACGACCTGTCACTAAAGTCCCTTTCATCGAGACTAACCCTGCGCACAAGTTAAGTTATAGCGCAGAACGATTCAAGAAGCAATTTTCGAGGTGGAGTAACGAGGAAGGCACTCGTGTCCACATAACACTAGCTAAGCACCGAAATCCCGTCACCAAAGCTAGTACTAGCCAGTCATGTCACCAATGTGGTGAGACAGGGCACTTCAAGAGGGATTGCCCGATCACGCATAATTCTGGCGCTAATGGGAAAATTCTCAGGATCACAGCTGCGGGAGAGCCTGCTCAGGAACCACGTTAATATATTTAAGGCGTTTCGTTGTGACAGACTTATAAACTATCTAGAACTAGTGCAACCAGAGTCTTACCCTTTTGCGAGATCCTGTCTGTATAGGAATTCTCGTGCTGCATATACTTGTCTTTTGTAGTATATCTTATTCGCAGCAATAGTCTTGTGGTAAACCTAAAAGTACTGTAACTCGGTTCATGTTTGCATAGTTGTGTTTTTGTCTGTAACCGTCTTATGTTAATTCTAATGTCTTTAAAGTTTCTGTATGATTCCGACATTATCATACGACTCGATTAAAATTGATCCTCACGAAAACAGTTTCTTGCGTACATCTCTTCCTTCTAGGTCACCTTTCCAGCAAAGCCGTCAAATCAGAACACCGAAGTACTCATTCCAGGAGTACCTCTTAGTTATTTTCTTTCCGAAGAAATCCCCGAAGTACCACTCGTGCAGTACGTCAAGTTCAATCCAGGGATTCATGCGAATGATCTATCACTGAAGAAGGTATACATAAGAGTGTTATATAATCAAGGTTCTACAGGTTTAGAATTGATGATTCCGCCTTAACTCATTTCCTCCTTGGGATATGAGGGTAAGGAAGAATCAGTTATTCGACTACCTTTTCAATCTTAATTATATACGACTCGTATACACGAAATTGTCATCGTAAAGCCCTGTATGAATTCTAAAATGGACTTCAGGACGGAGAAACTGCCTAAGTATGCGAGTAATCACATCGTCATGTGAATAAACTTAGAACCCAGTACAACTCCTGAAAACAGATCACCCTATAGTTTAAACACCCCCGGAGATACAAGAACAGCACGAGCAACTTGGCGAATTACACAAAAATAGAATTAGAAGACTAGGTTCCTCACCCTAGAGAACCCCGGTCAGATTCTTCCAGAGATCGATGGATCGCATCGTATGTGCCTCGGTTATCGAGGAATCCGTCAAGATTTTTTTTATAGAAATCGTTATCTCTGTCTCACATAGATAAAAGGGTTGAGCACATGTAAGGAAAGAAACTACTTCCAGGAATGGACTTGAGATCCGAATATCACCAGTTCGATGTGTTAGGGAAGGATGTCGGTAAGACTATCTTCCGAATTCGATGCGGACGCTTCGAGTCCGTAGTGATACCTTTCGGATAGGACCAACACGCCCATGGTTTTCATGAGATAAATGATTAGGGTTATGCCTTTCTTACTAGGATCGATTCGTCAGTTCCCCAAGAAATGACTTACTTATCTACCCTCGTAGTAAGAAGAAAACCGATGAAAACATTTCCTACAGAGGAACTTTTAGCAAAGTTCTCTAGGCACGAGGTTTGGAAATTGAAGAGTCAAATTTCTAGGACACACTGTTAGTAATGTGGGAAATTTTGAGTACTCTTTCAATTTGTCAAAAACCATTGAGCATTTATCAACGCCAGAGACGCCGACAGTTTTTCGTCAAATGCTAGGTCTTACCGACCTACCGCCTTAGTTCATTTAGAACTCCTCGCAAGCTACAGAAACTCATACGACTTTGACCCAGCAAGGGATGGCCTTTGACTGGGAAGTTACGCAAGAAAAGGAACCTTTGAGTTTCCGAGTGAGTGACCAAGTTCCTTAGGATAAACTCACTCTGAGAATGGCTTAATACGCTTCGTAAAGCGTGAAAAGCTAAATCCATATTTGACAGGACCTCTGAGATTCTTATCAGAATCTGTCATGTGCCTCGCTCAAACTAGACCTACTTCGCGAACTCAGTAGCATACTTTCTACTTTTCGCATCTCGATCGTGAAACCATACCTTTTCGTCAGGACTCTTACAAGTCCATTCGTCGAGTTCTGTGCCTTCGTATCATAACCGTAGTGACCCTCGACTGAGAGGTCAAGTGGACGAAGCAACGCCATCGCCAACTAGTGAAGGTTCGTTGGGATACTAACCGAGAGCCCGACTTCACTTAAGTGCGCTAGAACCAATCGATTAGGAAGTTTCCTCCTCACGTCTCGATCATTCGTGTATACTTCCATGCCTAAATTCTAATTTCGGGACGAAATTCCCTTTAACAGGGGGATGATGTGACAACCCGAAATTTTCCATTCAAATCAAACCATTTCAATCCAATAGAAGTAGAGCAGTTACAGTGAGAATTCAAACTTTTGCAGTAAGTTTGGCAGTTTTAGGGTTTTACCCCTAAGGAGTTATTAGGAGAGTGGGTGCATTAGGATTTTGTGCAACACTGTAATTCCATTACTCTAGGTCATTAGAATCCACTCCAAGAATAGAAATATTTTCTGCCAAAAATCTCTGGACTATAAATAGAATTCTGAACCAAATTGGTTCATTATTTGATTTCCATTTAGAGAAAAGCCAAATACTCTCTCACGGATCTTCGGGTTTTCATCCCAGATTGTGAGTCTACTTCCCTAAATGTGTTTTAATACTTGTTATATGCTTTATAACATTGTTTACATGTCCAAAACACTAGATCCGGGAGTTTACCGCCCAAGAACGTTCTTGGGGAGTAAACTCCAAAATCAAGCCTAAGGGCCACATAGTCCCATTTCCGTGTTAGGCAACTAACTAAGGACCTAGTGAATGATCATTGGAGGCTAGAAACAAATCAAAATCACTTAGTTTGAGGAGTTTACGGCCAAGGAACAACCTCTTGGGCCGTAAACTCCAAGTAAAGGGCACAAATGAGTGCCTTGTGATCCCTAGCCTTAGAACAAACACCTAGAAGCTTTACACTCATGATTTATGCCATCAAAACCCTTAGGAATCATTTCTATAAGGGAGTTTACGGCCAAGAAACTCCTTGGGCCGTAAACTCCAAGTTTTAGGTTCCAAAATGCCTTTAAACTCTTCCTAAGGCTTAGTATTCATTTTTGGCATGTACCTTAATGTGTTTAAGACCTAGAAAACACATAAAAAGCATAAGTGTTTGAGAGTTTACGGCCAAGAGTATTTCTTGGGCCGTAAACTCCTTAAATGGGGTCAAAGGACACCCTAAACACTTCTATAGACCAAGAAACTTTTAGGGCAAGTACTTAGAGGAGATATGGACTAGTTAAAATTCTTAGGACCTCATGTGTGAGGGAGTTTACGGCCCAAAGAGTTCTATGGCCGTAAACTCCATCAAATGGTCCCATTTAGTGCCTTAAACCTCCCTTAATCCAAGTATTGAAGCCTAGACTTGTTCCTAGAATTGTTAGACACTTGAAAAGACAATAAGAACCCTCCCAAGGGAGTTTACGGCCGTAAACTCCAAGGGAAAAGGGTCTTTGGGCCGTAAACTCCCCTTAGGAGTCAATATGGTGCCTTAAACTCTTGCCTAGCCTTGAAACAATTCCCCTCTAAAGTTGTAGTACTTCTAAACTCCATTTCATGGCTTGTTTGAGAGTTTACGGCCAGGAGCCTACTCCCCTGGGCCGTAAACTCTAATAAATATGGTCTTTTGACCATAAACTTCCATTAGGGGCATTGCACTTCGTTGTTGCAACCCATTAGCCTCCTAGCACTTGACCAAAAGTGTTGTCCTCGCGCTTAAATGTTTATGCTTGTATAATTAGTGATTTAATCTCTAATTATTTATATACATATGTCTTCATATGTAATTAGGATCATTGTGTGTGTCTAAGTCATCACTTGACACCAAGCACTTGTCCGATCCTTCCGTACGATAACAGCCCGTTCATTTCCAGTCACATACTGCAGGTGAGTTCATACCCCTTAACTAATGTTTTAAACTATTTCAAATGTTTTATGGGGGGGGATACAAGTAGAATCATGCTACTTATTATGTCAATCACATGTGACTAGTAAGTTGGATTATATTACTTATTACATCAATCACATGTGATTAATATACAACATTCAAAAGATTTGGCTACTCATTAGCCGTTTTACCAAATAGTTTTCCTTCAAAAGATTTTTATAAACATTTTATATGCTTTCAACTACTTCTTACACTGTACTTCTTACTCTGTTTATCATACTTCAAACTTATTTACAACTGTGTTTCAAACAAATGTTCCTTTATACTCAAAACTGTTTTATTATACTTATGCCTTCAAATTGTTTTATAGATTGACATCAAGTCGATCTTCTCTTAAAATAATACTTTTGTTTCAACTGTTTTACAAAACTTACTTATGCTTTTATTTTATTATAAATTTCATGCCTCTATATGTATAGTTATATAAGAAATGTTTAAAAGACATAGGAAGACTATCCACCCTATTTCCTTTTCGCGCCTTGAGATGTGGTCTGGTGGGACATTGGGTATTCGTCCGAAGGTCGTTTAAAGATTTGTTATATATCATGTGTACATATATAGTCATAAAGGGTCCTTCCAGTTCATCCTATGCCCTTGGGTAGCAAGGGTATACATCCACGTCCATACGTACTAGTTAGATTACTAGTAA
Organism: Lactuca serriola; assembly: GCF_051521515.1. Taxonomy (NCBI): domain Eukaryota; kingdom Viridiplantae; phylum Streptophyta; class Magnoliopsida; order Asterales; family Asteraceae; genus Lactuca; species Lactuca serriola. Next base: position 238,554,094 of record NC_136408.1, read on the forward strand.
GCTACCATATGGGTAGTTCAGGAAGATACTAGAACCATTACTAGAAAGCGATATCATACAATGAGTCAGTTCATTCATGAGTCAATTCTTTCTAGAACAGTACTATACATTACATGTACAATTATACTAGGACGAGAACATTTACATCTATACTAGAACGTTTACAGTTACTATACTTACTAGATAGGGAGAACACACATCCTAGCTAGCACACGTAGAACTTTACCGTACTCTACTATAATATTTACATTATTATACTTATTGGAGTACTTGTGCATTGATATATCAGTAGGAGTCCTATTACATTTTATATGTATCGACTCTGTTATCGAATCCGTGTTCTTATCTTTACCTTGTGATAAAATCACATAATCGACGAGATAGAATGGATTATTATCCTAGTACCAAAGGATACGTATTGAGGGATTGACCATTCCTAGAATCTCTGTTAGCTACAAAGGTAAAAGTATATCCACGGATGTCAAACGGTTGGTACCATTACAGGTACGCAATTAAGGGATTGACTATTCCTATACCCAGCTGTTAGCAACAGAGGTAAGAGTACATCTACGGATGGCTTAAAGTTAACAATGATAGTTACCCTAGTACAAAAGGGTAATATTCAGAACAGTCAGGTCTTGGTAGAAGACTACATTCAGAACAGTTAGGTCTTGGTAGAAGACTACGTTCAGAACAGTTAGGTCTTGGTAGAAGACTACATTCAGAACAGTCAGGTCTTTGTAGAAGACTACATTCAGAACAGTTAGGTCTTGGTAGAAGACTACATTCAGAACAGTTAGGTCTTAGTAGAAGACTACATTCAGAACAGTTAGGTCTTGGTAGAAGACTACATTCAGAACAGTTAGGTCTTGGTAGAAGACTACATTCAGAACAGTTAGGTCTTGGTAGAAGACTACACACAGAACAGTTAAGTCTTGGTAGAAGACTCCTTTTTGTTACTAATAGGAATCATAGGGATTTCTAGGGACTTTCAAACATTTTCAATTGAGTTACAAACATTTTTATAATTAAACTAGCTTTCTTTCAAAGCAATGTCAGGTCTTAGAAATTATAAGTTTTCACAAATTAAGACACATTAATACTTATGATCTCACCAGCTTTATAGTTGATACTCGCTTTCAAAATTACTTGTATCCTCAGGTCATCATAGACAGGTACCGATGCAAGGAGAAAGGAAGATGAAGCTTATTCAAGACTTATCTTTCATTTTGATTTATGCTTTAGTGTTTATCAAAATTTGACAGAATACAATTGTATAATAATTATTTTATTAATGCAATGGATGATGTTGTTGCTTGTTTACTACTTTGCATTGTTGTTGATACTATACATGACGTCCTCCGCCCCAGAACGTTTCCGTCGTTCTTGGTTTTGGGGTGTGACAGAAGTTCTATATGTTAATTGATATTTACGTTGTTATTGTTAGTTTTATGTCATGATAAAACCATGTATGTTATATGTTGTTGTTATTGGTTTTATGTCAAGATAAAACCTCGTATGTTATATGTTGTTATTTTTTGAATCAACATTCTAGAAATAAAATAATAGACTTAAGAATATTGGTTTGACCTTTTCAGCCCTTCTTTAATAAAAACGACAATTTTAATCCCTTATATAAAAAAAAGATATTTTTTTCCCTTAAACTTTTTTCTTGAGACTTTTGAGTCATAGACTTGTTTAAATGATGTTTTTAGCTCAAAGTTTATTCTTTGGCATTTTCAGCCGTTCCAGAAAAGTGTTTTTCGGTTTAAAAGCCAAACTTTTGCAACTTTTAGAATTTTGACCCAAAATCCTAAACTTTACATTTTTTATCATTTTTTTGTAAAGAAAAGCATTTTAACCCCTGAAATGATTTTGTTTACCCTTTTTATCCCCTGTTTTGAGAAAATTTTCATTTGAGCACTTTGAAAACCACATTTTTCCCAACTTTGGGCTTGTTGGGCCGAGAAGCCCAAAAATTAGCCCATTAAGCTCATATTTACATTTCAAGTCCTTTGTAGAGCATAATATTCAAAAACCATTTGTTGTAACTGTTTTGACTTCTTTGACCCTTAAGAATTTTGTGAATAACAACTTTTCACCAAACTTTTGTTTATTTGACAATTTAAGCCCAAAAGTGAGTTTTATGTTGCCATGTTTTTATAATAATCTTAGAGATTAATATTTTGACTTGTTTAGTGTAATGTAACTTCGATCACGTTTGATTTCCTTCTTATAGCAATGATGTCGAGATTTATTCCCCATTTGGTTTCATATTTTCCACAAAAACACATATAATCACACATACATGCATAAAATCATACATAGCATACACATACACATAGATCTACACATTTTACTTATATTCTCCCCCATAAAACCTGTAAAAACCGAAAGAAAGAGGGGTATGAAGCTCACCTTGAGTTTGTGGTTATGGTTTTTTATGAAGAATAGAAGAAGTTTGATGCAAATCTCGGCCTAGTAAGCTTCTTGGAGTATCTTTGGCTTAGAAGTGTTCTAAGATGCAAGATCACGAGTTTGAATAGATTAGGAGGGGGGTTTTGATGAAATGAAGTAGTTAGATCATAGATTTACACATCAACTTACCTTAGATGATGATTTTTGTGAAATAATCTCCGTGAAAAGCTCCTAAATCTCGAAAATTTGATGAAGAAGGAAGAGAGTTCTTATGTGTTTGAGAGAGATTTTTGAGAGTGTGTGTGTGTGTTTGAGGTTGTTTCGGCCGATAGAAAAAGAGAGAGGAGAAAGAGAGAGAGAGAGAGTTAAAAGGATGTGCATGGAAACATGGGATTTTGCATGGGTTTCCAATAGGTAAATGTGAGGTGGCAAGTAGGAAGTCAACCCTTCCTCCATTTGTGTAGTTGGGCCGAAAATGGGCTTATTGAAAGGAGTTATGTAATAAATTTAGCCCATTCTTGCATTGTTTGAAAACATGTAGCTCATAAGGAAAAAAATTTGGCCCATTGGGCTCCCATGAGGGTTTACGGCCCAAAATAAATCTAGAATGAGTTTTATGGCCCATTCGGACTAATTATATTTGTTATGGCCTAATAAGGCCCATTAAAGATAACATAGTTCCTTTCGGGCTTATAAGGCCCAAAAATATTAAGTTTCATGTATATGGGTCCAATTAGGGTATTTTATTTCATTCTAGGCCCATAATGGCCCAAAGTGTTAAAATAAATGGAAGTGGGTCCAATTAGAGCCCATTTAAGAGTTCTAAGCCCAAAATAGTCAAATTGGAAGCTTATTGGCCCATTAAGCCGAAATAAGGAAATTCTAGTCCATAATGGACTTAAATCGGGATTTCTAGGGTTTCCAATTCTTTGTTGACTATTTGAAGTGCTTGTATAAAGTGTTTGATGGAAGTTTTTGTTGTTATTGAATAAGCATCATGCTTGCTTTCCCATTGTTGGTTTACAATTGGTATAATTGTTGTTGTTACAAGGCATCAATTTCCTAGTTATGACAATATCTTCATATATTAGATGAGTTTTGTCACTATACTTTGTATGATAGTGCGTATCCATTGCATGAAAGGATGTATGTATTGTTAGTATATGATTATACCAATAGACTGTAATAGTCTCTTATATGTATAACGATTTTTTGATTTTATGGTGAATTTATGTATCATGTTTAAGGAGTTGATGGAGGAACGACTTTAGGTTGTGAGCCTCAAAACCCAGAGTCCTCGACACAAAGATGGTTGGCTATGTGTCAACTGTTGACGATGGAACAATGGTAACTTGTGAGTGAGGCAGAAAGACACAAGGTTGTGAGCCATTGTTTGTATGTGCTATGGTGGGGAACTCATTAACCTTGATGGTTATTGTTAAATAAATATTTTTGAAATAGTTCTCCTGATCATGGAAAAGACATGGTGTGACTGTACCCCATTTACATTTATATAATTATTTTGACACTTCCGCTGGTTTGAGTTGATTTATTTTATGCTTTACAACTTGTTTTTATGATTGTTAAACAAATTGGTTCTTTTTATCTTTTATGGAAAAGTTGTTTTTGATTCTTCACTTATATTTTAAAAGAAGTTTTGGTTGAAAATGAGGGACGTCACACTTTCCACAAGTGCAAGTAACCAAAGTTTCTTGCAACTATAATATGTTGAGAGTAGATTGTAAACAAGTAATGTCGGCTTTCGTATCAATTAATAATTCATGATATATTTAAATGAGAAGACTTAAGTGCCGCTTAAGTAAAATAACAACTAATATATATATACTAAAAATAGTGGACCATATATGTTAGTAAATTAGCATGATATAAAGAATGAACAGTCTAATATATCATATATAATTGTCATGAAGGTGTGAGAAAACGCACAAATTAGTTTATCCTTATATAAACAAACAAAATTTCAATCATGTAAATAAGAATTAACACAATATTGACTATGATGATCTATGTAACGTCCCACAAATAAGAATCAAAAATTTCATTTTAAAATTATAAAACAGTAATCTAAAACATAGTGATACAACCAAGATGGATCATAATGTATCACTAAATCATAAAATATAAGAGTAATAATATGAATGTAGAACAAAATATTGTGTGCATTGCAATCACCCCGAGCTTCCCCCTTTGCACCAGAAGTACCTGAAACATAAACTGAAAATCGTAAGCACGAATGTTAGTAAGTTTCCCTCTAACACAACATACCAAACATATCAAACATATAGTGAGCCCCACCATAACATGCATAATGGGCCCCACCCACTGAGGATAACGTGCATCCCATAACTCGCATAATGGGCCTACCCATTGAGTATTACGGGCCTCACCCTAACTCGTATAATGGGCCCAACCCACTAAGTATAATGGGCCTCGCCCTAACTTTCACAACGGGACCTGCCCAACATACAAACATACAAGTATAACCGGTAACAACATACATAATAAAAATTGGGCTCTGCCCACTAAGCACACAAACACATACACATCCAAGAGTAACATAAATAGCTAGCACCCTATCATAATAAACCATGGGTCAGCATTGGTGACTTTGAACCACTAACATAGTGTGGAAGACTCACCTGAAACTGTTGAATCACACTGATAAATCTTTAACTGTTGGCCCGACAATCCCCACGCTATATAAAGTTTCAAAAATTTTGGTTTTGATTTTTTTTTCTTTTCTCGTATTTTATTTTCCCCGGTCTAAATCTTTTTCGTTCTTTCTTGGGGACAAGAAAGGCTCAAGCTTTGGGAGATCTGTTAGGTGCATTTTATGCACCCATTTTGTAGTTTTATTCCATAAAAGTGCATTGCATTTACGTTTAAACTCATGCATTTTGCATGTTTTTCAGGATTTTTCATGATGAAATTTCATTCAAACATTTTTGTGATATTTCAGGGACTTGTGGAGGTAGGATCTTGTTTGAGGAGGTAAATAAGAGTCACGAACAAAATTTTGGGACTTGCAAAACACCGAGGATGAAGATATCAAAGAATTAAATATTTGGGATTTTTAGAGATTTACACGGCTATGTAAATGGAAGCCTTGTGTTTACACGAGCCATCTAATCGAAGATACTTGAGCGTTATACTTTTTGCATTTATGCGGGCCGTGTAAATGGTAGTGTTAATTTACGCGGGCTGTGTAAACATAAATGTGGATTCTAAAGGAGTTTTTCACCTTTCTTAAAAGGAGGAACCGATTATTTACTAAGGTGGTCATTTTTTTGAGTAGAGATGGTGATTTTCTTGATGATTTTAGAGTTTATTAACACGTGGTAACATTTCATATCAATTTTTAAGAACTTTAATTTCATTTTCCAGATTTGTGATCATGTACAAGTCATGACTAGCTAGAACCCTAGTTTCTCTAACTTCATGTCTTGAGTTTTAGTTGTGATTTGAATCATGTGATTTGATGTTTTGTTGCAATTCCTAGCTAGTGAATTTCATTTTGTTTCAATTTAATGTTTGATTCTAATTGTGATTCCTATTTGCCATTTGAATTAGGGTTAGGTCATTCAAGTTACCTAATTGCAAATTCGTAATTGTTTTGTGAATTAGACTAAGTAACAAATACTAAATTGATTTCCCTTGAATGAGTTTAGTGTAAATATTATTCACATACTCTTATGCTCCCGAGCCTGTGAGGAGTTTTGGGTGTTGTTCGGAACATTCACATAAATTTTATTGCAACCTTTTTATTTCTGTCTAAGAGTTTGTTTAGACTTAAATTAGAAGGTTCGGTTATTTTCAAAGAGCTTGTTTTGAATTTGACAACTTGGTGAATGGGAAGTGTTAGATCTTGTTAACACTTTCAAGTACCAACTTATGTGGAATTGAGTAGATATCATTTCATCCTTGGAATCACAGTGTTAATTTGTCTTGCATAGAGTTGGAGTTCTCACAAATCCTGAATTTGTTTCATTTAATTGATCATTTACTTTTTGCTTTGTTGTAACATCCGGATTCCCAGGTACATTATTTTTTCATTTAGTTTGGAGATTTTGGAGGGACTCGGCGAGTTGACGCTTAGACTCACCGAGTTGGGTCGCGAATTCTATCCGGGTTAATGACCGGACCAGGCGTGTCAACTAGTGGACTTGATGAGTCTGCGCTGTTCAATGAAACGCTAATTCCTGGGGTTTGGGACCTATTTAAAGGGTCTTATAGCCACCATTTGCGGCTACCGGACCCCTGAGTGAAACCCTAAGAGATCTAGAGCATTTGTGAGGAAGAAGAGGACATTTTTGATCCTTGTGTAGGTGTTTTTGCAAGAAGAAGGTGACCAAGGCAAGAGGGAATTGAAGAGGGTGCTATTTTGTGGATTTCAGAGCCTAGGGACTTCATATTGAGGTATATATTCTATCCTTCTTCAGTTTTGGTGTTAATCTTTGAGAGTTAGGATTTCTAGCCCCTTTAGAGTATGAAGTGTGGAGCAATTGGTCCCTTCTTGTGTTGAGGCTTCAGATCTGGATCCAAAGAGGTCCAAAGACCTTAACTCCTTGATCTTTATGGGTGACATTGGGAGATATGAGCTTAAGGTGACATATCGAAGCCATTTCTTCAAATAGAGCCATTAGGTCTTTGCATCGGCATTAAGATCTAGACTTTACGTGTTTATCTTGCTTAAGGGGGTCAGATCTACGGGTTAGAGGAACATATCTAACCTCAGGAGGTCAATTGAGTTTGAGCATGGCATGAACTCGCCGAGTCCCAAGAACAGACTTGACGAGTAGGGTTAGGGTTTCCCGTAAATCACTCAGTTGTTAAATTGCCGAGTTGGGGGAATGACTCGGTGAGTCAGAGGGAAATTGAGGACTGGAGTTCAATGTGGAACGCGCCATGTTCATAATGGGAGTCGACGAGTTGAGTCGGGGTGGCCCTGGGATTCATGCCAGGTGTAACTCCTCGAGCAGGGGAAAGACTTGATGTGTCAAGCGAGACTAGAGAGATATTGGGCAGGTGTAGACTCGCCGAGTCGCCCAAGGGCACTCGACGAATCGGGTCAAAGTTTGACCGTTGACTTTTGTTGACTTTTAGGGTTTGGTCAACAATGGGGTCTTTGAGTCAAGAGAGGGGTAAAATGGTCTTTTACCCTTCTGAGGGTGCCAAGAGAGGGTTGAGTCTAGTCTCAGGAGTTATATTTGTGAGAGTATTTACTTTATGTGATTAGGCGGAGGCTAGACCATATTTTTGCCGAGTTAGAGATCTACCGACACATGTGAGGTGAGTCTTCTCACTATACTTTACCTAGAGTGGTAACAGAGTTATGTGACAGTGTATTTTAGAGTTATGTGCCAGTGTATTTGCATGCTATTTATGTGTTGAGATTTATTGTGATATGTGATATGCATGATTCAAAGTTTTCAGATTTAGGACCAGTGGGTCCATTGAGTTAGGACCTTTGGGTCCATAGAGTTTGGGCCAGAGGGCCCATAGAAGGAGGGTCCCACTGAGATACACGGACCAGAGGGTCAACAGAGTTATAGCCTTGAGTGGCTAATATGTGTTTGAGTGGTATTTTGGGGATCTCACAAAGCAGTTATGCTTATAGTGTATGTGTTATGTGTTTCAGGTACCAGTGATGATCGCGGGAAGGCGCCGGTATGATCCGTACACACACTCACGGAGTTTATTATGATTTGATCTTGGAGTTTGTAATCAGATAATGTTGATACGTTGTTTTTTTGAAAGTGATTACGAATGAATTGATATGGTTTTAAAAAGTGAAAAGTTGTTAAATTTTTACGGCTTTACAAGTTGGTATTAAAGCCTTGGTTTGAGGGACTCAGATGCGTCTTCGGGCGTATCTAAACTCAAACTGAGGATTTGAGAATTTTTTTTGATAATAAAACAATTTTTAAAAGGAGTAAAAAGAGTCTTGAGACAAACAGAGTAGAGCCGTGTGTACGATCAGTCAGCGCCCAAACGGTGATTTCCCAAAATACCCTTTCAATAAGTGTTGTGAGATATATTATGCTATGATATATGATGAGTTATGTTAATGCATGCTAGAGTAGACTAGGTATTCTTATTAGCAGTAGAGTGGCCTGATATATGATGCCTTAATCTAGGAGTTTTGCTGCTAGAGATGCTTGAGAATGTTTAGATAGCAGCAAGGAGCTTATGAGAGATCTGCTAGTGAGTAGCATATGATTAAAGGGAGTAGAGTACTTGGGATTTGGGACACTGGGAGGAGGACTTGGGATGAATTTTGATGCGGTGTGGACGGTAGTACTGGGCCCATACTACTGAAGACGCCGGGTCAGTGTGGAGTCCAAGTAAGAAACCTTAGAGTACTAAGGAACAAGTACGATGGGGTTATCGAGTGTGAGTATACTCGACCGAGTCCCAAATATTCTTATGTTGTATTTCAGAGGGAGATCATGGTAGGGACACACCACACACTAGAGAGCAGCTGTACGAGTGATGCGGAGATTCGTAGGATCATCCATGAGGAGGTGGCTACGGCCATCTGGGCAGAGATACCAAAGATGTTCTGGTCTATCAAGACCACACTGATAGAGACATTTGACGAGAGATACGCTGCCCTTTCTGAGGCTGCTGTTGCTGCAGCCACTGCAGCTATAGCTGCGATTAGGTCGTAGGGTGGTGATGTCTTGCTGTTCCGAGAGTTCAGCAACACAAAACCACCGGAGTTTGATGGGACCCAGGACCTGATTGTAGCGATGAGGTGGATATCAGACATAGAGGGGTGTTTCTTTACTTGCTCATCTCCAGAGCATTTGAGAGTCCGGTTCGCGTTGAACCAGCTTCGCTTGGGAGCGAAGGATTGGTGGAAGTTTGTGACGGCACACTATACGCCTGATGTGCTTACTGCAGTGACCTGGGAGAGATTCACTGCTATGTTTCGAGATGAGTACGTTCCCCAGGTGGAGAGAGAGCGGTTGGCATAGGAGTTTCTGACCCTCAAGCAGGGTACTGAGTTTGTTAAATTGATTAATCGGATGTTCCATGAGAGGGTGATGTTCTACCCAGAGCACGTGTCCTCCGAGAAGGCACGTATGAGCCGATATCTGAGTGTGTTGAGGAGGGATATACGAGAGTTTGTGGCGAACTCGACGTACCGAACATTTGCTGAGCTTCAGGCATTTGATCGGAAGAGGGAGATAGAGGAGGAGATCCAGGCTAGGGAAGAGGCTGAGTCTCAGGGGAGAAATCGGTGACCGATACAATCTCAGCTGGCAGCCAAGTGGGCAAAGCCCGCTGATTCGAGATCTGGGGCTAGAGGGGCCGCACATGTGGCAAGTTCGGCAAGAGCCACGATGAGGTGTGCAGAGCCGGGTCTTGCTACAAATGTGGCAAGGAGGGACATATGGCCAAGGATTGCCCCAAGGAGAATACAAATGTGTTCACTGCAACCAGACTAGACACCTAAAGGAAGAGTGTCCACAGTTGCAAGGGACTACATAGGGAGCATCTCAGGGATCTGCCCCTGCAGCAGTGAGAGCTACAGACAGTCAGCCCGCGAAGGCCGAGGCACCGAAGGCACGAGTGAGAGCCTTCCAGTTGACCGTGGAAGAGGTCCGCATAGTGCTCGATGTCGTGGCTGGTATGTATTCAATAATGTATTAATTTTTATGTTGAGATATTGTACTTATATTATGATATGCGTAGGTACTTTTCTTATGATTTCTGTACCTGCCTTAGTGTTATTTGACTCGGGTGCGAGTCGGTCTTTTGTATCTTTCACTTTTAGCCAGTACAACAGTATTAGTCAAGAGGTGTTGATTCTGTTGGATTAATGTCTAAGTCCATAACTATATTTGGTATGTACTTGACCCGACCCGGCATGGTCCATTTGGGTTGCACTTCACTGACACAATTTATATGGATAGTCTTTTGAGAATAGTATATTTATGATTTATATTAATATATTATAAGTTCTAATATACTAATATGGAATCATATTATTTAATTAGTATTTATCAAGACTTAGTTTAGAATTAATTAATTGATCAAAATGAACTAATTAAATATGGACTCTTATATATATGGAATGGGCCAAGTTCATTTAGGTTGGGCTAAGCTTTCATGGATAGTCCATGGACTGTTTAACCCATGGATCATATGAAATGAAAGGTCATGGGTTTAACCCTAGTCTCCATACTATATAAAGATGTCATTGGTTGGTGAAATTGGCACTAGTGTGGTACACTAAGAAGGGCTAGCTGATTTCACTAGAGAGAAACAAGTATCCATATTCTCTAAAGTCTTCCAAGGTGTTATGGTGATTTGTGATTCCATTTGAGGCTTCCACACTATTGGGGCTAAGCTCTTAAAGCTTGAAGATATCAAGCTACATCAAAAGGTATGTAATCTAACTAGTACTTTGTAGTATAAGAACTTCATAATATGCTAGTTAGGATTAAAGCCTTGGAAAGTTCTTATTTGCATGTATAATAGAGAAAACATAGATCCAAGGTTTATAGGGTTGCATGTACACCATAGGAGTGTTAGAATGCTCAAAACCCAACAGTGGTATCAGAGCCATGAGTTGTTTTCTGTAATATTAATGCAAATGTTTTATTTTCAAAGTTGAAAAAAAGGAAAAAAAAAACATGACGTTTGTCAAATTTTAAGATAATTACTTGTTTTTGTGAAAAACTAATTATTTGTAAAATTTGAATCATTTTCTGTATGAGTTGGATTAGGTTAAATTTAGTAAGAGGTAAAATTTTATGATTATTTTATTAGTTTTAAAAGTTTGATCTAAAGAGTTTTTTTGAAACCTCCATAAGTTATGGATATGAAAAGGTTTTAAAAAAAAATTGATTCAAAGTTTTTTATGGAGTTACAAAACTTGGTCTTAATGTTTTAAAGAATTTCATAACCTGTTCTTAAGTTATGGAACCTGAAAAGTTTCATCATAAAAGAAACATTAAACTCCATAAGTTATGGAATCCAAAAGTTTTTTTTTTGTGTTACCTTGTTTTATGAGTTATTTTTTAGATTAATGAAAAATATGTGTTAATAGTTTTCAATTCAAATTAATCTAAAAGTTGTTTATAAAATGTGTTTTTGTAACTTGTCCTCAAGTTATATGAAAAGTCACATTTATGAATCTTAAAAACTCATAAAAATTGCCTTAGGTTACAAAAAAAAATGAAGAGTCTTTCCTTACTAAATGGTTTTATGACTCCATAACTTATCCTCAAGTTATGGAGAACCAAGAGTCTCTTCATTAAATAATAAATAAAAAAAATGTAACCTTAATTAATTCCATAAGTTATAAAGTAAAGAAAGGTTAATTCTTTTATTAGTTTAAAGTCTTCCATAACTTGTCCTCAAGTTATGGAACTTGAAGGGTTTATTTAATTAAAACTACTTTAAACACATAAGTTATGGAATAGAAAAGTTTTGAAAGTTACTATAAAATGGCAACTTAATGGGTGTCCACTCTCACCCACCGCTTGCTTGACTGGTCGAGGGTCGTTAGCCGAACGGGTTTGACAGGACTATAATTCTTCCTTCATTAAAAGTATTAATGATAAATACTAAGTAACTAAATTCTTAATAACACCCAATCTTAGTTACTTAGGAAAATGTGAATAAGGTGCTAATCCATAAAATTACACTTTACACTTTGTTTAAGTCGGTTAGTGGAACGTGTGTGGTTAACCGGCACATTAACTCGTATTTAACAAGGTAGGAAAAGGCTAACTTAATGTTTATCATAGTATCGATGAAGCGTGTGTGGTTAACCGGCACATCGATTGAGGGGTAAACACTTAAGGGTACCAAGTAATTTGCATGGTTACTTCACACCTTGTTTTGTGATCCTCGGCATCCCAGTCACAAAACCTGAAGGGCACACTAGAGATTGAAACATGCCATTGAATAGTTCAATGAATCTCAAAAGATCTAGGAGTTTCAAATCTAATTAAAACCTAATTATACATTTCATTTATCTTGGTGGAAATTGGTGAATCGTCATTCACCTACCTTCAAATATTTTATAGCTTGGATTACGACATCCCTCTTCTAAGTTATAAAATAGTTTGTTGGGTCCTAGCCTTAATATTTCATATTGGGTGTTATATTAAGGACTTTAAATCAACTATCTTCAATATCTCCCAAAAGATGTCAAGTTCAGACATCTATGATCTTCCCAAAAATCTTGGAACTTCACTTCCTCCACCTCCTACAATTATTATCCCTAACCCACAAGTTCATGGTCACTCAAGCCCTACTGGCAAGGCAACGTCTAGGTGTGATCACATCTTGGAGATGAAGTCACATGCTGACAAGCCGGGAGAGTTCGGTGTCAAAGTCTTAAGAAAGTTACTGGTTCAATCACTTTGTAAGTCACATAGTGAGTTTCTTTGGAACTCCTATGAAACAGACTATGACAAGACCCTTAATAATCTTATCTATTTGCTAAGATCATCTTCCTAAAACTTTATGGACATTGACAATGATGACATTGGATATCCAGTAAAGCTCTCTCTTCCCAGTGGAAAGGGATCGACTATAATCAACTGGGTTGACCAAATGGTAAAGAGAAAAGCTAAGTCTGTGATAGTCCCATGTACCACTACCAAAGGGTCTATATGGTTATATTGCCAAAGGAAGGGGCATTGGTTGCGAATCTGCCAATTTACTTAAGGGTGTTAAAGTCAATAAGTTTGACTCTACTTCAGGTAAAGTCCACTATCTAACTCTGCTAAGTTTCTATTCTGAAATTCTTGATAGATGATGTGACTAGGTCACATGGTGATGTTTTAAGAATCAAAGAAAAGTAAAGAAACTTAAAGAAAGAATATGTTGAATCTGATCGACTAGATGGATTTCTATCGCATAGTTTGAAGATTGGATTCTTGAGCTACTTCTTAGGAGTTATGAGATATTGCTTAGGAATAGATAACAACAAGTTTTCATATGGATTGTAAGGATAGTTTTTCCGCAAAGTTTTTAAAACAAAAGGAAAAATGATGATTTTATTTATTTTAAAAATATCCTTACAATGGCATTTGAGGAAAAATTTGTTGCTTATATGATTCCATTAATAGCAAGTGTGGAAATATGAAATTGATTCTTTCATTTGTGGTAATGTCTAAATTTACCAAATAAGGAAAGATTCTCATCACCCAAGTTTCAATTGGACTGGAACTTGGAATCATGCAAGTTGTATAGCATCATGAATGAGAACTTTCAAGTATTGGAAAATTAAGACTAATTACTTGTTCACATGGATGTATGAGTCAAGTGAAGGACTAAGGGATCGAGTACACATTCTGGTGCACTGGTCAAGTCCACCATAAAAGATTGATAAGATTATTTGTCATAATTTACTAAAGCTCAGTACATATGGTTATATTTACAAGCTTAAGTGTAATTCTGAGACATTGGAAAAGGTTCCAATGTAAGGCAGAGCGAATAAGAAGAATCAAATTAGGCAGAAGGATAAAAGTTTCTCAAATTAGGCAGAAGGATAAAAAGATGGGAGAGTACTTTAGTATCAGTTTTTATGATCATCTTACTGATTTAGAGACCTTATCACAATTCATCCTCTAAGTGCCTTATTATATCTAAGAAGAGGAGCTATGAAATGTTGAAGTGGTTAAATCAAGAAGACGATTCATACTTCGTTCCAAAAAAACAATTCTTAGAGTCATACTCCAAGATTGTAACTTGAGTGACATGTCTTAAAGAAGGTTTAAAATACTTGTTAAATGTAAGAGTAAAAGTTTTCTACTCTTGTACATTTGAAATTGGTAAGTTGTGATGTTTTGGATAAAACAAAGTCCAACTAAGGCAAATTGTGTGAAGTGTCTGTCTTTATTAGAATCCACACTATCTCTTGAATATTTGAAAAGAAAGTCTCATAGGTCAAGGAGACAGTGGGAGTCTAAAAGATCCTGAAAGGGTTTCAAGAAGTAATCAAGAACAAAAAAAACCTGTATTTCATCACTATCACACAAGTAGAGGTTTATAACCTATCGTGTTGACATTTCAGTGCCCATTCCAGTTAAAGTTCGCTTTGCATATGAGTTCTTAGAGTTCTCAATTGGTTGCAAAACAACTTGGAAGCAATGGCAGGCCCTTGAGTTGCCAGGTGGCAAGAAGTTAAGATTGCACAAGTTCAATCCATATGAGTGAGGTTTTCTCACCAACCTAGTCCTGTGATTATGGTTTTGACAAATTCACATGGATAGGAACACTTACACCATAAAATCTAAGTGTCATAAGGTTTCTCTTCGATTCATGAAAATTATTGTAAGGAAACTCTTTCACTAAGTAGATTTTAAGTAGATAGCAATTGTGATATTTGCAGTTCTCAAAGTCGTTAGTGGAGCGTGCGTGGTTAACCGGCACACTAACATTGACTGATGAGAAATGGCAAAAGGTCTAAACAACTTAGACTGTGATTACGACATCCCTTTTCATAGTTCTGAAATTGTTTAGACACACTTGTGAGCTATTTAAGAGAGGTGTATGATCTTGCTAAAGTCTTATCAAGGAAATCTAGAATCATAAATCCAAACTTTGGTAAGAAAGTCAATAAAGTATTGATTTTTAGAAGTCCAGTAGATTTCTGGGTACATTTTGTCACAACCCCAAACCAGAATGGCAGAAACATTCGAGGGTGGATGACTTCACGTAGTATCACAACCATTGAATATTGTAAAGAAAGTAACACAACCATCATATATATAATGAAAACGTATGTTGTTGTGTTATACATATTAGCAAAAGAATATTACAATATGATGATAAATGTTCAATAATAAAACATCCTTAGTGTTCCTTCTCCAAAAGCTGGTGGTTACCTGTATTACTGATTCCCTGAGAAATACAAGTGGTTTCGAAAAAGTGTCAACAATTAAGTTGGTGAGTTCATAAGAGTTTGTATTGAAAAGTATGTCCCTTTTGAGAGTAAATCGATGAACGAGGGTTTTCAGAAAATCCAATATTTTCTATAAATGATTTGAAAAGTTTCCAGTGCTGGAGTGCGTTAGTGTTTTCCATACTTCAAAAATAATGATAAACTTTGTGCTAACAATAAAGTGGAAAACCAAATGCATATATGAATCTCGTAAATCAAACTAGTTTTTATACTTTTATGTGAGTTTTGTAACCATACTATTGACACTGACGACCTGTAACAACATTCTTCAGGTGTTGTAGTGTTATGACATTTGTCACCCAGACCTGCCGGTCTAACTATAGCTAATAGTTTAGGTGCGGGGTTGTCAATCTTGTATAGATCTATACACAAGTATCACGCTCTCTCTCCAAGAGATTATGGTATATAATACAGGTCTTGAAATGCATACATACGAGTACGTTGAAGTTTGAATGTCTCACATTACTTGGTATAAACATATTTACGATAATAAAGACGTTATTTCTTTTGAAAGTATTTCGTTTGTCAAGATGTATATGTAAAATGTATGAATAACTTGATAACTATACCCATTATAGTTTCTCAAAAAAGTATGTTTCCATTTAGTAAGAACAACTTGGTGATATAATAGCCCTTTAAACATAAAGATATTTTTGTATCAAAACCCTATAAGAACGATATTATAATTATGTTTATAAAACGATACTTTGATTTGTAATGTACTTGTATTCCCCCCCCCCCTAAAATGTGAAAAGAATTTAAAAGTAGGGGTATGAACTCACTCGTTAAGTTCGAAGAGAGAGGCTTGAGTTGAGCAGAGTTTTGACCGCGGAAAGTTGCGTCTTCGGGCGCTCGGGAATCTCCGCAGCGTAAATCTTTCGTCGGGGGCTCGAGTGCGGAAACCGAGGTGAGGGAATGGTCTCTGGAGCTTAGAAGTATGGGAGAAAGACTGAGGAATTGTGAATGTGTGCAAAAACTCGAAGCTCAACCTCTCTATTTATAGGCTGCAATTGCCTCGTACGCGGGGCGTACTTCCGGAGTACGCTGGGCGTACTCGGTACGCGGGGCGTACCTCGGTTACGCGGGGCGTAATATGGTGTCATGGCTTACGACTTCGGGCTAGCTAAGCGTAGAGGGGGCGGGCCGATGGGACACGACTCTGGGTCTAGTATGCGGGGCGTACTCCCAGAGAACGCAGGGAGTAATCCGGCCTGTCCTCTTCTAAATTCCGTAACTTTCGCGTACGAGCTCCGTTTTTCGTGTTCTTTATATCCACGCGTAGGTGAGATTATGCTCTACAACTTTCATTTAGACTCCATCAGCTAGTTTTGAATTTATTTTTAATGATATAATTTTAATAGTCCGGGCCTCCTAAAGTCCGTTAAAAATTCATAGGTTCTTTATTCGACGTCGATTTTCGTTTGTCTTTTTATCGTTTTATTACAACTGTGGAGATCTTCAACTTCCGTTTAGGTGGCGATAGCTAAATAACACTCAATCTTCAATTTGAGTTTGTAGCCCTCTACTACTGTTACGAAACTTAGGAAATTCGTAACTTCTTCATACGAAGTCCAATTTGGGCGATCTTTTTATGCACGCTCGCCTTTCAACGAGATCTACGACTTTTGTTTAGATACTTAAGGCTAAAATGCATTTTATTGAGATTTTACTTTTTACGTCAATTAATGTTTTAACGGCGTGTCGTAAATATACGAGTAGTTATAATTTCTTCAATATAACCCGGTTTTGAGCGTTCTCTATGTTTTTGGAAACCTTGGCATGATATCTAATATTTGATGCAACACAACTTAGATAAATAAACGCCTTTATCTAAGATAGAGTTTACAGTTTTAGGAAAAAGATGCGGGTACTTTTGTTTCATCTGATCCTCGCGTTCCCAGGTGTATTCAGGTCCTCGCTTGGCGTTCCAGCGGATCTTTACAATGGGTATGCGGCTTTGTTTAGTCCTTTTGATTTCCCGATCCATGATCTCTACTGGTTCCTCCACAAATTGGAGGTTTTCATTTATTGCAATTTCGTCTAGAGGGACAACAAGGGTCTCGTCGGATAGGCACTTCTTTAGGTTCGATACGTGAAAGGTAGGGTGTACGTTGTGGAGCTCCTGAGGTAGTCTAAGTTTGTAAGCCACTGGACCGATCCTGGCAAGGATCTCGAATGGTCCGATGTATCTAGGGTTCAGTTTTCCACGTTTTCTGAAGAGTATTAAACCTTTCCAAGGCGAGACTTTGAGTAGGACATGGTCTCCAACTTGGAATTCCAAGGGTTTTTGTCTCTTATCTGCGTAACTCTTTTGTCTATCCCTTGATGCTTTTAGACATTCTCGGATTTGAACAATCTTCTCTGTAGTTTCCCTTATGATTTCTGGTCCAGTGAGCGTGTTGTCAGTTGCTTGTCCTTTTGCTAGTTGTGTGTCCCCCACTTCGGCCCAGCACAAAGGTGACCTGCATTTGCGGCCATAGAGGGCTTCAAACGGGGCAACTTTGATACTGGTGTGGTAGCTATTGTTGTACGAGAACTCGACCAAGGGTAGATGTGTGTCCCATGCTTTGCCAAAATCGATCACGCAAACTCTCAGCATGTCTTCTAGGGTTTGTATGGTTCTCTCGCTCTGGCCGTCTATTTGTGGGTGATAAGCGGTACTCATGTCTAGTCTCGTCCCCAAAGCTTTTTCTAGTGACTGCCAGAACCTTGAGGTGAATCTACTATCTCGGTCCGAGATAATGGATATGGGAACACCATGCAGTCGTACAATTTCTTTGAGGTATGTCCTTGTTAACTTCTCCAATTTATCCATCTCTTTGATCGGTAGGAAATGCGCTGACTTAGTTAACCTGTCGACAATTACCCAAATGGTGTCGAGTCCGCTTGTTGTTTTGGGTAATTTTGTTATGAAATCCATGGTTATCCGCTCCCACTTCCATTCGGGTATTTCTGGTTGTTGTAATAAACCCGAAGGCTTTTCGTATTCCACCTTGACTTTGGCACATGTCAGGCATTTGCTCACGTAGGTAGCAATTTCGGCTTTCATGTTCGGCCACCAGTACCACTTCTTGAGGTCGAGATACATCTTATCGGAGCCGGGATGTATGGAGTATCGTGTCTTATGGGCTTCGTCCATAACGATTTCTCTAAATCCACCAAACTTCTGTATCCAAATTCGATCCATGAAGTAACGAATTCCGTTGCTCTTGGTCTCAAGGTTCTTATCCATTCCCCTTAGGGCTTCTCCTATCGCATTTTCGGATTTCAAGGCTTCTATTTGGGCTTCCTTGATTTGCGTGAATAGGTGTGAATGGATCGTCATAGTTAGGGACTTCACTCGGTGACCTGAGTATTCCTTACGACTGAGTGCATCAGCCACTACATTAGCCTTTCCGGGGTGATATCGAATTTCGCATTCGTAATCACTTAGTAGTTCTACCCATCGTGTCTGTCTCATGTTGAGTTCCTTCTGGTTGAGGATATGTTGGAGGCTTTTATGATCGGTGAAGATTGTACATTTTGTGCCGTAGAGGTAGTGTCTCCATATCTTCAGAGCGAAGACGACTGCCCCTAGTTCAAGATCGTGCGTTGTGTAGTTCACTCCGTGCGTCTTTAGTTGCCTTGAGGCATAGGCGATGACCTTCCCTCTTTGCATTAAGACACACCCAAGTCCTTGGTTTGATGCATCACAATAGACCACGAAGTCCTCCGTTCCCTCTGGCAGGGTTAGGATGGGCGCACTACATAAGGCTCGCTTTAGTGCCTGAAATGCGCTGTCTTGTTTTTCTCCCGAGTCGAAGGTCACATTTTTCTGGGTTAGGGTGGTAAGTGGCTTGGTAATCTTTGAAAAGTTCGGTATGAATCTTCGGTAATACCCGGTGAGTCCCAAAAATTGCCGGATTTCTGTAGGGGTCCTTGGAGTAGTCCAACTGTCTATTGCCTTTATCTTGGCAGGGTCCACATGTATTCCTTCTTTGCTTACAACATGTCCTAGGAAATCCACTTCCCGAATCCAAAATTCGCATTTGGAAAATTTTGCGTAAAGTTTCTCTGCCCTTAATGTTTCCAGTACTTGGCGGAGATGTTGGTTGTGTTCTTCCTGGCTTCTTGAATAGATGAGTATATCATCTATGAACACGATCACGAATTTATCCAGGAAGGGACAACATACTCGGTTCATCAAGTCCATGAACACCGCTGGAGCATTCGTCAATCCGAAGGGCATTACCACAAATTCATAGTGACCATAACGTGTTCGGAAAGCCGTTTTTGGGATGTCTCCCTCCAGTACTCGCAGTTGGTGATAACTAGATCTTAGATCGATCTTTGAGAAGTAGCTTGCTCCCTGTAGTTGGTCGAATAGATCGTCTATGCGCGGTAAGGGATATCGGTTCTTGATCGTGAGTTTGTTTAGTTCCCGATAATCGATGCACATGTGAAAGGATCCGTCCTTTTTTTCACGAATAGGACTGGTGCTCCCCATGGTGAGAAGCTCGGTCTGATGAATCCCTTGCTCAGCAGCTTGTTTAATTGACTGGATAGTTGCTGCATCTCGGCTGGGGCTAAACGGTAAGGCGACTTTGCTACTGGGGTAGCTCCGGGGATTAAGTCGATTCTGAACTCGACTTGACGTTCCGGTGGGATTCCTGGAAGATCTTCTGGGAAAATATCTGGGAAGTTGCAAACTTCCTGAATGTCTTTAATGTTTTTCGATTCTCGTTTCTTGTCTACTACGTGGGTTAGAAAGGCATGATATTCTTTGCGAAGATATTTTTGTGCTTTAATACAGGAAATGATTTGTAAATTTGAACTAGGTTTGTCACCATAAATGAAGAGAGTTTCGCCGCTTGGCAGATTTAGGCGAACGGCCCTTTCGTGACAAAGGACATCGGCATGGTGAAGGCTCAACCAGTCCATATCGATGATGACATCGAAACTTCTTATGGAAATGGGCATAAGATCGACTCGAAACAAGCGCTCGTTTAAATTTAGTGTGCACCCTACGTACAAATCGTTTGCGTGTTCTGTTTTACCGTTTGCCATTTCTACAATGAATATTTTATTGAGTGGTTGGGGTTTTTGATTAAGTAGGTGTTTGAATTTATGACTCACAAAACATCTCTCCGCACCGCAGTCAAAGAGTATGCATGCATAAGTGTTGTTGAGTAGGAACATACCCGTAACTACCGTGGGGTCTGCTATTGCTTCATTCTGTCCTACTGCCAACACTATCCCCACACCGCCAGTATTCCTTTCCTTGGGACAATTCCTCCTGAAATGTCCAGTCTCTCTGCACCCATAACATGTCTAGCTTACTCCCGTACCAGAAACTTGAGTGATTGGCCGTGCCGGTGCTTTACAGAAACGGGCTGTGTGCCCTTTCCTGTCACAGTTCTTGCAGTGCATCTCACGACAAATACCGTGGTGATGGTAGTTGCACTTGCTGCACTTGGGCAGATTCCCCACATATGGTTTTGTTGGCGCAGGGTAAGCAGGAGTTGTGGTGGGGGTAGTAGCAGCATGAACTGCAACCATTTGTTTCTTTGAAGGTTCTTGCGAAGTTTGCCCCTTCCTTTTGTTCCAGAATTTCTTCTTGTTGTTGTTGTTGGCATTGATCTCGTTGTTGCTGTTCCCTTTGGTTGGTTCAGCCATAATAGCCACGACTCCTTGACAGACACCATGATCAACAAGAGATTGCGCTAGTTCCTTGGCGCTGGTGAAGGTCAAGGGTTTGGAAGCTAACACACTTCCTCGAAGTTGGGGTGATAGTCCCCAGATGTACCTCTCGACCTTTTGGCTTTCCAGGGTTAACATTCCTGGGCAAAGTGTTATTAAGTCACTGAACCTGCTGGTGTAACCTGCTATGTCCGAACCTACCATTGAAAGGTTCCACAGTTCCTGTTCAAGCTTCTGAATCTCGCCTCTTGGGCAGTATTCTCGAAGGAGCATTCGTTTTAGATTTTCACAACCCATGGAGTTTGCCACCACCAGGGTTAGTGTTTGGACGTGGCCGTTCCACCACGTTAGGGTGCGTTCAGAGAAAGTAAAAGCAGCAAACTTTACTTTGCTTTCTTCAGGACATGCACAGATTTCGAATACAGCTTCCGTTTTCTCTATCCATTGAGATAGAGCCAATACTCCCCCAGTCCCGTAAAAAGGAATAGGTTTTCCGTTGGTGAAGTCTTTGTAAGTGCATACCCCTGAACGGCTTTGACCTTGGCCATTTGTAAAGCTGTTTGTTCCTCCCCCCGATCCGTTGTTGCTCATTTGAGCCATTGATGCGGTTACAGCAGCGGTTACAGCAGTCTGGAACAGAACGGCGTCCATAATTGGAGGAGGTGGTGGAGGTGGTGTTGAGTTTCTGCGTGTTGATCTACGAGGAGGCATGTTTTGGTAGAGAAAAATAAGAATGAATACTATAAGTTTCTAATGTTTTGATAATCGTGTGTTAGTTGTATCTTGTAATTTGTTTTGACTTTAGTTTATGGTTTCAAGGTAGGCATAGAAATTTTTGTTAAGACTCATAATTTCTGAGAGGTATATAATAAGAAATACTTCATATTCATACATATAGGTCACACCTGAGGCGTGTTACATTACATATCTTGTTTGGAAAATTTGACCTTCCTAGAGGTCTCCAATTACAGATACAATAGGGAATAAGGAAAAAACTTTTATCTAAAATCCTAATCTATAACAAAATTGTTGGGGCTCGAACAAGCTCTACTTGCGGCGTTTGGTGCTAGATTCGGCATCCGACCGTTTGACTCCCATCAGTCGCCTCTCGAGATCTGCTTGTTGTTACTTCATCTCTCTTATTTCTGCCAGAGCCGTTATCATTTGGTTCTGAAGTGTTCCCGTGTAGATTTGGGTATTCTCATGTAGTCCTTCCAAACGGCGGATGTCAGCGGCGTTACTTTAGGTAGCAACATTGATCTCACGAACTCTGGCTGCTTGTTGGTCCGCCTGGTAGTTCTGGTTAGCTATAGCATTCACGACGACAGGAAGTGCTCGATCAGCTGAGCCTCCCCCACTGACATTGTAAAAATCTCGGCACATGCCGAAAGGAAGGCGTACACCTTGCTGGCGGCTCCAGTAGTAGAGGTGGTTTCCCCAGATGGGGATGGGTCCCGGTTGATATGGTCTGATTACGGGAGGATGAGGGATGGGAGGGTCGATTACTTCCGGCTCGGAGTCTGTC
The DNA here is from genome assembly GCF_051521515.1 of Lactuca serriola. Classification (NCBI taxonomy): domain Eukaryota; kingdom Viridiplantae; phylum Streptophyta; class Magnoliopsida; order Asterales; family Asteraceae; genus Lactuca; species Lactuca serriola. The sequence continues at coordinate 238,576,671 of NC_136408.1, forward strand.
CCGCTAGAAATTTCCTCGATCTCTTCGTCGACTTCGAATTCCTCTCCAACTTCGACTTCAAATTCTTCTTCGATAACCCCTTCGGGTTCTTCCTCGACCTCCTCCTCGATTTCTTCTGGGTCTTCCTCCGGGTCTTCTTCTATCCAACCGCCGTTGCCTTGGTTTGGGTAGTAGGGATCTCCTGGTAAATGGAATCCGGCCATTTGTCTGTACTAGGATAGAGGTATGAGAATTTTATAAGAAAAGAAATTTCTATTCAACGACTTACTATTACGGAGCACAAATATTTTTATTGTACAACAATTTTTAACAATACTCCTATAGTATTTCAACTTGGCGAATCTAAAATAATTTGTATTTGGTAAATATTTTTTTTTTGCTTGTTGTCCACTAGGACCATTCCTCGACGTACGTTGGTCAAATCCAGGATAAATATAGTTGATCAGACTATATTTATTCTCGACCTGATTACATACCCCGGGGCTCAATCGTAGTGTCATAACTTGCCTTAATACTTTTTAGAAAAACTTGTTATGATACGAGATTAATGCATGCTTGTAAAAATGTATATCTTTAAAAGAAAGTATATTGTTCATGAAAATGTTTCGTCAGAGGGTTTTTGGTCCCCTTTGCATTTATAGTTTGTATATCGTATGTTGTTCAATATACTTAGTTCACTATAAACAATGCTCTGATACCAATCTGTCACACCCCCAAACCAGAATGGCAGAAACATTCGAGGGTTGATGACTTCACGTAGTATCACAACCATTGAATATTGTAAAGAAAGTAACACAACCATCATATATATAATGAAAACGTATGTTGTTGCGTTATACATATTAGCAAAAGAATATTACAATATGATGATAAATGTTCAATAATAAAACATTCTTAGTGTTCCTTCTCCAAAAGCTGGTGGTTACCTGTATTACTGATTCCCTGAGAAATACAAGTTGTTTCGAAAAAGTGTCAACAATTAAGTTGGTGAGTTCATAAGAGTTTGTATTGAAAAGTATGTCCCTTTTGAGAGTAAATCGATGAACGAGGTTTTTCAGAAAATCCAATATTTTCTATAAATGATTTGAAAAGTTTCCAGTGCTGGAGTGCGTTAGTGTTTTCCATACTTCAATAATAATGATAAACTTTGTGCTAACAATAAAGTGGAAAACTGAATGCATATATGAATCTCGTAAATCAAACTTGTTTTTATACTTTTATGTGAGTTTTATAACCATACTATTGACACTGACGGCCTGTAACAACATTCTTCAGGTGTTGTAGTGTTATGACATTTGTCACCCAGACCTGCCGGTCTAACTATAGCTAATAGTTTAGGTCCGGGGTTGTCAATCTCGTATAGATCTATACACAACTATCACGCTCTCTCTCCAAGAGATTATGGTATATAATACAGGTCTTGAAATGCATATATACGAGTACGTTGAAGTTTGAGTGTCTCACATTACTTGGTATAAACAGATTTACGATAATAAAGACGTTACTTCTTTTGAAAGTATTTCGTTTTTCAAGATGTATATGTAAAATGTATGAATAACTTGATAACTACACCCATTATAGTTTCTCAAAAAAGTATGTTTCCATTTAGTAAGAAAAACTTGGTGATATAATATCCCTTTAAACATAAATATATTTTTGTATCAAAACCCTATAAGAACGATATTATAATTATGTTTATAAAACCATACTTTGATTTGTAATGTACTTGTATTCCCCCCCTAAAATGTGAAAAGAATATAAAAGTAGGGGTATGAACTCACTCGTTAAGTTCGAAGAGAGATGCTAGAGTTGAGCAGAGTTTCGACCGCGGAAAGTTGCGTCTTCGGGCGCTCGGGAATCTCCGCAGCGTAAATCTTTCGTCGGGGGCTCGAGCGCAGCAACCGAGGTGAGGGAATGGTCTCTGGAGCTTAGAAGTATGGGATAAAGACTGAGGAATTGTGAATGTGTGCAAAAACTCGAAGCTCAACCTCTCTATTTATAGGCTGGAATTGCCTCGTACGCGGGGCATACTTCCGGAGTACGCTGGGCGTACTCGGTACGCGGGGCGTACCTCGGTTACGCGGCGCGTAATATGGCCGCATGGATTACGACTTCGGGCTAGCTAAGCGTAGAGGGGGCGGGCCGATGGGACTCAACTCTGGGTCTAGTATGCGGGGCGTACTCCCAGAGAACGCGGGGCGTAATCCGGCCTGTCCTCTTCTAAATTCCGTAGCTGTCGCGTACGAGCTCCGTTTTTCGTGTTCTTTATATCCACGCGTAGGTGAGATTATGCTCTACAACTTTCATTTAGACTCCATCGGCTAGTTTTGATTTTATTTTTAATGATATAATTTTAATAGTCCGGGCCTCCTAAAGTGCGTTAAAAATTCATAGGTTTTTTATTCGACGTCGGTTTTCGTTTGTCTTTTTATCGTTTTATTACTACTGTGGAGATCTTCAACTTCCGTTTAGGTGGCGATAGCTAAATAAAACTCAATCTTCAGTTTGAGTTTTTAGTCCTCCACTACTGTTACAAAACTTAGGAAATTCGTAACTTCTTCATACGAAGTCCAATTTGGGCGATCTTTTTATGCACGCTCACCTTTCAACGAGATCTACGACTTTTGTTTAGATACTTAAGGCTAAAATGCATCTTATTGAGATTTTACTTTTTACGTCAATTAATGTTTTAACGGCGTGTCATAAATATACGAGTGGTTATAATTTCTTCAATATAACCCGGTTTTGAGCGTTCTCTATGTTTTTGGAAACCTTGGCATGATATCTAATATTTGATGCAACACAACTTAGATAAATAAACGCCTTTATTTTTTAGGTTAATTTCGTTGTATTTGACTTTTGAGCGTTACAATGCTTTTGGAAAATATAGGGTTGTCACACATGTCAAAGCTAGTGGGAGCATAAGTGTTATGCTATTAATCATCATGTTAGTGGGAGCATGATAATTATGATCAAAGATTGCAAGTTAGCAATGTTAATTATAGAAAACAAAAGGTTTCAATTGGGAAAAAGTTGTTTTGCTATAATTAAGGGAGAGGAAATTATACTTCATCTCAAATCTATAAGCTTAGATCGTGAGGTTTTAATCATTTAGTCAAGGATATATATATATATATATATAAATATATATATATATATATATATATATATATATATATATATACATACATATATATATATATATATATATATATATATATATATATATATATGAATTTCATCTTGGAATGGCTCAAAATAAGGAAATTCACTATATGGGTCCATTAATCGTGTCCCATATGCTTCGGATATAGGATCGATTACATGTGCTATATTCATCCTTTCAAAAAATTTCCAAATGCCTGGGGCATTAAGAAGGGAAAAGGTCTAGAATTGGATATAACTAAAATGATTAAGAAATTGTCGAGGACAATCTAAGGTTTACCAAAGATTGGTTGCTCAAGGACAGCTGGAAGTATAGTGTTAATTCTGGAAGGACCATATTGACATAATCTGTAAGGAGGCAACTCCTGTTCAGAAGTGATAGTCAAAATGGAATATGGAAATGTTTCAAAGTTAGAAAGTATTCAATCTGTAAGATTAGGAAACTTAATGCAAGAAGGATGTTTCCAAGGAGTTGATCTCCTTTGGAATACTCTGTAATGATTCTTGCCAAGTCTTTGTGAATTTGTGCATAATCATTACAAGAGGATCAATGCATATAAGTTTAGAATCTAACAGATTTCAGTAAATGGCATGAAGTTGGAATTCTTGCATTTGCAGTAAGGAATTGGGACTGTGAAATGAGAATCATTAGAGTTATGTTCAATTGATCGAGTTCACAAAGTAAGGATCATAGACAAACATAGAGTGCATACTTGGTGTATGGCAAAGCTATTGTTTAAGAAAAACATAGTGTACATGCTTAGAGCATGGGACAACTAGTGTTTTTAATTCAAGTATAAAGTTGATAAAACCGAAACAATGAATAAAGAGTAATCAGTATGGTGATAAATAAAAGTTTTTATTTATATTCATAGGGTTTATACCATATTAGATTCAATTATTCTTGTGTTTCATTTTGCATGTTTTGACTTCCAGAATAAACTAGGTTTTTCTTCCGGAATGACTAAGTTATTCAAACCATCCACAGTCGGTCATATGTTGGAAGTATATATGAATTAAGACTATCATAGGTTGGCTTGTAGAGGTCTAAGATGTTGGACAAAGGGCTACAACACTCATGAGTGCTCATAAGTTCTGAGTATTGTATTCAACCCGCGCTCATTGGAATCACTTCATGGATTTTATCACGAATGATCATGAGACGATAATATCTTATATTCTTCAAACCTAGAGATATGAGTTGTTACTATGAGTTGGTTGTACATTGATTGCACAAAAACACATTCGGTAACTCGGTGTTATAAAACGTGCCTTTGTGTATGATTCAACAAGTAGCAGAACAAGCCATATGAGTTGAAGTTTATCCATTCCTTTTACCTTCGTGATAAAAGTGATATCTGTGGGCCCCTCGATGATTTAATGATGACACATGTGAGTGCTTGGCCAAGCCAGGACTGATTTGATTAGTTCAATCAGTCAGTTGTCATGAATCGAAAATCAGGAAACAACAAATGGACAGAGAGAATGATTATAATCCATGTCTCAGTCCATATGATATCTAGAATGGAGGAATATATGATCCCTTATCTAATGGACAAGTTCGTTGACAAGATCAGAGTTCGACAGCGGCTTTAAGAGGTACGATTGCCAGTTAGGTTGTGAAATCATACTCAATAATAGTTTTAGACTTATCCAAGTGGGAGACTGTTGGATTAATGTCTAAGTCCATAACTATATTTGGTATGTACTTGACCCGACCCGGCATGGTCCATTTGGGTTGCACTTCACCGACACAATTTATATGGATAGTCTTTTGAGAATAGTATATTTATGATTTATATTAATATATTTTAAGTTCTAATATATTAATATGGAATCATATTATTTAATTAGTATTGATCAATACATAATTTGGAATTAATTAAGTCATCAATATGAACAAATTAAATATGAACTACTCTTATATATATGGAATGGGCCAAGTTCATTTAGGTTGGGTTAAGCTTTCATGGATAGTCCATGGACTGTTTAACCCATGCATCATATGAAATGAAAGGTCATGGGTTTAATCCTAGTCTCCATACTATATAAAGATGTCCTTCGTTGGTGAAATTAGCACTAGTGTGGTACACTAAGAAGGGCTAGCTGATTTCACTAGAGAGAACCAAGTATCCATATTCTCTAAAGTCTTCTAAGGTGTTATGGTGATTTGTGATTCCATTTGAGGCTTCCACACTATTGGGGCTAAGATCTTAAAGCTTGAAGATATCAAGCTACATCAAAAGGTATGTCATCTAACTAGTACTTTGTAGTACAAGAACATCATAATATGCTAGTTAGGATTAAAGCCTTGGAAAGTTCTTATTTGCATGTATAATAGAGAAAACATAGATCCAAGGTTTATAGGTTTGCATGTACACCATAGGAGTGTTAGAATGCTCAAAACCCAATAGATTCGACCTCTAAGAGTTTCCATAGCTGATGAGAGAGCAGTGTATGCCACAGAGGTGATTTGAGGTTGTGTACTCTAGATTTTCGGAGTGGTGTTTCCGATTGACTTAGTTCCTATTGCGATGGGAGATGTCTGTATCATCGTGGGCATGGACTGGTTAAGCAGATTTGAGGCGGTTATTGACTGTGAGCGACAGCTGGTGACCATACGAGACCATAGTAGGGGAGTTCTTACGGTGTACAGTGAGGGTACACATCCTGGGTCGGCATTTTGTTCGGCCGCTAGAGTGAGACAGAATCTACAGCAGGGCTGTAAAGGTTTGTCGCATATGTGATGGATACAAGGGTTGATTCAGAGAGACCGAGGTCAGTTGATGAGATTCCGATAGTGCGTGAGTTCCCGAATGTATTTCCAAAGGAGTTGTCGGGTGTGCCTCCTGAGAGGCAGATAGAGCTCCGTATCGATTTGGTTTCGGGGGCTGCGTCTATCGCCAAGGCGCCCTATCACCTGGCGCCTCCAGAGATGCAGGAGTTATCCTCGTAGCTTCAGGAGCTGCAGGGGAAGGGGTTTATTCGGCTGAGTAGTTCGCCGTGGTGAGCACCTATCCTTTTTGTCAAGAAAAAGGATGGTTCACACCGGATGTGCATTAACTACTGGGAGTTAAACAAGCTAATGGTCAAGAACCGTTACCCCTTGCCGAGGATCGACGATTTGTTCGATCAGTTTCAGGGAGCCTCTTGGTTTTCCAAGATTGACTTGAGGTCTGGATATCATCAGTTGAGAGTTCGGGATGAGGATATCCAGAAAACAGCGTTCAGGACTCGTTACGGGCATTACGAGTTTGTAGTGATGCCTTTTGGGCTCACCAATGCACCGACGGCGTTCATGGATATCATGAACAGAGTGTGCATGCCAATGTTGGATCGCTCGGTGATCGTGTTCATTGACGACATATTCGTGTATTCATTATCCAAAGAGCAGCATCAGGAGCATTTGAGAGAGATCCTCGGAGTTTTGAGATTAGAGAGGCTTTATGCTAAATTCTCCAAGTCTGATTTCTTGTTAAAAGAGGTCTAGTTCCTAGGGCACCTCGTTAACCAGAATGGGATATTGGTCGATCCGACCAAGATTGAGGCAGTGATGGGTTGGGAGGTGCCGAGATCCCTACCGAGATCAGGAGTTTCATTGGGTTGGCAGGCTATTACCGGAGATTTATCAAGGATTTCTTCAAGATCGTCGTGCCACTCACCAGATTGACCCGGAAGGGTGTTGCTTTTTCTTGGGGCCCAGAGCAGCAGGCCTCCTTCGAGACACTTCGCCAGAGACTGTGCGAAGCCCCGGTGTTAGCCCTTCCGGAGGGGATGGAGGACTTTATGGTGTATTGTGACGCGTCAATATCGGTGCTGGGAGTGGTGCTGATGTAGAGAGGGCATGTGATAGCATACGCATCAACGCAGCTGAAGCCTCATGAGACGAGGTATCCCACCCTCGATCTAGAGTTGGGGGCAATAGCGTTTGCCCTCAAGATCTGGCGTCACTAATTGTACGGGGTTCGGTGTACCATTTACACGGACCACAAGAGCTTGAAGTACTTGATGGATCAGCCCAACCTGAATATGCGCCAGAGGAGGTGGTTGGATATGGTAAAGGATTATGACTGCGAGATCCTGTACCACCCGGGTAAGGCTAATGAGGTAGCAGATGCCCTGAGCCGTAGGGCAAAGAACACCCCGATTCGAGACGTTTTCATGAGATTAATAGTGATGGCACCAGTGTTGGACACCATTCGTGTGACCCAGGCTGAGGCCGTGAGACCAGAAATCCATAAGAGAGAGCAGGTTATCTTGCAGGTATCAGAGTTCGTTACCGATAGCCGAGGGCTTATGACATTTTAGGGTCGGATTTGGGTACCATTTGTGGGCGGAACACATACCATTTTGATGGAGGAGGCACATAGATCAAGGTTCTCGATCCATCCCGGGGCCACTAAGATGTATTTGGACCTGAAGAGAGAGTATTGGTTGCCCAGTATGAAGAGGGATGTTGCATGGTTTGTAGAGAGATGCTTGACCTATCGTAGGGTCAAGGCCGAGCACCGACATCCACATGGTAAGCGGCAACCATTAGAGATTCCCGAGTGGAAGTGGGAACATATTACCATGGATTTCATCACCAAATTGTCGAGGACTGCGAGAGGTGTCGATGCAATTTGGGTGATTGTGGACAGGTTGACGAAGAGTGCTCACTTTCTTGCTATTAATGAGAGCTCTTCCGCTGAGAGGCTGGCAGAGTTGTATGTGTGGGAGGTGGTATCGCGACATGGTGTACCGGTCTCGATTGTTTCAGTTTGAGATGTGCGTTTCACTTCCAGGTTTTGGAAGAAATTTCATGAGGAATTGGGCGTGAGGCTGCATTTTAGTACCACATACGACCCACAGACTGACGGACAAAGCGAGCAGACGATTTAGATGCTCAAGGACATGCTTTGGGCATGTGTAATGGACTTCGGAGGGAGTTGGGACATGTACATACCCTTGGCTGAGTTTTCCTATAACAACAACAATCATTCGAGCATTGGTATGCCACCCTTTGAGCTGTTGTTTGGGAGGAGGTGTCAGACTCCCTTTTACCGGGGAGAGGTAGGGCAACATGTGATGGGTAGCATTGAGATTGTGCTTCAGAGGACATAGCAGATACAATAGGTCAGACAGAGGTTGTTGACAACTCAGAGTCGCCAGAATAGTTATGCGGATAGGCGACGATCCGAGCTTGAGTTTTAGGTTGGTGATTTCGTTCTCCCGAAGGTATCCCCTTGGAAGTGAGTGATCCGATTCAGGAGGATGGGCAACCTGGGGCCTTGATATATTGGTCATTTCAAGGTGACCGCGAGAGTAGGCAGGGTAGCCTACCGGTTGGAGCTACGTGTAGAGTTGGGCCAAATTCATGACACCTTTCACGTATCACATTTGAGGAAGTGTATAGCCAACGAGTCAGAAGTGGTATCGTTAGAGGATATTCAGGTGGATGCGAGACTGAGCTATGTTGAGAGACCGGTTGTGATTATGGATCGGAATATCAATCTGATGAACAAGCAAGTTCCCCTGGTTCAGGTCCAGTGCCAACATCAGAAAGGGTCCGAGCTGACTTGGGAGCCGGAGTGAGAGATGCGTGAGCAGTATCCAGAGTTGTTTGCAGAGTAAGACTTCGAGGATGAAGTCTGATTCTAGTGGGGGAGAATTGTAACATCCGGATTCCCAGGTATATTATTTATTCATTTATTTTGGAGATTTTGGAGGGACTTGGCGTGTTGACGCTTAGACTCGCCGAGTAGGGTCGCAAATTCTATCCGGGTTAATGACCGCACTTGGCGAGTCGACTAGTGATCTCGACGGGTCTGTGCTGTTTAATGAAACCTTAATTCCAGGGGTTTGGGACCTATTTAAAGGGGCTTATAGCCACCATTTGCGGCTACCAGACCCCTGAGTGAAACCCTAAGAGATCCAGAGCGTTTATGAAGAAGAAGAGGCCATTTTTGATCCTTGTGTGGGTGTTTTTGGAAGAAGAAGGTGACCAAGGCAAGAGGGAACTGAAGAGGGTGCTATTATGTGGATTTCAGAGCCTAAGGACTTCATATTGAGGTATATATTCGATCCTTCTTCAGTTTTGGTGTTAATCTTTGAGAGTTAGGGTTCCTAGCCCCTTTAGAGTATGAATTGTGGAGCAATTGGTCCCTTCTTGTGTTGAGGCTTCAGATCTAGATCCAAAGACGTCCAAAGACCTTAACTCCTTGATCTTTATGGGTGACATTGGTGATATGAGCTTAGGGTGACATATCGAAGCCATTTCATCAAATAGAGCCATTAGGTCTTTGCATGGGCATAAAGATCTAGACTTTACGTGTTTATCTTGCTTAAGGAGTTCAGATCTATGGGTTAGAGGAACAGATCTAACCTCAGGAGGTCAATTGAGTTTGAGCATGGCATGAACTCGTCGAGTCCCAAGAACAGACTCGACGAGTAGGGTTAGGTTTCCCGTAAATCACTCAGTTGGTAAATTGTCGAGTTGGGGGAATGACTCGGTGAGTCAAAGGGAAATAGAGGACTGGAGTTCAAGGCGGAACGCGCCGAGTTCATAATGGGAGTCGACGAGTTGAGTCGAGGTGGCCCCGCGATTCATGCCAGGTGTAACTCGTCGAGCAGGGGAAAGACTTGATGTGTCAAGCGAGACTAGAGACATAGTGGACACGTGTAGACTCGCTGAGTTGCCCAAGGGCACTCGACGAATCGGGTCAAAGTTTGACCGTTGACTTTTGTTGACTTTTAGGGTTTGGTCAACAATGGGGTCTTTGAGTCAAGAGAGGGGTAAAATGGTCTTTTACCCTCCTGAAGATGCCAAGAGAGGGTTGAGTCTACTCTCGAGAGTTATATTTATGAGAGTATTTACTATATGTGATTAGGCGGAGGCTAGACCATATTTCTACCGAGTCAAAGATTTACCGAGACATGTGAGGTGAGTCTTCTCACTATACTTTACCTAGAGTGGTAACAGAGTTATGTGAGAGTGTATTTTAGAGTTATGTACCATTGTATTTGTATGCTATTTATGTGTTGAGATTTATTGTGACATGTGATATGCATGATTTAGAGTTTTCAGAGTCAGCACCAGTGGGTCCATAGAGTTAGGACCTTTGGGTCCATAGAGTTAGGGCTAGAGGGCCAATAGAGAGTTGGGACTGGAGGGTCCCAATGAGACACACTGACTAGAGGGTCAATAGAGTATAGCCTTGAATTGCTAATATGTGTTAGATTGGTATTTTGGGGAACTCACTAAGCATTTATGCTTACAGTGTTATGTGTTATGTGTTTCCGGTACCAGTGATGATCGCGGGAAGGCGCCGGCATGATCCGTACACACACCCGCGGAGTTTATTATGATTTGATCTTGGGATTTGTAATGAGATAATGTTGATACATTGTTTCTTTTGAAAGTGATTATGAATTAATTTATATGGTTTTAAAAAGTGAAAAATTGTTTTAATTTTTATGGCGTTACATTTATCCTCTTGTTTAAATGATTGCATACGAACCTCCATTTATATGACCATTATTGTACCTTCCGCAAAAAGGTATAAACATTTGTTCCGTGTCTCTGTGGATCGACCTTGCTTACCTTGTATTACATTTTTAGTGAAAAGTAGTAGTGTTTTTGGAGTCATTTGTACCCCTTTATTTGTTTGGTTTGACATGGCTAACAAATTGACGTTGTTGTCGGTGACACGATGTTACTAACTGTTTATGCCAAGATTTTTGTGAGCAGGTACATCTCTATAAATAAATAAAAAAAATAGAAAAAAATCCAAACAAAAAGTGTCGCTCAGAAATGAATACTCCTTACATTGAAGACGAATTTTTTTAGCTAGCTAAGTTAGTTATGATGATTGGAAATGATCAAAGTGTGCAACCCACACCCATTCCTTGCGATTTTTGCACTCAAAGTGGACATCATACCGATATGTGTCCATATTTACAAGGAGAATGGGAAGAAGTGCAAGAAAGGGGAAGCTAGTACAGGCCAAACCAATAGAGTTATGATCAACCTCAACATGATCAATGGTGGGAAAACAACCATGCTTGGGGAAATGACCAATACCAACCAACTCCACGTTCCAGCAACTATATCCTCCTCTTCCCCAACAATCTGAAACTTTGAGCATGGCCTTGGAATACATTGTCAAAAGCATTTCCACTAATACCTAAATTTTCCAGGAAACAACCAGACGTAGCCTCAAAAGCTTAGAGCAACAAATTGCACAACCTACTCAATTTGTGAGTATAATGGAAGGTCAAGGCAAATTACCATCGCAAACTGAAGAGGACCCTAGCCACACTGTTTCTACCATTACATTGAACTATGGGAAAATTTTTGATGACCCAAGATTGCAATTTGAAGATGAGGAAAAAGAGGAAGAAGTAGAAGTGGAGAAGGATGTCAAGGAAATTATATGTTTCCAAAATTTATAATTCCCGTAATATGTTTTTATTTTAATATATATAAATAATAAATAATTATATTATATAAAGGCTCACGAGCCTAATAGAGCTTAGTTACATAGGCATGAGCTTGAGCCCGTTTAATAAACAAACTTAAAATTAAGCTCGAGCTCGGCTAGAGCTCGTTTAAAATCGTTTTCGAGTCGAGCTTTTAACGATCCGATCTCGAGTAGCTTGCGAGTAGCTTGGCTCGTTTGCACCCCTGATAAAGGAGGTGTTGGAGGTTGAAAAAAGAGATGTTGAGTCACCCATTACCAATGAGAAACTCATTTCACTGGTAGACCAACCACAAGAGCCAAAAACGATAAATCTGCCAAACCCTTCCAAGTATATGTATCTCGAGAAGGAAGACACCCAACCGGTTACCAACTTGATCATCCTATAAAAGAAGGAAAATTTTGTGACTTTACTAGACAAGTACAAGGAAGGGGTCGGTTGGAAGATTGTTGTCATTAAGGGTGTAAGTCCAGCATGGTTCCCACACAAAAAGAAAGTCAGGTACAAGATAAGTGTTCAATTGAAGGAAGTGGCGAGAAATTTGACGTATTGGAGAGCCCCACATACTTAGATTGATCAATTTTCAAGGGCCACATCGAGCCAACGACTTTAAAAAAGGGCGGCTAACATAGAGGCAACCCGGGGAAAAAGAATCTCGGGCTCCAAAAATATTTCACGGATGTCTTGGGAAGGATGAAGAGGAGGTTCTCACCATAATTAAAAGGCTCCAAGGACGATTCGGTAAATTCTTCCCATATCTTTAATCATTCATAGTTTTCTTAAAAATCCAACTAGTGTGGATTTGTGACTATTTTAGACTCATTCCCAACTTGGCTACCATCCTCCACCAACCTCCGATAATTAGATGGTTTATCTCTCTCCAAGCATCGAGGACGATGCTATATTTTAAGCTTGGGGAGGGGCATCCATCCATGCAGAGATCTCGTTACATGTAAAAAAATTATTTTTTATTTTTGCATGTTTATTTTTGCATAATTATGTTTTTCTTTTTTTCATTTTTATTTTTATTTGTATTTTGCACTTGTTATCTACATATAAAATTAGTCAAAAACCAAAAACATTTTCTTTATATTCTATTTTTAGTATTTTTTTTTTTTTCATTTTGCATCTCAATTTTTACATTGCATTCATATAAAAAAATTAAAAAAAAAATTATTCTATGTTTATTTTGATTCAATCCCAAGCAGTCGAATCTTCTCAAGACAGTTGAGCCGGTAAGTGAGTCGTATGCCTTGAGATTAGAATTGCTCTTTTTATTGAAAATCTGAAAGCAAGCTAATCTCATGCAGACATGTCACACCCCCGAACCAGACGGCGGAAACGTCCGGGGGCTGTCGTGACTCAATTAAATACCATAACATTGAATATATATGAAACATAACAACATTCGTCACCATGCATTAATATTGTACAACCAGTAGAGTTTACATGAAATACATTGTTTAAACATTACATTCCACAATAAATTGTTCGATTCGTACATAAATAAACTGCAAGCCATCACTGAATAAGATTTCCTTTGATTCACTGGTTCCCTGAGAATACAAGTATTTTGAAAAACGTCAACATATCAAATGTTGGTGAGTTCATAAGTTGTATTTGAAAACAATGTTTCGTATCGTTTGAAAACCACCAGAAAATCCGATATTTTCTGAAAATAGTATAGTCAAAAAGGTGTGAAGATCCATAAGTATGCTTGTTTGTTTTCTATACTTGTAAAATATTGTTTATTGAAATCGTATGTATTCTGAAATTGTATGTATTGAAAACCCTAGGAAAACCCGATGTTTTCCTAATTCTTTGAATTCCATGAAATTACTTTGAAACCATTGCAACGCATAAAGTTATCATCACCAGACGACATTGGATTATTTTTGAGCATGATTATCTGCTACAAACACGCGTTACACAAACGACTAGTCCATAGCAATACTAACGATCCCGTAGGCGTCGTCCGTACTAATCACGTTATCCAACCGTCCTGACTACGTGTAGTCCCACATCCGAAGAGAAGGAGGACACGAAGGCCTCGACGACTCCATTAGCCGGTTGGGGATAAAAAGGTACGAGGGGTCCCAGACCCGCCTCGCAAAAAGGCAGACTCTACTAGCGACACTAAAGGACCCTTGGGGACCAGTAGTCTACAAGCCATTGGAAGTCCGGTTACGTCGTGTCGGATTGGTAAAACCCAACACTTCGTAAGATGAAGTCTTTGGGCCTTAAGATCAGGTCGTCGGGCTAGCTAGGCTCAACGAACAAGATTTTACACTTGTGGGGCCCAAAGATAGTGCGTAGACGTCTGTGCACATTCGCATGTATAATGAATTCCGAATCGTTATTTGCATGAATCGTAGTATTGTAGTATCATAGTATCGTCGTGTTAGTAGTTTCGGATTTTTATTGGTTCGAGACCGAACCAATTCGTTTAACAACGACTTTGGGTGTTGTAATGTATTGTATTTTGTCGGTAGTCGTAGTACCATTACTTGGTCAAATTGTATGTATTGAATTAGTCTTGGAAATTTTCTGTTTTCAGCCCCTCCTTGTTTGTAAAATTTACTTTTTCAACCCTTTATTTAAAATACTTTCCGGTTTGGTCCTTAAATCAATTTTCTTGACATTTTAACACCAAAAATTATTGAAATAAATATTTTCCAGCATATTTTCATAGAAAACAGCTTAAGTCCCTGAAATTTCAGTTTTTCTCGGTTATAGCCCTTCTTTTCGCAATTTTGACAATTTTGGCCCAAATTGTAAAAATTTTGCAACTTTGGTCCTTTTTAAATTTAAAAAGCATTTTAAACCTTTGAAAAGGACTTGGATCACTTATGGTCCACTGTTTTACAGAAAATCACAGTTTTGGCCCTCCAAAACAGAAAAATTCGCATAATGGGCCTCATTGGGCCGAAATTTTCATTTTTAGCCCATTAAGCTTGAAATTTATGTTTTTAATCCTCTAATTGAGTATAATTCCAGAATTTGTTTTATGGAAACTGTTTTGACACACTTCATCCATTAGAATTCGTGAAATGTCAATTTGGGCACTTAATTTTGTATTTTTCACATTTTTGGCCCAAAATTTGAGTTTTTAGCTTAAAGAAAATTGTTACTAAACCGCTTAGCTATTTTTCTTGAAACACTTTGTATGTAGAAATACATTTCATGCTAAAATCATATAACATAAGTTATATCTCGGTTTTGAGGAGTTTTATGGCTAGATCCAACATTAAAACACATAAAAGCATACATATAAGCATGGAAATCATACAAGGCATATAAACACATATAGATCTACACTTTCACTTGTATTCCCCCCCCCCCCCCCCACAAAACTCATAAAAACAGAAAATAGGGGGTATGAAGCTCACCTTGGGTGTGGGGGCTCGGTTTTGCAAAGAAAATGGAAGGAAAATGAAGTGTTTTTGGCCTTAGGTCCCTTCCTTGGTAGATCTCGAGTTTGAGATGGTTCTAGGGTGCAAGATCACGATTTTTGCATAGATTAGGAAAGGATTTTGATAAAACAAAGAATTTAGTTCATAGATTCAAGCAACTCTTACCTTAGATGAAGAATTTTGTGGAGACTTCCTCTTGAATGCCTCCTAATTTTCGAGATTTTTGGAGAGGGGAGAAGGGAGTGTTCTTGAGTGATCTAGAGAGAATTTGAGAGATTTGTGAATGTGTGTGTGTGTGCTTCGGCCGAGAGGGAGAGAGAGAAAGGAGTGAGGTGATCTTTGAAGTGATACTTGCATGGGAAAAGGGAATATCTTGCATGGAAATCCTATGGACAATAATGAGGTGGCATGGGAAAGTCGAACCCTCCTCTTGGGCTTGATGTGGGCCGAAAACATGGAAGGAAAAGGAAATTTTTGGGCTTTTTGCTCCCAAGCCCAATATTAGTGTTAGTTAGGGTGTGTTTTATATCTAAAAGAATGTGGTAGGATTTTTACATTTTTGTTGGGCTAGTTAGGTTATTCATGGAGCAAAGTTTTTAATTCATTTCATTCTAGGCCCAACATGGCCCAAAATGTTGAAATAAATTAGTGTGGGTCCAATTAGAGCCCAATTAGGGTTCTAAGCTCATGATAATCTAATTGGAAGCTTATTGGTCCATGTGGATCCAATATGGGAGTCCTAGTCCAAAATGGACTTAAACAAGAACTTCTAGGGTTTCCAATTGTTTGATGATTATTTGTAGCACTTGTATGATGTAGTTGATTGAAGTTTTTGATTCACAATAGCTTGAATGTATAGATTACATGACACAAAATTTCCAGTTGTGACATCATCCCCCCGTTAGAGGGAATTTCGTCCTGAAATTCTGTTTGAAAGCTAGATTTGAGAATGTTAGAATAGGTGAGGGTACTTTTGCTTCATTTGGTCTTCGCGTTCCCAAGTGAATTCTGGCCCACGCTTTGCCTTCCACCGTACTTTCACGATCGGGATGCGGCTCTGTTTAGTGCGCTTCACCTCCCTGTCCATGATTTCGACTGGTTCTTCGACGAACAGGAGATTCTCATTGATTTCGATTTCGTCGAGCGGAATGACAAGGGTTTCGTCTGATAGGCACTTCTTTAGGTTTGAGACATGGAACACGGGGTGTACACTGTTTAGCTCCGTGGGTAGTTGTAGTCTGTAGGCTACCGGGCCTATTCGGGCGACGATTTCGAAAGGTCCAATGTATCGCGGGTTCAGCTTTCCCCGTTTTCCGAAACGTATAACCCCTTTCCAGGGTGAGACCTTCAACAATACTCGATCACCGACCTGGAATTCTAAGGGCTTTCGCCGTTTATCAGCGTAGCTCTTTTGTCGGTCACGCGATGCTTGTAATCGAGCTTTGATCTGGACAATCTTTTCTGTGGTCTCGCGAATGATTTCCGGTCCCGTTAATGCCCTGTTTGACGTATGCGTTTTTGCTAGCTGGGTGTCACCTACTTCCGCCCAACACAACGGAGATCTACATTTACGCCCGTACAATGCTTCGAAAGGAGCCACCTTGATGCTCGAATGGTAACTATTGTTATATGAAAACTCGATCAACGGTAGGTGGGTATCCCACGACTTTCCAAAGTCTATCACACATGCACGAAGCATGTCCTCGAGCGTCTAGATGGTTCGTTCGCTATGACCGTCCGTTTGTGGGTGATACGCAGTGCTCATATCAAGATGAGTTCCCATTGCCTTGTGGAGCGATTGCCAAAAGCGCGACGTGAACCTACTGTCCCTATCCGAGATGATAGATTTTGGCACTCCATGGAGTCTTACGATCTCTCGTAGGTACAAACTCGTCAGTCTCTCCATCTTGTAGGACTCTTTGATTGGTAGGAAATGGGCAGATTTCGTCAGTCGGTCGATTATTACCCATATGGTGTCTAGTCCGTCCGACGTCTTTGGCAGCTTGGTCACGAAGTCCATAGATATCCCCTCCCATTTCCACTCAGGGATTGCCGGTTGTTGTAACAATCCTGAAGGTTTCTGGTATTCCACCTTTACCCTGGCGCACGTAAGGCACTTACTAACATAAGTTGCGATTTCCGCCTTCATGTTAGGCCACCAATAGTGCTGCTTAATGTCCAAATACATCTTGTCCGAACCAGGGTGAATGGAGTATCGTGTCTTGTGGGCTTCCTTCATAACGGTCTCTCTAAATCCTCTGATTTTTGGGACCCAAATACGGTTCATGAAGTAGTATACCCCATTCTCCTTGACTTCTAGGTTCTTCTCCATCCCGCGCAATGCCTCACTAGTTCTATTTTCCGCTTCCATAGCCTCTGCCTGGACTGATGCAATTTGAGTGGCCAGATGAGACCGAATGGTTATCGAGTGCGTTTTCGTACGGCGATTTGTGTACTCCTTCCGACTTAATGCATCAGCTACCACGTTGGCCTTGCCTGGATGGTACTTGATCTCGCATTCCTAGTCATTTAGTAATTCCACCCATCGTCGCTGTCTCATGTTCAGCTCCTTTTGATTCAAGATGTGCTGGAGGCTCTTGTGGTCTGTGAAGATGGTGCACTTTGTACCGTACAGGTAGTGCCTCCAAATTTTTAGAGCAAAGACCACGGCTCCCAGTTCTAGGTCATGGGTCGTATAATTTACCTCATGCGTCTTTAGTTGGCGGGACGCATATGCTATCACTCTTCCACGTTGCATGAGAACGCAGCCTAGGCCCTGATTCGACGCGTCACAGTAGACTACAAAATCTTCTGTTCCTTCAGGTAGTGATAGTACAGGAGCGCTATAGAGAGCTTGCTTCAAGGTTTGAAACGCAATCTCTTGCCGGTCTGTCCATTTGAATGGCACGCTCTTTTGCGTAAGCAAGGTAAGCGGCTTGGCGATTTTAGAGAAGTTTTGGATGAATCTCCTATAGTAGCCTGCTAGGCCTAAAAACTGGCGAATTTCTGTGGGCGTAGTCGGAGTTGCCCATCCCTCCACAGCTTTGACCTTAGAGGGGTCCACATGAATTCCGTCTTGGCTAACCACGTGGCCTAGGAAATTCACACTCCGAAGCCAGAACTCACACTTGGAGAGTTTGGCGTAAAGCTTTTCCGATCGCAGAGTGTCTAGGATTTGTCGTAGATGCTGGCCATGATCCTCCTTGCTTCGTGAATAGACGAGAATGTCATCGATAAACACAATGACGAAGTTGTCAAGGAACGGTCGACAGATTCGATTCATTAGGTCCATAAATGCGGCAGGTACATTTGTTAGACCGAAGGGCATTACGACGAATTCATAATGTCCATAGCGGGTTCGGAAAGCGGTTTTGGGAATATCCTCTTCTCGGACCTTGAGTTGGTGGTATCCAGACCGTAGATCTATTTTGGAGAAATAACTAGCTCCTTGGAGCTGGTCGAATAGATCATCGATTCGTGGGAGTGGGTAGCGGTTTTTAACAGTGAGTTTATTCAACTCTCTGTAATCGATGCACATTCTGAAAGATCCGTCCTTATTTTTAACAAAGAGCACTGGGGCTCCCCACGGCGAGTAGCTAGGTCGGATAAATCCCTTGTCCAGAAGCTCACTGAGTTGGCTGGACAGTTCCTGCATTTCAGCAGGAGCCAACCGATATGGTGATTTAGCGAGAGGAGTCGCTCCTGGAACAAGCTCGATTCGGAACTCAACCTGTCTCTCTGGGGGTACTCCTGGAAGATCTTCAGGAAACACGTCCGGGAATTCACACGCTACCGGAATGTCTTGGATGTTAATTTCTTCTTTGGTCCTGTCCACTATGTGAGCCAGGAACGCCAAATTGTTCTTTCGCAGGTGTTTTTGTGCTTTGATGCACGAGATGAGGCGGAGATTCGTACTGGGTTTGTCTCCGTAAATCACTAGGGTTTCGTGATTCGGAAGACGAAGGCGAACGGCCTTCTCGCGGCACAAAATCTCAGCATGGTGGGGGCTTAACCAATCCATGCCGATAATTACATCGAAACTCCTAATTGATACTGGCATTAGGTCTATTCGAAAGACGTGATGGTTAAGGGTTAGGGTACATCCAGTGTAAATCTCCTCAGTGGATTCGGTTTTCCCATTGGCCATTTCTACCGTATATGTTTCATTTAGCCTCTGGGGTTGTTGTTTTAATAAATGTTTAAACTTCTCGCTCACGAAACTTCGTTCCGCTCCGGTATCAAATAAGATGCATGCATAAGTGTGGTTTAGGAGGAACGTACCGGTCACAACTGCGGGATCCTGGACTGCATCACTCTGACCCATAGTCAGTATTCTTCCTGCTCCTCTGTTTCCTGAGTTGTTGTTAGGGCAATCTCGGCGGAAATGCCCCGTCCTTCCACACCCGAAGCAGGTGTGGCTAGGCCCTGCATTATTGTCGCCGGCATTGGTGTTGTTGTTATTGCGGTAGTTGTTGTTGTTGTTGTTCTGGTTGTTTCCCTGACTCTGGTTCCTAGGAGGGTACGTCCTACAGAACCTTGCAGTGTGTCCCCTTCGGTTGCAACTTGTGCAGTAGAGTTCCTTGCATTCGCCGTGATGGTGGAGGCCGCACTTATTGCAACTAGGAAGATTACCGGAGTAGGGTCTTGAAGCATTTGAAGCAGCTGAGGCTGGAGCATGTGGTATGACTGGAACCGGTGTGGTGACAGTGTTAACTGCCACTGTTTGCTGCCTTTTTGAGGTCTCGGGGCCCTAACGCCCCTTCCTCTTGGGGTTCTTCCCTCTCCTACCATCACCCTCCTTTTTCTTCTCAGTCTCTATTGGTTTCTCGCCTCTTTTGTTGTTATGATCGTACAACCTCTTGGCCAATCTCTTCGCACAGTCAAACGTTTCAGGGTTCGCAGCTATCACATTCCCTTGAATGGGGGATGTCAGTCCCCAGATGAATCGTTCAACCTTCTTCCCTTCTGACGTGATCATACCCGGGCACAATAGAGATAACTCGCTGAATCTCGAGATGTAGGTGTCGATGTTAGCATTCTGCACCGTGAGGTTCCATAGTTCCTGCTCCATCCTTTGAATTTCGCCTCGGGGGCAGTACTCAGCCATTAACATTTCTTTCATTTCTGCCCATGGGATAGAGTTGGCGACAGGGAGCGTCATAGCTTCCACATGTCCATTCCACCAAGTGAGGGCTTGGTCCACAAAAGTGCAGGCCGCGAACTTCACCTTCATCTGCTCGGGGCATTCGCATATTTCAAACACCGACTCTATCTTCTCGATCCATCGCTTCAAGGAAATCACCCCTCCCGTGCCGTTGAAAGTTCGGGGTTTAGCGTTCGCAAAGTCCTTGTAGGTGCACGTTTTAGTGGGTCCTTGATTCGTCCCGTTGTTTGAACTTCCGGAGCCTTGCCCACTGCCTCCTCCGTTTTTCCCTCGGTGCAGTTGTGCCATAGCTGCGGTGACCGCAGCGGACACGGCTGCCTGGAAAGCAGTGGTGTCGACTTCGGGCGATGTTGGCTCGGGATTTCCGCGGGTAGTTCGGCGAGGCATCTTTCTGTCATGAAACGGAAAGATGTTGAGTGTATGTGGTCTTTGTGAGGTCGTGATCCTACTAGCTAGATGTATGGTACGAACCTAAACATTACTATCATCAAGCATACAATCGTAACTTCTCAACACTTAACAACTTGTAATAGCATAGCAAAACATATAAAAGTTTATTAATATTATCCGCGTTTAGTACAAGAAAATTTGCTCGTAAGAGCATACATAAGTAACACTAATCCGACAGCGTAACGGCTCCATGAGTAGTGTAGTCACTTAAACATAGAGCCGAAGTACATAATATAGTTCCTAATGTTCTACCATGGTAGGTCCATCTCTAATCGCAATGTGCTGCGTCTGGAGGTGGTGCCGAGATCATATGCCGAAATGTTGCGCCAGTAGCTGCGCCATCTCTGCCATGTCTCCAATAACTTCGTCCCTCTCGTGCTCTGCTCTCACCGCCCGAGCTTCCATAGCGTACAGCTGTTGTCGCAGCGCGGCGATCTCCGCTTCGAGAGAACGGTTCTCTCTTGGGGAATTCACTGGCGGAGCGGGGTGATCTGGCTGTGTCTCGATCTCACATGGTGGGACGGGGTCCTGATCCCCGACCTGACCTTCCTCGTCGTCGTCTTCGATCTCTCCAAACTCGTAGTCAGTGTCTACATATTCGTCGGGTTCGACACCGTGTGCTTCCCCCGGATTCTCTTCCGGTTCCTCCCCAAATGTCTCTTGAGCTACTAGAGCCGGATGAAGCTGGATACCCTGCTGCTCTTCCTCAGGCTCCTCCTCCTCTAGCCACCCGTTGTTTCCCTGGTTAGGGAAATAGGGGTCTCTAGGGTGATGAAAACCAGCCATGCTGTCTGCGCGAGCACGTAAATATGCTAACATTATTCCTAGGTTCTATGACTATTGTACAGACCAAGCAAACGTTCTCTTGTTGATGATAAAGGGTATAGTTTTAGGTTCCCTAGCTATCCCGATCTCATCAAGACGTGTGTTAGTTTTACTTTGGAGAGAATGTAGTTGATCAGGCTACATTCACTCCTTGGTATCACTAAGAATAGTCTCGAATTGACCGAGATACCAGCATTATTGTGTTTGATTCGGCGTTAGGCTCTTATTCCTAATGCAAGCAAGCGTGTTTTATTTACTTGTTTTGTTCAGAGTTCTGTTAGTCCCTCTTTTTGGTTTATAGTTGCATATCAATGTGTGGTTCGACATGCTAGTTCACTATAAACAAAGCTCTGATACCAACCTGTCACACCCCCGAACCAGACGGCGGAAACGTCTGGGGGCTGTCGTGACTCAATTGAATACCATAACATTGAATATATATGAAACATAACAACATTCGTCACCATGCATTAATATTGTACAACCAGTAGAGTTTACATGAAATACATTGTTTAAACATTACATTCCACAATAAATTGTTCGATTCGTACATAAATAAACTGCAAGCCATCACTGAATAAGATTTCCTTTGATTCACTGGTTCCCTGAGAATACAAGTATTTTGAAAAACGTCAACATATCAAATGTTGGTGAGTTCATAAGTTGTATTTGAAAACAATGTTTCGTATCGTTTGAAAACCACCAAAAAATCCGATATTTTCTGAAAATAGTATAGTCAAAAAGGTGTGAAGATCCATAAGTATGCTTGTTTGTTTTCTATACTTGTAAAATATTGTTTATTGAAATCGTATGTATTCTGAAATTGTATGTATTGAAAACCCTAGGAAAACCCGATGTTTTCCTAATTCTTTGAATTCCATGAAATTACTTTGAAACCATTACAACGCATAAAGTTATCATCACCAGACGACATTGGATTATTTTTGAGCATGATTATCTGCTACAAACACGCGTTACACAAACGACTAGTCCATAGCAATACTAACGATCCCGTAGGCGTCGTCCGTACTAATCACGTTATCCAACCGTCCTGACTACGTGTAGTCCCACATCCGAAGAGAAGGAGGACACGAAGGCCTCGACGACTCCATTAGCCGGTTGGGGATAAAAAGGTACGAGGGGTCCCAGACCCGCCTCGCAAAAAGGCAGACTCTACTAGCGACACTAAAGGACCCTTGGGGACCAGTAGTCTACAAGCCATTGAAAGTCCGGTTACGTCGTGTCGGATTGGTAAAACCCAACACTTCGTAAGATGAAGTCTTTGGGCCTTAAGATCAGGTCGTCGGGCTAGCTAGGCTCAACGAACAAGATTTTACACTTGTGGGGCCCAAAGATAGTGGTAGACGTCTGTGCACATTCGCATGTATAAAGAATTCCGAATCGTTATTTGCATGAATCGTAGTATTGTAGTATCATAGTATCGTCGTGTTAGTAGTTTCGGATTTTTATTGGTTCGAGACTGAACCAATTCGTTTAACAACGACTTTGGGTGCTGTAATGTATTGTATTTTGTCGGTAGTCGTACTACCATTACTTGGTCAAATTGTATGTATTGAATTAGTCTTGGAAATTTTCTGTTTTCAGCCCCTCCTTGTTTGTAAAATTTACTTTTTCAACCCTTTATTTAAAATACTTTCCGGTTTGGTCCTTAAATCAATTTTCTTGACATTTTAACACCAAAAATTATTGAAATAAATATTTTCCAGCATATTTTCATAGAAAACAGCTTAAGTCCCTGAAATTTCAGTTTTCTCGGTTATAGCCCTTCTTTTCGCAATTTTGACAGTTTTGGCCCAAATTGTAAAATTTTTGCAACTTTGGTCCTTTTTAAATTTAAAAAGCATTTTAAACCTTTGAAAAGGACTTGGATCACTTATGGTCCACTGTTTTACAGAAAATCACAGTTTTGGCCCTCCAAAACAGAAAAATTCGCATAATGGGCCTCATTGGGCCGAAATTTTCATTTTTAGCCCATTAAGCTTGAAATTTATGTTTTTAATCCTCTAATTGAGTATAATTCCAGAATTTGTTTTATGGAAACTGTTTTGACACACTTCATCCATCAGAATTCGTGAAATGTCAATTTGGGCCCTTAATTTTGTATTTTTCACATTTTTGGCCCAAAATTTGAGTTTTTAGCTTAAAGAAAATTGTTACTAAAACACTTAGCTATTTTTCTTGAAACACTTTGTATGTAGAAATACATTTCATGCTAAAATCATATAAAATAAGTTATATCTCGGTTTTGAGGAGTTTTATGGCTAGATCCAACATTAAAACACATAAAAGCATACATATAAGCATGGAAATCATACAAGGCATATAAACACATATAGATCTACACTTTCACTTGTATTCCCCCCCCCCCCCCCCCCACAAAACTCATAAAAACAGAAATTAGGGGGTATGAAGCTCACCTTGGGTGTGGGGGCTCGGTTTTGCAAAGAAAATGGAAGGAAAATGAAGTGTTTTTGGCCTTAGGTCCCTTCCTTGGTAGATCTCGAGTTTGAGATGGTTCTAGGGTGCAAGATCATGATTTTTGCATAGATTAGGAAAGGATTTTGATAAAACAAAGAATTTAGTTCATAGATTCAAGCAACTCTTACCTTAGATGAAGAATTTTGTGGAGACTTCCTCTTGAATGCCTCCTAATTTTCGAGATTTTTGGAGAGGGGAGAAGGGAGTGTTCTTGAGTGATCTAGAGAGAATTTGAGAGATTTGTGAATGTGTGTATGTGTGCTTCGGCCGAGAGGGAGAGAGAGAAAGGAGTGAGGTGATCTTTGAAGTGATACTTGCATGGGAAAAGGGAATATCTTGCATGGAAATCCTATGGACAATAATGAGGTGGCATGGGAAAGTCAAACCCTCCTCTTGGGCTTGATGTGGGCCGAAAACATGGAAGGAAAAGGAAATTTTTGGGCTTTTTGCTCCCAAGCCCAATATTAGTGTTAGTTAGGGTGTGTTTTATATCTAAAAGAATGTGGTAGGATTTTTACATTTTTGTTGGGCTAGATAGGTTATTCATGGAGCAAAGTTTTTAATTCATTTCATTCTAGGCCCAACATGGCCCAAAATGTTGAAATAAATTAGTGTGGGTCCAATTAGAGCCCAATTAGGGTTCTAAGCTCATGATAATCTAATTGGAAGCTTATTGGTCCATGTGGATCCAATATGGGAGTCCTAGTCCAAAATGGACTTAAACAAGAACTTCTAGGGTTTCCAATTGTTTGATGATTATTTGTAGCACTTGTATGATGTATTTGATTGAAGTTTTTGATTCATAATAGCTTGAATGTATAGATTACATGACACAAAATTTCCAGTTGTGACAAGAAACAACTCTCGAAGCTACTCGTGCAAAAAAAGAAATGAAAAGGTTGTCAACACCGGAGCATAATAACATGTATGAGTCAATCTTTGGGACACGTGATCGGGCTTATGATTAGTAAATGCTCAATTGGTCCTAAAATGCCAAATTCAATAAAGCATAAAAAGAATATAAAACTTCAGTGTCCTAAGCCTTTCAGCGCTCTAAAAGCGCTCTTTTTCATTCCCTTTTATATACCCTGCTTGGGGATATAGTTTCTAACTATACTTACGGGTCTTTGCGTGTTGACTTCAGTCCCCAAGAAAAATGTCTTAGAAGCCTTTCACGGTAATAGATCGGGAGATGTCCCACAATAGAAAAGTCAAGGACAAAAATATAAAGAATAATCCTAGCAAATAAATTGATAAGAGTATTATGTGTTATCTTAGTTTTTGT
The DNA here is from genome assembly GCF_051521515.1 of Lactuca serriola. NCBI lineage: Eukaryota > Viridiplantae > Streptophyta > Magnoliopsida > Asterales > Asteraceae > Lactuca > Lactuca serriola. The sequence goes on from NC_136408.1 coordinate 238,601,932, forward strand.
AAAAAAAAATTATTATGAAGTTAATATGTGGCCTTTGGGATTCAAATAAGTAAACTCTGAGGGGTGATCCACACATATTCGCCTAAAGCTGAATCGTTTGGGACTGATTGGGTTGAAAGTTCGTTACACAAGTTCCATAGACAGTCATGAACTTAATAATAACAGAGTATAGATATATATATATATATATATATATATATATATATATATATATATATATATATATATATAGAGAGAGAGAGAGAGAGAGATATTCAAATAAAGCTAATATGAGGCCTATGAGGTTCGGGCAAGTTAACCCGAGGGATCTTTTTAAATCTAGCACACTAAGGTTATCTGGTCTGGATGTGCTGCTTGGAAGCGCGTCACATGGATTTCAAAGAAAGTCTTGAGCATTATTTGTAGGAAACTGTAAATAGATGGTTTGTATATATTTGTGTTTATAGTTTAATTGAATAATATGTTTAGAAAAAATGCTTGGCTACCAAAAGATTCCATTGGACTTGGACTTGAACTTATGACATTGAGACTGACTGTTAATTACTCTGACTAGTGTATGTGGTTTGAAATGTGTAATCAATCTTATTAAATTTTACGAAATTCTAAGAAAAGATTGTTTAGAAGAAGATTGTCGTAAATCAACAAATAGTTGGAGTCGATCAATGTTATATTTTGTAAAACAAAGATGATTGAGCATATTTTTGTCACATATATTTTCACTGGAGTCATACCATAATATGTTCCATGAATTGACTTGATGTTTCTAAAAGTGAACAAGTGTTGTGATCTTTGATTCTGTTGAGTTGCATTAGGGATGGCCAAAGTCTTATTTTTATTGTTATATAATATTTTGTGACTAAAGCCAAGTTGACTCAAGGGACGACAAGTACATTCTCAACTATGTTACGAAACGAGGTTAATTGGGTTGGATCTGTTTCATATTTGTATTGCTTATTGCATTAAGTTTCAAAAGTTTTGGTTTTAATTTTTTATTTCTTTTCTCATATTTTATTTTCTCCGGCCTAAATCTTTTTTGTTCTTTCTTAGAGACAAGAAAGGCTCAAGCTTGGGGAGATTTATTAGGTGCATTTTCTGAACCCATTTTTTTATTTTATTCCATAAAAGTGCATTACATTTAGGTTTAAACTCATGCATTTTGCATGTTTTTCGGGATTTTTCATGAGGCAATTCCATTCACATGTTTTTGTGATATTTTAGGAACTTTTGGAGGTAGGATATTGTTTGAGGAGGTAAATAAGAGTTACAGACAAATTTTCGGGACCTCCGGAACACCGAGGAGGAAGATATCAAAGAATTAAAATTTTTGGCTTTTCAGAGATTTACATGGCCATATAAATGGAAGCCTAGTTGCAAAATCCGTGGACTATGTAACAAATACTAATTGTGATATTTCAGGGACTTTCAATTGAATGTTTGATTCTAATTGTGATTCTTATTGACCATTTAAATTAGGGCTAGGTCATTCAAGTTACCTAATTGCAAAATCCGTAATTATTTTGTGAATTAGACTAAGTAACAAATACTAAATTGTTTTCCATTGAATATACTCTTACACTCCTGAGCTTGTGAGGAGTATTGGGTGATGTTGGGAACATTCACATAAATCTTATTGCAACCTTTTGATTTCTATCTAAGAGCATGTTCAGACTTAAATTAGAGGTTAGGTTATTTTCAAAGAGCTTGTTTTGAATTTGCCAACGTGGTGAATGGGAAGTGTTAGATCTTGTTAACGCTTTCGAGTACCAACTTAGGTGGAATTGAGTAGATATCATTTCATCCTTGGAATCACATTGTTAAATTGCCTTGCATAGAGTTGGAGTTCTCACAAATGCTGATTTGTTTCATTTAATTGATCATTTACTTACATCTTTGTCTTCTTGTTTAAATCATTGCATACCAACCCCCCATTTATGTGACCATTATTGTACCTTCCGCAAAAAGGTATAAACATTTGTTCCGTGTCTCTGAGGATCGACCCTGATTACATTGTATTACATTTTTAGTGCAAAGTAGTAGTGTTTTTGGAGTCATTTGTACCCGTTTATTTGTTAGGTTTGACACGCCTAACATGACATCAGCCCAAAATATAAATCTGATGGCTAACACGGCCCTAACTATCTAATGTCCAAATATGGGCCAGAAACTGAGAAGCCCAAAAGCTGAATCCCACCTACTGAGTACGTGGGGCATACTCAGCTCGTACGCTTAGCGTACTCTCTTTTGGGCTAGTACGTGAAACGTACCAACTTGGTACTTCCATCGTACTCCCCAGTTTACCACCCCACTCCATTAAGCACTTAATCCATTAAGGCTTCAAGCCAAACTCTCAAATTTGTTTCTATAAGAAAACTAATCACCAAAAGTTGGCAACTTTACACATACGCATGTTTAATGGGGCTCAAGAGATCAAAAAGAGTTTAACAAAAGTCCTAACACATCATGGTTCAAGTTACACCATACAACTTGCATTTTTATGTATAAGAGGACCAGAAAAAGCCTAGATCTACCACCAAAACTTCCAGAATGAGTTAACAAGCTCATCAATAACTCCAAGGAAATAAAAATCATAAAATAACAACATAACTAGATCTAGCTTCATAGATCATGAAGATGTAAGCTTTTACTTCAAAAAGCTTGCAAATTATGAGTTATCCCGGAATCTTCAAGCTCACGAGACTTCTCTAAATGGTCCTCTTCATATTCTCCTTCATAAATAACCAATAAACACTCTCTAAGGCTCAAATATCATGGACACATGACCAAATGAGGCTATCATAATGTTTAAGTAGGGTGCAAACTTTAAAAAATAGTATTTCATTAAAGCCCACGTACGCCATTCGTACTTTATGGCCAGCGTACGTGGATGGGATCCGTGATTAAATTCCGGCTAGTACGTTATGTGTACCACCTTGTACGCCCTACGTACTAGCTTAAGGTCCCAATTGCAAACTTTTTGATTAACAAGGGTTAATATGAAAGTTACAAAATTCAAGTGTTACAATCTACAAATGTTCAACACTGAGCGGCTATTTGGCAATATCTGAATTTTTAAGATACTTGAATTTTGAAAGAGGGTCTAAATTTTTAAGATCTGAATTTGAACATGTTGTTTGGTGGGAACCTCTGAATTAATGTGCTAAATTATAAAGATGACCATTTTACCATTATGTATTATATTTTTACCAAATTCAATGTTTATGTTTATATAATAAGCAAACAACTTCTTGAATAATTATAAAAATATATATTTAAACACCATACACAATCCAAATTAAACATAAATCAAAATTAAACAAAAAAACCAATTCAAACATAAATAATTGACAAATCTATCCAACTATAGCAATCATTGTTTTGGATGACATTGCTTTAACTAAAAGGATTTTTTGAAATACAATGCTCTAATAGGAAGACGTGAAAGTAGTCTTTAATACACTACTTCTTTCAACTCACAAATGTCTTGCATTATATAAGCTTTTGATATACTTTCTGCTTTCCAAAGGCCTGCTCTTTTTGAAGGAGTTGTTTGGCTTGTCGTATGACTCATATCATTGTATATTCCTACAATCAGTTGTAATGTATAAGTAGGAGCTGTTTAGAGTTCTTGATTTTATCCCCTACCTTTTATCAATTTCTTGTGCTTATTGTCTGACCTCTAGATCCCTTGAATCAATGAATCAATGATATGAGTGACGATAACAAATTTTTAAGAAGGAAGAACATTTGAACAAAAAAAATATCTGGTAATGTTGACAAAGAATTCATCAAACAGGATTCCATATCATATTTCAAATTTCATACCATCAGATTTATCAAGCATCATAACATAAGGCTTCACATTTCACATAATCAATATTGTCAAAGAAAACACAAAAAAATCAGAAACTTCCAATCGAAAATCAAAATCATTATGTTATTCACATAATAATTAACAATTGATATCAGTATTAGAATCGAGGCATCTGATTTATAGAGAATCGGATGTTAAACCTTGAAATTGATTGCAGATGTCAAACCTCGAAATTGATTGCTCAGGACATCAAATCATGAAATCGATTGCTCCAGAGTGATGGTTGACAGAAACAATGATAGATATGGTGGTAGAGGCATCAACTATGGGAGGGGTATAGGTGCGGTGTCGCCGAAGAAGGGGGGAAGAAATAAGGTTCTTAAATTGATTATATAAAATCAATTTGAGAAAAAATCTTACCTGATGATGTTGTTTCCAAGTTTTGACGAAGCTGGAGGCAAAAGGGTTGGCAGCAGTGACTAGACCGGAGGGCAAATGGTGGAGGCGCAAGGTGTGCACGTAGAGAGAAAAAGGTCGAGGTGGAGGTCTGTTCATGAATAGAGGGAACGGTGGGTAAAAAAGGAACAAGGTCTCTTTTTTTTTTTTCAGACTTCACTATATAACAAAAATATTAAAATCGTGATGTTATTCACATAATCAGTAACAAGTGATATAATAAACTTCCAATCCAAAATCAAAATCATAAAAGTCAAAAACTTCCAATCCAAAATCAAAATCAAGATGTTATTCACATAATCAGTAAGAATTGATATCAGAATTAGAATCAAGGGATTCGATTTATAGAGAATCGGATGTCAAACCTTGAAATCGACTGCAGATGTCAAACCTTGAAATCGATTCCTCCATACATCAAATCATGAAATCGATTGCTCTAGGGCGATGGTTGACGAAAGCAACGATAACTATGGTAGTAGAGTCAATAACTAAGGGAGGGGGTTATAGGTGCGGTGTCGCCGACGAAGGGAGGACGAAACGGGGTTCTTAAATCGATTTGAGAAAAAATCTTACCTGGTGATGTTGTTTCCATGTTTTGACGAAGCGGGAGGCAAAATGGTTGGCGGCGGTGACTGGACCAGAGGGTAAATGGTGGAGGCGGAAGGTGTGCACATTGAGAGAAGAAGGTCTGTTGGATTTTTGTCTAAGTCCATAACTATTTTGGTATGTACTTGACCTGATGGTGCTTGGTCTTTTTGGGTTGCCTTCACCAAAGCAACTTGATAGGATGAATTATGGAGAGAGAGGATTAATTATTATTTATTAATATATTATAAGAATAATATATTAAAGGAGAAATCATATTGTTTAATTAATATTAGTCAAGAATTAATAAGAATTAATATTGTGGCTAAAAGACATTAATTAAATAAAGGGGACTAGAACTTTCAATTGTGTCATAGTTGAATATTGGGCTAATGGACTCCATAGAGGATGGAGTGGATGAATTCTATGCGGAAACCCATTAGAAATCGTCCAAGGCCTCTAAAGAGGGAGTGCATGGGTTGCTTAGGGCCTAGGCAGTCAAATTAGGGTTTCCTTATTAGATAACCCTAATAGACTCACTATTTAAGGACCCCTAGGGCACCAAAAACGTGGTCAACTGATTCCTTAGGGTTTGTACACATTTTTGGGTGCATCCTCTCTTCTCATTCTTCATCCTCTTGCTCTTGGTGTTTGTGAGCCATTAGAGGAGTGACACTTGTGACTCTAATCTTTCTAAAGCCATTACAAGGTGGATTTGAGACTGTTATCGCTACATAAAAATCAAGGTAAGATCTAAACCCCATTCTTATGTTACTATGATTAATTGTATGCTAGATCTAGGGTTTTTGGCTTTGGATATTCAATTGTATGTTCAATAGACAAACTAGATCCAAAAGCTATTAGGGTTTGCATGTACACCATAGGAATGATGTTTTGCTCATAACCCATCGCGGTATCAGAGCCATGGCTGTTTGTTTGATGTATTTGATGCTATTGTGAATTATCCTTGCTTATAGATCGAAATTTAGGGTTTCTTAGGGTTGAACTCACCGAGTCCATAGGTGAACTTGCCGAGTCCATGCCTGACTCAATGGGTGAGCTGGTTAGATAGAGGGAAAATCGAGATTTTGTGCTCTTTTGGCTGAGGGATAGTTACCAAAACATTTTTTATTGATATAAATCAGATTTTTATGATATCGGGTGATTATCTTTGTCAAAATTAAAGATAACTTCATATTAGTTAGATAATTATTTCCTTATATGATTAGATTTAATTATTTGAATTATTTGGTGAATTATCTTGCAAGAATTTAGACTAGGTCAAATTAGATAACCACCAATTAATTGTTAATTGCCTTATTTAAATTATGTGATCTAGAATATTCTTGATAATGTTTGGAAAAGTTTCAAATTAATCCCTTTAGGTTTTATAGTTTAAATTTGATCTTAAAAGTTTTGTTTTTGAAATTTAAATAAGTTAAACCCGTATGTTTTGAAATGTTTCAAAACTTGCCCTCAAGTTTTGGAATTTAAAAGTTGATTTAATGTTTAATTTAGAAATGTTAAATTCTAAAACCCGAGTATTGTTTTGAAAAGTTCAAATCACACCCTTATGGTTTTATTAATTAATTAAAGTGTATAATTAAAGGAGATTTAATAAATCCATAAAGTTGTGGTTCACATTTAGTTAAATTAAAAGTATAATTTATTAAATTAGACCACCTAGTATTTTAAAAGTCTAGTATTATATATGAGTAAAGTGTCAGTCTTACCATTAGTAGGCCTCATTCACGAAGCTGGTCTATAAGGGTTGTTTAAGGAAATTGCCTAGAAAATGGCGACTGAATGGGTATCCACTCTTACCCACCACACTCTTGACTACTGGAGGGTCGTTAGCCGAACGGGTAGGATAGGACAGAAACCTTCCATTATAAGTATAATAAAGTACAAAAGCAACTAAATGCTTTTACAAATTCCCAATCTTAGTTACTTTAGGCAAAAGTGAATTGATGCAATTCCATGAAATTACACTTTGTACCCTTGCGAAGACGTTAGTGGAGCATGTGTGGTTAACCAGCACACTAAATGATTCTAAGCAAAGGTAACAAAGGGTGACTCAATGTTTGTCATAGTTCGGTGGAGCATGTGTGGTTAACCGGCACATCGAATAGGTGACTGTAACATTTGGGGGCACCATGTAAGTTTGCATGGTTATTCACACCCTGTTTTGTGATCCTCGGCATCCCAGTCACAAATCGAGGGGCATATCGAGATTTAAACATGCCATTGAAAAGTTCAATGAATCTCAAAAGATCTAGGAATTTTCAATAGATTTAGAACTTAAATTTCATTTTCGTTTTTCATGGTGGAAATTGGTAAATCATCATTTAGCTACCTTCAAATATTCTGCAACTAGATTACAACATCCCTCTTCTAAGTTGTAGAGAATTGTGTTGGATCCTAGCCTCGATGTTTCATTTGGGTGTCACATCGAGGATTCTAATCAACTTAACTTGAATTTTTTCTCCTGTTTTGTAGATGTCAAAGTATGACAACTATTGTCTTCCCAAATCCCGTGGAACAAGCTTTCCACATGAAGATGATATTCCACGATTCGATCGAGGAACAAGAGATCATGCTTCACTTCCTCCACCTCCTTCAATTATTCTCCCTAACCCACTAGTTCGAAGGCTTGAAAAGTTCAAGCTCACTCAAGCCCTTTTGGAAAGTAAACATGAAGAAGGAAAGTCAGTGTGTGCACACGTCCTAGAGATGAAGTCACACATTTATAGGTTAAGAATGTTGGGATCCGTTGTCTGTGAGGAGCTGGCTGTTAATTGGGTTCTTCAGTCGTTTACTGACTCATATAGTATGTTCGTAAGAGAGTACTATATGATGAACCATGATGTGACCCTCATCGATCTCAACTATATGCTAATTGCTGCTGAATCAGCAATGGTTTGGCGCACTGGAAAAACAAAGTTGATTGGTGAATCTGCCTTCTAGACCTCTATGGATATAGGAAATGGCAACGAAAGGCATGCCATGATCGAAAGGTTAGATCATAAGAGAAAGGCAAAGTCTGAAGTAGTTTCGTGTGTTGATCCAAAAGAGTCAATTTGCTTCTATTTCCAAGAGAAGGGACATTGGAGACGAAGTTTCCCTATTTACCTGAGAGATCTAAGAGATGGGAGAGTCAAGACGTATGATTCCACTTCAGGTAAAATCCATTAACTAACTATTTTAAGTTCCTAATCTAGATTCTTAATACATGATGTGATAAGATTACAATTGATGTTTTGTAGGATTGATGAAAAGAAAGGAAGCTTAAGGGAAGAAGTGAGCTGAATCTAATCGTGAAGAAATGGATTTCGATCGCATTCACTACTAGAAAAACAGCCTTTTACGACGCTCATTGTGTGTCGTAAAAGGCTCAGACGACGCGCAAATGCGTGTCAAGGAAGGCCCTGTCATAAAGAGAGACGACGCGCATTTACGACGCTCATTTACGACGCGCAATTACTACGCACTTTTATGACACGCAATGCGTATCAAGAAAGGCCCTGTCATAAAGGAAGACGACACGCATTCGCATGTCGTAACCTTACGACGCGCGTGTTAATGACACGCATTGCGTATCAAGAAAGCCCCTGTCAAGAAAGGCCATGTCATAAATGAAGATGACACACATTTTTGCGTATCATAATTTTAAATGTTTAAAAAAAATATTATATATAGATTTACTTATTTTCGAATTAAATTTGTATTTAATGTTTCATAATAGAAAATAAAATATCATATACAAAAAATAGAATCCACTGCATAAATTTAATGTCATACAAATAATCGTTTGAACGACTAAGGGGATCCGATTGTACATTGTTATTAAGAAAATGGAAGTATATTGTTATAGTTAGAAAATAAATGAGAGTACAATGCGCTACGTTTGGTTCGTCTCATATAGTTTCCGTCTTCAAGATTGCTATCCAATAAGCTTTTAGTATTCGCATGTAGAAATTCCATTGCAAAATGCACACCTGAGAGCTCACGTCCAGGAACAGGGAGGTCTCGTGGCTTTGTTGCCCCCATTGCTAAAATAACCGCATCATTCTCTTCGCGAAGGCGTTCAATTGAGTACACGGGATCGGTTCCTATTTCCAGGACAGAGGAACTGCAAAATAGACAAGAGGGTATTTATGTCTTTTTGCAAGTTTCTTCATATAATGAAGAAACAATCTAATATTTTTATAAACTAAGGAAATGCTCAAAATAGATAAGACTGAATAAGCCTTTTAAGGCAATTTTCAACGATGAAAGTGACGAGGGTATTTACGTGTTTTTGGGTGGAACAAAATATTACAACTAGATATTTGAAAATTTCCTTACACAAATCATTCCAAGATGGTCACCTGAAATTGGAGCCACTCCAATATTTGAATACAAGAGAGGTGTCAATTACTCTTGTGTGAACTGTCTTCAATGCGGCATACAAAAGTTACACAAGGGCAAATTCGTAAAAAGTCCAACTTTCTCAATTAAGTCAAGATAGAGACCAAGAAAATACTTCATGTATTAATCAATTCAACCCTGAAAACATTAATCAATTCAACCCCGTTTTTAAGTGCTTTCACAACCTCCCAAAACCACACAACAACACTAGAACCTACTCTGTATCCTGTGTATTCAGCATTCACCTTCAGATCATCCACTGCATTAAAAACAGTTAATAAGGCAAGGTTAAATTTAATCATGTAATTATGTTTATAATTTTTTTAAATATACTCACAAAGGAGGCAAAATAAAGGATCTATATTGCCAAATTACTATGCATTCCTACTGTAACAGCCCGAAATTTCAAATATTGATATAATTATGATTTTGGGGGTGTTTTAAGAGGGGACTCAGCGAGTTGGAGCCTAGACTCGCCGAGTAGGATCGCAGACCGGGTCGCGGGTTCGCGACTGGACTCGACGAGTCCGATATGGACTCGGCGAGTCTACGCTGTTTAGCGAAAACCCTAACCGTTCAGGTTTGGGTCGTATATAACGCACTTTATGCCGTCATTGTCCGTCTTTTAGTCTTCTGAGAAGAACCCTAAGCGGCTGTGGGCATCTAGAGCAAGATTGAAGGCCATTGGTGATTTGAAGAAATTGTGGTGCAAGGAGGAGGGGAGTCTTGGCTAAAGGAACTGCAAGGGGTTCGAATTCTGAGGTTTGGGAACACAGAGAGTGCGTTATTCAGGTAATATTTCGGATCATTTCTGTTATATTGATGTGTGTATGGATCTAGGGTTTATGGAACCCATTTGGTGATTAGATGGATTATTGCCTTGTTACCCAAACGACTATAACCCTGTATTAGGACCTTAGAGGTCCAGAAGGTCCCATGCTTGTGTATTTCGGGACGATACTTATCTCAGGAAGCAGTTTGATCGACTGCATGGCATGGACTCGACGAGTCTGATGAACAGACTCGGCGAGTAGCTTGGAGATTGACGGGGACTCGTCGAGTTGTTCTTCAGACTCGGCGAGTTGAGTCGGGGTGGCCCCGCGATTCTTCCAGGAGTAACTCGTCGAGTAAAAGGGGATACTCGACGTGTAGAAAGGGTGTCTTGAGGAATCGGTGAGTTGAGGGCGAGTGGACTCAGAGTGGTTGAACTCGGCGAGTCTTGGGGTGACTCGGCGAGTTAGGTCGCGCGTTGAGTGAAGTTCTGAGTATGGGGACTCGGCGAGTCATAGGGTTGACTCGGCGAGTAGGGTCAGTCAGGGGTTGACTTTGACCTTGTCTTTGACCAAGGATTGACCAGTGGTTTCAGGGGTATTTTGGTAATTGTTGTTTATTGTTTGAGTTCAGTGCATTGGTGATTGTCCAGAGGTGGAGATCGTATCAGTGATCGGAGCAGCTTGAGCTATCTGTTCAGTCGGCAGTTTCAAGGTGAGTTATCCTCACTATATCGATAGGGTTTATGGCACCAAGGCCAACCTTTTTATCGGATGGAAATCCGGGTAATTGCCAGTTGATATGTTGTGGGCCGGAAGGCAATACATGTTTTGGGCCGGAAGGCATTACTATGTGGACCGAAAGGTCATGGCCTGGAAAGGCGTATGTTTGTAATTAGTATGTTGACTGATTCCTATGATTATGTTATGCTAGTGACTGGTTAGTCCGGTATCTTGATTAGAGTAATGCTATGTTATGTGACCTGTTGATCAATTGCTAACTGTGAACTGTTATATGATTATGTGTTATGCGTATGATTGCTAGATCTAGGGTGTGACCCAGTACGCAGGGTCGTTCTATGATTTGTATGCATTTTATGCTATGGGCCGGAAGGCAATATGTTATGGGCCGGAAGGCAATATGTTATGGGCCGGAAGGCGATATGTATGGACCGGAAGGTCGTGTCCTAGAAGGGCGTATATGTGGTTGGTATATTGGGGGTATCTCACTAAGCTTTCGGGCTTACAGTTGTGGTTTTATGTTTCAGGTTCTCAAGAGTCTGTGGCAAGGCAAAGGCATGATCGTACCGTTCCCCGCGTTGGTGTTTTATGATATGAACCTGGGAAATTACTCTGCTTAATAATGTATTGAAAACCTTTTTGCAACAATGTTAATAAAATGGGTGATTTTGAAAAGTTTAAATTGTTTTGAAATTTTGGATGTTACAAGTTGGTATCAGAGCCTTGGTTTGAGTGAATTGGGGAAACATTCGTGTGACCCCAGTCTCAAATCGAGGAGGATTTTAAAATGAGAAATTAAAATGGTTTTCAGATTTGGTAAAAGGAGGACGCGGAGGTACGATCAGCCGGAGCCAGTAAGTAACCCCAAGATACCATACCTGATATTTGTTTATTTGAGCTTGATAGAACAGCATGCTAGGGTTAGGCTAGGGATCTTCAGGAATTCATGATAATGTTGCCTGATATGTGATGCCTGTAGCCTAGGGTCCCTTATGGGATGATTCTCAGTGTTCCTCTAGTGGTGAGGGTCGATAGTTGTTATGCATGTTCCCTAGGGTATTGTGGTAGTACTTCATACAAATATGGCTAGGTGTGGAAGGTAGTATGGGCCCGTACTACTGAAAGCACAGGACCCATACGCGTATCAGGGAAACCATGGTCTCTAGGGTAGGGTTGCGAGAGTTGGATCCCAGGATTTTGGGAAGTGTCTGAGACTGGTAGGGTGCCTTCACTACGGAGATCTCGAGGCATGATGATAGTGGATCCGGATCAGGATCGGGAGCTGGAGAGCGAGTTCCGGGTGGATCAGTGTCGTTGAAGGGTTATCGATCGGACGAGCACGAGCGAGCGGGATGCGAGGATTCGTGAGATCCTGCGTGATGGGGTTGCTGCATTGTTCCAGGCTGATTTGCCGGAGTTGTTTGGGTCGATCAAGACCGCCATGATTGAGTATTTCGACGAGCGATATGCGGCTCTCGCAGAGACGGTTGCCGCGGCGGCTACAACGGCTGTAGCAGCGGCGAGGGGAGGAGCTAGTCGGGGTTTTCAGTATCAGGACTTTTATTATACGAAGCCTCCCACATTCGATAGGGTTCAGGACCCGATTGTTGCTATGAGATGATTATCAGATGTGGAGGGGTAATTCTCCACGAGTTTATGCCCTGCTGATCAGAGGGTGAGGTGTGCTCTAAACCTGTTGAGGCTAGGAGCGAAGGATTTATGGAGATTGACACGGGATCATATTTCGACGCGCAGAGGGCTGCGGTTTCAGGGGATCAGTTCAGAGAGATGTTCAGTACTCACTATGTTCCGCGAGATGAGAGGGAGAGATTGGCTCGGGAGTTCCTCGAGCTGAAGCAGGATTTGGAGTCGGTGACTGAGAGCACCAGGATGTTTATTGAGAGGGAGAAGTTTTGCCCTGAGTTCGCTTCGGAGCAGGCTCAGATGTCCCGATATCTGAGTATGCTCAAAGGGGATATCAGACAGTTCGTGTCTGCGCAGAGGTGCGAGACCTTGTTGGTGTTGCAGGAGGCCGCCATGTGGCGTGAGTTAGAAGTTGAGTTACAGTTGCGTGAGCTGAGGCAGGCCCCGATGCAATCGCAGTCGGCGCCGAGACGGTCCAGGACCGTAGATATTAGAATGGGGGGGGATCGGAGCGGCCACACTTGTGGGAAGTGTGGGAGGGATGGCACTGGAGCTTGTTGGTCCGGTGGTGCATGCCGCAAGTGCGGAAAAGAGGGGCACTATGCGCGGGACCGTCGGCAGTCAGTGCCGATTCGGGATTCGAGGGTTGTTATCATTGTCAGTAGACTGGACATTTGAGGGTAAACTACCCACAACTTTCTGCAGGACCGGTGCAGGCTCTAGCACCGGCCACCTCGAGGAGTTTAGGAGGAGGATAGGATGGAGCGGAGCCCCAAGGGCTCAGAGTCGTGCTTATCGGCTTACGGCAGAGGGAGGCGGAGCAGTGCCGGAGGCAGCTGCGGGTATGAGGCTTTCTTGATGTCTTGATTGCCTTGCGTTGATTGTGGTGTATTGTTCGTGCTGGTATCTTGTGTGGATTTCGATGCGGTATTCGTTATTTTGCGGGTTGGGCATGGTTATGGATTGGTACTTCAGGTTTTCGCTTTGCCAATCGTTGTTCCCTGATGGGTTGGTATGGTTATAGTTTGGTGTTTTGGTGCCGGTAGCCTCGTGCAGTTTTCGATGTGGTATTCATCCTTTGGCAGGTTGTGGGTTTGGTTACGGGTTATTGTTGGGAATTATGTTGGTTATCGTTCGTGAGGGTTGTTAGTGGATATGCGGCACTGGGTTGAATGTCGGGTAGCATCTGCAGTCGTAGAGTGGATAATTGAAAGACCAGATTTTTTTAGTGGATTGATCAGGGAAGAGATGTGTTTGGCTGAGGGTTGCTTATGCTGGTGGGAAGCAGTCAGTGTGTAAATGTTCTCTTTGTGCAGGATTGTTCTGAAAGGTCATTAATGACGGTCGGTGGCAGTTAGTCAGTGTTTTAGTGGGGGGAGAATTGGAGAATTCTCCAGGAGATCGATGAGTATGTGAGGGTGCTTAGCTGTTGGGATGCAGCAGTGTTTGTCAGCTCAGAGTATAGGCCGACGAGAGCGGGTGTCGGGTATGCGGGGCGGGATACAGACCTAGGGCATTTGATTGTGGAGGCCTGAGAGGAGGCCGGGATCAAGCTTGAGTAAGTAATCGGGGTTATGCGATCAGAGTATTGGTATGTTTGAGGTACGTGATGGGTTGTACTGTATTAATCCCACGGGATTATGTTGTGCATGTTTCTAGAGCTGGAACCGGAAGGTTCCCAGAGTTAGAACCTGAGGGTTCGCAGAGTTTGGGTGTACGGACCCACAGAGATATAGCCTCGAGTGGCTAGTATGTGTTATGAGAGTCGGTCCAGTCATGCTGGAGACTCTGTTGGTATTGTTGGATCAGTCTGAGATTGCGGATTGTGTATGTTGCAGTGTGATTGCATTGGAAGGTCTGGCCCCGGGTTAGTGATCTTGTTTAGCTGAGGCAGTGAGTTTGATGAGTGGAGAGAGTGCATGGGATTGAGAGCCCCTGCAATGAGAACCAGAGTATGTGAATAGCAGTTACGCAAAAAGGGTGGTGTCGATTGGGGCAAGCACCGTCGCACCGGTTGGAGTGGCATTATGGCCAAGAGGGTCCCTTGGAAGGAAAAGAGAAAGGTGTGTAACTCCGAAAGGGAGTGCAAGTTCACGAGAATGAAAGCTGCAGAGCAGAGTTATGGTTAGAGTATTTCGAGTATGGCTTAGAGCATCGTGTTCGCGGCAGCGAAGTAGGAACCCATCCGGTTTGGGGATGTCTGTTGAGGCTCGGAAGGGATGCAGGGGGAGAGAGAATCTTAAATTCTCAGTGTGATTCTGATCAGAGTGTAGGGTGGATGTAGTGGTTCATCTTGGGAGATGTTCAAGGATATCATCAGTGTATCGGGTCTTCTAACCTGCGGGTGTTGGGGTTAGTTCAGCATGTGTATGTGATGACAGGAGGAGAACTTGTGAGAGTTGCTCTGAGAGTGAGAATGGATCTCTCAGTCAGTCCGGAATGGACGAAGTGGGCTTTGGATCGGGGATCCGGTGGTTCATGGTTTCCTAACCCTTATGGGTCGAGTGATTGTTGAGATTTTGAGCAGAGTTGCATCTTGGGTAATTCTTGGTTACAGAGAGTGATGTGCAGTACAGAGATCGTGCTTCGGTCAACAGAGCAGATTCGACAAAGCCAACAAGAAAGTTATGCAGACAGACGCCGGCCCGAGCTTGAGTTTCAGGTCGGTGACTTCGTTCTCCTGAAGGTCTCTCCTTGGAAAGGAGTGATTCGATTCTGGAAGAGGGGCAAGTTGGGGCCCCGGTATATTGGACCATTTCGTGTGATTGCAAGGATAGGCCGGGTAGCCTATCGGTTGGAGTTGCCAGCGGATTTGAGACAGCTCCACGATATTTTTTTTCATGTGTCGCAACTGAGGAAGTATATACCGATGAGTCGGCAGTGGTTCCATTAGAAGACATTCAGGTAGATGCAAGCCTGAATTACACCGAGAAGCCAGTGGTCATCAGAGAATGGAAGATCGAGGTTCTGAGGAATAAGGAGATACCTCTGGTATTAGTTCAGTGGCAGCACCGGAGGGGAATCGGAAATGAACTGTGATCTGGAACGTGATATGTGGGAGCAGCATCCGGGGCTATTTTTCAGAGTGAGACTTCGAGGGCGAAGTCTAGTTCTAGTGGGGGAGAGTTGTAACAGCCCGGAATTTCAAATATTGATATAATTATGATTTTGGGGGTGTTTTAAGAGGGGACTCGGCGAGTTGGAGCCTAGACTCGCCGAGTAGGATCGCAGACCGGGTCGCGGGTTCGCGACTGGACTCGACGAGTCCGATATGGACTCGGCGAGTCTACGCTGTTTAGCGAAAACCCTAACCGTTCAGGTTTGGGTCGTATATAACGCACTTTATGCCGTCATTGTCCGTCTTTTAGTCTTCTGAGAAGAACCCTAAGCGGCTGTGGGCATCTAGAGCAAGATTGAAGGCCATTGGTGATTTGAAGAAACTGTGGTGCAAGGAGGAGGGGAGTCTTGGCTAAAGGAACTGCAAGGGGTTCGAATTCTGAGGTTTGGGGACACAGAGAGTGCGTTATTCAGGTAATATTTCGGATCATTTCTATTATATTGATGTGTGTATGGATCTAGGGTTTATGGGGCAACCCATTTGGTGATTAGATGGATTATTGCCTTGTTACCCAAACGACTATAACCCTGTATTAGGACCTTAGAGGTCCAGAAGGTCCCATGCTTGTGTATTTCGGGACGATACTTATCTCAGGAAGCAGTTTGATCGACTGCATGGCATGGACTCGACGAGTCTGATGAACAGACTCGGCGAGTAGCTTGGAGATTGACGGGGACTCGTCGAGTTGTTCTTCAGACTCGGCGAGTTGAGTCGGGGTGGCCCCGCGATTCTTCCAGGAGTAACTCGTCGAGTAAAAGGGGATACTCGACGTGTAGAAAGGGTGTCTTGAGGAATCGGTGAGTTGAGGGCGAGTGGACTCAGAGTGGTTGAACTCGGCGAGTCTTGGGGTGACTCGGCGAGTTAGGTCGCGCGTTGAGTGAAGTTCTGAGTATGGGGACTCGGCGAGTCATAGGGTTGACTCGGCGAGTAGGGTCAGTCAGGGGTTGACTTTGACCTTGTCTTTGACCAAGGATTGACCAGTAGTTTCAGGGGTATTTTGGTATATGTTGTTTATTGTTTGAGTTCAGTGCATTGGTGATTGTCCAGAGGTGGAGATCGTATCAGTGATCGGAGCAGCTTGAGCTATCTGTTCAGTCGGCAGTTTCAAGGTGAGTTATCCTCACTATATCGATAGGGTTTATGGCACCAAGGCCAACCTTTTTATCGGATGGAAATCCGGGTAATTGCCAGTTGATATGTTGTGGGCCGGAAGGCAATACATGTTTTGGGCCGGAAGGCATTACTATGTGGACCGAAAGGTCATGGCCTGGAAAGGCGTATGTTTGTAATTAGTATGTTGACTGATTCCTATGATTATGTTATGCTAGTGACTGGTTAGTCCGGTATCTTGATTAGAGTAATGCTATGTTATGTGACCTGTTGATCAATTGCTAACTGTGAACTGTTATATGACTATGTGTTATGCGTATGATTGCTAGATCTGGGGTGTGACCCGGTACGCAGGGTCGTTCTATGATTTGTATGCATTTTATGCTATGGGCCGGAAGGCAATATGTTATGGGCCGGAAGGCAATATGTTATGGGCAGGAAGGCGATATGTATGGACCGGAAGGTCGTGGCCTGGAAGGGCGTATATGTGGTTGGTATATTGGGGGTATCTCACTAAGCTTTCGGGCTTACAGTTGTGGTTTTATGTTTCAGGTTCTCAAGAGTCTGTGGCAAGGCAAAGGCGTGATCGTACCGTTCCCCGCGTTGGTGTTTTATGATATGAACCTGGGAAATTACTCTGCTTAATAATGTATTGAAAACCTTTTTGCAACAATGTTAATAAAATGGGTGATTTTGAAAAGTTTAAATTGTTTTGAAATTTTGGATGTTACACCTACCTTGAGAACATAATTCATGTCTTGAGTTGCTGGTAACAACCCCCTTGAAAAAAATGGACCAAGAGTACTTATATAAATGTGACTTGTTTCACTGCCAAAAGAAGCAGACATTCAATGAAATAGTTGGCGGGCATAATGTTACCCCCAAATTTACTCTGAGAGAAACGAGCGAGTCCTGGTGTTTGTGGGTGGAAAAATACAAATACAAAATTAAAAATAAAAAAGATTGGAAGAAAATCACAAAATTTAACCTTAATAAGTAAAGGAAGGTCACCTGCAGTTGTGTCAAATTGTAGAATCTTCATCACTAACATCAACTTCTTGTTGTTTGTCAAAAGGAGCAGCTGAAGCAACTATGACAGGAACTGCATACCAAAAAGCAGCCTTTCATCGAATGGAATAAATAATAATAATAAAGTAAGATTAAATTTTTAAAAAAGAAAAAAGATAAGTATATGATGTCACCTTGATAGTAGCAGGGCAACACCTAAGGCATCGAGTATATTCCCATATATGTTTATCACAAGACCATCAAGTTTTGTAAGGGTAAATTGTGTGTATTCAATAAAAATTGGAGGACCAAAAGTAAACTATTTTGAACCTCGTATTGTGGTACTACTGTGGGACTGCACTCGGATTTCAACAACTTCACCAGCAAATTTGAAGAAATTAACTCTACAAAGACAACTAGTTGTCGTAAAACTGATCATGGAAAATGAACTTGAAAGACTCAAGGACAAAAACCACATACACATCTTTTTCTTCAATTTGGAAACTCAAATTTCCCATAAACAAAATTTTTGATCTAGTAGCTTGAGGAGTTGTGGGGGTTTGAGGATGCAATTTTACATTGTATTATTATAATAATGAAAAAATATAGATTACACATAAACAGGGTATAAAAGTGAAACATATAAAAGCACTTACAACTTTCTTCCTCATCACCTTCTTCAAATGCTTCATCAGAGCTGCTATCTTTTTTTGTAGCTTGATCCGACTGTTAACCAAATTTATCAATTTAGTAAAACAAGCTAGATTAATCGACAATCAGTAGTTCAATACACAACAAAAAAGTTAAATCCACCGACCTTTTTAGCAGCTTGAGGCTTTGCTGGCTCTTCATCGGAACTTTCATCTTCCTCATCAGATGAACTCTCTTATTTTTTTGCTATTGGTTTTGCAGCAGCTTTTGTCTTAGTTGGCTTACTCTTTTTCTTCTGAGGTTCCACATCATCGGATGAACTCTCTTCGTTAGATCTTTTATCATCAGAATCAGCCTTCTATACACATAAAAAGCAAGAAGAATCAACATCTTCGCACAACATATAAAACACGCAAGTATATATACAAAACCATGCATTGAATACACACCTTGGTTGCAGCAGTAGCTGCTGCAGGTTTCTTATTAGGGGAAGTCTTAACCTCTTCTTCAGAATCGCTTTCTTCAGCATCACAGAGACTGCATCTTCCCTGTGATGTAAACAAAAAGAAAAAAATTGTTTTTATATAAGACATAAGGGAGCTTATCTTTGTGCCAAGGCCTTTCAAAAGAATTTCATGTTCCCTTTCGATATCTATCCGAGCACCACAATAACTCATTGTTGCTTTGGATAATGAACTACCACTGGTGCAAGCGTTCTCAGCACCATATTTCCTGTTCTCTTCAGAGAGTTTGGTACCTATAGACAAAAGCACGCACACACACACATGTATTGATAGTGTGAAAAATGGAAACTGTAATTTGGACACAAAATTTAAGTTACCAATTTCATACGCTATATTGTGTGCAGAAAAAGCTGACCAAATGTTTCGAAAGGAGTAATCCAAAGTTTGTTTAATTTTAATATATCTAGTAGAGCAAATTGCAGAAAAAGCACAATGTATTTTCACCATTTTATTGTTTAGCCCACTCGAGTATTATATGTAGTGATTAAACCATTTTACTTTTTGACTGTTTAGAACAAGGTTATCTAGGTTTTCTGGTTTTATAATCATGCCAAAATACCAAAAAGAAGTTCATACTTTCATCAGTTAATTGATTTAGCCACTGAAATGTTATGTTTTATTGATTTAGCCACGAAACTATTATCATACTAATCATGAATAATAATTTAGCCACTAAAATGTTATGTTCTGATTTAGCCACTGAAATGAAATGTTTTCTTGCATTAGCCCTTATTTCATTGTTAGAGTAAAAAAATATTCAAAAAGTAGGGCTATAGCTAACCTAAAACTCCCCTGGGCGGACTTCCTTCCTTTTAAAAGAGTATCGAGGCCTTATCTCCATTTTAGATAAGCAAATAGCCAAAAACACATAGAAGCTCTTCATTCCCATTGGGCTAAACACTATTCTCAAAGATCATGCATCACTCTGCATACAAGTACAACCATATGTGGTTTTTAGTTTTGTAAAAACCGAAAACTTTCAGTGCGGTGCGGTTTTTAGATTTGCAAAAACCGCAAAAAACCAAACCGCACCGCAACATATATGTGTGTGTGTGTGTATATATATATATATATATATATATATATATATATATATATATTCAAGTCCCATCGCAAATCCAAAAGCTTTTATAGTTTATAATTTTATTTATTTGTAATCATATCAATATTCATATTGTTTATATATATGAAAATATTCTCTAACAAAAAAAATCGAAATTAATGATGAATATTTGCAGAAAAAGTTAGCTAATTGTTTGATTTGGTTGTCCCACATCAAATGGTAGAAAGAAAAGAGAGGAGTCTCTCCTCTATAAAAGGAATTTGAGATGCAAACTTAGAAGTTATGAATTTGCTTTGTGGCCTACCATCATGGGTTGTTGAGTTTCTGTTTTATGCATGACGCTTTTAATGCGCATGTTTCTTTTAGTTGACTAAGTTTAAAGTATATTAAAAGCTAAAACCCAGGAAATTATTTTTGAAAATTGAGTTTTGGACATGAAAAAACAGTATTATTTAATCATAAATCACACAATCATTTTTTCGTGGTTAAAAACCAAAACCGCAACAAAATAACTGAAAAACCGCTTAAAAACCGCAAAGTCAAACCGAACAAAAAGCCACACCAATCGGTTATAAGTTTATAGAAACTGCACCTATCGGTTTGCTGTTTGGTTTGGTCCAAAAAAACTACACCAAACTACATCATGCTCACCCTTAGTGTTAATGTATTAATTTTGAATTGATCAAAAATCACGACTCACCTTTATGTTAATCAGGACACCAAAATAGGAGCAAAGCAATAACATGACCATCTACCATTATCAAACCTGTGATTTTTATACCAAGAGTAAATTCAAAACCAAATTTTAGCTTGACCATCCATCATTATATCGTCCCCTGTGCAAACTAAGAACTGGGGACAAAAATAGCCTCAGGGGTATTTTCGGAAAGTTCCGATTTAATTAAGTTTTTGTATTAAAATATGATTGTAGTTCGTTTAGTATTTATAGGGTAAATATTTAATGTTTTAAATTATGTTTTTCAGCTTTGAATAAAATTTAATTACAGCCTATGGAAAATTCATAGAATTGTGTTTTTTTCTTCTTCCCATGTTTACTTTTGTCATGGTAAAATGAAAGAATCATGGTAAAATATCATTTAAGATAAGTCATTAATAAAGCAAGTTATGTAAGCTTAATAGGCTAACAACAATTTCACATGTATACACATATATATCAACACATACAAGGCAAGTAAAGCTGTAAAATTACCTGAAAGTTCCAAAAGTGCGAATTGATAGTCACCAGAATTCCTGACTTGAAAAATGACAAGCTTTTTCATGCTTTCCCTGTCAACCAAAGCAGAAAATGCTCCTAGGTTGGTGCTCCAAGCAACCTACAACCACAAACCGAAAATAAAACCATATCAATGGTACTTGTTAAACAGAAATGAAGAGAATTTGTTACCCTTAATATTGTCTGTAAATTGCCTTTTCTAAATTATTTAATACCTGTCTCCTTATTGATCATGCTAAATTAAATGTTTTAGATGTGTCACTATTTGTAGTGAGTGAGAGCATAATGGCACTTGTTAAGATGAACTCTTTCTTATTTTCCCCATCACGTGGGACCTATTTTGCATATTA
Source organism: Lactuca serriola (assembly GCF_051521515.1). Taxonomy (NCBI): domain Eukaryota; kingdom Viridiplantae; phylum Streptophyta; class Magnoliopsida; order Asterales; family Asteraceae; genus Lactuca; species Lactuca serriola. Next base: position 238,623,407 of record NC_136408.1, read on the forward strand.
ACAATGTTGACTAAGAAATTGATATGGGGTGCACATCGACAAATGTTCTATTTAGTTTTGTAATTTCACTATTTATTATCTTTTTTTATAAAGAAGAAATGCGAACAACTCCAATCTAACCCATCCAAAGTGCTAGATTCATAATTAAGCATTTAACGGGTCAAACACATGTTGTTTAGTTATCTTACGTACCTAAACTGAATCTGACCAGATTTTTAACCCTACACACTGGAGATTGTGATAGATCATCAATTAAAAAAAAGCACATAAAGTGATTATCAAATACTTTCTTACAATTAGTAAAAAAAAATCAACCATACGAGATTTGGGGTTGCATACATGATAAGAAGATAAGAGTATTTACCATTACTATAACATCAGGTTTAAAAAATCAAGTTTGTGAACCTCTTTTGCAACACATCAGACGTGCCTTTTCCTTGAAATTATGTTGCTACTTGAGATACTATAGAAAGGAAATTGCGATTTGGACATAAGAGAGAGAGAGAGAGAGAGATAGAAACAAGATATGAATAAAATAGTTACTTACACAGAATAGCAATGGATTCGAACATCAACCATATCAGTCTGTAAATTACTAAAAATAGAAACTGTATAAGGATGAATATGCTAAAAGGTAATTTGATTTTGAAAAAGCCACATAGAGAGAGAGAGAGAGAGAGAGAGAGAAAGAGAGACCAGTAGTTCCTGAGTTAAATTGGGTAAAACAGCAATGAGCATTTCTGGAGCACACTTTAAGATTTCGTATATAACGGCATGATATGTATCTTTAAGCTCACTATTTAGGCCATCTCTGTCCAAGATACAACAGTTGAGAAAACGACAAACCACTGCTTAAAGCACCTGACTACAACCTTCAATAACGGAAACACCAAGCTGAAAAGATGCATCCTGAAAATGTACACTGGTTACTAACTAAATAATAATCCTACACACCACAAATCTGAATCTTACCAACATAATGGTATATGTTACTATGTTAATGCAAATAAATAAATAACTATGATCGACATCGCTAATACAAGAAAATTTGTTAAAGGAAGGAAGAAAAGTGATGCCAATTTACGAGCAAGCAAATTGTAAAACTGTCAAAATAGTAACTGAAAATCTACATTAATATAATATTAGAACTGGGACACGAAAACGGGGTCAAAAGTGAACATACTAAAGCTAAAATGTTGCAACACAAGTTGCTTTGTATCCTGGTCTAAAACCATGGCTGATGAAATTTCACTCTTTCACTCATTAAGAAATTTGAACATGACTCAAATATAGAAAAGATTAAGGGAAGACTTACAAGCTACAACCATTGGGATTTCTTTTTCATTGTGTAATACTAGAATAAAGTATTTATTTACATTATTTCCCATACAACTATAACAACTTTATAAAACTAAAACATTACTCCCAGTAAAAGGAACCACTTTATTGACCCTCCATGTTCTTTTATGTGAGGGTTTCAGGGGGTATTTCAACGGCTCTTCTAGTTGTATTTGGTTAAACTTTAGATGTTAACATACAATGAATTATTAAAAAAGGATGAGTTTAGCAATACAGATAGAATAACTAACAAATAATCACCATGGAACTATTTTTTAGTTAACAAATTGAAGATAGAGTACAAGACACCATAAATTAGATCTATAAGCTGAAGAAAAAGACTTATGGAAGGATAGAATATCTGAGAATATAACTAAAAACAGAAAGACCATGAATCTTTTAACATAAAGAAGATTTACTGAAACCAACACCAGTACTATGATGAATAATTTCATTATATTTGTTCTAAGAGGCAAAAAATCAAACAGTTGGTATGCACCTTTTAACATAAAGAAGATCTCTAAAATTAAAGCTTGTTATTATTTCAAATAGTTGGTATAATAAGATATCAGTCTTAGCAGAAGAAATAGCACAAAAAAATCATGTATCTTTTCAACGTGATTGCCACCTATGGTCGAAAAATAAAGAAACTGTTTGATTTTTTGGATTCTAGGATTTGGCCTGAATCAGAAATTAATCCATTCCAATCTAAAATTTGGTTCTAAATTAATATAGTGGCGATGGGTCATGCCTAAATGTAGTATCTGTGAAAGATTCAGTTGTGGGGGCAAGAATGTTCATCCAGCGAACCATACCTGTTCATCCTTCTCATGAGAGCTTTGCCTTCAAAGATTCTTCGTGGATCTTTCTCCTCAAGAGTTAGAAGCATTCTCGGAGCATTACAGATTTTGCTGAGTGCATATTGCATCCTCCAGAGATCTCACTTGCATCGTAGACCGTATTCTCCAACCAATTTCAGCTTTGCGTCTAGTTGTTCCTTTTCATTTGATCGTCGATAATTAGGGCAAGAGGGAAAGAAGAAAAAAAGGAAGGCGGGGTTTTTAATTTTTTAGGATTTCATTTTCCCCACTGGTTATTAAAGGATGGAACGCGCCTTCCAATTAAATTTATAAAGCGACATCCTTAGACGACACACATCTTATTATAGGCGCCCTCTGTGTTTTTTATTCTCTGGACACTAATTTAAGGGCACGCAATAATGCGCGACCTAAATCGTTAAATTTTTTGAAGAGATGACACTTTTTTAATGTCACTCTCCTTTGCGTAACATAAATCAGTGAGTGTCGTCGTTTGCGCGTCGTAAAAGGGTCTTTTTCTTGTAGTGATTGCTTGAAGATTAGAATTTTGACTACTACTTGGAGTTAGAATAGATTGCTAAGAAACATGTATTAACATAGTTTTCAATTGAATTGCATCGTAAGGACAAATTTTTCCGCAATAAAATAAATTTTGATTTTATATTATTTATTTATCCTTGCAATGGCGTGAATGAAAAATTGATGTTTGAATGTTTCTGTTATTAGCAATAATGGATTATGTTATTTGTGGAAATGTCAAGAATTTACCAAATAGAGAGAGTTTCTCATCGCTCAAGTTTCAATTGGACAGAAACTTGGAATCATGCAACTTGGTTGCATGATGAATGAAAATTTTCATATTTGGGAATTAGACTAATTCGTTGACAAAGTGTCAAGTGAAGGACTAGGAAATCGAGTACACAAAGTTGTGTGTTGATCAAGTCTACCACAAGAGTGACAAAGATATTCGTCATGATTTACTAAAGGTTTAGTAAATATGATTATAGTTATAAGATTAAGTGTAATTCTGAGTTGATTGAAAGAGTTTCAATCAATAGCAGAACGGATAAGAAGAATCAAGTAGGAAGAAAGATAAAAGTTTCTCTATTCTAAGAAGAAGGGAGAGTACCTTTTATTATGTTTTATAATAGGTCTTAATGATTAAGAACCATATCTCAATTGATCCTCTAAGTGAGTCTTAGTACAATTGTGTGTTTGAGAAGAGGAATCAAGAATTGGAGAAATGGTTAAATAAAGAAGTCAATCATACTTCGTTCCAAAAGCAAATCTTAGAGTTAAGATTGTGACATTGAGTGACAAGTCTTAAGAAGGTTTATAACATTCATTAAATGTGGAATTTGAAAAGGTTTTCTCATTCTTGTACATTTGAAATTGGAATGTTGTGATGTCTTGGACAAGACAAAGACCAACTAGGACCAATTTTGCGAAGTGTTTTGTCTTGATAAAAGCTACACTAACTCTTGAATGTTTGTTTGTCGAGAAATGTTTATTGACAAGAGAATATTATATGTCAAGGAGTCAGTGGGAGTCTTAATGGTCTTGAAAAGTTCAAGAACTAATCAAGAATAAACCTTATCGATCATCACTAGCATACAACTTGAGGTTTACAACCTATCGTATTGAGTTAATTATGCATGTGAGTTCTATGAGTTCTCATTTTAACGCATAAAAGGCAAGCACCTTGATCAATGGAAAGTACATTGATAGGAAAGGGTGAGCTGCTTAACTACTTGGAAGACATAGTGGGCACTCGTGTTACCATAAGGCAAGAAATCAAGATTGAGAAAAGTTCAGTCCATATGTATTGTTTTCTAGAAGTTAAGGTGTTTTCTGAATAAATGTCAAAGGTAGTGGGAGCATAAGTGTTATGCTTATATGATAATAATCATCATGATAGTGGGAGCATAAATGTTGTGCTTGTATGATTATTAAGGCAAGTATTGCAAGTTAGCAATATTAATTATAGAAAACAAGAGTAATACTTTGCAAAGTCGTAAGGGTTGAATAGTTGTTTTGCTATAATTAAGGGAGAGAATATTATGCTTTATTTCAAATCTAAAGGCTTAGGTTGTGGAATGTTAATAAATGTAGTCAACGATACATATTGCGTTATCAAAATTTCGATTATGATTATGGTACCCTCTTCATAGTTTAAATTGTGAGAACGTGACACATTAAATATTATGGCAAAAGATTGATATTGGATGAACCATATCGACATTATTATGAATAGATAAGATTATATTAAGAATGAGTTGTCATATGGCAAATATGGAAATGTTTCCATATTGGGAGCTGAATATTGAGAATCTATGTCTAGATTAGAAACTTTTATGCAAGAAGGATGTTCAAAGGAATGTACTTTGAGTGAGAGACATCATATCTATAGAATTGTTTCTGATATAGATTGGCCAAGTCTTGATGAATTTGAGCTATGACTTTATGAAAGGATCATTGCATAAAATGTTAGAATCTAGAATATTCTATAAGTGGCAAGAATTTGATATTCTTACACTTGTAATAAGGATTGGGAGTTGTGAAATGAGTATGATTGAAAATGTGTTCATTTGATCTATTTCACATAGTAAGGACCATAGGTAAACATTGTGTGCATGCTATGAGCATGGGACAATTGTTATTATAATTCAAGTAAGAAGTTGATTACCCGAAACAACAAATAATGAGTAATCAATATGGTGATTAAATAAAATGTTTTATTTATACCCAGAGTTTGGGGCCATACGGGATTAGTATTATTCTTGTGTTTCACTTTGCATATTTTGACTTCTTGAATAATTCATTATTTCAGAATAATCAAATTATTCGAACTAACCACAGTCGTTCATATGATGGAAGTAGGTATGAATGAAGACTGTCGTGAATTGGTGTGTGGATTGTCTATATTAGACATAAGCAAATGTTTGCTGCAACATTCATGAGTGCTTATTAATACGATTTGAGCATTGGATTAAACCCACGCTCACTTGGATCACTTCATGAATTCTATCACGAGTGATTGGTGAGACGATAACATCTTATATTCTTGAAACCGAGATGTTTGAGTTGTATCTTGCGAGTCGGTTACACATTGACAATATGTAAAAACACCAGTAACTTGGTGTTATAAAACATATTGTTGTGTGTGATTCGGTAAGTGATTGCAAGCAAGCATTGAATCAAAGTTTATCCATTCCTTTTATCCAAAGTAGGATGAAAGCGCTATCTGTGAGCCCCTCCATGATTTAGTGATGACACATAAGCGCTTGGCCAAGCCGAGACTAATTTGATGTGTTCAGTTGTAGTCTGTTGTCAGTCGTCATAAATCGGAAGTCGGGAAACAGTATAGTGAGAATGGTTTTAATCCATGTCTCAGTCTATACAATATCTAGAATGGAGGAATATATGATCCCTTATCTAAAGGACACACTTCTGATAAGATCAGAGTTGACAGCAGCTTTTGAAATCTACGATTACAGTCAAGGTCTGAAGTCATACGTAGAATAGTTATTACACTTATCTAAGTGGGAGACTGTTGGATTAGTGTCTATGTCCATAACTATTTTGGTATGTACTTGACCCGGTGGTGCATGGTCCTTTTGGATTGCCTTCACCAAAGCAACTTGATAGGATGATTTATGGAGAGAGAGGATTAATTATGATTTATTAATATATTATGAGAATAATATATTAAAGGAGAAATCATATTGTTTAATTAATGAGTCAAGAATTAATATTGTGGCTAAAAGACATTAATTAAATAAAGGGGACTAGAACTGTCAATTGTGTGATAGTTGAATATTGGGCTAATGGACTCCATAAGGGATGGAGTGGACAAATTCTATGGGGAAACCCATTTGAAATCGTCCAAGGCCTCTAAGGAGGGAGTCCATGGGTTTCTACACGTTTTTTGGGTGCATCCTCTCTTCTCATTCTTCATCCTGTTGCTCTTGGTGTTTGTGAGCCATTAGAGGAGTGACACTTGCGACTCTAAGCATTCTAAAGCCATTACAAGGTGGATTAGAGATTGTTATCGCTACATAACAATCAAGGTAAGATCTAAACCTCATTCTTATGTTAATATGATTAATTTTATGCTAGATCTAGGGTTTATAGCTTTGGATATTCAATTGCATGTTCATTAGACAAACTATATCCAAAAGCTATTAGGGTTTGCATGTGCACCATAGGAATGATGTTTTTCTCAAAACCCATCAAGGTCGAGATGGAAGTCTATTTATGAATAGAAGGAGCGGTGGGTAAAAAAGGAACAAGGTCTCTTATTTTTTTTTCAGACTTCACTATATATCTAAAATATTAAAATCATGATGTTATTCACATAATCAGTAACAATTGATATCATAATTAGAATCAAGGGATCTGATTTATAGTGAATCGGATGTCAAACCTTGAAATCGACTGCAGATGTCAAACCTTGAAATCGATTGCTCCAGACATCAAATCATGAAATCGATTGCTCCAGGGCGATAGTTGACGGAAGCAATGATATCTATGGTAGTAGAGGCAACAACGAAAGGAAGGGTTTATAGGTGTGGTGTCGCTGACAAAGGGAGGAAGAAACAGGGTTCTTAAATCGATTACGTAAAATCGATTTGAGAAAAAATTTTACCTGATGATGTTGTTTCCATATTTTGATGAAGCTGGAGGAAAAAAGGTTAGCGACGATGACGGGACCTGAGGGTAAATGGTGGAGCCGGAAGGTGTGCACATTGAGAGAAGAAGTTTGAGGTGGAGGTCTATTCATGAATAGAAGGAACGTTGCGTAAAAAAGGAACAAGGTCTCTTATTTTTTTTTTCAGACTTCACTATATATCTGAAATATTTAAATCATGATGTTATTCACATAATCAATAACAAGTGATATCAAAAAGTTCCAATCCAAAATCGAAATAAAAAAAAACAGAAACTTCCAATCTAAAATTCAAATCATGATGTTATTCACATAATCTGTAACAATTCATATCATAATTAGAATGAATGCATCTGATTTATAGAGAATCGGATGTCAAACCTTGAAATTGATTGCAGATGTCAAACCTTGAAATTGATTGCTCCTGACATCAAATCATGAAATTGATTGCTCCAGGGCGATGGTTGACGGAAGCAACGATTTCTATAGTGGTAGAGGCATCAACTATGAGAGGGGGTTGTAGGTGCGGTGTCGCCGACGAAGGGAGGAAGAAACAGGGTTCTTAAATCGATTACATAAAATCGATTTGAGAAAAAATCTTACTTGATGATGTTGTTTCCAAGTTTTGACGAAGCTTGAGGCAAAAGGCTTGGCGGCAGTGACCCGACCGGAGGGGAAATGGTGGAGGCGGAAGGTGTGCACGTTTTGAGAAGAAGGTCGAGGTGGAGGTCTATTCATGAATAGAAGGAACGGTGGGTAAAAAAGGAACAAGGTCTCTTATTTTTTTTTTCAGACTTCACTATATATCTAAAATATTAAAATCATGATGTTATTCATATAATCAGTAACAAGTGATATCATAAACTTCCAATCCAAAATCAAAATCAAAAAAATCAGAAACTTCCAATCCTAAATCAAAATCATGATGTTATTCACATAATTAGTAACAATTGATATCAGAATTAGAATCAAGGGATCTGATTTATAGAGAATCGAATGCCAAACCTTGAATTCGACTGCAGATGTCAAACCTTGAAATTGATCGCTCCAGACATCAAATCATGAAATCAATTGCTCCAGGGCGATGGTTGACGGAAGCAACGATATCTATGGTAATAGAGGCAACAACTAAGGGAGGGGGTTACAGGTGTGGTGTCTCCGACGAAGGGAGGAAGAAACAGGTTTCTTAAATCGATTACGTAAAATCTATTTGAGAAAAAAATCTTACGTGATGATGTTGTTTCCAAGTTTTGACGAAGCTGGAGGCAAAAGGGTTGGCGACGGTGACCGAACTGGAGGGCAAATGATGGAGGCGGAAGGTGTGCATGTTGAGAAAAGAGGGTCGAGGTGGAGGTCTATTCATGAATAGAAGGAACGGTGGGTAAAAAAGGAACAAGGTCGCTTTTGTTTTTCAGACTTCACTATATATCTGAAATATTAAAATCATGATGTTATTCACATAATCAATAACAAGTGATATCATAAACTTCCAAACCAAAATCAAAATAAAAAAAAAATCAGAAACTTCTAATCGAAAATCAAAATCATGATGTTATTCACAAAATCAGTAACAATTGATATCAAAATTAGAATCAAGGCATCTGATTTATAGAGAATCGGATGTCAAACCTTGAAATTGATTCCAGATGTCAAACCTTGAAATCGATTGCTCCTGACATCAAATCATGAAATCGATTGCTCCAGGGCGATCTTTAACGGAAGCAACGTTAGCTATGGTGGTAGAGGCATCAACTATGGGAGGGGGTTATAGGTGCGGTGTCGCCGACGAATGAAGGAAGAAACAGGGTTCTTAAATCGATTACATAAAATCGATTTGAGAAAAAATCTTCCCTGATTATGTTGTTTCCAAGTTTTGACAAAGCATGAGGCAAAAGGGTTGGCGACAGTGACCGGACCGGAGGGCAGATGGTAGAGGCGGAAGGTGTGCACGTTGAGAGAAGAAGGTCGAGGTGGAGGTCTATTAATGAATAGAAGGAACAGTGGGTAAAAAAGGAACAAGGTCTCTTATTTTCTTTTAGACTTTACTCTATATCTGAAATATTAAGAGGTTTTTAAAAAATTAAAAGCCAAAAAATAAGAGGCAACTAAATATCTGAATTTTTAAAAAGTTACCTCTTAGTTTTTCAATTAAGAGGTAAACAAACATAGTCTGAGCGTTGAGCATCTCAACGAACTAACAATTAGTATATTGACATGACAAAGAAAAAACCCAAAGTCAACTTATTCTAGATGATCATGTTCATGTTACATTTCTTCGGGTATGGTATGCTTCAGACTTGTTAAAAAAGTAATTTTCATATGTTTTTTAGAATTGTTTTTTAGAAAATGAATTTTTACAACTTTTATATTTTGTTTACTATTCTATTTAAAAAAAAATTCGTTTTTTTTTTTGTTTTACAGATTTATTCTTTTTTTAGATATTGGTTTTTCTATAAGTTTCTTTTAATTGCATTTTTTTACATATTCATTTACATGAATGTGGGGGTTTAATTTTGGAAAAAATGTATTTATTTCTACAAAGAAAGGGTTGATATCTAGTTTATCTATATTTAATATCACAAGTTTTAGATACGTGTCAAATGCACGATGCATTGCTTTTATTCCCTTGGTGTTTTAATTTTAATTTCTTTTACGGTACTAAATCGATTATTAAGAACATAAATGGCTGGTAAGATTCTTATTAAGTTGATAATGCATGTTAAAGAGCTTGTGCAGCCCATGATCTTATGTGATCTAATTTTTTTATTCAAGAGCATGTTCTAAACTTTTGAAGTCACCGAAATAAAGTCAACGATAAGATTTAGTACTTCACGAAACCATTTGAGGGATAAAAGCTAATTTTACCCATTTCTCCTAAACATAATTTGCTAATTGATTGTAAAATAAAGATGTAACTTGTAGAAAAAAATGTCGATCATTTAAACAACCACAAATAGACAAAAAAATCAGATAATTTGAAACGTTGATTATATTTACAAAAAATCTGATCAATCATTCAAAGTCTCATTATGAATGCAAGAACATATGGTGAAGGTTTCATTTAAGTTTAGATGAACCTAACATGATCAGTTGAAACTTATAGATAGTAACATTAAATTTTAAGTTTAACAAAACCCTTTGTTGTGTTTTGTCCAATGAACGCTTACTGCTAGAATGCAACAACTTATGATAAATGATAGTATGTTAACTTGAGATAATTGGTTTTTAGATCTGAAAGTAGAAATGCACAATGTCTTAATGTCTTGTAATTCTAGCTTCTTGCTAGCTTAATTTATTCTTGTAATGAAAACTTTGTTGCTGTTCATAAAAAAAATGATAAATGATAGTGCAATGAATCATAAAGAGTTTGAAATGTTGAATAGACTTTTAAAAAAACCTAAGATAGTTTGAAAAGGTTGATTATATTTTCAAAAAATCTTGTCTATCATTGAAACTTGAAAGTGTCACTATGAATGCAAGAACATATGATAAAGGTTTCATTTTAGTTTAGATGAACCTAATTAACGGATGAGCTAAAACTTGTAGAGATAGTAACATAAAATTTTAACTTCACATAAACGGTTCGTTGTGTTTTGTCCAATGAAAGCTTAGATATACATCAACGAATGGTAAAGTTTCACTTTCCCGAAAATATTATAATACACATAAATAATACCTGCTCCTCACAATTGGATTCATTCTTATGCATTATAGATCACATCGGTGCAGTTAGATAAATGAGTTGTGCTTAACTGCTTATGTGACATTTAAGCATATTTAATTTGGAGATTTTACCAAACCCTGTTTTTTTATCAAGCCATCTGCTTTAATCGATCCATTGATTAGCTATACAGTTACTTTCGTTATTTTATATATTCAGCTACCAGTTGTTCTCCAATTGTTTATAACTTGTTGGGATTTTGCGATGGTAATGCATTAGGTTAATGATTGAAGAATGCATGTTCCTAATGCAAAGTCAACTATTTTGTGCCCTTTGATTGTCTTTACTTTTAACATGGGTTGTTGTAAACAGTTAGACGATGGCTAACCTTGTCATCTCTATATAGTACATGTTTGCTAGATATTATAAGAAATGTCGGGACCCTAGCAAATATTACCATTGTTAAAATGACCGTTCTCATATCTCTATCATTTTGAAACGGCTTGATTGTGTTAATTTATCAAAGTCAACCATGTTTTTTTTTTATTAATTTTCCATAAGATGCTAATTCATGCCATGTGGTGACGACAACATTTTGATGCTGTTCAAATTATTGGGTTTCCCTAATAGACTATATAATATGCCTTGATATGGTTTACATTCCAAATATCCCAGATATAAGTTTAAGTTGTGTGAGTGTCTTTCCAGTTCGAAATGGCTGGTGGAATGAACTTATTCGGGATTTTCATGCTTCAAATAATAGTCCTATCACTGTTTTCTTTACATGCAGAAGGCCAAGGGTTGAAAGTAGGGTTCTATAAGAAATCATGCCCTCAAGCCGAGGTGATAGTATCTAAGGTTATCAGCGATGTTATGGCTGTAGCACCATCTCTATCTGGCCCTCTTTTGAGAATGCACTTCCACGATTGCTTCATTAGGGTTCGTAATAGCATACTCTAGCACAAGATGTTAATACCTTTCTTTTTGCATCGTAATTTACTTTCTTAATTAAACTACTAATATACTTGTATGCCTCTCTTGTTCATAGGGTTGTGATGGATCTGTCCTACTCGATTCTCCAACGAATCAATCCGAGAAATTTTCACCACCAAATCTAAGCCTAAGAGGGTTCAACATTATCGATAGGGTGAAGCTGGCGTTAGAAAAGGCCTGCCCAGATGTGGTTTCATGTGCTGACATTGTAGCCTTAGTTGCCAGAGACGTTACAGTAGCGGTATCTATATATACCATTCTTTTCTGAAATCTTTTCATTTCAAGTTCCACGATAACCAATTGTGTTTACTTTTTGTGTTTTCACTTGTTGACAGACTAAGGGACCATTTTGGGAGGTTGAAACAGGCCGAAGAGATGGAAATGTGTCTTTATTCATTGATCCCATAACCCCAGTGACAGGCTTGCCATCATTTACCTCAAACATCAGTGTTTTGAAACAATCGTGGGCATTAAGGGGCCTAAACACAAAAGACCTTGTTGTTCTCTCAGGTACATTCTACTGAATTCCGTACGTGAAAATTTCTTTCAACAACTCTCTATCACGACAATGTCAGCTTTGTATTTTTAAAAGTCAGTCGAATATGTTGATTTGAAACGCATTATTTAATAATATTTATACATGTGGATTATTGATTATTTATAGGAGGGCACACCATAGGGATATCTCATTGTTCGTCATTTGATAGCCGGCTCTACAACTTTACCGGTAAAGGTGATACAGACCCCACCATGGACCCTAACTACATTGCAAGATTGAAGTTAAAGTGCAAGCCAAACGATCTAACCACCTTTGCTGAGTTAGACCCAGGAAGCTTCAAGACATTCGATGACTCCTATTTCAAATTAGTGACAAAGAGGAGGGGACTTCTTCAATCAGATGCAGCCTTACTCGATGACCCTGAGACTAGAGCTTACATGATTCAAGCTACTAGCGAGGGTTCCACATTCTTCAAGGACTTTGGTGTCTCTATGGTTAACATGGGCAGGATTGGGGTCCTTACCGGTTCTCAAGGTGAAGTTCGGAAAGTGTGCACCAAAAGTAACTAGTCCTGATTTTATACTAAACCAAAATAATACCTAAAAATATGTTGGCCGATATACGTTTGCATGTTGATTTAATCTCATGTGTAAGATTGATTAGTGAATAACAGACATCCATCAAAGAGTATTGTGTTACGAGTTTGATCCGGTACATGTGATTTTCCCGGTATGCCATTATATATAGACAAGAGTTCTTGTCACTATGTATTCAATTAAAATTTTCAATGTTTTTTCCATTATTTTAAGTGTATTATTCTTGATTTGTTGCCTTTTAAATGAAAGACATCCATCAAAGAGTGTATTACCCTAACGTTTGTATTTTTTCTTGCTCATGGAGGCGTTTGCATAAATATTTAATAGATCGATATCTTCAATAATCAATAATGGGATAAAGTAACATATATATTATAAAACTAAGTAAATATCAATTCCATATACATACTCTGTCTTCCTTTACGCATCATGGATGAAATGATTTAACAAAATGGAGAGGTTAGTGCCAACCGGAAAAAGTACATTCCTAGTAAAATTTGGATTTTGAGTTGGAGGCTTGGCCTCCATAACACTACAAAAAATAAGGCTTTAGGGGCGATTGGTGGTAGCTACTGAGTCGCAAAGAGTTATTTGTCGCCTCTATTACATTACCGTTATTGCGTCTTTGTCGCTGCTAAAAACCCTTTATATGTTTTATTTTATTAAAATTGCAGCAATTATTATTATTGGGTTGAGAGAATTTCGGATATACACTTATTAAATATCTAAAAATCATATTTGCTCAGCTTAAATATCGTATATGTTTATCTTAAATATCAAAATATTATATATACGTCTTCTTATATATATATATATATATATATATATATATATATATATATATATATATATATATATATATATATATATATATATATATATATTAAACATCAAAATATGAATCCTAATATTTGAAATATACTCAATCTACAACATGACAATTCAACAACAATGAAAACTAAGCAATCAATGCATACTTTGCATAGAGATGGCTAAAGATGAACTGTTTTGTTTGTCAACAGAATGACATTTCAACAGCTTAGAAGTAACGTTCAATTTTTATAGACATATAAATTGTAATGTCCTGTTTCGAATCCTTTCCATTTCGGGGTGGTGATCAAGGATTTGGGTATTAGCAGGCTTAAGACTCTTAAAGAATTGAGATTTGGACTCGTTTCGGGTGGATGGTGTAATTTCGATGATCCGGGTTTTCGGTTTGCGTTTGGAGCCAAAGGGGAATTTTTGTAATATGTCAACTCGGCTTTTATGGAAGTTAGATGTTCGCTCTGGATATATTAAGGTGGGTTTGAGCAGAAGCGTAGAGCTTTTTGTTACCTTTTCATGGATATAGGGATCGTCGGAATCAGATTGATAATGAGGAAGTTATGAACTTCAAATTATGTGAGGGTGAAAGGGTTAACCAGTATGCAAGGCCTACATACGTGTATGAGTATCATACTAGTTGTAAAACCAGTATGCAGGGGTATACTCCGGTGTATGCAGGGTGTACTGATACGAGGCAGGATCGTGCCTTCAGGCATGTATGCGGGGCGTAATGCAACATAATCAGAACCCTAATCTTGATGATATACCCGATATAAGCTGATTAAGTCTTTGGGGCCAACCTCATTACCAACCTCCAAGTTCTTAAAACCCTAGAAATCATCCTTTAGCCTTCGTGATGGTATTTTGTGCTCATGGTGTCTATTTTTGGTGTGTTTTGGTCCATACCCAAGAAGTAGAAGATTGGTGCAAGGTTGAGGATCAAGGTAGACCTTATGGATCTCGAGTATGTGCTTCATTTCCAACTTGTTTGAGGTATAAAGTTATGAAATTTATCATTGAAGTCTTAGATCCATCATTTAGGAGCTTAGATCCTCTTCGACCCTATTGATATGATCTAGTAGCTTGATGCCACTCCATGAGCTTTGAGTTGCCCCTCCTGGTGTGTCTGAGGTTCAAGGTCCTTAAAATTGGCAACTTTAGTGTAACAGCCCGGATTTCCAGGTATCTTTTATGCTTTCAATTTTTTATGTTTTATGAGGGGACTCGGCGAGTTGGAGCTCAGACTCGCCGAGTAGGATCGCGATTCTGGACGCGGGTTCGCGCCTGGACTCGGCGAGTCCAAGGTATGGACTCGGCGAGTCCGCACTGTTTAATGAAACCCTAATTTCTCGGGTTTGGGACCTATTTAATGGGCCTTATGGCCATCATTTGTGCTCACCAGTCCCTTGAGTGAAACCCTAATCGAGTGTGAGCGTTTGAAGCAAAGAAGGAGGCCATTATTGATCTTGGAGGTGTCATCTTGCAAGGAAAAGGGAGGATCAGCTAAGGGAAAGCAAGAGGAGCCATTTCCTGAGAGTTTGGGGTCCAGAACATCACATTTGAGGTAATATCTTCGAGCTATCCTCTGCTATGTTGATGTTTACATTGATTTTATTGAGCCCTTTTGTGGCTAGATCTAGTGCTCCCTTGGTCCCTTAAGCGATTTAGACCATAGATCTGGACCCTTGGAGGTCCAGAGTGTCCCTTTGCCCAAGCTTTTTGTGAATCAATGGAGGTTTTGGATTGGAATCCTTATGCCTTAGGTCAAAATGCCATTTATGAGCCATGGGGTGTGTTATGTACACCAAGATAAGGACTTTACGTGATGAATCAGTCTAGGAAGGCCAGATCTATGAATTGTTGGAGCAGATCTGACCTTAGAAGCAAGTTTGAGTGATTGCATGGCATGGACTCGCCGAGTCCGACGAACAGACTCGGCGAGTAGCTTGAAGATTGCCCTTAGATCGCCCAGTGAGTGGTCCAGTCGAGTCATAGGTTGACTCAGTGAGTCAGGGCGAGTTAGAGAGGGTTGACAGGTGGTCTGAGTTGAACTGGGACTCACCGAGTTGTTCTTAAGACTCGGCGAGTTGAGTCGGGGTGGCCCCGCGATTCTTCCAGGTGGAACTCGTTGAGTCAGGGGGAGTACTCGACGTGTCAAAAGGGAATCCTAGAGAGTTGGTGAAAACGTCTAGACTCGCCGAGTCGCCCTAGTGCACTCGCCGAGTCCGGTCAAAGTTGACCGTTGACCATTGACCAAGAGTTGACTAGTGTTAACTTAAAAAGGGTAGTCAACCTTAGTGGTAAAAAAATGTTAATAAGAGACGTATGATGATATAGGGAGATTGTAGCTCGGAGGATCGAGCACAAGTGATTTCGGGATTTGCTAGCTATCGATATTCACGAGGTGAGTCTTCTCACTATACTATACCCGGAAGGGTTTTGACTGTATGACCGGAAGGTCGGATATGGTATGAGACATATGTGCTATATGTGATAAGTTAATTGTTATATGTGCTATGTATGATATGCTTGATATGGGCCGGAAGGCATTATGTTATGGGCAGGAAGGCGAATATGTTATGGGCCGGAAGGCGTTGTAATGTGGACCGTAAGGTTGGCGTGGGTAGGACCGGAAGGTTTACCCAGCAGGGACGGAAGTCCCCTGAGACACATGGACCGGAAGGTCAGGGCCTGGAAAGGCGTATGTGCGTAAGTTGTATTTTGGGGAACTCACTAAGCATTTATGCTTACAGTTGTTGTGTATGTGTTTCAGGTACTAGCGAGGACCGTGGGAAGGCGCCGGCGTGATCTGTACACACTGATGGATGATTTATGATCTTGGTATTTATATGATTTGTATTATGACATGATACGTTGGATATTTATGCCTTGTTTTGGATGAAAATACATTTTTGGAAATTAAAAATTTGTTTTAAAATTTCCGTTGTTACAATTTGGTATCAGAGCCTTGGTTTGAGGGATTCGGGTACACCTTCGGGCGTAACTGAACTCAACCCGAGGATTCGAGGAAAACTTTTAAAAACAAAGGCATAAAATTTTTATAAAGGATTTTGTGGTAAACAAGAATGAAGCAGTGTGTACGATCAGCCAGCGCCCGAACGGTAAAGATCCCCAAAATAGCCTTACAATGTTGTGTTAAGAGATATGATATGAATTGTTATGCATGCTAGAAGACTAGGTATTCATGATAGGACTAGAGTGGCCTGATTTGTGATGCCTTAGTCTAGGGAAGTTTGTTGCTATGAGATGCTCTGAGAGCAAGCGGGTAGTTAGTGCATAACAAGAGTAGAGTACTCAGGATCCGGGGTTTGGGGAGGAGGACTTGGGATGAATGCTAATGCGGTGTGGTCGGTAGTTTTGGGCCCGTACTACCGAAGACACCGTGTCAGTGGGCGACCCAAGTAAGAATCCCTGGGTATCGGAGACTAAGTAGGGTTGCGTTATCGAGTGCGATTATGCTCGATAGAGTCTCTGATAGTTCTATGTTGTATTTCAGAGGCATCATGGTTGGACCATGCCACAGACCTAGTACGAGCAGTGTGAGTGACGAGGAGATTCGTCAGATTATTCATGAGGAGGTGGCTGCAGCGATCCGGGCTGAGATTCCGGAGATGTTTGGGTCTATTAAGACCACTTTGATGGAGACCTTTGATGAGCGGTACGCCGCATTGACTGAGGCTGCAGCCGCTGCAGCTACGGCAACTGTGGCCGCTGCCAGACCACAGGGACGTGACTCGTTGCTGTTTCGGGAGTTCAGCAACACGAAGCCACCTGAGTTTGACGGGACGCAGGATCTGATCGCTGCGATGAGATGGATTGTTGATATCGAGGGATTCTTTTACACTTGTTCATGTCCGGAGCATCTGAGAGTACGGTTCGCCTTGAACCAGCTCCGTCTGGGAGCGAAGGATTGGTGGAAGTTCGTGACGGCGAACTTCACTTTGGCAGAGATTTCAGCTGCGACGTGGGAGAGGTTTACCTCTATGTTTAGAGACGAGTACGTTCCCCCGGTGGAGAGGGAACGGTTGGTTCAGGAGTTCTTGACCCTCAAGCAGGGTACTGATTCAGTTACGGTGATCACGCGGAAGTTTCATGAGAGGGCGATGTTCTGCCCCGAGCAGGTGTCCACAGAGCAAGCTCGGATGAGCCGGTATTTGGGTGTCTTGAGGAGGGATATCCGGGAGTTCGTGTCGAACTCAACATATCATACCTTTGCTGAGCTTCAGGCAAATGGCAGGAAGCACGAGATCGAGTTGGAGACCCAGGCCAGGGAGGAGGCCGAGTCTCAACGGGTGGATCGGCGGCCGGCTCAGTCTTAGCCGGCAGCCAAGCGGACTAAGTCCGCCAATTTGAGGATGGGAGGTCCGAAGGGCCGCACTTGCGGAAAGTGCGGCAAGGGTCACGAGGGGACATGTCGATCAGGTGCTTGCTACAAGTGTGGCAAGGAGGGGCACATCGCTAGGGATTGCCCCAAGGGGTTTATGGTTTGCTTTCATTGCAACCAGACCGACCATCGGAAGGCCGAGTGCCCTTAGCTTCATCAGGGATCTGCACCTGCTGCCAGGGCTACTGAAACTCGACCAGTGAAGGACGAGGCCCCGAGGGCTCGTGGGAGTGCTTTTCAGTTGACTGCGGAGGAGGTCCGTGCTGCGCCCGATGTTGTGGCGGGTATGTTTTCTTTCATGTATTTATTTTGATGTTGAGATATTATGCTTATATTATGTTATGCGTAGGTACTTTCCTTGTGAACCATGTACCTGCTTTAGTGTTATTTGACTCGGGTGCGAGTCGGTCTTTTGTATCTTTGGCCTTTAGTCAACACATCAGTGTTAGCCGTGAGGCGTTGAGTCGGCCTCTGAGAGTTTCTATAGCTGACGAGAGAGTGATTTGTGCCACTGAGTTTCTCCGTGGATGTGTGTTAGAGATGTTTGGGGTTCAGTTTCCGATTGATCTGGTTCCTATTGCGATGGGTGATGTCTGTGTCATTGTGGGCATGGACTGGTTGAGCAGATTCGGCGCGGTTATCGACTGCGAGCGTCAGATGGTGACTATACGAGACCCTAGTGGGGGATTTCTTTCAGTGTACAGCGAGGGTACACGTTCGGGATCAGCTTTTTGTTCGGCCGCTAGGGCGAGGCAGTGTCTACATCAGGGTTGTAAGGTTTTTGTGGCGTATGTGATGGATACGCGAGTGACTTCCGAGAGGTCGAGTTCAGTTGAGGAGGTTCCGGTGGTGCGTGAGTTTCCAGATGTCTTTCCCGATGAGTTGCCGGGTGTGCCTCCTGTGAGGCAAGTGGAGTTCAGTATCGACTTGGTCCCGGGGGCCGCGCCTATCGCTAAGGTGCCTTATCGTCTTGCACCTCCAGAGAAGCAAGAGTTATCCTCGCAGCTTCAGGAGTTGGTAGGGAAGGGATTTATTCGGCCGAGCAGCTCACCGTGGGGAGCACCTATTTTGTTCGTCAAGAAGAAGGATGGTTCACACCGGATGTGCATTGATTACCGGGAGTTAAACAAGCTGACGGTCAAGAATCGTTACCCATTACCGAGGATCGACGATTTGTTCGATCAGTTGCAGGGAGCATCTTGGTTCTCCAAGATCGATTTGAGGTCTGGATATCATTAGGTGAGAGTGCGGGATGAGGACGTCCAGAAGACAGCGTTCAGGATGCGTTATGGACATTATGAGTTTGTGGTGATGCCTTTTGGGCTCACCAATGCCTCGGCTGTGTTCATGGATCTCATGAACAGAGTATGTAGGCCGATGTTGGATCGGTCGGAGATTGTATTTATCGATGATATTCTGGTATATTTGAGATCTAGAGAGCAGCATGAGGAGCATTTGAGGGAGGTCCTTGAGGTCCTGAGATCGGAGAAGCTTTATGCAAAGTTCTCCAAGTGTGATTTCTGGTTGCGGGAGGTCCAGTTCTTAGGACACCTTGTTAACCAGGAAGGGATACCGGTCGATCCGGCGAAGGTTGAGGCGGTGATGAGTTGGGAGGTGCCGAAGTCACCCTCTGAGATTAGGAGTTTCCTTGGATTGGCAGGGTATTATCGGAGATTTATCAAGGATTTCTCCAAGATCGCAGTGCCACTCACCAGATTGACCCGGAAGGGTGTTGCTTTTTCATGGGGTCCCGAGCAGTAGACCTCCTTTAAGACACTTCGCCAAAGGTTGTGCGAAGCCCTGGTATTAGCTCTCCCGGAAGGGATGGAGGATTTTTTAGTATATTGTGATGCATCAATTTTGGGGTTGGGAGCGGTGCTGATGCAGAGGGGGCATGTGATAGCATATGCATCGAGGCAGCTGAAGCCTCATGAGACGAGATATCCCACACATGATCTAGAGTTTGGGGCAGTAGTGTTCGCCCTCAAGATTTGGTGTCACTACTTTTATGGGGTTCGGTGTACGATATACACGGACCATAAGAGTTTGAGGTACTTGATGGATCAACCCAACCTAAATATGCGGCAGAGGAGGTGGTTGGATGTGGTCAAGGATTATGATTGTGAGATCCTGTACCACCCAGGCAAGGCTAATGTGGTAGCCGATGCATTGAGCCGCAGGGTGGAGAGCACTCCACTACGGGATGTATGTTTGAGATTGACCGTGATAGCTCCGGTACTGGATGTCATTCGTGGGGCACAGGCCGAGGCTGTGCAACCGGAGATGCAGAAGAAGGAGCGGGTCGTTGGGTTGGTTTCGGAGTTCGTTACGGATGGACGAGGGCTTATGACTTTTCAGGGTCGGATTTGGGTACCGTTTGTGGGCGGTACGCGTTTTACTTTGATGGAAGAGGCTCATCGGTCGAAATTTTCGATCCATCCGGGGGCTACGAAGATGTATTTGGATTTGAGGAAAGAGTATTGGTGGCCCTGTATGAAGAGGGACGTCGCATGGTTTGTTCAGAGGTGCTTGACCTGCTATAGGGTTAAGGCCGAGCACCAGAGACCGCATGGCAAGTTGCAGCCATTGGAGGTTCCCGAGTGGAAGTGGGAACAAATCACCATGGATTGCATCACCAAATTGCCGAGGACTACCAGGGAGTTGATGCAATATGGGTGATTGTGGACAGGTTGACGAAGAGCGCTCACTTCCTTGCCATCAGTGAGAGTTCTTCAGCGGAAAAGTTGGCAGAGGTGTATGTGAGGGAAGTGGTATCTCGGCATGGGGTTCCGATCTCGATTGGTTTGGACCGTGATGTGCGCTTCACTTCCAGATTCTGGAAGAAATTTCATGAGGAATTGGGTACTAGACTGCATTTTAGTACCGCATATCATCCCCAGATAGACGGTCAGAGTGAGCGGACGATTCAGACGCTTGAGGACATGCTCCGAGCATGTGTGTTGGATTTCGGGGGTAGCTGGGATGCGTATTTACCCTTGGCAGAGTTTTCCTACAACAACAGCCATCATTCGAGCATTGGTATGCCACCCTTTGAGTTGTTGTACGGGAGGAGGTGTCGGACCCCCATTTGTTGGGGAGAGGTTGGGCAGAGAGTAATGGGCAGTACAGAGATCGTGCTTCAGACGACAGAGCAGATTCAGCAGGTCAGACAGAGGTTGTTGACCGACCAGAGCCGACAGAAGAGTTATGCGAACATACGTCGATCCGAGCTTGAGTTTCAGGTCGGCGATCTCGTTCTCCTGAAGGTCTCTCCTTGGAAAGGAGTGATCCGATTCAGGAAGAGGGGCAAATTGGGGCCCCGATATATTGGTCCATTCCGTGTGATTGCGAGGGTAGGCCGGGTAGCCTATCGTTTGGATTTGTCAGCAGAGTTGGGGCAGATTCATGACACTTTTCATGTGTCGCAGCTGAGGAAGTGTATAGCCGATGAGTCGGCAGTCGTTCCATTAGAGGATATTCAGGTGGATGCGAGCCTGAATTATGCCGAGAGGCCGGTGGCCATCAGAGATCGGAAGATCAAGGTTCTGAGGAACAAGGAGGTACCCTTGGTGTTGGTTCAGTGGCAACATCAGAAGGGATCAGAGATGACCTGGGAACCGGAGCGTGAGATGCGTGAGCAGCATCCGGAGCTATTTTTAGAGCGAGACTTCGAGGGCGAAGTCTAGTTCTAGTGGGGGAGAGTTGTAACAGCCCGGATTTCCAGGTATCTTTTATGCTTTCAATTTTTGATGTTTTGTGAGGGGACTCAGCGAGTTGGAGCTCAGACTCGCCGAGTAGGATCGCGATTCTGGACGCGGGTTCGCGCCTGGACTCGGCGAGTCCAAGGTATGGACTCGGCGAGTCCGTGCTGTTTAATGAAACCCTAATTTCTCGGGTTTGGGACCTATTTAATGGGCCTTATGGCCATCATTTGTGCTCACCAGTCCCTTGAGTGAAACCCTAATCGAGTGTGAGCGTTTGAAGCAAAGAAGGAGGCCATTATTGATCTCGGAGGTGTCATCTTGCAAGGAAAAGGGATGATCAGCTAAGGGAAAGCAAGAGGAGCCATTTCCTGAGAGTTTGGGGTCCAGAACATCACATTTGAGGTAATATCTTCGAGCTATCCTCTGCTATGTTGATGTTTACATTGATTTAGGGCTTATTGAGCCCTTTTGGGGCTAGATCTAGTGCTCCCTTGGTCCCTTAAGCGATTTAGACCATAGATCTGGACCCTTGGAGGTCCAGAGTGTCCCTTTGCCCAAGCTTTTTGTGAATCAATGGAGGTTTTGGATTGGAATCCTTATGCCTTAGGTCAAAATGCCATTTATGAGCCATGGGGTGTGTTATGTACACCAAGATAAGGACTTTACGTGATGAATCAGTCTAGGAAGGCCAGATCTATGAATTGTTGGAGCAGATCTGACCTTAGAAGCAAGTTTGAGTGATTGCATGGCATGGACTCGCCGAGTCCGACGAACAGACTCGGCGAGTAGCTTGAAGATTGCCCTTAGATCGCCCAGTGAGTCGTCCAGTCGAGTCATAGGTTGACTCAGTGAGTCAGGGCGAGTTAGAGAGGGTTGACAGGTGGTCTGAGTTGAACTGGGACTGGCCGAGTTGTTCTTGAGACTCGGCGAGTTGAGTCGGGGTGGCCCCGCGATTCTTCCAGGTGGAACTCGTCGAGTCAGGGGGAGTACTCGACGTGTCAAAAGGGAATCCTAGAGAGTTGGTGAAAACTTCTAGACTCGCCGAGTCGCCCTAGTGCACTCGCCGAGTCCGGTCAAAGTTGATCGTTGACCGTTGACCAAGAGTTGACTAGTGTTGACTTAAAAAGGGTAGTCAACCTTAGTGGTAAAAAAATGTTAATAAGAGACGTATGATGATATAGGGAGATTGTAGCTCGAAGGATCGAGCACGAGTGATTTCGGGATTTGCTAGCTATCGATACTCACGAGGTGAGTCTTCTCACTATACTATACCCGGAAGGGTTTTGACTGTATGACCGGAAGGTTGGATATGGTATGAGACATATGTGCTATATGTGATAAGTTAATTGTTATATGTGCTATGTATGATATGCTTGATATGGGCCGGAAGGCATTATGTTATGGGCCGGAAGGCGAATATGTTATGGGTCGGAAGGCATTGTAATGTGGACCGTAAGGTTGGCGTGGGTAGGACTGGAAGGTTTACCCAGCAGGGACGGAAGTCCCCTGAGACACATGGACCGGAAGGTCAGGGCCTGGAAAGGCGTATGTGCGTAAGTTGTATTTTGGGGAACTCACTAAGCATTTATGCTTACAGTTGTTGTGTATGTGTTTTTGGTACTAGCGAGGACCGTGGGAAGGCGCCGGCGTGATCTGTACACACTAATGGATGATTTATGATCTTGGGATTTATATGATTTGTATTATAAAATGATACGTTGGATATTTATGCCTTGTTTTGGATGAAAATACATTTTTGGAAATTAAAAATTTGTTTTAAAATTTCCGTTGTTACATTTTGGGTTTAAACCCAACCAAGGATTAGTTTGGATCCTTTTCATGACGGTGAAATGCTATATTTTCAGGTTGGGACTTCTTGGGGCATGCAAAGTCACCTAGTCAGTGACTTTATTGGACTTAGATCTGTCGTTTGGACTTATGGAGTTATGCATTAAAAGCTTAAAAGAAGGATTTGCCATATTGGGTGAGTACGCTAGGCGCACAAGTCTGTACGTGCAACGTACAAGCCAATCTGCGAGTACGCTTAGCGTATAGATAGGTATGCGTCTCGTACTCCGTCAAGAAGGTTTTTGCATGTTGGTATTCATTTTGGGCCATCTGTTGGGCTTAGTTGTCTTGGGCCTCGTTGGGCCATCAGGTTTTGGGTTGTTAATTATTTTGTGAAGGCCTACAATGAGTTTGGGTCCAATTTGGAAAATTAGGCCATATTTTGGGCCTTATGGATTTTATGGTTTGGGCGTAAGTCTTGGTCCTAACTAGGTGACGGGTAAATTGGTGTTCTTACCCCAAGTATGGATTATGGATATGGTTTGGGACCAAAATTTGATTGGATGTTGTTTTCATTTTTGATAGTTCGGGGATCGGTCAACCAGCAGCCAGAGATTTATCCGCGGGCTTCAGTAGTGCGAGGTGAGTTTCCTCACTCTGTTTAGCGGATCGAAGGCACCAATGCCAGTCCATGGTTTTCTATGTAGAGAGCTAGATGTCTGTGTGACTCTTGTATGTGTATCTGTTTGTATGCTTACTGGGCGGGGCCTGATGGTTATTCGGTATGCTAGTATCAGGTTATACATATATGATTTGCATGTGGGTGGGGGCCGATGATTATGCAGTATGCTACTATATTTGTGATTTTCTCATGTGTTTGAATGTTATATGATTATATGGTTATACGCTTAGTAGGCGGGGCCCGTTATACGAGTGTGACGAAACCCGTATCTCAGTGAGCGGTGCCTGTTATGCGAGCGTGGGTAGGGCCTGTATCTTTAAGAGTACGGTGCTACGAGTTTGATCCCGTACACGTGATTTTCCCGGTATGCCATTCTATACATAGACAAGAGTATACTTCGTCACCTTTCTTGTGATTATGTATTCAATGAAAATTTTCAAAGTTTTTTCCATTATTTGAGTGTATTATTCTTGATTTGTTTCTTTTTTTAATGAAAGACACCATCAAAGAGTTTATTACCCTGACGTTTGTATTTGTTCTTGCTCATGGAGGGGTCTGCAGAAATATTTAATAGATATATATGCTCGATAATGGGTTAATTAAAGTGACATATAAATTATAAATTTAAGTAAATATCAATTCGATATGCATATTTTGTTTTCGTTTACGTTTTTATGGATGACATGATTTTACAAAACGGAGAGATTAGTATGGAAAAAGTTAATTCCACCTAAAATTAAGACTTTGAGACCACTACCATAAAAAAGGGTAATAAGGGTGAAAAAAGTCGCCCGAAAAGAATATCAAAGTCGCTGGTACAGGTAACAGCGGCGACACGTCACGGGCAAAAAAATCGTCGCTATTGATTAAAATGCTGCCGGTAATAACATTTGTCGCCGCTAATTCTGATGTTGCAAGTAATAACATTTGTCGCCGCAAATGCTCCAGTCGTCGGTATTTCATCCTATCGCCGGTAATAGTGTCGCTGGTAATAACATTATTCATTTTTTATATTTTTTTAATCATCAATTTCGGTGCAAAAAAACCCGATGCATTACGACATCAAATGCAAATTTGTTTTTTACATAATATTGAATTCGGTACCGAATAGTGTAACTACATTATATATAATTAATTTCCTACTAAAATATAATTACAACACGCAAGTACCAAAGTGTCACGAAAAGTCTAACATACGGAACATAAACTAATTATCTGATGAATCATTACCTCCGTTCCCATCGTTTCCTCTTTGATCTTACCCCAATTAAAAAAACGCATAAAGCTCATCCCTACACGTCAGGTCGTTGAGTATTGCCTGAAGATTTTTCAACTACATAATAAATAACAACATATATAAACTTATATGTTAAATTATCAAACCAAATCAACATGCATTTATTTATGCCAAAGTACATTTTTATTTTTAAACTAGGGACGAAAAACAAAAAGTAAATTGTTATTTCTTGCACTTAAAACATAAACATAATTACCAAATCAACATGCATTTATTGATGTCAAAATACATTGTTATTTTTAAACTAGAGAAAAAAAACCAAAGTAGATTGCTAATTCTTGGACATAAAATATAAACACAATTATCAAATCAACATGCATTTATTGATCATTTTAAAGATACATGAGACTTTTAAATTAAATAATCTACTTTTTTGTGCTAAAGAACCTTCAATACTTGAAATATCAAAGTACATTGTTATTTCTTACACTTAAATATAAGAAATACCAAAAGAACATTGCTATTTCTTACACTTGGGACAAAAATACATTTATCAAATCAACATGCATTTATTGATGTAATAGTACATTGTTATTTTTAATCTAGGGACAAAAAACCAAAGTATATTGATATTTCTTACACTTAGGAAAAAAAACCAATTACCAAAGATTTTAGCAAATAAAAAGCGCAAACCAAAATTACCAAATCAACATGCACTTATTGAAATTAAATAATCATGTTTTAGCTGTGACGATTGTTGTAACGCCTTGTTTCAAATCGTTTCCCATTTCGGGATGGTGATCAAGGATTGGGTATTAGCAGACTTAGGACCCCTTAAGAATTGAGATTTGGACTCATTTAGAGGTACATGATTTAAGTTAGATGATCCAGGTATTCGGATTGTGCTTTGCAGCTAAAGGGTATTTTCTTGGGCTTCCATGGGAAATAGATGTTTGTTTGGGATATGGTAAGGCAAGTATGAGTTGATTGAAGTGTAGAGCTTCTCGTTACCTTTTCATAGATATGATGATCGTCATAATCGAATTAATAATGAAGAAGTTATGTCCTTCAAAATGTTTAAGAGTTTAAAGGGAAACCCTAGTTCACGGGGCATACCTAGGAAGTACACAACATACTGATGCAAAGGGCATTACGTTGGGCGTAATGTGTTGTACGCTTAGCGTACTACGAGGAATGGATCGAGGGTGCGAGCATCATACGTTGGGCGTACGAGGGGTATAGTAAAAACCCTAATTTGGATGTTGTACCCTATATAAGCATATTGAGTCTTTTTGGCTGGCCTCTTTACCAGCCTCTAATATGGGCTTATTTAGTCATAGAAATAATTCATTATCGTATTAATTATTGTTGATTTTATATCACTTTATGAACAAAAGATACTTAATTAGCTTAATATTTCAATTTCAGCAATAAAAGACATGCTCGGGTGAGAAAGGAAGAGGATTGAGTGATTGGAAGTTTGGATCTTGGATTTTGAAGAAAGAAGGATGTTGTTGGACAGCTTGACCCCTCATCAGTGTTTTGGCCATATCTCATGAACCGTAACTCCGATTGACGAGATTCAAAATGTTATGAAAACTAGACACAATTTCGAAGGACATTCGTGTTTTGAGAAAATGTTGATTCCAAAAGAAACTCGACGAGTTTTTAGCACAAAATCAACGAGTTGGTTAGAATGTTCCAGATTCGAAGATGCCTTGCCGTACACGATGTATACGCGGATTATCGAAAAAACTCAACGAGTTTTTTGGTGAAAACTCGTCGAGTTGACGCTGTTTTCAGAATTTATATATAGAAACTCTTCTTATTCAAACCCTAACTTTTTGTGGAGGCTAGCTACGACTTTTGAAGACCAGAAGGGTTCTTGGAGCTGCTATTTTTGAGATTGCAACATAAGAGACAATTTAAAAGAGAATCAAAAATAATCATTCTTCATTTCTTAATCTTTGTTTTGAACCATGTTTGAATCATTAGATTTTGATATTAGGTTATTAATTGCTTTAGATATGAGCTAAAAGCTTTTTACTTCTGTTTGGATGAGATAATCTTATGAATATGGTTTGATTGAGTGGTTGAATTGATATTAATTTGGATATTCATCTTGTTAAGCTTGTTAAAGATCCTCATGTATTGATGATAAATGTTTTCTATTATTAAGTAAGTTATTGAGTTGCATGAACATCTTCTTGATTACTTGATTCATATAGTTTTGTGAATACAAGATTGTATGCCTAGGAATAGTGAACATGAAACTAGGGTTAACTAGAAAATATGTAAATCAATGTGTGAGCATGTGTGATGAACAACCACATATGAGTTGATTGAATTGGAACAAATTTGATTAGCTATTATTACAAGTCTTACTTGATATGAACTGAACACTAGGAAACTTGTTAGTTTAATCAACTGGCCACTGTTTGAATTAACTAGTCTACTAAATGTTTGGTAATAGTGAACATGAACCCAATCACATTAGGAATCGGTAACCATTGACATATTGATCCATTGCACTTGCCACGAAATCAACCATAAGAATAAGTGAAGCATATCTGAACACAAGTCTCTTTTATCATTAAATCTAGTTGTCTTTTCTTGTTCTTCTTAGTTGTTAATTGTCTTTGTTTAAGTGTTAATTGATTGTTTAAGTTTCTAGTCTTGCAAAACAAGAGAAACCCCCTACTTTTATTAATTGTTTTAATTAGATAATATTAGCATTTATTTTAATCGTTTACCGTTCCCTGTGTTCGATACCCTACTTACCTGAACTAAACTGCTAATCGATAGGTACACTGCCTTTAGTGTGTTTGTCTTTGTGTTTAAGTTAGTAGGATTAAAACTAGTTCGTTTCTGTAGGGTTTCAAAGCACTCCATGGATGATGGCAATGGGCCCCTTTGATGAATTCTAGGTTAAAAGCCCAAGACTTGTCTTTTCCCTATAAATAGTCATGTATTATTCACAATTAGGGTTAAGAGAGTGAGACAAATTGTAGCCGCCACGTGAGGTTTCTTATGTAGTGTTAGATTCTTTGGTCTATGCTGAAAGTGTAATTTATTCCTCTTGTTATGAATAAATCGAGTGATCATTCGACATAATCTTCATATTTGTGTTTGTTCTTATTTTCCGCATCTTGTTCATCAAATCTCATTTAGGGTTTTAATCCCATCAATTGGTATCAGAGCGGGTCTTTGAAGATCTACTGATTTTTGAAGTATCGGTTCTTGATTTGATGATTTTCTGCACAAGTTATTGAAGATTTTGGTGTTTTGGCGGTATGGAATCAAGATTTCTGTTCAAGAAACTGTTCATGAAAACTTATGTTTTCTGTCACTGTTCATCTGGGTATTATTTTAATCCAATCTCGTATTTTATTCATACTTTCTATTAGATCTGATCGATTGTTTTGTCCAAACTCAATATATTGCTTCGTAGATCAATTTCTTTCGATTTGGCCCAAAGATTCGGTTCTTTACTGTTCATCCGTTTATTTCTGACCCAAATTCAATTTATCATTGTTCGTTTAGTCTTAATCCATCACACGTGTTCTGTCTTCCTGTTGACGTTCTTCACCGATTCACGAGTATCGTATTTTGTAGACTAAGTCTGTTTTTGGGTAAGCGATTCAAGCTCCTTATGAGTCATGATTCTCATGCTATTGATTGTTGATCTGATGTATTCCTTATTCAATTGACTTTTTGTTCTTCAATCGAATCTCGTTTCTTTTAAATCGTTTGGCAACTTGTGGACTTATCCAGGCGTTTTGTTTGACTGAGATCATCGATTTCACCTTATATATGAAACTATTAAAATATCTTTCGATTTTCTACTGTCATTCAAATGCAGTTCGTGTTTGTTGAATCAGTAATCTCGGTATATACAAAATAAGGTGTGTATTGAAGAATAAAAATCAAATAGATTTGTGGTTATGTATTTCGGAGTGCATTTGTTATAAGAAGTGATTGCAATTGTGAAAGGTGAATCGTAATGATAATTGCTTGATAATGACTGGAAGAAAATAGGGTCGACGAACAGACTGTATTTCGATTTGGTTGGTCAATCTAGAAAAGTCAAAATTGGATCGAGATGGTTTCGCATTTGGAACTGAAATCGGAATTGGAACGATGATGCAATGGATCGATCAGAACCGAAAATGAAAGACATATTCAGAATTGTGATGTTGGATGGCATCAATCGGAACGAGATGGAATGGTTTTTGCGTATCTGTTCGCTTTTGCAGGTCAATTCTCAAGGTCAAAATTGGTATTGCAAACACTTTGGTGCAAGCGAACTCACTGAGAACGAAAGAAATCGGAATTGGTATTCAATTGGGATGAACAATGGTAATTGAAAAGTCAAAATTGACTGTGAACGGTGTTGAACTTTCTTTGAATCTCACTGTGCTTTCCACGAAAAATGAACCTGTGACGAACGTTCGCTTTCGGATGTGTAATGTGAACGAATGAATTGCAAATCAAAATTCAATCAGGGGGAATATGATTGTGTACTTGCTCGCAATTGGATCTCAAAATCAAAAAGTCAAAATTTGACTGCGATTCGCATCGAGGTCGTGAACGACTGATTTGAAACGAATGTTCTTACCTGCAAAAATTATCGGATTCGTGCTCCCTCAAACATCATAGAAAGCGAACCTGTGATTCGGTTTGGCTAAGGTTTCGCTTTTGTCATGAAATTGGATTCTGATGCTCGGAACGAAAGTGTAAATTCGGGGGTTATTGATTTCTTGGGTTTGTTATTTGATCGTGGGTTGTGTCGCTGTGCTCTTTCATCTACGTCTAAACGGGGAAGAAGATAGTAAAGTTTAATTTTTGGTCCCTGCAACTTCAGCGCATTGGCACTTTTGGTCCCTGTTATTTTCACAGCTTGGTGATTATGGACCATTTTCAGATTTTGTCACAAATAAAGGGGGTATTGATGCAGAATTACATTTTCAGTCCCAGAATTTCTGCAAAGTGACAATTTCAGCCATGTATTCAGAAAAGTTTACAACTTTGAGGGCCGGTGAACAGTTTTGAATTTTTTAACGCTCATATTTTTTCGTGAACAGGAAAATAATGATTCCATCAAGTCGTGGCGGTTCGGAAGGTCGTTTTTCGTGATATCATCAAATTTTTCATGACTTTTTCGGATTTTATACTTCATTGTGTATATCGTTTTGTCACGGGGGAGCTTAGTAATTTTTTATCCATTCAAGATCATTCTCATGACCATTTGAAGGCTATATAATCATGTTTTTGATTATAAATCGGGGGCGAATTTGGTATGGCCATTCGAAATTGGATTTGTGACTTTTCAAAGTTGAAGATTTTTGATAAAGCTTATGGTAGAATTATGAAGGTAGCTTTTACAGCGGAAGTTCTTTATCGAGCTCTGCTAAAGCTTTTACAGAGAAGTATCCTTTACAGCGGAAGTTCTTTATCGAGCTCTGCTAAGGACTTGTTATATCTCCGACTTCTTGTATTTTCTCGATCAAGTGGCGTTACGAATCATAAAGTTTGGGTTGTTACATGATATTTTTTGATGGCTTATATCATTAGCTTATTTGAAGATCATTGTGACTTGGAGGGGGAGCTCTTCAAAGACAAGAAGTGATTCGGTTTCTTTGCTCTGAAATGGGTTTTTATGGCGGGTTTGGTTTTCATGAAGATTCTTTGGGATTACATTCGAAAATGAAGTTTAAAGAAATTACTTCAGTGTCTGATTTATATATCCTAGAGCCCGTGTTTGAAGACTATTGAAGAATCAAGATTCGTGGATTGCTTCATATATTCCTCGTTGCAGATCTTTTTATTTGCCAGATGCTTGTTTTGGAAGTTAAAACATTGTCATCCATTCCATACTTTGAGGGGGAGATTGTAGGGTTTCAAAGCACTCCATGGATGATGGCAATGGGCCCCTTTGATGAATTCTAGGTTAAAAGCCCAAGACTTGTCTTTTCCCTATAAATAGTCATGTATTATTCACAATTAGGGTTAAGAGAGTGAGACAAAATGTAGCCGCCACGTGAGGTTTCTTATGTAGTGTTAGATTCTTTAGTCTATGCTGAAAGTGTAATTTATTCCTCTTGTTATGAATAAATCGAGTGATCATTCGACATAATCTTCATATTTGTGTTTGTTCTTATTTTCCACATCTTGTTCATCAAATCTCAATTAGGGTTTTAATCCCATCAGTTTCACACACATCAAGTTTTTGGCGCCGTTGTCGGGGAATGGTTCTAATAGTTAATTTTATTTGCTAGTGTTATCGATCCTTTGTGTGAGATTTATCTCATATAAAGTTGCACGTTTTCTGTTTTAATTTTTATTATAATATTATTATGTATTTTCCAAATCTCGATGCTTTTGATGCTTGTCTTGAAGAAGTAGTATAGAAAATTGAGCAAGAAGATGAGGAATATGACTCAGATGAGGATTTGATGAAATTTGGAAGATGGTTAGATAACATCTTGCCTAATGAAAAAGAGCAATCTGAGTTACAAGAGCTACAGTTAAAAGATGAAGAACTTAATCCAGAAAGAGATTTGGAGGAGCTGGAAAGATTGCTAGCAGAAGGGTCAAATGAAGAACGAGAACAAGCTGAATTGCAGGAACCAAGCTGTGGTTTGACCATTACCACGACATGGCCCCCTGTATTTCCAGTTTGTGTTTCGAAGGATGGGGTGACGACTCCAACTTTGGAGAAAGTTCTGAAACGCGATCCATTTCTGATTAGTATCCAACCGGTCCCAACCTTTATCAAGATTCTTGGGTTTTATATATTCAAGCTCGTTTGGCCAATTATAGAAGCAAAGAGCCAAATTTTACAAATTGGTCCACCAAAGAAGATATTCAATGCAACAGATGGATTAGCATTGATTTTATTGGAAGTTTATTAAGTTGAGAGTCCAGCTAAAGACTCACACAAAAAGAAGCGCTTGCTGGAGGCAACCCGCCATTAGAAGTTTGCTTTTCTTTTTCTTTTTGAACTTCTAGTTTATTAGGGTAGTGTAGGATTTTAATTTAATGATTGTTTTCCTTTTTATTATTTGGTTCTTCATTTTGATCTTTGTAGAAGTTAGGGCGAGAATCGATCAAATTGTTAAAGCGTCAGGAATAAATGTGAAATCGAGTCTAAAACGAGAAGAGTGGGAGAATTGAGTCTAATTACGAGTTCGGTGAATAAATGGCTGAAAGGATGAGCTTTTACTGAAGAAAAATGAGGGGGAATATTGCTATAATCATTCCCTTAAAATCCAGAAACGAAACTGAAGTTGGAGTATATTTTGTTCACTCAGTGCATAAAACTCGTCGACTTCCCTATATAAACTCGATGAGTTCTTTTGGAAAAACCCGACTGTGCCAGTTTCAGCGACCCAACTCAACGAGTTGCTCTTTCTCTTACCTTTGAGTTGATGATTTGATTACATTCTACGAAGGCAATTGGCTGTGCTATCACTGTTTATTTTCCGAGCATTTCCAAGATCTTTTTCCTCTATATTTTGGAGCATAACCATATGAGATTTGACACCCAAGGCATGGATGAGCTGTTCCCATGTCCAAAGTCAGCTGAAGTAGGAGCTCAAAAGAAGAATATCAACCTCGCAACTACTATCCCAGGGGAGTTTGTTCTAATTTTCTCTACTTTTATGTTCTTTTTCATGCATAACATGCAATGGGGACATTGCATAAATTAAGTGTGGGCTAGGGTGTTGATTACATTAGTTATATTAGAATCCTAGGTTTAATTTTTGAAAATTGCATAAAAATTGCTAGGGTTAATTTAGAAAGTTTTGGTAAAGCAATTAGGATTCCATGCTAGTATTGTATTTGATGATTCTATGAGAACCCAAATGTTTAGTTGAGCCAACATACGTTATAGTGCATTTGTGGCCCCCTTTATTCTAGTGAAATCATGGGACAAAAACACAACCTCGCTTAGTTTGAGGATCACAACATGTTTAGCATCGTGTACCAGAAATGTATCTCGGAAAGCTTAAGTAGTCATTGCACACTAGACTAATGCCTTTAACCAATAAAGGATGAAGTTAAATTCCCTTGCTTAAGCATATGTTTTTCTAGGTTTTTAGTTTTGAATGGAAAAGGTGTGTGAAAAAAAAAAGAAAAAAGAAGTTGAAAAAAAAGGTGATGAAATGTTTGAATAAAGAATCTACAAAGCTGTGAAGACAAAGAAGAATATCATGAAGAGAAACTACAAAGTATAAAAGATTTAATCAAAAGTTGTATTTGTCTTTTATTTGTAATTTTCTTTTCTAGGTTATTTTATCGTATGTATGCTTGGGGATTTAACCAAAAATGACTTGAGGTTAAGAAAGTTCTCTGGGGATGGATTTGGAGGGATGCATAAAATGAGCGTTGTTCGAAATAAGTGGGCGAGTGTTTATGAGGATTGTGAGTATTTAGAATTGAGGGGGGTTCTTAGGAAAATTTTAGCCACAAATGCATGCGTTGCGGTCTTGGCATAATGGCGGGGTTTGATTGGGATTGTCTTATATGGTATTAGTGTGCTAAAATTTGGTTTTGCTTGGGGGCAAGCAAAAGTCAAGTGTGGGGTATTTTGATACGGGCTTATTTAGTCATAGAAATGATTCATTATCTTATTAATTATTGTTGATTTTCTATCATTTTATGAACAAAGGATACTTAATTAGCTTAATATTTCAATTTCAGCAATAAAAGACATGCTCGGGTGAGAAAGGAAGAGGATTGAGTGATTGGAAGCTTGGATCTTGGATTTTGAAGAAAGAAGGATGTTGCTGGACAGCTTGACCCCTCATAAGTGTTTTGGCCTTATCTCATGAACCGTAACTCCGATTGACGATATTCAAAATGTTATGAAAACTAGACACAATTTCGGACGACTTTCGTGTTTTGAGAAAATGTTGATTCCAAAAGAAACTCGACGAGTTTTTGGTGAAAACTCATCGACTTGACACTGTTTTCAGAATTTATATATAGAAACTCTTCTCATTCGAACCCTAACTTTTTTTGGAGGCTAGTTGCGACTTTTGAAGACCAGAAGGGTTCTTGGAGCTGCTATTTTCGAGATTGCAACATAAGAGACAATTTAGAAGTGAATCAAAGGCAAATAATCATTCTTCTTTTCTTAATCTTTGTTTTGAACCATGTTTGAATCATTAGATTTTGATTTTAGGTTATTACTTGCTTTAGATATGAGCTAAAATCTTTTTACTTCTGTTTGGATGAGATAATCTTATGAATATGGTTTGATTGAGTGGTTGAATTGATATTAATTTGGATATTCATCTTGTTAAGCTTGTTAAAGATCCTCATGTATTGATGATAAATGTTTTCTGTTATTAAGTAAGTTATTGAGTTGCATGAACATCTTCTTGATTACTTGATTCATATAGTTTTGTGAATACAAGATTGTATGCCTAGGAATAGTGAACATGAAACTAGGGTTAACTAGAAAATATGTAAATCAATGTGTGAGCATGTGTGATGAACAACCACATATGAGTTGATTGAATTGAACAAATTTGATTAGCTATTATTACAAGTCTTACTTGATATGAACTGAACACTAGGAAACTTGTTAGTTTACTCAACTGGCCACTGTTTCAATTAACTTGTCTATAAAAGGATTGGTAATAGTGAGCATGAACCCAGTCACATTAGGAATCGGTAACCATTGACATATTGATCCATTGCACTTGCCACGAAATCAACCATAAGAATAAGTGAATCGAATCTGAACATAAATCTCTTTTATCATTCAATCTAGTTGTCTTTTCTTGTTCTTCTTAGTTGTTAATTGTCTTTGTTTAAGTGTTAATTGATTGTTTAAGTTTCTAGTCTTGCAAAACTAGAGAAACCCCCTACTTTTATTAATTGTTTTAATTAGATAATATTAGCATTTATTTTAATTGTTTACTGTTCTCTGTGTTCGATACCCTACATACCTGAACTAAACTGCTAATCAATAGGTACACTGCCTTTCGTGTGTTTGTCTTTGTCTTTAAGTTAGTAGGATTAAAACTAGTTCGTTTCACACACATCAAGTCCACAAAACCCTATAAATCGTCCCTTTGCCTCCATGGTTGTGTTTTTGAGCTCATCATGTGCATCTTGGTGTTTTAGGGTCATTTCCAAGAAGATGGAGTTTGGTGCAAGTTGTGGATCTTGATTATGTGCTTCATTTCCAGTCTGTTTGAGGTAAGAAGTTACGATCTTCTTTATTAATGGATTAGATCTATTATGTATGAGTTTAGGTGCATTTTGGTCCCATGAAATGTGATCTAGTGGTTTGATATCACTCCAGGAGCTATGACTTGCCACTCTTGGTGCTTCTAAGGTTCTAGATTCATAAAGTTCTCTTCTTTAGGGTTTGGAATTCCCCATGTATGAAATTGTGTCCATTTGGTGAAAGTATAATGCTTTATCTTGAAGTTTGGTTCTTTTGAGGCATGCAAAGTCATCAAGTCAATGATTTTATGGTTCTAGACGTTCGTTAAGAAGTAGATATGTGGTTTCAACTCCTAGTCTTGAGCATTATGAGCTTAAGAAGGGTTTTGGCTTAATGGATGAGTAAGATGGGTGTACAAGTCTGCATGCGCAATGTACAAGCCAAATAGCGATTACGCGTAGCGTATAGCTGAGTACGCCCCGCATACTCAGCCAGGAGAGATTTGAATGTTAGGCTTTAGTTTGGGCCATCTTTTCGGCTTAGTTGTTTTGGGCCTTATTAGGCCATCAAATTTTGGGCTGATAATTTTTTGTGAAGGCCTACAATTGGTTTGCTCCCAATTTGGAAAATTGGGCTATGGATTGCGCCTTGGGTGGTTTTTTGTACTTGGGCCTTGTGGATTATATGGTTTGGGCCTAAGTCTTGGTCCAAACTAAGTGATGGGTAAATTGGTGTTTTACCCTAGTAACGGATTTATGACAATTGTTTGGGACCCAAATGTTGATTAGGTGTTGTTTTGATTGTTGATAGTTTAGGGTTCAGTCAGCCAGCAGCCAGAGATTTATCCGCGGGATTCAGCAGTGTGAGGTGAGTTTTCTCACTATGTTTAGCGAGTCGAAGGCACCAATGTCGACCCATGGTTGCTATGTAGAGTGCTAGATGTTTGTGTGACTTTTTCATGTGTATGTGATTGTATGCTTATTAGGCGGGGCCCGGTGGTTGTTCAGTATGCTAGTATCAGGTTATGCATATATGATTTTTACGTGGGAGGGGCCCGATAATTATCCAATATGCGACTATCTTTGTGATTTTCGCATGTGTTTGAATGTTCTATGATTACATGGATATATGTTTATTAGGCGGGGCCCCTTATGCGAGTATGGGTGGGGCCCGTTATGTGACAAGTTATGTATGGTATGTAGGATCTTGGGGAACTCACGGTTGAAAGGGCTGGTGAGTGCCCTAGGATTTACAGACAGTTGTGGAGTCGTAACAAGGTAGCTGTATCGAGGGCACGACTAGATTGAACCCCATCAGTTCGGGGGGGGGGGGGGGAGCTCATGCTTGTTGGGTATTAGCTTTCTTGGAGCCTCTTGTCACTCACACAACATATGATTGTGTGGTGGGCAGCATTGCGGGCCGACCCGAATCGGCGTGGACCTATTGAAACTAGGCTATTCTCAGATATGTTGTTGTCATTGGGGATAGTATAGTTGCGAGAGAGGACGCACTGATTTTGCGCTGCTTACAAGTAAAGGTTTCCCAAAGGAAATCCCTACCTTCAGCACGTGGGAATCTTAATTGGAATGATAGGGGAACGGTTTTCAATTTATGTTTCGGGTACTTTGGTTTTAAAATGGAAGAGCTTGGGATGGTTGCAGGGAACACACGACATGTTTTCACATTATGTGATTTACTCTGATTCAATGATTTTTTGCTAAATCTTGATTACCATGATTTTGTGGAAATGGTATGTGGTAACGGTTTATCTATTTTAAAAACAAAAACTTTATGTTATTTTTTTAGGGGCGTTACAAGTTGGTATCAAAGGCTTGGTTTATAGGATTCGGGCACACTCTCGGGTATGTCTGAACTTAAACTGAGGATTTGGTAAAGTTTTTCAAAAAGAAATATATTTCTAGTAAGGGATTTTTCTAAAAGAAGAATCGGTGTGGTGCATGCTATCAGCCGAGCTCAAGTAAGTTTTCCCAAATTACCTATACATGTTATTTAATATCCTTTGATCTTTGAGTCTATGAATCGCATGCTAGTTAGGGCTAAGGATATGCTTAGTTTTTTCATGATAGAATTCTAGGAGAGATGCATTTTATGCCTATTTTATGAGCTTGTAGACTTGCATGCTTGTTCTGATTAGCCAGTGATAGGATGGCCTGATATGTGATGCTTCGTAGCCTTTGGAGCATGGGTTGTTGGATTAGGTGTGATTTGTATGCGTAAGGCAATCAGTAGCGGGAGTGGGAGCTTCTATTATGCGTAGGCAATCAATGTTCGTTCCCAGAAATCGCATATTGTGTAAAACATAGGTGTAGGCGTTGCGATCGTCCCAAGCTCCTTTATTTGAAAACTGGAGGTACCTGAAACCAAAAATGAAAATCTTAAGCATGAAGCCTAGTGAGTTCCCTAAATAACACATACAACACATATCAACATATTGCCTAACATATTTGGGTGCTGGCCTACCCCTTCGGTCTCTTTTGACCGGATATTGTCTACCATATAAGCACATAAATCACATATTGTGATACATAACCATGACCCATACATATCATTCATATATCATAATCAATAAAGGTGTTATGTGCCGATACATAGTCTTGCCATTATGCCACATTTCGCCATGTGGTCTTTCATGTCATGCTCGGGGCCACACCTAGGTCTTACAAATAAGTTCCAATAGCCACCTCCTAGTCTTCCACACAAGCATCAGAAAGACAACTAGCATACATACTACTCTACTTAGCTAATTAGCATATAGTGTGTCAGGAGCCACCTCATGATCTTTCATAAAAAATGCCTAAGCTAACCCCCGGGTCTTCCTATCATACATAATAGCATACAGTGTGCCAGGAGCCACCTCCTGGTCTTTCCTACATAATGCCTAGGGCTAACTGTTGGGTCTCCTTACAACATATAAATCAAATGGACCGGTATTGGTGCCTTCAACCTATACAAAGAGTGAGGAGTCTCACCTCGAACGCAGAATCTCCTTGGAAGAAATCCTTAGTTGCTACCCCACCGGCATTTCGAGCTATCAACACTAGAACGAAATAAAATCTTAGTTAATAGGCCAAAACCCTCAAGTTTGGCCCAAGGTAAAACTTGGTCAAAATTTAACGTTCAACGGAAGTCAAAGTCAACAAATGAAACTTCAGACTGAATACGGTCGGCGTACTCAGCTCATATGCATAGGGTACTTACCAACCAGAATCGAGACCCCATACGAGTACGCACAACGTACTCGAAGGTACGCCCGGCGTACCCGGCCAAATGGCACTTTTCCATTAAGTGCTTAATGTCTTAAGTCCTTTCATCCAACACTCAGATCTAGTCCCACAACATCATTCTAATTCATAATGTTTCCACCTTTGTTACTTTCCATGTCTAAAAAATGTCCAAAAGTTAGAACCTTAACTTATTAATCCGTTAAGACATCATGTTTCTCACATAGAAGGTATAGAAGGATCGAGATTACATTTTTACGAATCCTAAAATCTCCATGATGGATAAAGTTTCCAACTTTGTACATTAGATTGGACCAGATGACTAAGATCTAGCCTTTAAGCATTAAATGGGACCAAAAGTGCATCTTTTTCAACTTAATCCATTAAGTCCAAGTCTCCAACCTTCAGATCTGAATCATAGTGATGTTGAGATGGATAAAGTTTCCAACTTTATCCATAACAAGGTCACAAACTTTCAAGATCTAAACTTTATGCACTAAAATGACCAAAATCTCATAACATCCAAAACCAGCTAGATCTAACAAATACATCATCAAGATTCAAACTTTATACCTCTAGAAGATAAATCAAGATGAACAAAGTCCATATCTACAAGATCCAATGTAACCAACACCTCTACAAGAAGTTCCTTCTTCTCCAAGGTGCACCATGCATACTCCAAAGCACTAAAAATCACCTTCTTTTAGCTCACAAGGCTCATCTAAGGTTAGGGTTTCATGAAAAGGGTGTTTGAGGGGTGGAGGGTGGGAATTGAGTGGGTTTGGGGGAGTTAAGGAGCTTAAATAGGGCTTTGACCATGAAAATAATGTTTGGGCACTGGTTGCGCACACCCAGTCTAGTCAGGATTCCATTAGTATGCCCAGCATACACTTCCTTGTACGCCCAACGTACTCAGCTTGGCCCAAAACCACCCAAACTTCAAACAGTCATAACTTCTTCGTTCTAACTATGTTTTTCATGTTGTTTATATCCACGGAAATGTATTGAGAAGCTTTACAACCCTATCTAATTACTTTTGACTTTAAACATACATACTAAAATCCATAATTCATAAAAGAAGTCTGAAACACTATATTCCTATTTTACCCTTTGACTCTACAGTGAAAATCGAACTATTGGGTCACATTTCTACATTACCCACATCCAAATGGGCCTAAATATTGCCTTTTCAAAGGCCCTAATCCTTATGATAACCGCTCTTCGGGACACACCTTCGAATTAGGAATTGATTCAGAATAGGGTGTTACAACTGTCCCCTAGTTAAATTAGATTTCGTCCACAAAATCATTCACTACCATCCCTGATATACCAAGAAACCTGAGCAACACAACCACATTCCTGTGAATACCACAACCTTCCCAAAGCGACCGAAACCAACCCTAACAGAACACTCCAAACCTAAAGAGAACGAATCCTTAATCCCTTACAAGGGACTACATCTACCCTTCCAAGACCTGAAATCTGCATTGGTCTGACTCCTTGATAGACCGCCCCCTGCTGAACCATTACTGTGCCAATTCCTTATTGAATAACTGATTGAACAACCACTTATGGTCCTAATTATCTCGGTGTTACCAATCGAATGATTTCACTTACCATATCTAGATTTCGAATGCCGGTCTTAACAGATTGACCAAATAATCCTTCAAGTAGAGGATCCATCTCTGCAATGGTTAGATTCAGACGAGAGCTGCGCAGCAGAATCAAATCGATTACCCTTAGATTATTCAATCCCGCTGTAAGTGGATTAGCATCTCCTAGTCAACGACTACTCCACATAAGGATCCCAAATCACTGCCGCTACTCGGAATACCATAACGCTCTCTAGCTGCTTTCCATATATACCATGACTTCCCTGGATCCCAATCTTGTCTGCCACTATCCTAAATATTGGATTCCTGCTCAGTTATTGAGCCAACAACAACCTTGCATTCGCCCCACGCTACCTCGTCTAAAAATAATTGCCCTATATATACAGCCAATCATGGTTCCTTCAACCCTCTTGATCCATCCGATCATGACAATCCAATACCTATCGCCATCGAATCTAATACGAAAAGTGAATGCTACCATAACCATTATAGTCTTACATCACGCCTGGTCTCCAACGACCTATTGTTTCGCAAATCCAATCATACTGTGGCCTAATCACATTTGTGCAGCTGACCCGCCCTGACCTAAATCATCTGAAGGAATCCCTGAGTGAATCACAAATCTGTCACATTCTCACTAACGAATAGGGACCGGTGAATGCAACGGGCCGCCCCACAGTCTTACAACACTCCCATACTAACTGACCACCATTGAATGCTACGGGCCACCCCCGTAGTCTTACAATACCACTATACTAGTGGCTAACTAACGAATGCTACATGCCACCCCCTGTAACGCCTGTCAGTTAGGCTAATCGTTAAGGGGATAACAGTAATAAATATTTGTTTATCAAATAATTAAAATCCTCAAATAGGATAAATTTTATATGTATGCGTTACAGGTTATACAAATACTTATTTATTATATACATGTTATGTGGAAAAATATTATGAGTATCTAATATTTGTATTAATCATGTTATAAACTTAATGAAAAGTGATATTATAACATTTTTAAATAGAAGATTATATAGGACAAATAATCTTAACAAAATATATAACGATTGTAAAATCTCAAATTATATAAAACGTATTTGGTGTAAATATAATTAAGGGTAAACCCAAATAGTGAAGCGATAATTTTTTCTGTTACACTCGTTTTCCAATAATAATTAACCGGGGACTTTTTACAACGTTAGTTATTGATTATAAATTTTGATAAGATTTTATAATAAAGGGTATAATGATTTTATTAATAAATAGTTAAGGGCCTATAGTTTAACTTGAAGGATATTTTGTGTTAATACAAGAATAAATGAGGGACCATGTGTAACTACAATTTGTAAATTTCAAACCAACATACGTGTAAGAAATATAAGAATGGTCATACAAATTTTATTAATTAAAAATAGCACGCGTTGTTTAAATATTTGATTGTACAACTTCATTTAAATAATAGGCATATGTGGAGACAAATGGTGGAGGAAACGTATCAGAAGAAATATTTAAGTGACGCGTAGTAGTTTTGTTTTGATCTTATCCTAACTTCGGTAGCAGTATAAATAAAGATAAGTTTTGTAACACCCAGGAATTCAGGTATATCTCTTTGATCCTTTTCTTTCCTCAAGTTGTCAAAATTAGTCCTTGGAATAAATGTTTGGCTTTTGAGTATGTTGGGCGTAAGGGAGAGTACGATGTGCATACTCACGAGCGTATTCTTGACGCAGAGACTACCCAGTACGCTAGGTGTACCATAGTGTACTCTAGACGTACTAGGTTTAGATTGAAATCCTAATTGTGGGGGTGAGCCCTATATAAGGAACATTATGGCCTCACTTTTAGCCACCATTTCCAGAGAGCAAAACCCTAAGTGACCCTAACCCTTGTTCTAGAGCTTATGTGAGTGTGGTTGAGCTTGAATGTGTTCTTGTGTTCTTTTGAAGAGAAGGATGTGCCATTGAAGGAGCTAGAGTTGGAGGGCTAGCTTTGGATCTGAACTTCCTGAGGTTGGAGCATCATTTGGAGGTAAGAATCTTGGAGCATTTCTATAGTTTTTGTCCTAAAGGTGGATACTTTATGAGTAAAGGAGCTCCATACACCTTGACTATCCATATTCAGTGTATAAAGTGTTATAGATCCATAAAAATCCAATCTTCGACGTTAGGAAGGAGCCATGCATGAGATATGAGCTCTTTAGTGAAGGAAGTGGTGTGTTTTGGACGATGATGACCTTTACAGCTATGCAAAGGCGTAAAGTCTTCGACTTTATGGATTAGGAGGTTGTAGGGGGTCCATATCTGTATTTTGAGCCAAAGTCTTAACTAATTAAGACCTAAAGTGAGATAATATTGAAACTGGGACGTACGCTGAGTGTAAATCCCAGTATGCGGGGCGTAGGGTTCAAACAACCCGATATCAGCGTAGTCGTCGAGTACGCCCATCATAGGGATTTCGTATGCGCCGCGTAATCCTTAGGGTTGACTTTTGTTGACTTTTAGGGTTTAGTCAACAAATGGACTTTTGGACCATTGAAGGGGTAGAATGGTCTTTTACCCTTCTAAGAGAGAATATGAAGGGATTAGTCTATCCTTTGAGGGCCTTTACTAAGTAGAGATATATTGTGTATGTGATTAGGCGGAGGGTAGATCAGTGTTTCAAGTTCGAGATCATTCGAGTTACCCGAGGTGAATCTTCTCACCATACATTACCTAGGGTGGTAGTTATGTGTGACAGGAAGGTCTTATGTGCTATGATGAATATTTGATTCTTTGTGATATGTATGTGTTATGTCATGAGTCGCTTGGTCGGGACGGAAGGTCGACAGGGTTGGACCAGAAGGTCAATAGAGTTGGACCGGTAGGTCAACAGAGTAGGACCCGAAGGTCAACAGAGCAGGATCGGAAGGTCATCAGGGTAGGGCCAGAAGGTCTACCAGAGTTGTGGAGCCAGAGGGTCCACTGAGACAGATTGACCTGAAGGTCTCGTAGAGCTATAGTCTAAGGTGGCTAATTTATATGATGTGGTATTTTGGGGAACTCACTTAGCATTCGTGCTTACCATGTTACGTGTTATGTGTTTCAGGTACTTCTGAGGATCATGGGAAGGCACCGGCTTGATTGTACACACACACTTGATGTTGAGCTATGATTGTGGATCCTGGATTTGAATAATTGTGTTGAAAACTTGTTGGTTGTTTTTGAGAGTTAATGACGAGACATTTGTTTTATGAGTTTTCAAATTGAAAATTTTGTTTGAAAATCATGTTGTTACAAATTGGTATCAGAGCCTTGGTTTGAGGGATTCAGATACAACTTCGGGCATATCTGAACTCAAACTGAGGATTTGAGAAACGTTTTCAAAAAGAAACAATTTTTCTAAAATGGGTAAAAGATTCCAAAAGAACGGAAAAGAGCAGTGTGTACAATTAGCCAGTGCCCGAGCGGTGATTTCCAAAAATATCCTTACGTTATGTGTTATGAGATATTATGAGATGTATTATGCATGCTAGAGAAGGATAGGTATTCATATTTAGGACTAGAGTAGCCTGATTTGTGATGCCTTAGCCTAGGAGTTACTGCTATTGTGAATTACTTCGAGTGTGAGTAGGTAGCAGAGAGAAGCTTATGAGAGGTCTACTGGGTGGTAGCTCGTGCTCAGTGAGACATAGAGTACTTGTGATCTAGAATCAGAGGAGGAGGACTTGGGGTAAATACTGATGTGGTGTGGAAGGTAGTATAGGCCCGTACTACTCGAAACACCAGACCAGTAAGCAGTCCAAGTAAGAATCCTCAGGGTACAAAGGAACAAGTAGGGTTGTGTGATGGAGTGTGAGGATACTCGAGCGAGTCTCTGACTTCTTTTGTGTTGCATTTTGGAGATATCATGGTGGGTACGCGCCAAACTCCAGAGGGCAGCGGTGTTAGCGATGATGAGATTCGCAGGATGATTCAAGATGAGGTGGTTGCAGCCATTCGTGCTGAGATATCGGATATGTTTGGGTCTATCAATACCATGCTGATTGAGACATTTGACAAGCGGTACGCTGCTCTTACCGATGCTGTTGTTGCTGCAGCCACCGCAGCCGTCGCTGCTGCTAGGCCACAGGCGGGTGACTTGTTGCTGTACCGGGAGTTCAGTACCACGAAGCCACTAGAGTTTGATGGGACTCAGGATCCAACAGCAGCGATGAGATAGATCTCTGACATTGGGGGATGGTTCTACACATGTTCTTGTATGGAGAATCTATGGGTACGGTTCGCGCTGAACTAGCTTCGCTTAGGAGCGAAGGACTGGTGGAAGTTTGTGACAGCTGACTTCTCTACTACAGAGCTCACCGCAATCACTTCGGAGAGGTTCACCGCTATGTTTCGAGATGGGTACATTCCGCCGGTGGAGAGGGAACGGTTGGCATTGGAGTTCTTGTCCCTCAAGCAGGGGACTAAGTCTGTGACTGTGATCACACAGATATGTCATTAGAGGGCGTTATTTTGCCCTTAGCACGTGTCTATTGAGAAGGCACGTATGAGCCGATATCTGAGCGTACTAAGGAGAGACATTCATGAGTTTGTGACGAACTCGACATACCAAACATTTGCCAAGCTCCAGGCAAATGCTCGGAAGAGGGAGATTGAGCTAGAGACTCAGGCCAGGGAGGAGGCGGAGTCTCA
Organism: Lactuca serriola; assembly: GCF_051521515.1. Classification (NCBI taxonomy): domain Eukaryota; kingdom Viridiplantae; phylum Streptophyta; class Magnoliopsida; order Asterales; family Asteraceae; genus Lactuca; species Lactuca serriola. The sequence goes on from NC_136408.1 coordinate 238,668,330, forward strand.
GAGGAGGGATAAGCGGACGACATAGTCTCAACCGACCGCCAAGCAGGCAAAGCCCACTGATTCGAGATCGGGAGGCCAGAAGGGCCGCACTTATGGGAAGTGTGGCAAGAGTCACGATGGAGTCTGTCGAGCAGGTACTTGCTACAAGTGTGGCAAGGAGGGGCACATAGCCAACGATTTCCCCAAAGGGTTCACAGTCTGTTTTCACTGTAACCAGACTGGCCATCGGAAGGCCGAAAGCCCACAGCTGTTGTTGGGGTCAGCGCAGGGATCTGCACCTCCTCCTATTCGAGCTGCTGAGAGTCGGCCAGTGAAGGCCGATGCACCAAAGGCCCGCGGGAGAGCCTTTCAGTTCACCGTGGATGAGGTGCGCACACCACCCGATGTTGTGGTTGGTATGTGATCTTTTTCTTATTCTTTAGTTTATATATAGTGCTTATTTGTGATATGTTTAGGTACTTTTCTTGTGATTTCTATACCTAGTTTGGTGTTGTTTGACTCGGGTGTGATTCGATCTTTCATATCGCTAGCATTTAGTGGTCACATCTGTATCCGACGTGAGGCGTTGAGTAGGCCTTTGAGAGTCTCCATAGCTGATGAGCATGCTGTTTTTGCGACTGATATGATCCGAGGATGTGTGCTTGAGATTTTCGGAGTCCAGTTCCCGATAGATTTGGTACGTATCGTAATGGTTGATGTCTGTGTTATCGTGGGCATGGATTGGTTGAGCCGATTCGGAGTCATGATCGACTGCGAGCGGTAGCTGGTGACCATCCGAAACCCTAGTGGGGGAGTCTGATTCTAGTGGGGGAGAATTGTAACACCCAGGAATTCAGGTATATCTCTTTGATCCTTTTCTTTCCTCAAGTTGTCAAAATTAGTCCTTGGAATAAATGTTTGGCTTTTGAGTATGCTGGCCCGTAAGGGAGAGTACACTGCACGTACTCACGAGTGTATTCTTGAAGCGTAGACTACCAGTATGTTTGGCATACCATAGTGTACGCTGGGCGTACTATGTTCAGATTGAAACCCTAACTGTGGGGGTGAGCCCCATATAAGGAACATTATGGCCTCACTTTTAGCCACCATTTCCAGTGAGCAAAACCCTAAGTGACCTTAACCCTCGTTTTAGAGCTTCTGTCACACCCCCGAACCTGGACGGCGGAAACGTCCAGGGGCGGACGACTTCGTGTATAGTATCATAACAATTGAATATGAATGAAACATAGCAACCAAACATCATACATTGAAGATACATGCTTACATAGTTTACATATTGAATTTGTTCATCAGTTACACAAAAGTAATAAAGTAAAATTTCTCGAAGTTGCACCACTTGACCTCAAAATCGAGCTTATTACCTGCTACTGGAATTCCTAAGAATACTAGTTGTTTTGAAAAGCGTCAACTAAAAAGTTGATGAGTTCATAAGAAGTTTTAAGTAAAAATGGTTTTTGTACTTGTTTAGAATCGTTTCCATAGTGCATTAAAAAATCCGATATTTTCTATATAAGAAATCGTTTGAAATATTTGTTTCCTATCTTATATTAATGCATGTGTGTTAATGTTTACAAAAAAAATAATTGTTGGCTCAGTATTATGGTTTATACTTTGCTTTTCTAGGAAATTGTATTTTTATGTAATATCTTATGTGTTTCCGGTAATGTTTATGGCCAACGGGGTGTTTACGACCGTAAACAGTTTTACGGCCGTAAACCCTGTTTACGGCCCATGTTTCCCGTGTGTGTGTGTGTATATATATATATATATATATATATGTATGTATATGTATATATATATATATATGTATATGTATATGTATATATATATATATATATATATATATATATATATATATATATATATATATATATATATATATATATAGGGGTGAGGGGTGTGAGGAAAAGAGTGATAAACTGAATAGAGAGAAACGGGAGCTTATGTGTGTGTGTGTATGTGAATCTCATGTAAAGGAGCATCATTCCAATCTATTCAATCCATTGAAGATTCATATTATTGTTCTTCTCCATCTCTTCTATTTGATCTGACATCATCCGTTTGATTGGGATTCCGCACCATCAAATGAATCTGATTGATACACAAGTAGACTAGGGACTTACAATTGGTATTAGAGCTTGGTTGTATCACTCATTTTTTTCAGATCTGGAGCTTATTTGATCTTATTTTGAAGATATTTTTGTGTTTCTAGATAGATCTCGCAAAAATAAGGGGGTTTGTTCTTCGCATTTTTCGTAAAATGAAGTTTTTGATCGAGTTTTGGAGCAAAAAGGGTGAAAAAAAAGTCGTTTGTCGTCAAAAACAGTGATTTCTGGAGAGTTTACGGTCTTTGAATGGTTTACGGCCGGAGTTTACGGCTGGAAACTGTTCACGGTCGGCCGACGGTTTGCGGCTCGGCTCGGTGGACAACTCGACTCTGCAGCAGGCTTGCATCAGCGCGCTTCATAAAAAATAGGAACGGCTTTGAAGGCTGCAAGGATTGAACCTGGATCCATTCTGTAAACAGCCAAGCGCCTTACCATCTCAGCTAGCCATGCACTTGTGATTTCCTTCCGATATTTTAAACTTAATCACTACCTGTCGCACCTAATTTCGAAATTTGACACTTTTAACCCCAAAAATCAATATCTTTCAATTTTAAATTTCATTTTCAACCAAAAAAAATATTAGTTTTCATTTTTTGACTTTTATTTTTTACTCTTTACTTAAAATTTTGACTTTGACTTTTAAAGTTTGATATTTGACTTTAAACTTTGACTTTCTCGTTTGACTTTTAAATTTTCAAATTTAGTTTTTCGGTTTGAATTTTAAGTTTGACTTTTGAGTTTGACCTTTTAAATTTGACTTTTAAGGTTGACTTTTGGGGTTTATAGTCAAAGGGCATTTTTTTTATTTTAAGTTTGACTTTTAAGTTCTAGCTGTGCTTTTAATAGTTTTTTGAAATTTACAAGGGAATTGAAAACATGAAAGAGAGTCGTCAAGACATGTTAAGACAAAACTTCAACATGTTCGATTATATCCCTGGAGAAACCCTCGAAACTCAGTTGCAGCGATTTACTACACTCACTACTGAGTTGAATATAGCCGGGATCTTCTTGACTAAGTCCAAGATAAACAAAAAGGTGCTAAATGCTCTTCCGAAATCGTGGGATATGGACGTGGCTGACATCAAGAAGACAAAAGATCTCAATCGTCTTCGTCTGGCTGATATAATTGAAGAACTTAATGCTTTGAATTGTCGAAAAACAATGAGTTCCACAAACCTCCCGGTCAATGAAGTTTCATGTTCTCAATCATGTGAAGTTTCATGTACGCTATCTAGTGAAGATACGATTAAATTTCTTCGGGAACAAATTGATTTATTAAAAATGGAAGTTGAGGACCTGAGATATAAAGGATATCAACTCAGGAAAGGATAGAAACCCCTGAAGGCTGAATTAGAAGCAAAAACCAAGAACTTTAGGAAGCTTCAGGAAGAGTATAAGAACAAGTGTGAAAATTATAACTATATTAAGAGACAACTTGCTGCTGTAACTGAAGAACTTGACGCTTTAAAAATTAAGTGTGGAAAAACAGACGTTAGTTTTAAAAATTATACTGCGTCAAGTCAGATAGTCGACTCCTTATATGAAACCCAATTAAAATTCAAAGAAAATCAAAACAAGGGTCTAGGGTATGATAGTGTTCCTCCACCTTTCAATCATAACTACACATCCATCCCTATGACACAGGATGAAATTGACAAGGAGGCATATCTTCGATATGGCAAACCAGCTGGATTTGTGTCAGGAGGATTTATTCATGTTGAAAATACTAATGTTTCTACTTCATGTGCTGGTAAAGTAGCAGAAGATGAGAACAAGGAGAGCACTACTGAACAAACCAATGACTCCTTGAACTCTGAATCTGTTGCTTTGAACTCAACTGCTTCTGATTAACCTGCGGTTGAGAAATACAGGCGACCCATTCCAGCGAAACAGAGTGCCTCCTGCAATTGTTCATGTGGGAATAATCAGAGACAAGACAAAGATACGCCACCAGGGGCAGGAAGAGACAACTTCAAAGTGAAGAAAAAGACATCTTTTCACTGTGGAACACCTGGACACATTGCCAGAAACTGTCCTAATTGTGCATACGTTCCCTACTATGCACAAGGATGGAAAAACGTGCCAAGTGGGAGATACTTCAAAAGAAACCCTTTCAGGTCATGTTTAGCCAATAGTGACTGGAATGCACAGAAGGCCAAGAATCAAACCCATAAGGCCAAGCATCCAACTCCCAAGAACAAGAAGGGTATGCTGGCTCAGAAGTCTAGTTCAAGAGATGCTCCCGCGAAGCCAAAATCAAAGTCATCTCAACGACCGACATCAAGATCAAAAGCAAGTACTGAGCCACCCATCAGATCGACAAAGAAATGGGTTAAACCCAGCTACAAATGGGTTCCAAAGGCTCACTCTCCTAAATCTCCTAATGCTTCTAACGTTTCCTCATCTTTTGTTTGTGATAAACAGGTTATGTCATGCGAGAGAGTACCGTGCAAGGATGACAAAGGTCGACCCAGTTTCAAAATGGACTGGGTTCCAAAGACCAACTTCGGTTTGTTGGTAGTAGCTGTTCCATGCACATGATATGAGGCATCTCTCAACTGTACAACACTCAGAACATTGTTTGGGAGAACGTGTCCTTTACAGGAAGAGAAGAAAGGAAGTGATCACTCACGGGGTTTGTGCTTAATGACATGAAGAATTTTCAGCTCTGTTCTAAGATTATGCGTGCTGTTCTCAGACCTTCTAGATGCAAATTTAATTGGTGACTTACGATTTGCGTTTTCTTCTCTATACTCCTGAGTTTTTCTTAAGCTGATTCGCTTTAAAGGCAAATTTTTTTTTTTAGGATAGTTTAAATTTGCGCATTTACTTTCATTTCTCTCCTATGCACAAATTTAGGGGGTGATGAGTTTATAGAACTCTTAGATCGTTTAGATCTTATAACAGGTAAATCACGAAAGCAAAAATAGTAATGTAAAACACAAGAATGAATCTGAATATGTCGAATGATTCAATTGATTCAATCCTCAACAGAGCTCGATGAAGAACTTCCGCTGTAGAGGATATTAGGGTTAAAAAAGATAAGAACAATGAACGCTATTAAGTTCTCTATCAAATCTTACGTTCTAGGATGCATGCAAGCATCTATAAATATAAAACCCTACAAAACAACTCACGGATGGACAGGCCCATACCAGAGATTAAAATGGACTAACTATCGAGCCCAAGACGCAACACCTTCTAGACGCAACACTTCTTCTTGCTGGGTCCAGCTGCAGGAACATTCTTAGTGGTTTCAAACAAACATGGGATGAGAGTGAGGATTGTCTGTCTGAAGCGAATGTACCACTGGATCATGTCATCGAAGTACTTCTTGTCGTCTGCTGAATTCTACTTGCAACGATGAATGATTCCCAAAACATGTTCCAGGCATGTAGTGGTGTAGAGATGTTTGTTTGCCAAAGCGAACATGCATTTTTGGCCTTCGTTCCTTGTAAACATGACAGAGTTTCGTTTCGGGTCAATCTTTCCCATCTGCATCATGTTCAGATCTTTGGCAGAGCCAACAGGAGAAATAGTGGGCTTTTTATTGAAGATGCTAGCGATCTCCTGATCCATCTCGGCAACTTCCATGATGTAGCATACAAGCATCCTCTTAAAGTGATCAATAATCGGACCATACTCTGCCTCATTTGTGAGGAGGATGTTGTGCAAAATTATCTAATCGTGTGGATTGAGATCGATGATCAGACATTGTTGAGGACGAATCAGCAGAATGTGGGAAGTGGCATGAACAGAAGATGAGTCCGTCATTGAAGGGAATTTGGGAGAGATGATGAACAGTAGAAGGAATAATGCTTTTCTTGCTCTCTGAAAATCGGGTGCAGTAAAGAGGTAAATAATGTTTGAAGTTACCTTTTATACCGTGGTGAGAAGAGAGAGAAGAATCTGTTCCCAAATCTTCAAGGGAAATACGAAAGGTTTCCTTAGGTGATTGATGCGTGACAGTTTGGAGCCCCGATGATTACGCAGGAGAGAGAAGAAAACTGTCCCGATTCACACGCCTTCCCATCAGGCGCCGTTTTAAATGTCAAAAACGGTTCCACTTCGCACGCCTTCCCATCAGGCGCCGTTTGAAAATCAAAGAGATTTGACTCCCGGCTGAGCCAACAACTTATCCCTTTAGAGTGAGCGTCATCTTAAAGCAGAATGACCACGTGTAACATTGTGAACCACAACTCTTTTATAACTTCAAATTTCATCGCGAAAAAAATGGATTGTAAGTAATGAAAACAGAATTATGGAAAATCAAAAAGATTTTCGTGCTTAGTGTGTAAAAGAAAAAGAAATAAAGCAACACATATGTGGGAATTTGTGATGTCAATAAAGACACGAAACAATAGATCCCAGGCACGAATCTCTTCCTTCAAAGTCAAGAGAGACCTTAAATTGTTTGTTTGGTTTCCCGTTGAATTACGATCAGACACTTATTGAGAAGTGTTGAAAGGCATCTTTTAATCAGGCTAATTTGGGTGGCTTTTGCTTCAGTTCAGAATTCCTGATCTTCACATAAGACAGTAATCGACTGAAGTACTTGTGAGACCAATGCAGTCTGTTGAACAAGTAGGTGTGAAGAGAATTTGAGTGGCATGGTGAAAATACTTGTAGGTGAAATCTCAAAAAAAATTAAAATTGGATTCCAGGGGAAGAAATGTTATGGTATTTAACAATTTCATAGGAATCACACGAAGAGAAAATTCAGAGATTTCAAGGTACAGCCTCAAGGGTGAATTCGTCAATTCTTTAGTGAAAACTAGAGCAAATGTAATTGTTCACCGTCAATGCATATAAGGTATTAAATTGTGGGTTCCACTTAGCACGTAGTGGCACGAAGCTAAGATCATGAACATAGAAATTGTATAACCATAAACCTCAGTCGTAATTTCTGAGAGTCTCAAGGGTTACGTGTATGAGATCGAAATATGATGGAGAAAAATATTTGAGATGGTGTAAGGAAACCAAAGTACCTCTGCTGTTAAAATAAGGACCAAGCAGAAAACTCTTATCTCATGTGACAAGAGAGTAATGTAGCTCATGATTAGAATAAATATAAAAGCCTAATTGGGGAGACAAGGTTTGTATATACCAAGTCAGTAAGGCTATTATTCAGAATCAGGTGAGGCTTTGGACACATACAACAACATGCTTCTAGGGACACTTAACTAATAAAAGAATTTCCCCACAAATATCCACAAAAAAAACAAAAATTAACGAACACAAAAAAAAATGTTTTTGGAGTTTTTTTTTATTTAAAAAATATGAAAAACAATAAAAAAATTTGGAATTTTTTATTTAAAGAAAGAAAAATAAAAATAAAAAAAATAGACACAAAAAAAATTTGGAACCGAACCCGAGCGTTCGGTCTATTTCGGTTGCAAAAAAAAATGAATTTGAAAAAGAAAAGGACTTGGAAAATAAGAGAGATGAAATTGAGAAAAGGATACAAAAAGGTTTACAACCAAAGAAACTACCTTTGAGTGATAAGCGAAGATAACAGAATAGGACCGAACCCAAGCGTTCGGTTCATTTCGGCACACACGTGAACCGAACCCGAACGTTCGGTTCATTTCGCTTTCGACTTTTAGTTTTGAGAGGTAGTTTTTGGTACTGACTCCGATTCCATCATTCCTAGCCCTTGTAGAATTTTATTGAAACTTGCTTCAGGAAGAGCTTTGGTGAAGATATCGGCCAGTTGATCAGTGGTTCGAACAAAGTGAATTTCGACGTTCCCATCTTCCACATGATCCTTAATAAAGTGATACCTCAGTGCTATATGCTTGGTCTTGGAGTGTTGCACTTGGTTACTAAAAATCCTAATTGCACTTTCTGAATCGCAATATAGTGGGATCTTTTACTTATTGAGTCCATAATCACGGAGCTGGCTTTGGATCAAAATCACTTGAGATGTACAGGAGGCAGCTGCAATGTACTCTGCTTCGGATGTAGACAGAGAAACACATGTCTGTTTCTTTGATTGCCAGCTAACCAACTTCCCGTCTAGGAATTGGCAGCCTCCTGTGGTGCTTTTCCTATCTAAACCACATCCTCCAAGGTTTGTATCTGAGTAGGCTTGAACAAAGAAACCTGAGTTTGATGGATACCATAGACCGAGGGAGGTGGTTCATTTCAGATACGGGAGTATGTTTTTCACTGCTAGCATATGTGGTTCACGAGGATTCGCCTGAAACCTAGCACAATAACACACAGAAAACATTATATCGGGCCTGCTAGCTGTGAGGTACATTAAGGAACCAATCATCTGGCGGTATAATGTTATATCGACTGCTGGTTTTTCCAAGGATGGTGTGAGGTTGGTGCTGAACGCCATTGGAACTTTGACCTTTGAGTCTTGCATCATGCCGAATTTAGCAAGAAGAGTCTTAGTGTATGCTTCCTGATTGATAAAGATGCCTTCGGGTCCCTGTCTAATATTTAAACCAAGGAAAAAGTTAATCGGACCCATTGAGCTCATTTCAAATTTAGTCTCCATCAGCTTTCTGAATTCAGCTGTTAAGCTAGGATTCGTTGAGCCAAAGATGATATCATTGACATAGATTTGAACAATCATAAGGTGGTTACCTTCCTTCTTTCGAAAGAAGGTTGGGTCAACCGAACCTTGTTTGAATTTAGACATCTTTAAGAACTTAGTTAGCGTTTCATACCATGCCCTAGGCGCTTATTTCAGACCATAAACTGCCTTGTCAAGAATATAACAGTGATTTGGATGCTTTTCATTCACAAAACTAGGAGGTTGCTCCACGTAAACTGTTTCTTCAAGTTCTCCGTTCAGAAAGGCGCATTTTACATCCATTTGGTAGACCTCAAAGTTCTTGTGTGCAGCGTAGGCCAGAAATATTCGAACAGATTCCAGCCTCGCTACCGAAGCAAAAGTTTCTTTGTAATCAATTCCTTCTTCCTGGCAGTATCCTTTCACCACGAGATGAGCTTTGTTTCGAATCACATTACCTTCCTTGTCCATTTTGTTTCTGAATACCCATTTGAGACCAACGACTGAGGCATCTTTAGTTGTTGGAATAAGGCGCCATACCTTGTTTGTTTCAAACTCATTGAGTTCATCTTGCATAGCTTGAGCCCAATCGAAATGATCAAGAGCAGTATTTACTGTCTTCGGTTCAAATTTGGATACGAAAGAATTATACATGCAGAACTCTACTTTGGAGAATAGAGATGATTGCTTTGCCTTCATTTGGGATCGGGTCAGGACCTTTTCAGAGACTTTACCCACTATCTGAGATACAGGATGATCTCTGGTCCATTTAATAAGAGGAGGATAATTTGGATCATAAGATGGATCCAATTCGGCGTTGACCATTTCTCCCAATTCAGATTGACTATTGTTATCGTAGAACATATCGGAATTCACCCCCTCGACTGATGAATCTCTTTGATTTTCAGGTGCTACAGGACTTTCGAGTGTAGCTGAGCTTTCGGGTGCTACAAGACTTTCAGGTGTAGCAGAGCTTTCGGGTGCTACAGGACTTTTGTAGCAGAGCTTTCGGGTGCTACAGGACTAGAATTCTCCCCCTGAAGGTGTGACTTAGGTTGATTTGAAGAAAATAGATTCTCCCGCTCAACTGAAGTGCCGTTCTGAGGAGGATCGTTTGGAACTTGTTCTCCTTCACCCATTTGTTTGGCTGCATCTTCGACAATTTGCTTCAGATGATCGATTTTGTTGTCTGCTGCCTTGGCTTCCGAGAGAGTAGCTTTCTCAGGTTTCTATTGCTTTCGGGACCAAACCTATCCTTTCGGTTCTGTTCCTCACGTGGCCCGAAAGTCTTTTTCTCTGACTTTGAATTTTTATCAGGATAAGAGAAATGAGTGTTTTGAGAGCACCAAAACTGCTTTCGCTCTGAGAGATTCTTTTTGTATCTCAGGTTTCTCTGTTGCTTTTGATTTTTCACCTGTTTCGGCTGCCTGTGGATATTAGCTTTTTGTTTCAGCTTCTTGGCAGCTGGTTCGCTCTTCATAGATGAGGTTTCGCTTGTGGAGGTGACTTCTTCTACAGGTATTTCTTTTGTGCCACTTGTACTTGGTACGTCAGAGTTGTCAAGCTTATTCAGCGGCTCTGGCACATATCTTCCTTTGGTTTTCCATGATGTTCGCTCTGACAGACCAACTGTTTCATCTGCATTATCTATAGGAGCTGACCAGAAAAACTCATCACAGCCATCAGCATTGTCTTCGTTCACCATGGCAGTGAGTTCAGCTGTTTGATGTTTAGTTACCCCTGTGACTTTATATACCTGATTTGGAGTAGTTCTAACCTTATGAAACACAACAACTTTTTCTCTAAGGACTGGGGACTTATTTTTAGACAAACGAGCGAATTCCACAGAATTTTCAGAAATCAGATTTTTGTGGTTTTCGGGTTCACTCTTGACAAACTCAGAACAGTCGACTTCATCCTCTACCGAAATTTCACTCATATCATCGTCCTCATTAAGTTCAGATGTGTTTTCAACATCAATTTTATTATCTTAACTTAAATTGGCACTTAATGAGTCGAATTTTTGTATGCTTTCGGACCTGAGTTTCAGTTTATCGTTTTCATCCAAAAGATTTTTAAGCATATCCTTATGGTCTTTGGACTTTATAAAGGATTCTATTTTGTCCAGACCATACATATAAGTAGGATTCACATCATCGGAAGATACAACACTTTCACAATTGTATGCTTTAGCATCGATTTCATCTTCCTTAAACTCAAGGAAGGGTAAAATCATGCGATGTATCTTCTGCCCTATTTAACAATTCAGATGCATTTGAGTAATGTTAGCATAAAGTCTTTTAGCAATCAAGAAAAAAACATTCCTTTGTTTTAACAATTTCAAATTTTCTCTTTGCAAATAAATGTTTTCATCCCTAGACTTAATAAGCTCCGACTCCTTCTGCTCAATCCACATCCTTCGCTCCTCACTCTTGGATGACACCCTGCTTATTTGGTCAGTTAGGTTAGAATTTGTGACCCGTGTTTGAGTTATTTAATTACTTTTCATATGAATTCTGTGGAATTTTGAATGAAATAAAAAGAGATTGTACCTTCTTGATCAGTTCATCAAGCTCACTGATCTTCACACTGAGAGGTTTTGCTGTGAAGCATAAGTCCTCTCGCTCCTTGGTGTCTTCATTTCCACCATCAGTATTATATCCCCTCATGTGAGATATGTCAGTCACCATCAGACACTTTCCACTGCTTTCACCACCTCTTGCGACATAAGCCTTTCCATGAGAAGGCTTTCTCACCTCTTCATCTTCTGAGTCGGTCGACCAAACTTGTACGCCACCGAACTCGTCATTCTCAGCCAAACCCTGTACAATAAGAGCATTCATAGAAGGATTAGTACCAGCTTTCTTCCTTTTAATCTCCTCTAGCTTTCTCATAAGGATTGCCTCTTCATCTTTCTCCTCATCTTTTTCTGCCGTTTTCTTCAAAACACAATCTTTGGCGTAATGATTCTTTCCTCCACAATAATAACAGCTGACACCAAAATCAGCTTCAACCTTCGCCTCTTTCTTTGGTTCTTCAGTCTTCGGCTCCTCCCTTACTTTTTCATAACTGTAGCTTCCCTGCCAATTTCTGTTCTTATTGGTAGGAAACTTCTTCTTGATGAACCTTTTGGGATTGGACACCATCATAGCATAATCTTCTGAAGTTAGATCGTAGTCCTCCAGGTTCAGATCTTCGTCTTCTACTACATTCTTACTTTTAGACAGGAGGGCCAAGGACCCCAAGTTTGAGACCACACTCTTCTCTTGCATCACTATCGTTTCTTGGGATTTCAGAATTCCCACCAGTTTCTCCAACGAATATGATTTGAACTGCTCGTGAGCTTTAACTGTAGACACAACAGCTCTCCATTCAGATCTTAATCCATTCAGAAAAGTAACCTTCCGTTCAATAAGCTTCCTTTCGATATCATGTTTGATCATCTTGCTGAGAAGATTATTGAAGCGATCAAATGTCTGTCTAACGGACTCATCAGGATTTTGCTTGAACTCTCCAAACTCAGACAAAAGCAAGGTCTGAATTGAGTGCTCCAAATCTTCATCAGTGGAATACAGCTCTCGCAGCCGATCCCAGATTTCTTTAGCAGAACTAGATGAGCTTACCAATCTAAACGTGTCAGATTGAAGAGTGAACCGGATCAGTCTCAATGCTTTGATGCTGCAGTGAAACTTCTCCTTTTCGTCTTGAGTGACATCTTTCACATCTTTTATCAAATCATTATACTCCTTCTAAGTTTTAATAATTTTGGATGTTCCTGAATGAGCAAATGGTCCAGACGCAATGGCTTCCCATATTAGATACTGTGACAACCCGAAATTTCCATTCTGAACAAACCATATCAATCCAATAGAAGTTAGAACAGTTACAGTGAAAACTCAGATTTCGAGTATAAGTTTGGCAGTTATCAGGATTTTACACTTAAGGAGATATTAGGAGAGTGGATGCACTAGGTTTTTGTGCAACACTGTTACTCCAATACTCTAGGACATTAGAATTCGTTTCAGGAATAAAAATATTTTCTGCCAAAATATCTCAGGACTATAAATAGAATTCTGAACCAAATTGGTTCATTAGTTGAATTCCATTTAGAGAAAAGTCAAAATTCTCTCTCACGGATCTTCGGGTTTTTATCCCAAATTGTGAGTACTTCGATCTAGTTATGTTATATAGCTTAGATTGTGTTTAGAAACATCAATTCCATAGCAAAACAACAATATTCGGGAGTTTACCGCCCAAGAACGTTCTTGGAGAGTAAACTCCAATATGTGGCTTAAATGCTACCTAGTCCTTTCCCCGTGATTTGTAACTGCCTTAGACTTGTATGCTAGTGTGTATATGACTAGAAAACATCAAAATCGGATTAAGACCCCAAGATTTGGGAGTTTACCGCCAAAGAACAGTTGGGGAGTAAACTCCATTTAAAGGTCCTAAAGTGTTCCAATGTCCCTCAAATCTTTAGAACTCGAACTAGAACCCACCATTGCATGCTTAGGACACCAAAAGCAATTAGAATCAATGATGAAAGTGAGTTTACGGCCAAGGAGCTTCTTGGGCCGTGAACTCCATGTTTAAGTGCAAAAATGCCTTGAAACATTTCCTAAGGCTTAGGCTTAAATTAGGACAAGTACCCTAAAGTGTTTAAAGCCTAGAAAACAACCCCTATAAAGGGGTCAAGTGACACCCTAACTCCTTCCTTATGCCTAGAACCCAACATAGATCTTTACCTTGAAATGTTAGAGACTTGAAAACACCATAAACACCCTCCCAAGGGTGTTTACGGCCGTAAACTCCAAGGGAATATGGTCCCAGGGCTGTAAACTCCTTAAAGGACTTAATATGACACCCAAACACTTGTTTAAACCTTGGAACAATTTACCACTTGAGTTGTAACAACTTTAAGCCTCAATTAATGACCCAATGTAGAGTTTATGGCCAGGAGTTTACTCCCCTGGGCCGTAAACTCCAAAATATATGGTCATTAGACCTTAAACTCCCATTTGAGGTATTACACTCCTTTGTTGCAACCCATTAGCCTCCTAGCACTTGACCAAAAGTGTTTTCCTCGCGTTTAAATGTTTATACTCGTATAATTAGTGTTTTAATCACTAATTATTTATATACATATGTCTTCATATGTAATTAGGATCATTGTGTGTTTCTAAAGTCTTCACTTGACACCAAGCACTTGTCCGATCCTTCCTTACGATAACAGTCCGTTTAATTCCAATCACTTACTGCAGGTGAGTTCATACCCCTTAATAAATTTTTTAACTACTTTTAAATGTTTTATGGGGGGGATACAAGTAGAATAATGCTAGTTATTATATCAATCACATGTGATTAATAAGTAGAATTTTGCTAGTTATTATATCAATCACATGTGATTAATATGCAGCATTCAAATGATTGGCTACTCATTAGCCGTTTTACCAAACAGTTTCCTTCAAATGATTTTCATAAACATTTTATATATTTTAAAACTCCTTATTACACTGTACATTTTACTCTGTATATTACATTTCAAACTTATTTACAATTGTGTTTCAAACAAATGTTTCTTTATACTAAACTGTTTTATCAAACGCATGCCTTCAAAACCGTTTTATAGATCGACATCAAGTCGATCTTTTCTTAGAAAATATTTATGTTCAAAAGTTTTACAAATCTTATTTCATCCTTTTAAATTATAAATTGCATGCCTCTATATGTATAGTTATATAAGAAATGTTTAAAAGACTTAGGAAGGCTATCCACCCTATTTCCTTTTCGCGCTTGAGATGTGGTTTGGTGGGATATCAGGTACTCGTCCGAAGGTCGTTTAAATATTAGTTATAATACATATGTACATATATAGTCATAAAGGCCCTTCTAGTTCATCCCATGCCCTTGGGTAGCAAGGGTATACATCCATGCCCATACGTACAAGTTAGATTACTAGTAAACTACCATATGGGTAGTTTAGAAAGATACTATAACTATTAGTAGAACGCAATATCATACAATGAGTCAGTTCATTCATGATTCAATACTTTCTAGTTCATTATTGTACATTACTATACTTGCTAGATAGAGAGAGCATACATCACAGCTAGAACATTACCGTACATTACAATATACGCTAGATAGAGAGAGAACACACATAACAGCTAGCACAGGTAGAACATTACAGTACACTACTCTACTATTACATGATCACACTTACATAAGTACAATTACATGATCATACTTACATGAGTACGCTTACATATACATAGAACAGACGCCACTAGGTGCTATTGTTGGATAAGGTGTCTAAGTCCATAACTTATTTGATATATACTTGACCCGACCGGCATGGTCCATTTGGGTTGCATCTCATCCAAAATTTTTATGGATAATTTTATGAGAGTTATACACATATGATTATTAATATATTATATGTTATAATATATTAATATGAAGTTATGTTATTTAATTAGTCTTAGTCTTAAATTAATTATGAATTAATTTAGAGATTAAAAGGAGGACTAATTAGATTATGGGCTATTGGTTTTATATGGTGTGGGCTAACACTCATTTGATAATGGGCTAGGCTTATATGGAAGTCCATGGAGCTTTTAACCCATGGATCCTTGGAAAGGAAAAGTCATGGGTTATTAGGGTTTCACCCTAACCATGCACGCTATATAAGCATGCTTATGGAGCATGAAATGGAAACTACTGAACTAGTGTGTGTGAGCTTGTGTGTGGCTGAAAAATACAAGTGTGTATACTCTCTCAAAGTTTTCCAAGAGTTTGTGGTGTTTTGTGATTCCATTTGAGGCATTCACACTATTGGTGCTTGGCCCTCAAACTCCTAAGAACCAAACTCATTAAAAAGGTATGTAATCTCTTCTAACTCTTTTATGTTGAAATGTTGCCCATGCCATGTTAGATAGGTTATAAACCTTGGAAAAATTATTATTTTGCATGTATTTAGACAAACATAGATCCAAGGTTTATTAGGGTTGCATGCACACTTAGGAAGTGTTAGATTGCTCAAAACCCAACAGTGGTATCAGAGCCTAGGCTTGCTTGTTTGATACTTGATGCAAAAAAATTGAAAAAGTCGGAAAACTTGCTGTCTGACTGATGAACTCGCCGAGTCCATGGGGGGACTCGCCGAGTCCATGTGTATCTTCAACCTACTCGCCGAGTAGGTTCATGCACTCGACGAGTAGGATTGACAGAGTGCATATTTTCGACTTTGGCTTCTCGAAATGGACTAGAAACATTACCCTAAACTGGTTTGGTGTTTTAAAACTTGTTTTAGTTGGTGTACTGGTTGTTCTAATCCATTTACAATAGCATATATCAAAATTCCATGATTTTATGAGTTCATAATAGTTCTTGAAATTTTGATGATCATATTCATGTTCTTATGAATTTAGAAGATGATAGGAATTATTTGCTGAATTGTTTGGAATTAATTCTTAATCATTTATGTGTTTTAATGGAATCCATAATTTGTCCTCAAGTTATGGATATCCAAAGGTCACTTTCTTTATCACACACATTTAAACACATAAGTTACATGAAAGTGAAGAGTCTTCATTTTTATGAACCTTTAATTCATAAGTTATGAAATGAAAAGTTTTGGATAGTTACAAAACTTGTCCTTAAGTTTTGGAATTTGTAAAGTTTCACACACTTTAATAAACTTTAATTCCAACCCTTAGAGTTTTAATAGTTAAAATTCAACCCTTATACTATTTATAACATTAATGGTTAATTATTATATATATGTATAAGAATAAGTCGTTCTACCGTTAGTAGGCCTCATTCATGAAGCCGGTCTATAAGGTGGGTATAAGGTTGTTGCCTATAAAATGGTGACTTAATGGGTGTCCATTCTCACCCACCGCTTGCTTGACTGGTGGAGGGTCGTTAGCCGAACGGGTAGGACAATGACTTTAAATCCTCATTAAAGGTATAATGATTATTATAAAGTAACTAAACCTTTTTAATTCCCAATCTTAGTTATTTTAGGAAAAATGTGAACATGGTGCTAGTCCATGGAATTCACACTTTGTACCTTACCAAGTCGTTGGTGGAGCGTGTGTGGTTAACTGGCACACTAACTTGGACTAGTAAGGACCACGAAGGGTGACTTAATGTTTGTTATAGATCAATGGAGCGTGTGTGGTTAACCGACACATTGATTAGGTGATAATATTAAGAGTACCAAGTGAATTAGCATGGTTATTCACACCTTGTTTTGTGATCCTCGGCATCCCAGTCACAAAACATGAAGGGCACAATCGAGATTGAAACATGCCATTGAAAAGTTCAATGAATCTCAAAAGAATCTAAGAATTTCAAATCCAATTAAAACCTAATAATACATTTTGTTTTCATGGTGGAAATTGGTGAATCGTCATTCACCTACCTTTCAAATATATTATTACTTAGATTACGACATCCCTCTTCTAAGTATAATATATTGTGATTGGGTCCTAGCCTTAATATTACATTTGGGTGTCTTATTAAGGATCCTATATATCTAATCTAAACTTGCTTTCTTCTTTCAGATGTCTTCCAACACTAATGCTTCAGGCTCTAACCCAACTGGTTCTTTCTCTCTCATGAATTTTTGTGGGAGGGTCATCTTTGATGGTTCCAACTTCATGGATTGGAGTAGGAACATCAGGATGGTTACTCGTTATGAGGACAAGGAATATGTCCTCGATAAGGAGTTAAAAGAACTTGATTTGTCTACTGCTACTCCTAAGGAGATCGCTGAATTTAGGACACATGAGAGAGATGATACTAAGATGGCATGTATCATGATGGCCACGATGACAGCCGAGCTCCATAAGTCTTATGAAGATTACTACCCTTTTGAGATGCACCAGGACTTGATGGAAAGGTACCATCAGAGTGCTCGTCAGGAGCGGTATGAAATAATCTCCTCCACAATAACTACATGCATGAAGGACGGTGATTCCGTCACGGCCCACATGCAAAAGATGCAAAGGTATGTGGACCGTTTGCTGAAGCTGAATGTGAACATCCCTGAGGAGTTGGCAACTGACAAAATTTTGCTCTCCTTACCTTCTTGTTATGACCAATTTTGTATGACATATCATATGAACAAGGAGGAAGTTACCCTCAGCAAGTTTCAAGGACTCTTGAAGACCGCTGAATCTGGTCTTAAGGGCAAGGCGGTTGTTACCTCTCCTACTTCTACTCCAACATCTACCCCTGTTTTAGCTATCGGGCAAGGCAAAGGGAAAAAGAGGAAGCACCCTTCGAAGGGTACCAAGGGAAAGTCTCTTGAAAGCTCCTCATCGAAGACCAAGAGCGGTTCTATCACTCCTTCTGCCATTCCCAAGGATGCTGAATGCTTTTATTGCCATGAAAAGGCACACTGGAAGCGAAACTGCCCTAAGTACTTGCAGGATCTAAAGGATGGGAAAGTGAAACCCACCCATGCAGGTATTTACACTATATTGTCTAATTACTCAACACATTCTAACTCTTGGGTGCTTGATACAAGATGTGGTATTCACATATGTTCTGATTTGCAGGGCCTAAGAAGAAGTGAGGATGTGGAGCACGGGAAGATAAACTTGATCATGGGGAATAGGAAAGCTTCACCTGTTTCCAAGATTGGAGTTTATACTTTGTTGCTTAATAATGGGTTAAAATTAGATTTGAATAAATGTGAGTACTCGTCTGAAATGGCGAGGAATATTATTTCTTTTCATGCTTTGTACAAACAAGGTTTTACCTTTTCGTTTGATAATGAATGTGGTGGTATTAATGCTTTCTATAAAAATGTGTTTTATTTTAAAGCGTTACCTTGTGATGGTGTGTATGAAACTGTTTCAGTTGTAGACAACTTAGGAAATAATGTGTTGTATATTGATTCTTTTACTAGCCTAGATAAAGCATCATTGTGGCATTGTCGTCTTGGACATGTAAGAAAGAAACGCATAGGCCAACTCCAAAAAGAGTGGAGTCTTGGAATCATTCGACCTTAAATCGGATGATAGTTGTGAATCTTGTCTACTTGGAAAGATGACAAAATCACCCTTCACTGGAACATGTGAAAGGGGTGAGGGTTTGTTAGACCTAATACATACTGATGTATGTGGGCCATTCAAAACCGCCACAAGGGATGCTAATCGGTATTATGTGACTTTTATTGATGATTTTAGTAGATATGGGTATGTCTACTTAATCAAACATAAGTCAGAAACCTTTGAAAGGTTTAAGGAATTCAAACAGGATGTAGAAAATCAATTGGGCAGGAACATTAAGATGCTTCGATCCGATCGAGGTGGTGAGTATCTTAGTACCGAGTTCCTTGACTATCTTAAGGAGTGTGGGATTGTATCACAATTGACTCCTCCCAGGACACCACAACTGAATGGTGTGGCTGAGAGGCGTAATCGGACCTTGTTGGACATGATTCGCTCTATGATGAGTCGAGTTTCGTTACCAATCTCTTTTTGGGGGTATGCCGTAGAGACTGCCGCCCATATCCTTAATTTAGTCCCTACAAAGAGGGTTACCAAAACACCTCATGAGATGTGGACTGGGAAGGTTCCCAATTTAAACCACATCAAGATTTGGTTGTGAGGCTTTCGTGAGGCATGAGACTCATGATAAGCTCGAACCCCGAAGTGAAAGGTGTATTTTCATTGGCTACCCACAAAAATCCTTCGGTTACCTCTTCTACAGACCCAGTGAGAATGTGGTCTTTGTAGCAAGAAGAGGGGTCTTTCGTGAGAGAGAATTAATAAGCCAAGGAGAAAGTGGGAGGCAAATTGATCTTGAAGAAATTCAAGAAGCAATTGGTGAAGGAACCTCAGACACTAGCAAGCAACCTGAGGAGGAAACTCCTGTTGAGCAAGTTGACATGTCTGTACCTCCAAGGCGTTCCACATGGGTTAGGAACACACCTTCGTTTTATTATGGCTTTCATATTACTACGGAAGGTGAAACGTTT
Source organism: Lactuca serriola (assembly GCF_051521515.1). Classification (NCBI taxonomy): domain Eukaryota; kingdom Viridiplantae; phylum Streptophyta; class Magnoliopsida; order Asterales; family Asteraceae; genus Lactuca; species Lactuca serriola. Next base: position 238,687,963 of record NC_136408.1, read on the forward strand.
ATTAGTGATAGTACACTGGTAAATTTGGACGAACCTAGCAGTGTTAAGGAAGCCATGGCAGGCCCAGAGTCTGCTAAATGGAAGGAGGCTATGGACAGCGAGATACAGTCCATGTATGACAATCAAGTTTGGAACTTGGTTGATAATGTACCAGGCCGTAAAACAGTCGGGTGCAAATGGATCTTCAAGAAGAAGACCTACATGGAAGGAAAAGTGCATACTTATAAGGCTCGACTGGTTGCAAAGGGTTTTACTCAGACTCAGGGTATTGATTATGATGAAACCTTCTCGCTGGTAGCAAAGATTAAGTCTATTAGGGTTATGTTAGCCATTGTTGCATTTCATGATTATGAAATATGGCAGATGGATGTCAAAACCGCTTTCCTTAATGGAAAGTTGGCTGAGGATGTGTACACGAATCAGCCAGAGGGTTTTTTCAGTGCAGAGTACCCGAATAGAGTATGCAAGCTTGAGAAATCCATTTATGGATTAAAACAAGCATCTCGTAGCTGGAAGCTTTGTTTTGATGAGAAGGTAAAAGAGTTTGGCTTCTCGAGAAGCGAAGATGAGTCTTGCGTGTATGTCAGAGCTAGTGGGAGTATAGTTAGCTTCTTGGTACTGTATGTGGATGACATACTAATAGGAAATGACATCCCAACCTTGCAGGAGGTTAAGTCCTGGCTTGGGAAGTACTTTGCTATGAAGGACCTAGGGGAGGCTGCCTATATCCTAGGGATAAGGATATTAAGAGAAAGGAGTAAAAGACTAATTGGACTTAGTCAGAGTATCTACTTGGATAAGGTGTTGAAAAAGTTCAACATGGAGAATTCCAAGAAAGGAGATTTACCGATCCAAAGCAATACCAAACTGAGTAAGACTCAGAGTCCGAGTACAGAGGCAGAGATAGCTGAAATGAGCCAACTACCGTATGCTTCCGTTGTTGGCTCGATCATGTATGCTATGACTTGTACCCGCCCTGATGTGGCATTTGCTTTGAGCATGGTCAGCAGGTATCAGGGGAACCCTGGCAAGGCTCATTGGACCGCGGTAAAGAACATTCTCAAGTACCTGCGGAGGACTAAGGATTGGGTCCTTACTCTTGGTGGGAGTGATGACTTGAGAGTATTAGGGTATAGTGATGCTATTTTTTAGACTGATAGGGATAATTTCCGCTCTCAGTCGGGCTGGATCTTTACCTTAAATGGAGGGCAATTTCTTGGAAGAGTTCCAAGCAGGAGACGGTGGCTGATTCGACTTGTGAATCAGAGTATATAGCAGCGAGTGAAGCAGCGAAGGAGGCGGTATGGCTGAAGAACTTCATCGGAGACCATGGAGTTGTACCAGCTATTAAGGAACCTATGGAGATTTTCTGTGACAACAATAGTGTGGTTGATTTAGCCAAGGAACCAAGAGATCATGGCAGATCCCGACACATTGACAGAAAATATCTATTCATAAGACAGAATATTGAAGAAGGACTCCTTGTGGCAAGGAGAATATCGTCGGATGATAATCCTGCAGATCCCCTTACGAAGGGACTGACGAGGGTTAAGCATTTTCAGCATGCGAGGCGCATCGGGCTGAGGGACGATATTAGTTTTACAGATTAGATAGTTTTCCTGAAACTTGTAAAATGTAATCGACGTTTGATGATGAATAAAATTTGTGATTTATTTATGAGTAAAGTGTTACTATCATTGTCAATTATTTACTATTGTTTTAGTTTTGCATGTTTTGACTTCCAGAATAATTAATTTATTCAAACCTCCACAATCGATCATACGTCGGAAGTAGGTATGAATCAAGATTGTCATGAATTGGGTTTGTAGATGGCTAAAGATGTTTAGACATGGCAATGGTTGCTGCAACATTCATGAGTACTCATAAGTTATGAGTATTGATATAAACCCACGCTCTCTTGTATCACATCATGGAATTTATCTTGAGTGATCGTGAGACGATAATATCATATAAATCTTTAAACCTAGAGATATGAGTTGTTATCTATGAGTTGGTTGTGCATTGATTGCACGAAAACGCATCAGTAACTTGATGTTATAAAACGTGCCTTTGTGTACAATTCAAAAAGTAGTAGAACAAGCATATGAGTCGAAGTTTATCTGTTCCTTCTAGAAATAGAAGCGTTATCTGGGCCCCTCGATGATTTTGTGTTGACCCATGTACCGGGCCCGGTCAGAACTAAACTGATGTGTTCAGCGAAGTTCTTTGTCCAACAAATCGGAAATCGAGAAACAACTGCCAGACAATAAGCAAGACATAGTTCCATGTGTTTGTCCGGCTGATATCATGAGAACAGAGGATTATATGATCACTTGTCTTAAAATGGCGCTTCATAGTTCGACGGAGTTTTCGAGAGCTACGATTGCTGGTTGGTTCCTGAAGTTATATAGGCAAATACAGTTATTAGACTTATCCAAGTGGGAGTCTGTTGGATAAGGTGTCTATGTCCATAACTTATTTGGTATATACTTGACCCGACCGGCATGATCCATTTGGGTTGCATCTCATCCAAACTTTTTATGGATAATTTTATGAGAGTTATACACATATGATTATTAATATATTATAAGTTATAATATATTAATATGAAGTTATGTTATTTAATTAGTCTTAGTCTTAAATTAATTATGAATTAATTTAGAGATTAAAAGGAGGACTAATTAGATTATAGGCTATTGGTTTTATATGGCGTGGGCTAACACTCATTTGATAATGGGCTAGGCTTATATGGAAGTCCATGGATGATCCATGGAGCTTTTAACCCATCGATCCTTGGAAAGGAAAAGTCATGGGTTATTAGGGTTTCACCCTAACCATGCACACTATATAAGCATGCTTATGGAGCATGAAATGGCAACTAGTGAACTAGTGTGTGTGAGCTTGTGTGTGGCCGAAAAATACAAGTGTGTATACTCTCTCAAAGTTTTCCAAGTGTTTGTGGTGTTTTGTGATTCCATTTGAGACATTCACACTATTGGTCCTTGGCCCTCAAACTCCTAAGAACCAAACTCATCAAAAAGGTATGTAATTTCTTCTAACTCTTTTATGTTGAAATGTTCCCCATGCCATGTTAGATAGGTTATAAACCTTGGAAAAATTATTATTTTGCATGTATTTAGACAAACATAGACCAAAGGTTTATTAGGGTTGCATGCACACTTAGGAAGTGTTAGATTGCTCAAAACCCAACAGCTATAGCATAGAACCAGTTCAGGATCTAACTATACTGATGAATCACAACGCAATTGTGATTGTTATATCAAGTATACATGATCATAGTAATGTGGATGCTCATAGCTTGCATCCATGCAGTGGTCGTGGGTAGGCCCCAAAATCCATTTGATAGGGGAGCATATAGCCTGGGATCTAGACATCACATTATACCTTATCCCTCAAATAAGGCAGTTGGGTACCGATGTAGTTATTTATATCAAATACTATAGTACTTGGAAGTACTACCCTAGATTTAAGGTAATAGGTACTGTTGTAGTTCAACACTACACCATAGTACTATTTCTTTTCCAATTACATTCGCTTCGTGAACATTCACACGAACCACGGTAATGTAGAAACTATATTTTTGGTTAATGATAGTCAGACTTGGGAAAATACACGTTCTTACTAAAGACACACACACAGACACTAGATGCCTTGGTAGAAGGCTACGTAAAGATCAGTCAAGTCTTGATAGAAGACTCCCTGCTATAATAGTAGGAAATCATAGGGATTTCTAGAGTTTTTCAAACGTTTATAGTTGTTTTACATACATTTTCAATACTTACAAATTCTTACATACAAATTAAGACACTAAAATACTTATGATGTCACCAGCTTCAAAGCTGATACTCGCTTTCAAAATTACTTGTATCCTTAGGTCATCATAGACAGGTACCGATGCAAGGAGAAAGGAAGATGGAGCTTGTTCAAGACTCATCTTTCATTTTGATTTATGCTTTAGTGTTTATCAAAATTTGACAGAACACATTTGTATAATAATTATATTATTAATGCAATGGATGATGTTGTTGCTTGTTTACTACTTTACATTGTTGTGATATTATACATGACGTCCTCCACCCCAGAACGTTTCCGCCGTTCTTGGTTTTGGGGTGTGACAGATTGGTATCAGAGCATTGTTTATAGTAAATTAAGTATATCAACCCATAATAGATATACTAACTATAAATACATAAGGGATTAAAAATACTCTGACCAAGAGTTTATACGTTAAATAATAAAATATTTAAGTAAGTATACGTGCTGCATTCATACTAAAATTAGTGTCACTAGGACAGTACAAAAGAATTACGATTGTTGGGCAACACAAGTGGGCTTAGAGACATATGGTCAAAACTGGGAAGATATAGCTTGATCACCTATATTATCTGAGGGTTGAATAGCATGTGCCTAAGTTTAATTGTGTGGTTGCAACAATGCTAAAATCTTACCAACCCTACCACAATGAGAACAATAGAACATAACATTAAAATTAAAATACTATAGGAGTATTTGGTGTTACTATAAGTACTTTATACTTGAGAACTAAAACGGGATCTTCATTACTAAGTTGATAGTTGCTAAGTGGATACACTAAGGCTATATGTAATTAGGATGTTATAGACTTAGAATCTGTGAAAATTTTTCTTCACCTCTATTCTGTGTGAATACGGAGTTAAGGTCACTTATTCGAAGGTCTATCCTGTTTAGATTACATATAACTAGTATGCACTTCACAAATAGTGATGTAACTGATGAAGATTTTCTAAATAATTATCTAGATAGTTCGTCTAATAATTATTCTCTTACCCTAAATTCTCGCATAGAAAACATAGTTGGACTCCATCCCCTCGGCAACAAGTACCTTCCGAATAAGGTCATTACTGGATGGTTTGAAGAAGAACCAGAGAATGATCATCCTATCCCTTTGAATGATCACCAAGATGAAAACCTTTCGGACGATGCTAAATCCGAACCAGAGGTTGAGAACCTACCCCAGGCAACTCCCGTTCCAATTCCAAACCCTCGTCCAACTTTTCATGGCCGGATCCTGAGTGAGTGGAATGCTTGGAAACATGGAGCCAAGGACAAGATCAGCCTAGGCCATTTGATGGCGGCCGAAGCTTTTACGACTTGAGCAATAGGGGCTCAGCAGATAGATTCTTGCCAATCTTGGTCCGCAGAGTGGCCCAAAATGAGATTCAAGGCAGGACAGCCCTCCATCAGATTACCGAAGTTGTCGCTGATGCGAGAATGCATACCCTCCGCACCATTCATCTAAAAGATACTCGCGAGATATCAGAGAGAAACCATGAAACCCTGCTGCAAGCACTGGCTGAACTGAGAGTTCACCTGAGGGACGACGGTCGTCAGTAGTAGATTCTTTAGTTTATTTTCCTTATTAAAAGGAATCGTTTTCTGTCTATGCCCAATGTGGCAATTTTTATGAAATTATCTTGTACCGTAAGTACTATGGTTAGGTCTTTACGCTGTCAAGAACTATCTTCTCTGGATATGATGTAAGACCTTTACAAGGTCATTTTCCCGAATCTTTACGTCGTGAATATCAAAGATATTGATAGCCGGCTAACTTCTGTGTCATTCTTTATTCAAGTACTCTTATCATACTCTCATTGGAGTCTATCTGAAACCTACTTTATTCAAGTCATTGGACGATAGCAAGTTAGGTCCGGAGACATTTCCAAGTCTCTTTCAGTGGTTGGATCTTGTTATTCACCAACCCACGATACCTCGGCTTGAACGACAAACATCTTGAGACCATTCTACAAACTCACTTCCATTCTGTACTAGGACTGCATCATAAGGATGTAGGTCAACCTTTCGAGAACATACTCTTACTCTTTACTTGAACAATCTAAGTACATCTAGGTTCAACCAGAATCACTCACAAAATCCTTATCTTTCGTGTAACAGAATCATGTCGTCATCCGGAAACAACCAGCCAAGCAACGAGACCCCTACTTTTCCTATGGACGCCGCTACTTTTCAAGCCACCGTTACAGCTGCCGTGACAGCAGTCCTGGAAAACCGCAGCACTGCCAAGGCAAACAAGGCTGAAAAAAGGAGTTGACAATCCTGATCGTGTTAACGATCTGTGGAATCAACAAATAGTAACAGTCGCCACCAACCAAAACAACAACTCAGAGTTCAAGAAAAGGAAACGTCAAGCCAAAGTGGAACGCAAACGGTTTCAGAGAATTGCTAGGCAACAACCACAAACCTCTGCCATCCCAGTACCGAGCAGACCATATAAAGGAACACTCCCGAAGTGCGACCGGTGCAACCACCACCACAAGGGAATTTGTCGAGCCTGGAAATGCAATAATTGCAACAAGATGGGACACATTTCTCGTTTCTGTAGAACTACCTCCACCACTAGAGCAAGCCTAGCTTGCTATAGTTGTGGTGAGGCAGGGCACTATTACAGAAATTGCCCAAAAGGGAAGATCAATGAAAGCAACCGTGTCCCCATAACTCCTACTCGACACTTCACTTCCTCCACTAATGTGGGTGCTGTCTAGATATGTCACCAATGCGGTGAAGTTGGACACCTCAAGAAGGATTTCCCGATAACGCAGAACTCCGGCGCAGACGGGAAAATTCTCAGGATCACAGCTGCAAGAGAGCCTGCTCTGGAACCATGTTAAATGTAATTTAGGTGTTTCATTGTAACAGAATTATAAACTATCCATAACTAGTACAACTACAGTCTTACCTTTTTGCGAGATCATGTCTGTATAAGGATGCTCGTGCTGTGTATACTTGTCTTTTGTAGTAAACCTTATTCGCAGCAATCGTCTTGATGTAAGTCTAAAGTATTGTAACTCTGTTGATGGTTGCACGGTTGTGTTTTGTCTATAAAACGTCTTATGTTCAAATCTAATGTCTTTAAGTTTCAGTATGATTCCGACATTATCATACGACTCGATTCAATTTGATCCTCACAAAAATAGCCTTATACGTACATCTCTTTCTTCTAGATCACTTTTCCAGCGAAGCCGTCATATCATAACACCGAAGTACTCATGCCAGGAGTACCTCTTAGTTATTTTCTTTCCGAAGAAATCCCCGAAGTACCACTCGTACAGTACGTCATGTTCAATCCAAGGATTTATACGATTGATCTATCACTGAAGAATGTATGCATAAGAGTGATATATAATCAAGGTTCTACAGGTTTAGAATTGATGATTCCACTTTAACTTCTTTTTCCCCGATGGGATGCGAGATTAAAGAGGAATCAGTTATTCGACTACCTTTTCAATCTTAATTATATACGAGTCGTATACACGAAATTGTGATTGTGAAACCAGGTATGAATTCTAATATGAACTTCAGGACGGAGAACTGCCTAAGCCTACGAGATATCGCATCGTCATGTGAACAAACTTAGAACCTAGTACGACTCGTGTAAACAAATCGCCCTATAGTTTAAACACCTACGGAGATACAAGAACAGTCCGGACAACTTAGTGAACTACACAGAAATAGAATTAGAAGACTAGGTTTCTCACTGTAGAGAACCCCGGTCATATTCTTCCAGAGATCGACGGATCGCATTGTATGTACCTCGGTTATCGAGGACTCCGTCAAGATTTTTCATTAGAAATCATTATCTCTGCCTCGCATAGATGAAATGGTTGAGCAAACGCAAGGAAAGAATTACTTTCAGAAATGGATATGAGATCCGAATATCACCAGTTCGAGTGTTAGGGAAGGATGTCCGGAAGACTGTCTTCCGAATTCGATGCAGACACTTCGAGTCCGTAGTGATACCCTTCAGATAGGACCAATACGCCCATAGCTTTCATGAGCTAAACGAATAGGGTACGTCTTTCTTACTTGGATCAGTTCGTCATTTCTCCATGTAATGACTTACTTATCTACCCTTGTAGTAAGAAGGAACCCATAGAAACATTACCTTCCGAGGAACTTTTCATGAAGTTCTCTAGGGACGAGTTTTGAAATTAAAGAGTCGAATTTCTATGACACACTGTTAGTAATGTGGGAAATTTTGAGTACTCTTTCAATTTGTCAAAACCGTTGGGCATTTGTCGACACCAGAGACGCCGACAGTCTTTCACCAAATTCTAGGTCTTACAGACCTACTGTCATAGTTCATCCAGAAACCCTCGCAAATCACCGGAAAGCATACGACCTTGACCCAGCAAGGAGTGGCTCTTAACTGGGAAGTTAAGCAAGAGAAAGAACCTTTGGAGATTCCAAGTGAGAGACCAAATTATTTAGGAAGTCTCACTCAGGAACGGCTTAATACGCTTCGTAAAGCGTGGAAAACTAAATCCAAAATTGACAGGACCTCCAAGATTCTTATCAGAATCAGTCTTGTGCCTCGCACAAACTAGACCTACTCCGCGAACTCAGTAACGTACATCCTACTCTTCGCGTATCGATCGTGAAACCATACCTTTCCGTCAGGACTCTTGTAAGTCCACTCGTTGAGATCCTCGCCTTCGTATTAGAACCATAGTGACCCTCGACCGAGAGGTCAAGCGAACGAACCAGCGCCATCGCCCGATAGTGAAGGTTCGTTGGGATTCCAACCGAGAACCCGATTTCACTTAAGTGCGCTAGAACCAATCGATTTGGAAGTTTCCTCGTCACGACTCGATCATTCGTACATACTTCTTTGCCTAAATTCCAATTTTGGGACGAAATTCCCTTCAACAGGGGGATGATGTGACAACCCGAAATTTCCATTCTGAACAAACCATATGAATCCAATAGAAGTTAGAACAGTTACAGTGAAAACTCAGATTTCGAGTATAAGTTTGGCAGTTTTCAGGATTTTACACTTAAGGAGATATTAGGAGAGTGGATGCACTAGGGTTTTGTGCAACACTGTTATTCCAATACTCTAGGACATTAGAATTTGTTTCAGGAATAAAAATATTTTCTGCCAAAATATCTCAGGACTATAAATAGAATTCTGAACCAAATTGGTTCATTAGTTGAATTCCATTTAGAGAAAAGTCAAAATTCTCTCTCACGGATCTTCGGGTTTTTATCCCAAATTGTGAGTACTTCGATCTAGTTATGTTATATAGCTTAGATTGTGTTTAGAAACATCAATTTCATAGCAAAACAACAAGATTCGGGAGTTTACCGCCCAAGAATGTTCTTGGAGAGTAAACTCCAATATGTGGCTTAAATGCTACCTAGTCATTTCCCCGTAATTTGTAACTATCTTAGATTTGTATGCTAGTGTGTATATGACTAGAAAACATCAAAATCGGATTAGGACCCTAAGATGTGGGAGTTTACCGCCCAAGAACACTTGGGGAGTAAACTCCATTTTAAGGTCCTAAAGGGTTCCAATGTCCCTCAAAGTTTTAGTACTCGAACTAGAACCCACCATTGCATGCTTAGGACACCAAAAGCAATTAGAATCAATGATGAATGTGAGTTCACGGCCAAGGAGCTTCTTGGGCCGTGAACTCCATGTTGAAGTGCTAAAATGCTTTGAAACACTTCCTAAGGCTTAGGCTTAAATTAGGACAAGTACCCTAAAGTGTTTAAAGCCTGGAAAACATAAGGAATCACATGTTTTAAGGAGTTTACGGCCAAGACAAGCTCTTGGGCTGTAAACCCCTATAAAGGGGTCAAATGACACCCTAACTCCTTCCTAATGCCTAGAACCTAACATAGATCTTAACCTTGAAATGTTAGAGACTTGAAAACACCATAAACACCCTCCCAAGGGAGTTTACGGCCATAAACTCCAAGGGAATATGGTCCCAGGGCCGTAAACTCCTTAAAGGATTTAATATGACACCCAAACACTTGTTTAAACCTTGGAACAATTTACCACTTGAGTTGTAACAACTTTAAGCCTCAATTAATGACCCAATGTAGAGTTTACGGCCATGAGTTTACTCCCCTTGGCCGTAAACTCCAAAGAATATGGTCGTTAGACCTTAAACTCCCATTTGAGGTATTACACTCCTTTGTTGCAACCCATTAGCCTCCTAGCACTTGACCAAAAGTGTTTTCCTCGCGTTTAAATGTTTATACTTGTATAATTAGTGTTTTAATCACTAATTATTTATATACATATGTCTTCATATGTAATTAGGATCATTGTGTGTGTCTAAATTCTTCACTTGACACCAAGCACTTGTCCGATCTTTCCTTACGATAACAGTCCGTTCAATTCCAGTCACTTACTGCAGGTGAGTTCATACCCCTTAATCAATGTTTTAACTACTTTTAAATGTTTTATGGGGGGATACAAGTAGAATCATGCTAGTTATTATATCAATCACATGTGATTAATAAGTATAATTTTGCTAGTTATCATATCAATCACATGTGATTAATATGCAGCATTCAAATGATTGGCTACACATTAGCCGTTTTACCAAACAGTATCCTTCAAATGATTTTCATAAACATTTTATATGTTTTAAAACTCCTTATTACACTGTACATTTTACTCTGTATATTACATTTCAAGCTTATTTACAATTGTGTTTCAAACAAATGCTTCTTTATACTAAACTGTTTTATCAAACCCAGGCCTTCAAAACCGTTTTATAGATCGACATCAAGTCGATACTTTCTTAGAAAATATTTATGTTCAAAAGTTTTTCAAATCTTATTTTATGCTTTTAAATTATAAATTGCATGCCTCTATATGTATAGTTATATAAGAAATGTTTAAAAGACTTAGGAAGGCTATCCAACCTATTTCCTTTTCGCGCTTGAGATGTGGTCTGGTGGGATATCGGGTACTCGTCCGAAGGTAGTTTAGGAATATACTAGAACTATTACTAGAACGCAATATCATACAATGAATCAATTCATTCATGAGTCAATACTTTCTAGTTCATTACTGTACATTACTATACTTGCTAGATAGAGAGAGCATACATTACAGCTAGAACATTACAGTACATTACTATATATGCTAGATAGAGAGAGAACACACATAACAGCTAGCACACATAGAACATTACAGTACACTACTATACTATTGCATGATCACACTTACATAAGTACAGTTACATGATCACACTTACATGAGTACACTTACATATACATAGAACAGACGTCACTAGGTGCTATAGCACAGAACCAGTTTAGGATCTAACTATACTGATGAATCACAACGCAATTGTGATTGTTATATCAAGTATACATGATCATAGTAATGTGGATGCTCACGGCTTGCATTCATGTAGTGGTCGTGGGTAGGTCCCAAAATCTCTTCGATAGGGGAGCGTATAGCCTGAAATCTAGACATCACATTATACCTTATCCCTCAAATAAGGCAGTTGAGTACCGATGTAGTTATTTATATCAAATACTACAGTACTTGGAAGTATTACCCTAGATTTAAGGTAATAGGTACGGTTGTAGTTCGACACTACACCATAGTACTATTTCTTTTCCCATTACATTCGCTTCGTGAACATTCACACGAAGCACGGTAATGTAGAAACTATATTTTTGGTTAATGATATTCAGACTTGGGAAAATACACATTCTTACTAAAGACACACACACAGACACTAGATGCCTTGGTAGAAGGCTACAGAAAGATCAGTCAATTCTTGGTAGAAGACTCCTTGTTATAATAGTAGGAAATCATAGGGATTTCTAGAGTTTTTCAAACGTTTACAGTTGTTTTACATACATTTTCAATACTTACACATTCTTACATACAAATTAAGACACTAAAATACTTATGATCTCACCAGCTTCAAAGCTGATACTCGCTTTCAAAATTACTTGTATCCTCAGGTCATCATAGACAGGTACTGATGCAAGGAGAAAGGAAGATGGAGCTTGTTCAAGACTCATCTTTCATTTTGATTTATGCTTTAGTGTTTATCAAAATTTGACAGAACACATTTGTATAATAATTATATTATTAATGCAATGGATGATGTTGTTACTTGTTTACTACTTTACATTGTTGTGATATTATACATGACGTCCTCTGCGCCAAAACGTTTCCGCCGTTCTTGGTTTTGGGGTGTGACAGATACCCATTATCTTCAGATCCAATGACGTAGTCTTCGAAGTGATGTGCCCAAACCTCGTAATCTTGAGTGTAAAGAATTGGAATCTTTGTTGTAGATCCAATACTGTTTGAGATGTTGATAGGATAACATTGAGAATCGTCCATGCTTGATCATTTAACCTGTTGCAAGATCTGACTTGTAATATGTAATATTAGGGCAGAACGAATAAATAATGAGATACGTCAACTATGGAGTGACGGCTCAATAAATATCAGTTAATGCGGAATAAACCCTAATCACTTCTTTCATAGACGAGATGTGTATGAATTACACAGCCTCCTGCTCTGAAACCAATTGATGAGTTTATAAAAGTCTTAGATCGTTTAGATCTTATAACAGGTATATCACGAAAGCAAAAAAAGTAATGTAAAACACAAGAATGAACCTGAATATGTCGAATGATTCAATTGATTCAATCCTCAGCAGAGCTGGATGAAGAACTTCCGCTGTAGAGGATATTAGGTTTACAAAACATAAGAACAATGAACGCTATAAAATTCTCTATCAAATCTTACGTTCTAGGATGCATGCAAGCATCTATAAATATAAAACCCTACAAAACAACTCACAGATGAACAGGCCCATACCGGAGATTAAAATGGACTAACTATCGATCCCCAGACGCAACAACTTCTGGACCTAACAGGGGGAGAAATAAAAACAAAACAAAAAATTAGACAATTTTCAAAAAATCAAAAAAATATGTTGGTTATGAAATTTGCTTGAAAGAGATGTTTTGAGATGTGATATTATCAAGTGATAACAGGCAATCTGAGTCTGCATAATGTACCCGAAGTTGAAGGGTCTATGATCTGGTTTGATGCGTCGGTAGGCACAAAAAATTTTAAATGGACATGACTAGGCAGAGTTGAACTTATGAAATTTATAGACTTGACAAATCTTGACCTAGTTAGATCCGTTCAGCCTGACAATACGATGCTAAGATAGTTGAGCAGGGAGATATATATGGGAATCTACTCGTCACATTAATTGAACCTGTACTTGGAACCGTGGTTTAACTTTTCCTCGATGTGCGGATTTTGTCCTTAATTCCGGTTGGATGCGGCAACTGGTAAATTCCGATAAATTAGGTATGTAGAATATCATTTTCTTTCTTTCCGTCTGTTAGTCATATGTTGTTTCCTTTGCGTGACTTCCAATCCGACCTGGTACACAACATATGCAACTCTATTTCTGTACATGTTATATATGTGATATTCCTCTTATCTGTTAGCCATATGTTGTCTCCTTTGCGTGACTTCTAATCCGACCTGGTACACAGCATATGCAACCTTCTACTTCTCAACCCCTCTAAAGTAATAAGTAATAGAATTCTGAATCCATCATTTCTTTGAATGGTTGTCTGCTCACCCGGTGTAAGGAGTACTCTGGAAGTTCTTGATGGATGGGGCATATCAGGAAGTGGGAAACACGTTCAAGTACAATTAAAATTAAACACTCAAAGATTGTGTATAGATCTCGCTGCTCAATTTAGGTGGACCATAATATCCCTGGTCGTCGTCAGATGAATGGTCCGTAAGATATAGTATCTAGGAACTTAGGATCAAATATAATATCTAGGAACTTAAGTTCACTTATCTTGTAACAAATAGTATGTCCTAAATTTGTCACAATTTTTCGTGTTTAAGTGGACAACAATACCGACAATCGACCAGACAAAGATGTGAATATGAAAGGTACCGATAACTGGATTAAGGCTGTCTAAAAACTTTGATCCCAAATCACTCTTAAAGTTAGATATCATTTTTATTTTTGTTAAATTTGTCATAGTTTCTTCTAATTTAAATATTAGGGGAGAACTAAAAATTAAAAATAATAAAAAAAAAATCAGAAAATTTCAAAAATCAAAGAAAAATCAAAAAAATTAAAAATCCAAAAATAGTGTTATTTCTGTTTTATTTCTTATTCAGAAAAATCAAAAATCCAAAAATATTTTTGTTTCTGTTGTCATTTGTGTGCTAAGTTTTCTTTTAGTTTTGTTTTGTCTTGAAAAGTGATTTCAGGTATAGATAAGACTCATGGAGTTTGTGTTGAAGATTTCTGAGCCAAAGTCTCGTCCGTGAGCATCGAAGAATTCGCATTCGAAGGAGCAAGAAATGAAGATTATTCTTTCAACATTCTATCCTTCAACCCCAGAAGCAACGTGAAGCTGTAATTGAAGATTATGTGACGGATTGCATTGAAGCCTCCTCAAGCAGTCTGTTGCTATCTTTGCACCTGCTGAAGTGATCCAGAAGATTTGTTCTCTCTGAAGATTCTCAAGCTGAAAGCGCTATCTTTCAAGAATCAGTACATCAAGCCTCCTCAACCAACGTGCGTTCAATGCCAAATTCTAAAGAAAAAGCCCAACCGCTCAAGATGAAGTCATTCATTGAAGATTATTAAGAAAGCCAGCTACTTCTTAGGGGGAGCTTGTTGGGTCATTTAAGAAAAAAGAAAAGAAAGCTATAAACCAAGGGGGAGATTGTTGGGTCAATATTATAGTTTATACTTTCCTTTTCTAGGAAATTGTATTTTTATGTAATATCTTATGTGTTTACGGTCATGTTTATGGCCAAGGGGGTGTTTACGGCCGTATACATTTTTACGGTCGTAAACCCTGTTTACGGCCCATGTTTCCCGTGTGTATATATATAGGGGTGAGGGGTGTGAGGAAAAGAGTGATGAACTGAATAGAGAGAAACGGGAGCTTATGTGTGTGTGTATGTGAATGTCATGTAAAGGAGCATCATTCTAGTCTATTCAATACATTGAAGATTCATACTATTCTTCTTCTCCTTCCCTTCTATTTGATCTGACATCATCCGTTTGATTGGGATTCCGCACCATCAAACGGATTTGATTGATACACAAGCAGATTAGGGACTTACAATAATAGAAAGAGAATGATTTCCAAACAACCCGATGTTGTCTGCGTTAGATGATGCTGGAATCTCAACCTCCGTGGTTGAGTACCGGTGCGTATAGATTTCCGTTTCATCAAAAAGAAGGTTTCCCGTTTTATCCAAAAAGAACATAGGATGGTTTCTTGTAAATCTTATGACGTTAATTCCTCTAACTGAGTCGTTATAACCATACTAAATAATGAAAATTCCGTCTGTCTTTGCGTATCCCCCAGAACCATATCACAAAAATCATAAAACATGAGGAGCGGTAAGATCACGCCTTCGCCTTGCCACAATCTCCTGAAGTACCTGAAATAATACACTGAACTGTAAGCCCGAAAGCTTAGTGAGTTACCTCCAAAATAGAACAGCCATGCACATCAGGTCTACTGTGTGACTGGTCCGCCCGCACCGGGCCTTCAGTCCACCTGGTCCACCCTCCGACTCTAACTATGTACATCGAGTCTACAGTGTGATTGGTCCGCCCGCACTAGGCCTTCAATCCACCTAGTCCACTCTCTGAGTCTACAATATGACTGGTCCGCCTACACCGGGCCTTCAGTCGGCCTGGTCCACTCTCCGAGCCTCGGCACGTCTGGTCCGCCCTCTTGGGGCCTTCACCCTATCCAGACCGCTCGCTAGGCCTTCCGAATATCCGATCCGCCTTGGGTATGTTGGCCTACAGCGCAAAGCAGGACCCGCCTCAACCAACCCCCATCAAACAACCATCTGCACATAAAACAGTTAATCACATAACAAATCCTTAACCAGACAAACAGTCTAACAGATCACATAGCATATCAACATCCTAACCAGGATTCTAACCTAACCGGTCACTAGCATAACATTACCTTATATATCAGGTACTGACCTTAACCAGATCACTAACATAACATTAACCTAAATACCGGGTACCGACCTTAACCAGGTCACTAACATAACGCCATCCTAAATACCAGGATGCAGATCTAGCAAAGCAATAACATAATAAATAATACCCGTATTTCCATCCGATAAAGGGCCGACCTTGGAGCCGTAGACCCTGTCGATATACTGAGGATAACTCACCTTCAATTGCCTACTGGAGAGATAAGACCAAGCTGCTTCGACCACCATCACGAACTTCACCACAGAACACTACCAAAGAACCAATTCCAAAAATACCAAAAATTACCAAAATACCCTTGGAAATCAAACTGGTCAACTCTTGGTCAAAGTCAAAGTCAACCTTTCTGGTTGATTCGACTCGCCGAGTCATCCCATCGACTACTCGAGTTCCTATATTTACAAACCCTATCCAATGATCTCCGAGTCCCATTCTGCTCAACTCATAGAGTTGTCCCTCGACTCACCGATTCGAGGATTAACCAGAAGAGGTTAGGGTTCCATGACCAGACTCGTCGAGTCCAAGAACAGAGTCGCCGAGTCCAAGGCAATCTTCAACTGAATCGTCGAGTTGTTCTTCCAACTCGCCGAGTCCATGCACATGTTCATACAACTTGTCGAGTAAACCCATGTGACTCGCCGAATCTCTCTAGTTCTCAATCCATTCAGAGGCTTTTCGAGCCATGCAGGGGCTCCAATCCGTAGATCCACCTTTATACAATCTAACCCTCACATAAAGTTGCAAACTTTACATGAAACCAGGGAGATATAAGCCCAAAACACTCAAGGGCTAGGGTTTATGACAAAGGGGCTTCACCAACAACTCAATGACTGAAACTTTATGACATTTTGGACCATCACAAGCCTAGATCTGAAGTAGCAACCTCATATCTAAGCCTCTAACTTGAAATAACTCTCAATCATACCAAAACTGCCCCAAATCTCAAAGGATAATAGATCTAGATGCAAAAGAGCCCAAGCAACAGATTATTACCTCCAATATATGCTCCAACTGAAATAGATCCCAAATCTACACCACTCCTTTGCAGCAAGCCTCTTGATCTTCAAGCCGCTTTCCACCAAAATCACTTTTCTTGGCTCCAAATTGCTTCTAAGGGCTCTCACTCACGATTTAGGGTTTCTGGATCTCAAAAGGGTAGCAAAGAGGCTGAGGGTGGGTTATAATGTGCTTTATATAGGGCACAACCCCCGGGATTGGGGTTTTCTCTCTTCATCACCAACTCGTCGAGTCCAAGCCCCCGACTCGGCGAGTTGGCCACTTCAACCGCGACAGAATCCCGCTCCGACTCGGCAAGTAAGCGGACCTACTCGTTGAGTTGCTTTCATAAATTTACACTTTTGTCCCTTCATTGAACATTTGAAATTTGGGGTGTTACAACAATCACCCCGACAATGGTATAAGAAGTTTGATAACTTCATGATGTCTCAAAACATTAAAAGATCAATTTATGATTCATGTGTTTACCTAAAAATCGAAAAATGGCATCCTATTTTCTTATTACTCTATGTTAATGATATGCTTATGGCTGCAAAGGATAAGTCTGCCATCACCAAACTAAAAACCCAACTTAGCCGGGAGTTTGAGCTGAAAGATTTTGGTTATGCAAAAAAATACCTGGCATGGAAATTTTAAGGGATCGATCCGTAGGCAAGTTATACTTAAGCCAAAGCGGCTACATCAACAAAGTTCTACACTGATTGAACATGCAAAATGCCAAACCGGTAAGTACACCGGTTTCCGGCCATTTTAGGCTTTCTTCTAGACTTTCTCCACAAACAAATGATGAAATTGATCAAATGTCAAAGGTTCCTTATTCAAGTGCAGTTGGATCATTAATGTATGCTATGGTTTGTTCCCGTCCCGACTTATCACATGCTTTGAGTGTTGTAAGTCGTTTTATGACTAATCCAGGAAAACAACATTGGAAAGCCATTCAATAGATCATCCAGTACCTTAAAGGTACTTCTAATGCTTGTTTGGAGTTTAGGAAATCAACAACTTGGCTATGTGGATACGTTGATTCTGATTATGCTGGCAGTCTCGACAAAAGAAGGTCCCTCACGGGTTATGTTTTTACTATCGGTGATTGTGTCGTGAGTTGGAACGCTACACTTCAATCTACTGTTGCTTTGTCTACTACGGAAGCTGAGTACATGGCTATTTCGGAAGCAAGTAAAGAGGATGCTTGGCTTATAGGTTTGTACTGTGAGCTATGTGGTGATTTCTCATGCACTACAATTTATTGCGATGGTCAAAGTGCGATATGCCTCACGAAGTACTCGATGTTCCATGAGCGAACGAAGCACATTGACATACGACACCATTACATCAAAGATGTCATAGCCCAAGGCAATATCAAGGTGATAAAGATTAACACCAAGCACAACCCGGCCGACATTATAACAAAGCCGGTAGCGACCGCCAAATTTGAACTTTGTTCAGATTTGGTTGGTATTTCAAATTAAGTCGTTAGGGACTTTTGCGCACAATATGCTTTTCATTTTTTTCACTCGATGGTTGAAGCTTACGTTGCTGAAGTTTTGGTTTCGTCTCAAGGGCGAGATTGTTGAATATGATCCGAATCAAAGCGTGCATCGGATATGTTTTGTAGAGGGACACATTCTGGAAACTGTCATTAGAGAGTTTGGCAAGCTATCATATCTTCCTTGTTCAATAAGGATTGCCATTTTCTTGCTCTCCAAGTAGATTTCTATTAGGACTCTTATTAGTTCTTATATATAGGATATTAAGTTATTTTTCTAATAATCCTTTTTCATTCCCGTTTTACACAAAGCAAAAGCCATTGTAATCCCGTCAAACATTTGAGAATAATATAGTGTTCTTCCAAAGTGGTTTTTCCCGTTTTTGGGTTTTCCACTATAAATTCGGTGTTCAATTCTGTTCATGTTTATGTTTAGATTATAACAATAGATCACATCGGTGCAGTTAAATAAATGAGTTGTGCTTAACTCCTTATGTGATTTTTAAGCATATTTAATTTGAAGATTTTACCAAAAACTGTTTTTTTTTATCAAGCACTACAACATTAAAACCCTATGGTGACGACAAATTCAAACCCTATACCGACGACTTGTCGTCGGTATACCGTATATCGACGACATGTCGTCGGTATAGATTCGTTTGTAGTCTTGTCGACATAGGTCAATAGAGTCGTCGGTATAGATGTCGTCGCGATAGATTCACCTATGCCGACGACCAATTGTCGGGATATATTTTGTCAATAATATTACGATGACCTGTTGTCACTATAGGTTTTTAACAGGAGCCAACGACTTATCTATAGCGACGACTTGTCGTCGGGATAGGTACTGTTTTTTTTTTCTGTTTTACAAATTTAGTAGATTACAATTCCTGCATTTTTAACAAATCCAAAACACGTAAATTAACATTGTATATATACAATTTTAATTTCATATGTACCTAAACAAATTTCAATTTCTTATAATATTTTAAACACAATTTTAATTTCATACAACAATAAACAACTAAATTAACATTTTATACAAATATACAACTTCAATTTCACATCAACCTAAACAAACAAACATACATATACTAAACAAACAATACAATCATACACGTAGCAAACAAACAACACAATTAAACACATACCAAACAAACAATCCCATAGTCATACAATGATTCCAATTTCATATAAATTTATACATATAATCACAATTTCAAAAAAAAATTATAAATAAAAATACTAACCTGTTTTTTTCTTTTTGCTGTGATGGCAGGATTCCAATTGTCAATTTTGATGGGTATCCTCGGTGGTGGCTGGTGGTTACCAAAAATACACCAAATCAGGAAAGGAAAAAAAACACGATATGAAACAAACACCAAAACCGATCAAGGCTTACATGATGTAGTAGTGAAGGAGAGAAGGCCGAAGGTGGTAAAACGGAGGTGGACTAGCCTGTGGGGATGGCTGAAAATGGTGGAATCCGGTGGTGAACCAATTGGAATAAATAACATAAAAAAACCCCAAATTAGGGGTAAAAATCTTCACCACATATCAATAAAGAGAGAAATTGGGTAGAAAAGATAGTACCTTGCGCTAATCGTGTCGGCATAGGTCAATAGAGTCGTCGGTATAGATGTCGTCGCAATAGATTCACCTATGCCGACGACGGGTCGTCGGGATTGTTGGATTAGTGTCTAAGTCCATAACTATTTTGGTATGTACTTGACCTGATGGTGCATGGTCCTTTTGGGTTGCCTTCACCAAAGCAACTTGATAGGATAAATTATGAAGAGAAAGGATTAAATATGATTTATTATGAGAATAATATATTAAAGGAGAAATCATATTGTTTAATTAATATTAGTCAAGAATTAATTTTGTGACTAAAAGACATTAATTAAACTTAAGGGACTAGAACTGTCAATTGTATGATAGTTGAATATCGAGCTAATGGACTCCATATTAAAGGGGTGGACGAATTCTATGGGAAAACCCATTATAAATCGTCCAAGGCCTTTAAGGAAGGAGTCCATGGGTTGCTCAGGGCTTAAGCATCCAAATTAGGGTTTCTTTGTTAGATAACCCTAATAGCCTCTCTATTTAAAGGACCCTTATGGCTCAAAAACGTGGTTAACTGGTTGTCTAGGGTTTCCACATGTTTTAGGCAGCCTCCTTCTCTTCTTCTCTTCATCCTCGTGCTCTTGGTGTTTGTGAACCATTAGAGGAGTGACATTTGTGACTCTAAGCTTTCTAAAGTCAATATAAGAAGGATTTGAGATTGTTATTGCTACATAACACTCAAGGTATGATCTAAACCCTAATTTATATGTTATCTTGATTATCATATACTAGATCTAGGGTTTATAGTCTTGGATGAATTGCATGTACAATAGAGAAACCTAGATCCAAGCATTAGGGTTTCTATGAGCACATAGGATGTTCTTATGGCTAAAACCCATCAATGATATCAGAGCCTTGATTGGTTTCTATTGTATTGATGCCTTATGTGTTTGTTCAAGCTGCAAAAACGTTTTTGGCCCATCCGCCTAATGAACTCGGCGAGTACCACAGTGTACTCGGCGAGTAGGCCTCAACTCGGCGAGTCCAGTGTGATACTCGGCGAGTTCGAGCGTCAGATGGAGCTATTTTCGGGATTTCTTGCTGTTTTACTCATGGATACTTGCCTTATCTATTTTAGGTCATTAAAATTCGATTTTATACATATTTATGAGTATATACTTGATTAAACAAAAGATAATTACCAATTAATTAGATAATAACTTCCTTATATGATTAAAGTTTGATTATTTGTATTAATTGGGTAACTTATTTTGCAAGAAATTGAAATTGGGTCAAATATAGATAATGATAAAATTATTTGTTTCATTTATATTATTTGTTATTTGATCCTTGTGTTATGAAAGGTTTCAATTTTCCCCCCTTTAGGTTTTATAGTTTAAATTTGAACTCAAAGGTTTTGTCTTGAAATTTAAATAGTTGAAACCCTATTGTTTTGAAAAGGTTTCAAAACATGCCCTGAAGTTTTGGAATTTAAATATTGTTGGGATTAAAACCCTAATGGAGATTTGATGAACAAGATGAGGAAAATAAGAACAAACACAAATATGAAGATTATGTCGAATGATCACTCGATTTATTCAAATATCAGGAATAAATTACACTTTCAGCATACACTAAAGAATCTAACATTACATAAGAAACCTCATGTGGCGGCTACATTTTGTCTCACTCTTAACCCTAATTGTGAATAATACATGACTATTTATAGGGAAAAGACAAGTCTTGGGCTTTTAACCTAGAATTCATCAAAGGGGCCCATTGCCATCATCCATGGAGTGCGTTGAAACCCTACAATCTCCCCCTCAAAGTATGGAATGGATGACAATGCTTTGACTTCCGAAACAAGCATCTAGCAAATAAAAAGATCTACAACGAGGAATATATGAAGCAATCCACGAATCTTGATTCTTCAATAGTCTTCAAACACGGGCTCTAGGATATATAAATCAAGCACTGAAGTAATGTCTTTAAACTTCATTTTCGAATGTAATCCCAAAGAATCTTCATGAAAACCAAACCCGCCATAAAAACCCATTTCAGAACAAAGAAACTGAATCACTTCTTGTCTTTGAAGAGCTCCCCCTCCAAGTCACAATGATCTTCAAATAAGCTAATGATATAGACCATCAAAAAATATCATGTAACAACCCAAACTTTAAGATTCGTAACGCCACTTGATCAAGAAAATACAAGTAGTCGGAGATATAACAAGTCCTTAGCAGAGCTCGATAAAGAACTTCCGCTGTAAATGATACTTCTCTGTAAAAGCTTTAGCAGAGCTCGATGAAGAACTTCCGCTGTAAAAGCTACCTTCATAATTCTACCACAAGCATTATCAAAAGTCTTCAACTTTAAAAGTCACAAATCCAATTTCGAATGACCATACCAAATTCTCCCCCGATTTATAATCAAAAACATGATTATAAAGCCTTCAAATGGTCATGAAAATGATCTTGAATGGATAAAAAATTTACTAAGCTCCCCCGCGACAAAATGATATACACAATGAAGTATAAGACCCGAAAAGTCGTGAAAATTTTGACGTTATCACGAAAAATGACTTTCTGAACTGCCAAGACTTGATGGAATCATTATTTTGCTGTTCACGAAAAAAATATGAGCGTTGAAAAATCCAAAACTGTTCACCGGCCCACAATGTAGTAAACTTTTCTGAATATTGGGCAGAAATTGTCACCTGCTAAAAGACAGGGGTTGAAATGGTAATTCTGCATCAATATACCTCTGTATTTGTAACAAAAACTGGAAATGGTCCAAAAAAGCCAAACTATGAAAACAACAGGGACCAAAAGTGTAATCATTAGTCATCTTCCCCATTTATATGAGATTGAACGAACACTGCATCATACTCCAGTTGATCTTTCAACGATGACTCAAACTAGACGCAAAACCTTGAAATTGGCACATATAAACATCGACTCCAATAGGTTCACTCCGAGCACAAGCAACCGAAACCAAGTTCGGTCCAGGTTCATTGAACCGAAACCATGTTCGCTCTGAGCACATGTTCGCTTTCGGTTCATCCTCCGTTCGCTCCAACCATTAACAAGTGAACCCAAGTTCGTTGTTCCAGGTTCGATCCAAGATCATCAGCATTTACCCCAAGGCGAATCCACTCATAGGTTCGCTTATTGTCCTCACTCTGTATTCACTCCTAATCAATTGATAACAAACCCGATGCGAATCCATGACAACGAACGTTCATGAAAAAGGAGTGTGAGCCCAGACTGACGTGCTCCGATTGTTCGTAGGAGGCAATTCCGATCGTTCTCAGGTGAATCAAACTCAATATCTCAATTTTGACTTTTATGGTTTGACCATACAAAACAATGTCAATTAATTGCGAGACCTGAGTTCTGATTCCGAGTACCAGTCATTACAATACGAATCCTCAAACATCTATTCCGATTGCGAATCCAATTTATTCTGATTGTTCTAAGCACCGATTGGAAGACTCACTTGTCGATGCGAACTTGACTTCAAATAAACTCCGAACACAGTGAATACTAAACTTAGTATCACGATAAGCAACAGAGAATTTGATTGCTATAGCAACACGATTCATTCCGATTAGAAAGCCATCATCGATTCGGAAGACGATAAACAACAAACCTCAAAACTTATATTAATTTTAAGATAAACAATCGCCATGTTCTTCATCAGATCTTCATCTCAAATAAAATTTCCAGAAAATTTAATCCACAAATTAAATCATAACTGGAGACACAATAGACTATACTCATCCAGTTAGATTTTCATCACAAATCAACAAAATATTCATCAACATCAATCGTATTAGAATCGATTACAAGAGTCGATAAGATTAAATTAAGATTCATGATATAATTGAATCACAAAATCGATTTGATAAAGCAAATAAGATTCATAAGCTGGAACAAAAACATTAGATGATCTGGATAGAAAAATCGAGTGATAAAATCGAACAAGAGAATTTTTGAATCTAAAGTTTCATTGAGACCTGATAATGTATGTTCCAAACAATGAACAGTAGCGAAAAAAATGGGCTTAAGAACAAAAAGAGATCGGCTGACTAAATATGGATCAAAACAATTTGGCCAAAACAATCAAAACAATAAAATCGATATTGGATCAAAGAATTGATCAAATTTAATCAGAACATGAAAAACGGATTCGAATCGGACAAAAAGAAAACTACCCAGATGAACAGTAGAATAAAACCTTAAATCTTCAAGAATAGTAACATGAACAGAATTTTGATTCCAAAACGCCAAAACACCAACAATCTTCAATAACTTGTGCAGAAAATCATCAAATCAAGAACCGATACTTCAAAAATCAATAGATCTTTAAAGACCCGCTCTGATACCACTTGTTGGGATTAAAACCCTAATTGAGATTTGATGAACAAGATGCGGAAAATAAGAACAAACTCAAATATGAAGATTATGTCGAATGATCACTCGATTTATTCAAATATGAGGAATAAATTACACTTTCAGCATAGACTAAAGAATCTAACACTAAATAAGAAACCTCATGTGGCGGCTACATTTTGTCTCACTCTTAACCCTAATTGTGAATAATACATAACTATTTATAGGGAAAAGACAAGTCTTGGGCTTTTAACCTAGAATTCATCAAAGGGGTCCATTGCCATCATCCATGGAGTGCTTTGAAACCCTACAAAATTTTGATTAAAAGTTTAATTTTGATGTATATTAAAATTCTAAATCCTGATGTTTTTAAATGTTTCCAAACTTGCCTTCAAGTTTTGGAATTTAAAAGTTGATTAAAGGTTTAATTTAGGAATGTTAAATTCTATAACCCTAGTGATGTTTTGAAAAGATCAAATCACACCCTTATGGTTTTATTAATTAATTAGGGTGTATAATTAAAAGAGGTTTAATAAATCCATAAAAGTTTTGGTTTGCAATTTAATTGAATTAAAAGTATAATTATTAAGTTTGACCACCTAGTATTTTAAAAATGTAAAAAACACCCTATACTATATATAACATTAAAAGTCTAACATTATATATATATATATATATATATATATATATATATATATATATATATATATATATATATATATATATATATATATATATATATATATATATATGTATGAGTAAAAGTCAGTCTTACCGTTAGTAGGCCTCATTCACGAAGCTGGTCTATAAGGGCTGTTTAAGGAAATTGTCTATAAAATGGCGATTGAATGGGTATCCACTCTTACCCACCGCACTCTTGACTAGTGGAGTGTCGTTAGTCGAACGGGTAGGATAGGACATAAACTTTCCATTATAAGTATAATGAAGTACAAAAAGTAACTAAATGTTTTACAAATTCCCAATCTTAGTTACTTTAGGCAAAAGTGAATTGATGCAATTCCATGAAATTACACTTTGTGCCCTTGCGAAGACGTTGGTGGAGCGTGTGTGGTTAACTGTCACACTAAATGGTTGTAAGCAAAGGTGGCAAAGGGTGACTTAATTTTTGTCATAGTTCGGTGGAGCGTGTGTGGTTTACCGGCACATCGAATAGGTGACTGTAACATGTGAGGGCACCATGTAAGTTTGCATGGTTATTCACTCCCGCTTTGTGATCCTCGGTATCCCAGTTACAAACTAGAGGGGAATATCGAGATTTAAACATGCCATTGAAATGTTCAATGAATCTCAAAAGATCTAGGAGTTTTCAAAGCATTTAAAACTTAATCGGTTTTTCGTTTTTCATGGTGAAAAATTAGTGAATCGTGATTCGGTTACCTTCAAATGTTCTGCAATTTGGGTTACGGCATCCCTCTCCTGAGTTGTGGAACATTGTGTTGGGTCCTAGCCTTAATATCTCATTTGGGTGATTTATTAAGGACTCAATCTATCAACTAAATTGAATTTATTTTTCTCCCATTTTCTAGATGTCAACGTACGACAACTATGGTCTTCCCAAATCCCATGGAACAAGCATTCCACATGAAGATGATATTCCACGATTCGATCGAGGAACAAGAAATAGTGCTTCACTTCCTCCACCTCCTCCAATTATTCTCCCTAACCCACAAGATTGAAGAATTGAAAGGTTCAATGTCACTAAAGCCCTATTGGAAATGAAACATGAAGATGGTAAACCCGTGTGTGCCCATGTTCTAGGAATGAAATCACACATCGATAGGTTGATAATGTTCGGTGCGTCATTCCCTGATAAGTTGGCTGTGAACTGGGTTTTGCAGTCACTCCCTGAATCATATAATGAGTTCAAAAGAAAGTATTATATGATGGATCATGACGAAAACCTCATTGACCTAACTTTCATGCTCATTGCTGCTGAATCAGAAATGATTTGGCAAAGCAATGGAGCATATTTGTTGGGAAAGTCAACCAACCATGCTTCCGAGGACGTTCTAGGAGAATCAACTTGCGTTTGCTGCCAAGAGAAAGGGCGTTGGATACAAGTCTTCCCTAAGAGCCTGAAGAGTCCAGAAGATGGGAGAGTCAAAGAGTATGGCTGTGCTTTAGGTAAAATCCACTATCTAACTCCATTAAGTTCCTATTCGTTGATTCTTAATACATGATGTGATAAGATTGCATTTGAATGTTTTGCAGGATTAGTGAAAAGAGAGGAAACTTAATGGAAAAGCAAGATAAATCTAATCACGAAGAAATGGATCTCGATCACATGGATTTAAAGATTAGATTTTGAGCTTAGAAAGTTATGATAGAGTTGTTAGGAATTTTTCTACATAGTTTTCAGTTGATTTTGCATTGTAAGGACAAATGTCTTCCATTGCTTTTATGAATAAAATAAATTTTTTATTTGACTTATTTATTTATTTATTTATTTCCTTGCAATGAAATCGTTATGAAAAATTGATGTTCGTTTATTTCTACAACGAGTGGATGTGACTCTTAATTATGATAATTGTGGAAATGTCATGAATTTAACAAATATGGAGAGTTTCTCATCGCCAAAGTTTCAATTGGACAGAAACTTGGAATCATGCAACTTGGTTGCACGATGAATGAGAAATTTCATATTTGGAAATTAGACTAATTCATTGACAATGTGTCAAGTGAAGGACTAGGCGATCGAGTACACAAAGTTGTGTGTTCATCAAGTCCACCACAAGGGTAACAAAGATATTCGTCATGATTTACTAAAGGATTAGTAAATATGATTATACTTATAAGATTAAGTGTAATTCTGAATTGATTGAAAAATGTTTAAATCAAAAGCAAAACGAATAAAGAATCAAGTAGGCAAAAATATAAAAGTTTCTCTATTCTAAGAAGAAGGGAGAGTACCTTTTATACTTTATGATATGTCTTAATGATTAAGAACCATATTTCAATTGATCCTCTAAATAAGTCTTAGTACAAGTGTATGTATAAGAAGAGGAATTAAGAATTGAAGAAATGGTTAAATCAAGAAGTCAATCATACTTCATTCCAAAACAAGTCTTAGAGTTAAAATTGTAATATTGAGTGACAAGTCTTAAGAAGGTTTATAACATTCATCAAATGTAGAATTTGGAAAAAGTCTTTCCTATTCTCGCACTTTTGAAATTGGAAAGTTGTGATTTCTTGGATAAGACAAAGACCAACTAGGACCAATTTTATGAAATGTTTTGTCTTGATAAAGGCTACACTAACTCTTGAATATTTGTTTGTCAAGAAATGTTTATTGACAAGAGAATCTTATATGTCAAGGAGTCAGTGGGAGTCTTAATGGTCTTGAAAGGTTTCCAGAACTAATCAAGAATAAACCTTATCGATCATCACTAGCACACGAGTATAGGTTTACAACCTATCGTGTTGACATTACGTTGTTTCTGTGCCGTTCCAATTGAGTTAATTATGCATGTGAGCCCTATGAGTTCTCATTTGAATGCATAAAAGGCAAGGACCTTGATCAATTGAAAGTACATTGATAGGAAAGGGTGAGCTGCTTAACTACATGGAAGACATAGTGGGTAGCCATGTTACCATAAGGCAAGAAATCAAGATTGTGAGGGTTCGGTCCATATGAGTTTGGATTTGTCGCAAACTTTGGTTTTGACAAATTCACATGGATAGGAACACATACACCATTAAAATCTAAGTGTCATAAGATCCCATCCTCATGAAAATGACTGTGAGGAAATGCTTTCACTAAGGAAGATTTTAAGAAGATAGTGATTGTGAAAATTGTATTCTCGAATTCGATTATGGTTACGGTATCCCTTTCCATAATTTGAATTATGAGATTTGGCAATTAGTCTAAATTGTTTAAGACACACATATAAACTATCTAAGGCAAAGGTGTATATGTTTAAGAAGCCTTGATAAAAGATTATCAAAGCATTGGGTATTATAAATATGAACTTAAAGAAATTCAATAGGCATTGTTTTTTTTCTGAAAGTTAAGCTGTTTTTGAATACATGTCAAAGCTGGTGGGAGCATAAGTGTTATGTTTGTAATAATCATCATGATAGTGGGAGCATAAATGTTATGATTGCATGATTATTAAGGAAAGTATTGCAAGTTAGCAATATTAATTATAGAAAACAAGAGTCATACTTTGCAAAGTTGTAAAGGTTGAATTGTTGTTTTGCTATAATTACGGGAGAGAATATTATGCTTCATTTCAAATCTAAAGGCTTATGTTGTGGAATGTTAATAAACTTAGTCAAGGATACATAGTGTGTTCTTAAATTTCAAAATGATTACGGCATTCCACTTCACAGTTCGAATTATAAGAACGTAGCACATAAAACATTATGGCAGAAGATTGATAAAGTATCAAATCTTTATGTAAGACATTATGCGTCGTGTCCCATACGCTTCGGGTATAGGATCGATTGCACATGCTATAAGATTTGACAGTTCTAAAATTTTCCAAATGTCTAGCGCATTTAGAGGGAAAAGAACAAGAATCGGCTTTGACTAAGATAATTAAACAATTATCAAAGGACGATTCAAAGCTCGCTGACGATTGGTTGCTTGTGCATAGTTGGAAGTATAGTATTGGATGGACCATATCGACATTATTATGAATAGATAAGATTCTATTAAGAATGACTTGTCATATGGAAAATATGGAAACATTTCCATATTGGGAATTGGATATTGAGAATCAACGTTGAGATTAGAAACTTTTATGCAAAAGGATGTTCAAAGGAATGTACTTTGAGTGAGAGATATCATATCTAAGGAATTGTCTTGTAACAATCTCTGATAGAGGAATTAGTAATTTCATTGGCAATAGTCATTGTGACTTTAGTGCAGTGATATTGCGAAAGGATCATTGCATAAAATGTTAGAATCTAACATATTCCATAAGTGGCAAAAATTTGATATTATTTCACTTATGAAAAAAGATTAGGAGTTGTGAAATGAGTATGATTGGAAATGTGTTCATTTGATCTATTTCACATAGTAAGAACCATAGGTAAGCATTTTGTGCATTCTAAGAACATGGGACAAGTGTAGTAATAATTCAAGTAAGAAGTTGATTACCCGAACCAACAAATAATGAGTAATCGATATGGTGATAAATAAAAGATGTTTTATTTATACTCAAAGGTTTGAGGCCATATGGGATTAGTATTATTCATGTGTTTCACTTTGCATGTTTTGACTTCCTGAATAATTTAATTGGTTGAGAACAGTCAAATTATTCAAACGGGCCACAGTCGTTCATATGTTGGAAGTAGATATGAATGAAGACCGTCGTGAATTGGTGTGTGGATTGTCTAAAGAGAATTAGACATAAGCAAATGTTTGCTGCAACGTTCATGAGTGCTTATGAATATGATTTGAGCATTGGATTAAACCCATGCTCAGTTGGATCATTTCATGGATTTTATCACGAGTGATTGGTGAGATGATAACATCTTATATTCTTGAAACCGAGATGTGTGAGTTGTATCTTGCGAGTCGGTTGCACATTGATAATATGTAAACGCACCAGTAACTTGGTGTTATAAAATATATTGTTGTGTGTGATTCGGTGAGTGAGTGAAAGCGAGCATTGAGTCAAAGTTTATCCGTTCCTTTTATTCAAAGTTGGATAAAAGCGATATTTGTGGGCCCCTCGATGATTTAATGATGGCACCTAAGTGCTTGGCCAAGCCGGGACTAAATTGATGTGTTCAATTGTCATCTGTTGCCAGTCATCATAAATCTGAATTCGGGAAACAACACATAGACAGAGAGAATAATTTAGATCCATGTCTCAGTCTATACGATATCTAGATTGGAGGAATATATGATCCCTTATCTTAAGGACACGCGTATCTGATAACGGCTTTGGAAAGCTACGATTGCAGATCAGGATCTGAAGTCATACGCAGAATAGTTATTAGACTTATCCAAGTGGGAGACTGTTGGATTAGTGTCTAAGTCCATAACTATTTTGGTATGTACTTGACCCGATGGTGCATGGTCCTTTTGGGTTGCCTTCACCAAAGCAACTTGATAGGATGAATTATGGAGAGAAAGGATAAAATGTGATTTATTATGAGAATAATATATTAAAGGAGAAATCATATTGATTAATTAATATTAGTCAAGAATTAATAAGAATTAAGTTTGTGACTAAAAGACATTAATTAAACTTAAGGGACTAGAACTGTCAATTGTATGATAGTTGAATATTGAGCTAATGGACTCCATATTAAAGGGGTGGACAGATTATATAGGAAAACCCATTAGAAATCGTCCTAGGCCTTGAAGGAAGGAGTTCATGGGTTGCTTAGAGCTTAAGCATCCAAATTAGGGTTTCCTTGTTAGATAACCCTAATAGCCTCTCTATTTAAAGGACCCTTATGGCTCAAAAACGTGGTGAACTGGTTGTCTAGGGTTTCCACATGTTTTGGGCAGCCTCCTTCTCTTCTTCTCTTCATCCTCTTGCTCTTGGTGTTTGTGAACCATTAGAGGAGTGACATTTGTCACTCTAAGCTTTCTAAAGTCAATACAAGAAGGATTTGAGATTGTTATTGCTACATAACAATCAATGTATGATCTAAACCCTAATTTATATGTTATCTTGATTATCATATACTACATCTCGGGTTTATAGACTTGGATGAATTGCATGTACAATAGAGAAACCTAGATCCAACCGTTAGGGTTTGTATGAGCACATAGGATGTTCTTATGGCTAAAACCCATCAGCGATATATTTTGCCAACAATATTTTCGGGGTTAAAATATAAAGTTTTATCAATTACCTATAGCGACGACTTGTCATCGACAAACCTTTAGCGACGACTTGTCATCGCCATATGTTTAATCTATTACGATGACCTGTTGTCGCTATAGATTTTTAACAGCACCCAACGACTTATCTATAGCGACGACTTGTCGTCGGGATAGGTACTGTTTGTTATTTTTTTGTTTTTGTTTTTTTTTTCTGTTTTACAAATTTAGTACATTACAATTCCTGCATTTGTAACAAATCCAAAACAAGTAAATGAACATTGTATATATACAATTTCAATTTCATATGTACCTAAACAAATTACAATTTCTTATAATATTTTCAACACAATTTTAATTTCATACAACAATAAACAACTAAATTAACATTTTATACAAATATACAGCTTCAATTTGACAACAAGCTAAACAAACAAACATACATATACTAAACAAACAATACCATCATACACGTAGCACACAAACAACACAATCAAACAAATACCAAAGAAACAATCTCATAGTCATACAATGATTCCAATTTCATATAAACTTATACATATATACAATCACAATTTCAAAAAAAAAAATTATAAATAAAAATACTAACCTGTTTTTTTCTTTTTGCTTTGCTGGCAGGATTCCAATTGTCAATTTTGATGGGTTTCCTCGGTGGTCGCTGCTGGTTACCAAAAATACACGAAATCAGGAAAGGAAAAAAAAAACACGATATGAACAAAACGCCAAAACCGATCAACACTTACATGATGTAGCAGTGAAGGAGAGAAGGCCGAAGGTGGTGAATCGGAGGTGGACTAGCCTGTGGGGATGGCTGAAAATGGTGGAAGCCGGTGGTGAACCAATTGGAATAAATAACATAAAAAAACTCCAAATTAGGGGTAAAAATCTTCACCACACAGCAACAAAGAGAGAAATTAGGTAGAAGAGATAGTACCTTGCGCTAATCGTGTCGGCATAGGTCAATAGAGTCGTCGGTATAGATGTCGTCGTGATAGATTCACCTATGCCGACGACAGGTCGTCGGGATATATTTTGTCAATAATATTTTCAGGGTTAATAAATAAAGCTTTATTAATTACCTATAGCGACGACTTGTCGTCGGCAAACCTTTAGCGACGACCTGTGGTCGACAGAAGTTTAATCTATTACGATGACCTATTGTCACTATAAGTTTCTAACAGGAGCCAACGACTTATCTATAGCAACGACTTGTTGTCGGGATAGGTACTGTTTGTTTTTTTTTTTGTGTTTTACAAATTTAGTACATTACAATTCCTGTATTTTTAACAAATCCAAAACAAGTAAATTAACATTGTATATATACAATTTCAATTTCATATGTTCCTAAACAAATTTGAATTTCTTATAATATTTTAAACACAATTTTAATTTCATACAACAATAAACAACTATATTAACATTTTATACAAATATACAACTTCAATTTCACATCAACCTAAACAAACAAACATACATATACTAAATAAACAATACAATAATACACGTAGCAAACAAACAACACAATCAAACACATACCAAACAAACAATCCCATAGTCGTACAATGATTCCAATTTCATATAAACTTATACATATATATATATATATATATATATATATATATATATATATATATATATATATATATATATATATATATATATATATATATACAATCATAATTTCAAAAAAAAATATATATAAATAACAATATTAACCTGTTTTTTTCTTTTTGCTGTGATGGCAGGATTCCAATTGTCCATTTGATGGGTATCCTCGGTTGTGGTTGGTGGTTACCAAAAATACACCAAATCAGGAAAGGAAAAAAAACACGATATGAACAAAACACCAAAACCGATCAACACTTACATGATGTAGCAGTGAAGGAGAGAAGGCTGAAGGTGGTGAACCGGAGGTGGACTAGCCTGTGGGGATGGCTGAAAATGGTGGAAGCTGGTGGTGAACCAATTGAAATAAATAACATAAAAAAAACTCCAAATTAGGGGTAAAAATCTTCACCACACAGCAATAAAGAGAGAAATTGGGTAGAAGAGATAGTACCTTGCGCTAATCGTGTCGGCATAGGTCAATAGAGTCGTCGGTATAGATGTTGTCGTGATAGATTCACCTATGCCGACGACAAGTCGTCGGGATATATTTTTTCAATAATATTTTTGGGGTTAAAAAATAAAGTTTTATTAATTACCTATAGCGACGACTTGTCGTCGGCAAACCTTTAGCGACGACTTGTCGTCGCCACAGGTTTTAATATATTACGATGACCTGTTGTCGATATAAGTTTTTAACAGGAGCCAACGACTTATCTATAGCGACGACTTGTTGTCGGGGTAGGTACTGTTTGTTTTTTTTTTTTGTGTTTTACAACTTAGTAAATTACAATTCCTGTATTTTTAACAAATTTAAAACAATTAAATTAACATTGTATATATACAATTTGAATTTCATATGTACCTAAACAAATTTGAATTTCTTATAATATTTTAAACACAATTTTAATTTCATACAACAATAAACAACTAAATTAACATTTTATACAAGTATACAACTTCAATTTCACATCAACCTAAAAAACAAACATACATATACTAAATAAACAATACAATCATACAGGTAGCAAACAAACAACACAATCAAACACATACTTAACAAACAATCCCATAGTCATATAATGATTCCAATTTAATATAAACTTATACATATATACAATCATAATTTAAAAAAAAATTATAAATAAAAATACTAACCTGTTTTTTTTCTTTTTACTGTGATGGCAGGATTCCAATTGTCAATTTTGATGGGTATCCTCGGTTGTGGCTGGTGGTTACCAAAAATACACCAAATCAGGAAAGGAAAAAAAACACGATATGAACAAAACACCATAACCGATCAACACTTACATGATGTAGCAGTGAAGGAGAGAAGGCTGAAGGTGGTCAACCGGGGGTGGACTAGCCTGTGGGGATGGCTGAAAATGGTGGAAGCCGGTGGTGAACCAATTGGAATAAATAACATAAAAAAACTCCAAATTAGGGGTAAGAATCTTCACCACACAGCAATAAAGAGAGAAATTGGGTAGAAGAGATAGTACTTTGCGCTAATCGTGTCGGCATAGGTCAATAGAGTCGTCGGTATAGATGTTGTCTCGATAGATTCACCTATGCCGACGACAGGTCGTCGGGATATATTTTGTCAATAATATTTTCGGGGTTAAAAAATAAAGTTTTATTAATTACCTATAGCGACGAGTTGTCGTCGGCAAACCTTTAGCGACGACTTGTCGTCGCCACAGGTTTAATCTATTACGATGACCTGTTGTCGCTATAGGTTTTTAACAGGAGCCAACGACTTATCTAAAGCGACGACTTGTTGTTGGGATAGGTACTGTTTTTTTTTTGTGTGTTTTACAAATTTAGTACATTACAATTCCTGTATTTTTAACAAATTCAAAACAAGTAAATTAACATTGTATATATACAATTTCAATTTCATATGTACCTAAACAAATTTCAATTTCTTATAATATTTTAAACAAAATTTTAATTTCATACAACAATAAACAACTAAATTAACATTTTATACAAATATACAACTTCAATTTCACATCAACCTAAGCAAACAAACTTACATATACTAAATAAACAATACAATCATACACGTAGCAAACAAACAACACAATCAAACACATACCAAACAAACAATCTCATAGTCATACAATGATTCCAATTTCATATAAACTTATACATATATACAATCATAATTTCAAAAAAAAAAATTATAAATAAAAATACTAACCTGTTTTTTTCTTTTTACTGTGATGGCAGGATTCTAGTTGTCAATTTTGATGGGTATCCTCGGGTTGTGGCTGGTGGTTACCAAAAATACACCAAATCAGGAAAGGAAAAAAAAACACGATATGAACAAAACACCAAAACTGATCAACACTTACATGATGTAGCAGTGTAGGAGAGAAGGCCGAAGGTGGTGAACCGTAGGTGGACTAGCCTGTGGGGATGGCTGAAAATGGTGGAAGCCGGTGGTGAACCAATTGGAATAAATAACATAAAAAAAACTCCAAATTACGGGTAAAAATCTTCACCACACATCAATAAAGAGAGAAATTGGGTAGAAGAGATAGTACCTTACGCTAATCACCGGATTTTGGGAGTGTACCTTCGATTTCCGCCAATAGCGAGAGAAAGAAAACAAAGTTGCGTCGTTGCGCGCAAATGAAACGCAGACTGTGGTCTTTTAGGTAAACCCCTATGCCGACGACATGTCGTCGGTATATGGTTAAAATAAACGATGTCGTTTGCTTGTTTTTGCTGAAATAAAAAAAAATGAAAAATAAAATATCTATGCCGACGTCAAGTCGTCGATATAGTGTTTTCACACGGATCGCCACGTGGATTATCGACGACAAGTCGTCGTATAGGTTCCGTAAAACTACGTCGTTTTGATAAACTGGACAAGCGAATATAAATAATTGGAAAACAGATTTATCGAACTCTATGCCGACAACTTGTCGTCGGCATAGGTTTTCAGCATACCGCGTCCTTTTTGGTCGTTCCCGCCAGAGGTTTCGAGACGACATGTCGTCGACATAAGTATCCTGGTCAAACGATTTTGGTCAATGTTGGCAAAACGTCTGGCGACGACTAGTCGTCGGCATAGGGGGAGTTGTAGCGACGACTTTTGTCGTCGGTATAGGTGTCGTCACCATAGCCATATATTCCTGGAGTGAAGCCATCAGCTTTAATCGATCCATTGATTAGCTGGACAGTTACTTTCGTTATTTTATATATTCTGCTACAAGTTGTTCTCGAATTCTTTATAACTTGTTGGGATGTTGCGATGGTAATGCATTAGGTTAATGATTGAAGAATGCATGTTCCTAATGCAAAGTCAACTATTTTGTGCCTTTTGATTGTCTTTACTTTTAACATGAGTTGTTGTAAACATTAGACGATAGCTAACTTTGACATCTATAGTACATGTTTGGTAGATATTATAAGAAATGTCGGGACCCTAGCAAATATTACCATTGATAAAATGACCGTTAATCTCTTATCTGTATCATTTAGAAACGGCTTGATTGTGTTAATTCATTAAAGTCAACCATATTTGTTTTTATTAATTTTCCATAAGATGCAAATTCATGCCATGTGGTGACAACAACATTTTGATGCTGTTCAAATTATTGGGTTTCCCAAATAGACTATATAATGAGCCTTGATATGGTTTACATTCCAAATATCCGACAAATAAGTTTAAGTTGTGTGAAAGTCTTTCCAGTTCAAAATGGCTGGTGGAATGAACTTATTCGGGATTTTCATGCTTCAATTAATGGTCCTAGCACTGTTTTCTTTACATGCAGAAGGTCAAGGGTTGAAAGTAGGGTTCTATAAGAAATCATGCCCTCAAGCCGAGGTGATAGTATCTAAGGTTATCAGCGATGTTATGGCTGTAGCACCATCTCTCTCTGGCCCACTTTTGAGAATGCACTTCCACGATTGCTTTATTAGGGTTCGTAAAAGCATATACTTTAACACAACATTTTAATTCCCTTCTTTTTTGCATCGTAATTTACATTCGTAAACTACTAATTTAACTTGTATGCCTCTCTTATTTATAGGGTTGTGATGGATCTGTGCTACTGGATTCTCCAATGAATCAGTCCGAGAAATTTTCTCCACCAAATCTAAGCCTAAGAGGGTTCAACATTATCGATAGGGTGAAGCTGGCGTTAGAAAAGGCCTGCCCAGATGTGGTTTCATGTGCTGACATTGTTGCATTAGTTGCCAGAGACGTTACAGTGGCGGTATATATTATTCTTCTCTCAATATCTTAACTTCGGAAATGACTTTTTGTATCCAGTTTTCATTTCAAGTTGCACGATAACCAATTGTGTTTCCTTTTTGTTTTTTCACTTGTTGACAGACTAAGGGACCATATTGGGAGGTTGAAACAGGCCGAAGAGATGGAAATGTGTCTTTATTCATTGATCCCATAACCCCAGTGACAGGCTTGCCATCATTTACCTCAAACATCAGTGTTTTGAAACAATCGTGGGCATTAAGGGGCCTAAACACAAAAGACCTTGTTGTTCTCTCAGGTACATTCTTCTCAATTCCATACGTGAAAAAAGTATCTATCACGACAATTAATGTCAGCTATGTATTTTAAAAGTTAAAATCGAATCCAGTTGAAACGCATTATTTAATAATCCTTATACATGTCGATTATTGATTATTTATAGGAGGGCACACCATAGGGATATCTCATTGTTCGTCATTTGATAGCCGCCTTTACAACTTCACCGGTAAAGGTGATACAGACCCCACCATGGACCCTAACTACATTGCAAGATTGAAGTTAAAGTGCAAGCCAAACGATCTGACCACCTTTGCTGAGTTAGACCCAGGAAGCTTCAAGACATTCGATGACTCCTATTTCAAATTAGTGACAAAGAGGAGGGGACTTCTTCAATCCGATGCAGCCTTACTCGATGACCCTGAGACTAGAGCTTACATGATTCAAGCTACTAGCGAGGGTTCCACATTCTTCAAGGACTTTGGTGTCTCTATGGTTAACATGGGCAGGATTGGGGTCCTTACCGGTTCTCAAGGTGAAGTTCGGAAAGTGTGCACCAAAAGTAACTAGTTGTGATTTTATACTAAACCAAAATAATACCTAAAAATATGTTGGCCGATATACGTTGGCATGTTGATTTAATCTCATGCGTAAGATTGATTAGTGAATAACAGACATCCATCAAAGGGTACTGAGCTACGAGTTTGATCCCGTACACATGATTTTCGGGGTATGCCATTCTATATTTAGACAAGAGTTTACTTCGTCACCTTTCTTGTGACTATGTATTCCATTAAAATTTTCAAAGTTTTTTCCATTATTTGAGTGTATTATTCTTGATTTGTTTCTTTTTTTAATGAAAGACACCATCAAAGAGTTTATTACCTTGACGTCTGTATTTGTTCTTGCTCATGGAGGGGTTTGCAGAAATATTTAATAGCTAGATATACTTGATAATGGGTTTGTTGACGCATGAGACCTTTTGTGTCCCCACATTTAGTTCTTCACCTGTTATAATAAATATTGTTCCTGTTCACTTTGTTGTGATCGTCCTTTCATGAAATAAAAAGAATAAAGTTTTCCTCTCATGAAATAAAAAGAATAAAGTTTTCCTCTCTGTTTTCACCCTTTTTAGAAATATCTTTTTCTAACAAGTGGTATGAGAGCAACAAGGATCTTAAGGACTAGAAAATCCATCTAGTTTGCAAGAATGGCTGGTAAATCTACAATAACATTTTCTGTACCAGCACCTCCTCTCTTTAATGGAGAAAATTATTAATACTGGTGCATTAAAATGAAGCTCTTCTTAAAAGCGAATACACTATGGGAGATAGTGGAAACTAGCTTTCAACAAAAAGATGAAGGAGTCCAGTATACAGAAGATCAATTACAGAAGATGAGCTTAAAGACGCCAATGCTTTGTCCTATATATTTAACGCTGTCACACACACCATATTTCCCAGAATTATGCGAGCATTATCTGCAAAATCAGCATGACAATCCCTTGTGGAGGAGTTTCAAGGGGATAAGAGAGTAAGAACCGCTCGCCTAAACTATCTAAGAAAATATTTTGACAGTATGAAAATGAAGGAGAATGAAGATACAAAGGTTTATACTGCTAGATTACTTGAAGTTGTAAACCAAATGAAAGCTTACAGAGAAGACATCTCTGATGCAAGAATTGTGCAAAAAATTCTTGCGACCTTGACCAACAGGTACAATACAATCGCCACTATAATTGAAGAATCAAAGGATTTATCCCAACTTAGCGTTATGGAGCTGATGAGTTCTTTGCAACTACACGATCCAAAACTCAAAAAAGCAACAGAAAGTTCATCCGAAGAAGTTTCGGTCCAAGGATAAACAAAATCAATCAGGTCTTAAAAACAACTCTTGGAAGAAGAAAAGTTATGGAGATTCCATGGAAAATCATAAAAAAAAAAAAAACTCCTCAATCAAAAGGAAAATTTCCTCCTTGTGGAACTTGTATGAAGACAAAGCATGCATAAAACGATTGCTATTTCAAAGGGAAACCTCAGTGTCCACATTGCATGAAATATGGTCATGTCAGAAAAGATTGTAGACAAAAGCAAAAGGAGTCCAATGCAGAGACGCAATTCTCAAGTACCAACATGGATGAAGATTATTTGTTTTGTGCGCGCCAAGCATCAACCTTAAGCAACAAAGAAATTTGGTTTATCGACAACGGCTGCACTAATCATATGACAAATAATTCAAGCATTTTCTGCATGTTGGATTACTCTGTCAAACTCCTTAAACAAGGGTACAATTGTTGTGGAAACAAATGAAGGTACGAAATATCTCAATGATGTTCTTCTTGTTAAGGATCTTGCTGAGAATTTTCTTAGCGTGGCTCAAATGATTAAGAACGGATACTCACTTCTCTTTAAGGATGATCGTTGCACTATAAAAGATCCTGCAAAGAAATAGATTGTGGAAGTTGTGGTGGAGAATAAAAGCTTTCCCTTGATACGGAAATATCCTTCAGAGAAATTAAACAGAGCTAATATGCAAAGTACCTGGTTATGGCATAGAAGATATGGGCACGTCAATGTACGTGCATTAAATTACCCACATAAGAAGAGTATGGTTAAGGACTTGCCCTCGATCCATGTTTCATAAGATGTTTGTGAGCCTTGCCAACTTGGGAAGCAACATAAACTATCGTTTCAAAAAGGAGAAGCTTGCAGAGAAAAAGGAAAGTTAGAGCTCATGCATACAGATGTGTGTGGTACCCAAAGAACAACATGTCTTAACGAGAACAAATATGGCATCTTGTTTATTGATGATTTCAGTCGGATGACTTGGGTGTATTTCATGAAGGAAAAATCAGATGTTTTTAGCATTTTCCAGAAGTTTAGAATTCTTGCTGAAACTCAAAGTGGTTGCAAGTTGAAAATGTTGAGATCTGATCGAGGAAAGGAGTATATTGTAGTGGAATTTAATAAATTTTGTGAAGATGAAGGTGTCGGCCGACAACTTACAGTCCCGCCTCAACAAAATGGAGTTTCCTAAAGAAAGAACAGAACCGTCATGGAAATGGCTAGATGCATACTCGTAGAAAAGAAAATGGCAAACAAATTTTCGGCGGATGCTGTTTATACAGCTGTATATCTGCTAAACAGACTACCTACTAAGGTAGTTCATGAGAAAACTCCAATTGAAGCCTGGAATGGGAAAAAGGCCAACAACAAAACATTTAAAAGTATTTGGTTCAGTTTTCTATGTTCACATTCCATCATAAAAAAGAAGCAAGCTTGATGAAAAGTCAGAAAAGGGAATCTTTATTGGTTATGACTCAAAGTCAAAAGGTTATAGGATTTATAACCTAAACACCGAGAAGGTCATCGTGAGTAGAGACGTGGAAGTGGATGAAGATGCAATATGGAATTGGGAAGAGGGAAAGCTTGAAAAAAAAATGTAGTCTATGATCCTCCTCATGAACAAAAACCTCAAGAATCATATGAGGCTAACAACAATGATGTGCATTCTGATTCTCATACGCCTCCGTCATCTCCTAGAGGTAAATGCAGACTCACTAACATCAGGTTGAAACTCAAAAAATGCCACAGGTCCTAGAGGTAAAAGATCACTTTCTGATGTATATGAAGACTGTCCAATTATTCACTTAGATGTTGAACAGTTTGAGAGGT
Organism: Lactuca serriola; assembly: GCF_051521515.1. Classification (NCBI taxonomy): domain Eukaryota; kingdom Viridiplantae; phylum Streptophyta; class Magnoliopsida; order Asterales; family Asteraceae; genus Lactuca; species Lactuca serriola. The sequence continues at coordinate 238,728,916 of NC_136408.1, forward strand.
GTTTCTTTGCTACTAATGTGCCAAACGATTATTCTGAAGCCTCAAAACACAAAGAATGGAAAGATGCTATGGAAAACGAAATGAAAATAATAAAGAAAAATGAAACATGGGAGTTGGTCGATAGACCAAGAGATCGAAAGGTGATTGGCGTGAAATGGGTCTACAAAACTAAATTAAACCCTGATGGAACTATCAGCAAACACAAGGCTAGATTGGTCGTTAAAGGATACTCACAACAAGCGGGTATAGACTATGGAGACACTTTTGCTCCTGTCGCCAGACATGACACCATAAGGACACTAATTGCATTAGCAACTCAAGAAAGGTAGAAAATAGTTCAACATGATGATAAATCAGCATTTCTAAACGGCAAACTTGAGGAAGATATTTATGTCGAACAACCATATGGATTCACTGTTGAAGGGAAAGAAGAGAACGTGTGAAAATTGAAAAAGGCTCTCTATGTCCTAAAACAGGCCCCGCGCGCTTGGTACAATAAAATAGACTCTTATCTTATTGTGTAAGGCTTCGAGAGAAGGAAAAATGAGCACACTTTGTGCATAAAGAAGCAAGGAAAAAATGATTTGCTTATTATATCCCTCTATGTCGATGATTTTGTGACAGGAAATTATTCAAAGTTGATCCTTACATTCTAGGAGAAGATGAAGAAGAAGTTCGAGATGACTGAATTGAGTTTAATGAATTAGTTTCTTGGCATGGCGGTTCAATAATCAGAAGATGGGATTTTTATTTCCCAAACCAAGTATGCAGAAGATATCCTCAAGAAGTTTAAAATGTAGTGTTCCAAAGCAGTAGCAACACCCCTTGTGGTAAATGAAAAGTATTCTAGAAATGATGGAAGCAAAAAGATTGATCCTAGATAGTATAGGAGCTTAGTTGGAAGCTTGTTATACTTGAAAACAACACAATCATATTTAATGTTTTCTGCAAGCATGTAGTCAAGGTTTATGAATGAGCCAAGTGAAATTCATATTGGTGCTGCAAAAAGGACTCTATGATATTTGTGGGGTACTACTAATCATGGAATTCTTTATCAACCTTGTTCTGATCTGAAGTTAATTGCTTATTCTTATAGTGACTGGGGTGGTTCCCAAGATGACATGAATAGCACCTCAGGTTATGCCTTCTCATTTGGCTCGGGCGTGTTTTTGTGGATTTCTAAGAAACAGGAAGTTGTAGCTCAGTCCACTATATAGGCTGAGTATATTGTAGCTTCAGCTACTGCTAATCAAACTGTATGGTTGAGAAAGATCTTTACAGACATGGGATTCAAGCAAGATTATGCTACTGATGTCTTTGTTGACAATCAATCAACCACTTTCATTTCAAAAAATCTAGTTTGTTTCAACAAGACAAAACACATGAAGGTCATGTTCTATGAACTTCGAGATGATCAATAGGAAAAACTTGTGAAGCTTGTCCATTGCCCCTTAGAGTTTCAACTTGCAAATATTCTAACCAAAGCCTTGCCAAAAGGGAAGTTTGAGTTCCTTCGATCCAAACTTGGTGTTACAGCAAAAGTCTCAAGGAGGAGTGTTGACACATGAGACCTTTTGTGTAGCCACGTTTAGTTCTTCACCTGTTTTAACTCTTTTATTTAAAGCTTTGTGTCAGTTAAGAAGATGTTAGGTTGTAAGAGACCTCTGAAATACTTGACATCGACTATAAATATTGTTCCTGTTCAGTTTGGTGTTATCATCCTTTCATGAAATAAAAAGAATAAAGGTTTCCTCTCTGTTTTTCACCCATTTTTAGAATTATCTTTCTCTAACAAGGTTAATTAAAGTAATATATATATATATATATATATATATATATATATATATATATATATATATTATAAATTTAAGTAAATATCAATTCGATATGCATACTTTGTTTTCGTTTACATTTTATGGATGACATGATTTTACAAAACGGAGAGGTTAGTAACAACTAGAAAATCTAAATTGCACCTAAAATTAAGGTTTTGAGAACACTACAATAAAAAAGGGTAATAAGTGCGACAAAAGTCACCCGTAAAGAATATCAAAGTCGTTGGTACATGCAATAGCGGCGACACGTCGCCGACAAAAAGTCGCCGCTATTGATTAAAATGTTGGCGGTAATAACACTTGTCGCTGTCAATTCTGTTGTCGCCGGTAATAACACTTATCGCCACAAATGCTTTAGTCGTCGGTATTCATCCTATCACCGATAATAGTGTCGCTGGTAATAACATTTTTTATATTTTTTTAATCATCAATTTCGGTGCAAAAAAACTTGATACATTACGACATTATATGCAAATTTTTTTTTACATAATATCGAATTTGGTACCGAATAGTGTAACGATATTATATATAATTAATTACATGCTAAAATAAACAACCAAAGTTTTATAATTACAACAAGAAAGTAGCAAAGTGTCACGAAAAGTCTAACATACGGAACACAAACTAATTATCTAATGAAACATTACCTCCGTTCCCATGGTTTCCTCTTTGATCTTACCCCGATTAAAAGAATCCATAAACTTCATCCCTACACGCTAGGTCGTTGAGTATTGTCTGAATACTTTCCAACTACATAACAAATAACAACATATATAGACTTATATGTTAAATTATCAAACCAAATCAACATGCATTTATTTATGCCAAAGTACATTTTTATTTTTAAACTAGGGACGAAAAACCAAAGTAAATTGTTATTTCTTGCACTTAAAACATAAACATGATTACAAACACAATTACCAAATCAACATGCATTTATTGATGTGAAAGTACATCGCTATTTTTAAACTAGAGAAAAAAAAACCAAAGTAGATTGCTAATTCTTGGACATAAATTATAAACACAATTATCAAATCAACATGCATTTACTATTCATTATATAGATACATGAGACTTTTAAATTAAATAATCTACTGTTTTTGTGCTAAAGAACCTTAAATACAAGAAATACCAAGCTACATTGCTATTTCTTGCACTTAAATATAAGAAATACCAAAAGTTCATTGCTATTTCTTACACATGGGACAAGAATACGATTATCAAATCAACATACATTTGTTGATTTAATAGTACATTTTTATTTTTAAACCAGAGACAAAAACCAAACTACATTGCTATATCTTGCACTTGGGAAAAAAACCAATTACCCAAGCTTTTAGCAAATAATCACCACAATCCAAAATTACCAAATCAACATGCATTTATTGAGATTAAATAAACATGTTTTAGTCGTGACGGTTGTTGTAACGCCTTGTTTCGAATCGTTTTTCCCATTTCGGGATGGTGATCAATGATTGGTTATTAGCAGACTTAGGACCCCTTAAGAATTGATATTTGGACTCATTTAGAGGTAGATGATGTTAGTTAGATGATCTGGGTATTCGGATTGTGCTTTGCAGCTAAATGGTATTTTCTAGGGGTTCTATGGGAAGTGGATGTTTGTTTGGTATATGGTAAGGCAAGTACGAGTTGATTGAAGGGTAGAGCTTCTTGTTACCTTTTCTTGGATATAAGGATCGTCGGAATCGAATTAATAACAAAGAAATTATGTCCATCAGAATGTTTAAGGGTTTAAAGGGAAACCCTAGTACGCGGGGCATACCTAGGGAGTACATGCAGCATACTGATGCGAAGGGCATTACGTTGGGCGTAATGTTGTGTACGCTTAGCGTACTACGAAGAATGGATCAAGGGTGCGAGACATCATACGTTGGGCGTACGAGGAGTACGAGGGCGTATGAGGGGTATAGTGAAAACCCTAATTTGGATGTTACACCCTATATAGGCACATTGAGTGTAACAGCCCGGAATCCCAGGTTTTTGTTATAATTATGTTTTGGGGGTTTTAAGAGGGGACTCGGCGAGTTGGAGTCTAGACTCGCCGAGTAAGATCGCAGACCTGGTCGCGGGTTCGCGACTGGACTCGACGAGTCCGGATATGGACTCGACGAGTCTGCGCTGTTCAGCGAAAACCCTAACCGTTTAGGTTTGGGACGTATATAAGGGACTTAGTGGCCGTCATTGTTCACTTTAGCCTTTTGAGAGAAACCCTAATTCGATTGTGTGCATCTGGAGCAAGGTTGAAGACCATTGTTGATTTTGGAAGAGTTGTTGTGCAAGGAAGAGAAGGCTTGGTGAAGGGAACAACAAGGGGAGTCACGTTCTGAGGATTGGGGACACAAAGAGCACATCATCCAGGTAAGAATTCGAGTTATACTCTGCTATGTTGATGTGTATATGGATTTAGGGTTTATGGAACCCTTTTGTGACTAGATTGAATGTTACCCTAGTCCCCCAAACGATTGGAACCCTGTATTGGGACCTTTGGAGGTCCAGAATGCCCCATGCCTGAGCATTTCGGGAATTGATGGAGGTTTTGGATTGGAATCCTTATGCCTTAGGTCAAAATGTAAATTATGAATCATGGGGTGTATTATGAGCACCGAAATGAGGACCTTACGTGATGAATCAGTTTAGGAAGGCCAGACCTATGAATGGTCGGAGCAGTTCTGACCTTAGAAGGCAGTTGGAGCGGTTGCATGGCATGGACTCACCGAGTCCGATGAACAAACTCGGCGAGTAGCTTGAAGATTAACTGGGACTCGTCGAGTTGTTCTTCAGACTCGGCGAGTTGAGTCGGGGTGGCCCCGCGATTCTTCCAGGAGGAACTCGTCGAGTCAAAAAGGGGATACTCGACGTGTAGAAAGGGAATCTTAAGGAATCGGTGAGCTAAGGGCGAGTGGACTCAGAGTGGTTGAACTCGGCGAGTCTTGGGGTGACTCGGCGAGTTAGGTCGCGGGTTGAGTGAAGTTCTGAGTATGGGGACTCGGCGAGTCATAGGGTTGACTCGGCGAGTAGGGTCAGTCAGGGGTTGACTTTGACCTTGTCTTTGACCAAGGGTTGGCCAGTGATTCCAGGGGTAGTTTGGTAATTGTTGTTTATTGTTGGAGTTCAGTGCATTGGTGGCTGTCCAGAGGTGGAGATCGTATCAGTGATCGGAGCAGCTTGAGCTATCTGTTCAGTCGGCAGTTTCGAGGTGAGTTATCCTCACTATATCGCTAGGGTTTATGGCACCAAGGCCAACCTTTTATCGGATGGAAATCCGGGTAATTGTCAGTTGTTACATGTTGTGGGCCGGAAGGCATTGCTATGTGGACCAGAAGGTCATGGCCTGGAAAGGCGTATGTGTGCATTTAGTATGTTGACTGATTCGTAGGGTGATATTATGCTAGTGACCGGCTAGACCGGTATCTTGAATAGAGTAAGGTTATGTTATGTGGTCTGTTGATAGATTGCTGATTGTGAACTGTTATATGATTATGTGTTATGCGTATGATTGCTAGACCTGATGTGACCCGGTATGCAGGGTCGTTCTATGTTCTGTTATGATATGTATGCTAATATGTTATGGGCCGGAAGGCAATATGTTATGGGCAGGAAGGCATTGCGTTATGGGCCGGAAGGCGATATGTTTTGGGACCGGAAGGTCGTGGCCTGGAAAGGCGTATATGTGGTTGGTATGTTGGGGGTATCTCACTAAGCTTTCGGGCTTACAGTTGTGGTTTATGTTTCAGGTTCTCAGGAGTCTGTGGCAAGGCAAAGGCATGATCGTACCGTTCCTCGCGTTGGTGTTTTATGAATTGAACCTGGGAAATACTCTGTTAAATAATGTATTGAAAACCTTTTTGTAACAACATTATTAAAATGAGTGGCTTTTGAAAAGTTTTAATTGTTTTGAAATTTTGGACGTTACATTGAGTCTTTTTGGCTGGCATCTTTAACAGCTGCCAAGTCCACAAAACCTTAGAAATCGTCCCTTTGCGTCGATGGTTGTGTTTTTGAGCTCATTATGTGCATCTTGGTGTTTCAGGGTCATTTCCAAGAAGATGGAGTTTGGTGCAAGGTTGTGGATCTTGATTATGTGCTTCATTTCCAGCTTGTTCTAGGTAAAAAGTTATGATCTTCATTATTAATGGATTTGATCTATTATGTATGAGTTTAGGTGTATTTTGGTCCCATGAAATGTGATCTAGTGGTTTGACACCACTCTAGGAGCTATGACTTGCCACTCTTGGTGCTTTTGAGATTGTGTCCATTTTGTGAAAATATAATGCTTTATCTTGAAGTTTGGTTCTTTTGAGGCATGTAAAGTCATCAAGTCAATGATTTTATGGTTCTAGATGTTCTTTAAGAAGTAGATCTTTGGTTTCGACCCCGAGTCATGAGCATTAAGAGCTTAAGAAGGGTTTTGGCTTTATGGATGAGCACGTTGGGCATATAAATCTACACGCACAACGTAGATGCCAAATAGCGAGTACGCTTACCGTACAGCTGAGTATGCCACACATACCCAGTCAGGAGAGATTTGCATGTTGGTCTTTACTTTGGGCCATCTTTTCGGCTTAGTTGTTTTGGGCCCTATTAGGCCATCAGGTTTTGGGCTGATAATTATTTTGTGAAGGCCTACAATTGGTTTGGTCCCAATTTGGAAAATTGGGCTTTGGATTGCGCCTTGGGTGGTTTTTGGTACTTGGGCCTTGTGGATTATATGGTTTGGGCCTAAGTCTTGGTCCAAACTAAGTGAGGGGAAAATTGGTGTTTTACCCTAGTAATGGATTTATGATAATGGTTTGGGACCCAAATGTTGATTAGGTGTTGTTTTGATTGTTGATAGTTTAGGGTTCAGTTATCCAACAACTAGAGATTTATCCGTGGGATTCAGCAGTCCAAGGTGAGTTTCCTCACTATGTTTAGCGGGTGGAAGGAACCAATGTCGGACCATGGTTTATATGTAGAGTGCTAGATGTCTGTGTGACTTTTACATGTGTATGTGTTTGTATGCTTATTGGGCGAGGCCCGGTGGTTGTTCAGTTTGCTAGTTACAGGTTATGCATATATGATGTGTATGTAGGAGGGGCCCGATAATTATGTAATATGCGACTATCTTCGTGATTTTCACATGTCTTTCAATGTTATATGATTACATGGATATATGTTTAGTGGGCGGGGCCCCTTATGTGAGTATGGGCGGGGATCATTATGTGATAAGTTATGTATGGTATGTGGTATCTTGGGGAACTCACGGTTGAAAGTGCTTGTCAGTTCTCTAGGATTCACAGACATATATAGAGTCATAACAAGGCAGTCGTATCGAGGACGTGGCTACATTGAATCCCTTCAGTTCGTGCGGGGAGGGGGGAGCTCATGCTTGTTGGGTATTACCTTTCCTGGAGCCTCTTCTCACTCACACATCATATGATTGTGTGGTGGGCGGCATTGCGGGCCGACCCAAATCGGCGTGGACCTATTGAAACTAGGTTATTCTCGGATGTGTTGTTGTCATTGGGGATAGTATAGGTGCTTACAAGTAAAGGTTTCCGAAAGAAAATCCCTACCTTCAGCACGTAGGGATCTTAATAGGAATGACAGGGGAATAGTTTTCAATTTATGTTTCAGGTACTTTGGTTTTCAAATGGAAGAGCTCGGGATGGTTGCAAGGCACACACGACATGTTTCCGCATTATGTGATTTACTCTGATTCGATGATTTTTTGCTAAATCTTTATTACCATGGTTTTGTGGAAATAGTATGTATTAACGGTTTATCTATTTTAAAAACAAAAACTTTATGTCATTATTTTTAGGGACGTTACAAGTTGGTATCAAAGGCTTGATTTATGGGATTCGGGCACACTTTCGGGTGTGTCTGAACTCAAACTGAGGATTTGGTAAAGTTTTTCAAAAAGAAATATATTTCTAGAAAGGGATATTTCTAAAAGAAGAACAGGTGTGGTGCATGCAATCAGCCGAGCTCAAGTAAGTTTTCCCAAATTACCCATACATGCTATTTAATATCCATTGATCTATGAATCTGTGAACCGCATGCTAGTTAGGGCTAAGGATCTGCTCAACTTTTTCATGATAGAATGCTAGAAGAGATGTCTTGTATGCCTATTTTATGAGCTTGTAGACTTGCATGCTTGTTCTGATTAGCCAGTGATAGGATGGCTTGATATGTGAGGCTTGGTAGCCTTGGGAGCATGGGTTGTTGGAATAGGTATGATTTGTATGCGTAAGGCAATCGGTAGTAGGAGTGGGAGCTTCTATTATGTGTAGGCAATAAGTGTTCGTTCCCAGAAATGACATATTGCGGAAAACATAGGTGTATGCGTTGCGATCGTCCCGAGCTCCTTTATTTGAAAACTGGAGGTACTTGAAACCAAAACTGAAAATCGTAAGCACTAAGCTTAGTGAGTTCCCCAAATACCACATACAATACATATCAACATACTTCCTAGCATATTTGGGTGTTGGCTTACCCCTTCGGTCTCTTTTGACCAGATATTGTCTACCCTATAAGCACATAAATCACATATTGTGATACATAACCATGAGCCATATATATCATTCATATATCATAATCAATAAAGGTGTTATGTGCCGATACATAGTTTTGCCATTATGCCACATTCCGCCATCTGGTCTTTCTTGCCATGCTCGGGGCCACCCCTAGGTCTTACAAACAAGTGCCAAGAGCCACCTCCTAGTCTTCCACGCAAGTATCACAAACACAAGTAGCATACATACTACTTTACTTAGATAATTAGTATACAGTGTGTCAGCAGCCACCTCATGATCTTTCATAAAAAATGCCTAGGCTAACCCCAGGGTCTTCCTATCATACATAATAGCATACAGTGTGCCAGGAGCCACCTCCTAGTCTTTCATACAAAATGCCTCGGTCTAACCGCCGAGTCTTCCTACAACACGTAATGGAAATGGGTAGGTGTTGGTGCCTTCAACCCATACAAACAGTGAGGAAAATCACCTCGAATGCAAAATCTCCCATGAAGAAATCCTTAGATGTTGCCCCGCTGGAATTTTGAGCTATCAACACCAGAACCAAATAAAATCATAGTTAATTGGCCAAAACCCTCAGGTTTGGTCCAAGGTCAAACTTGGTCAAAAGTCAACGGTCAACGGAAGTCAAATTCAACAAAAGAACTTCAGACTAAATACGCCCGGCGTACTCAGCTCATACACATAGGGTACTTACCAACCAGAAACGGGACCCCATATGAGTTTGCACATCGTACTCGAAGGTATGCCCGACGTACCCGGCGAAATGGCACTTTTCCATTAAGTGCTTAATCTCTTAAGTCCTTTCATCCAACACTCAGATCTAGTCCCACGATCTCATTCTAAGTCATAATGTTTCCACCTTTGTGACTTTCCATGTCTAGAAAATATCCAAAATCTAGAACCTTAACTTATTAATTCGTTAAGACATCATGATACTCTCATAGAAGGTATAATAAGGATCGAGATTACATTTTTATGGATCCTAAAAGCTCCATAATGGATATGGTACAACGGACCCCATATAGGTAATGTCTCCATATCTTGAGAGCGAACACCACCGCTCCGAACATTACATAATAAGTATGATATCTCGTCTCATGCGGCTTCAACTGTTGCGATCCATAGGCTATCACTCGTCCTCTCTGCATGGGGACCGCCCCCAAGCCTCTAATGGATACATTATAGAACACCACAAAATCCTATAGTCCCTCCGAGAGTGTCAAGACTGGAGCCTCGCACGACTGATGATGTAGGGTCTCAAACGCCCTCAACTGCTCAGGGCCCCACCGGAAATCCACCCTTCCTCGTCATACGAGTGAGGGGTACTGCAATCTTAGAGAAATCCCGAATGAATATACGGTAGTACCCTGCTAAACCCAGAAAGCTCCTGATCTCCAAAGGAGACCTCGACACCTCCCACTGCATGACTGCCTCGATTTTGGCCAAGCCGACCAAAATCGCCTCTTGATTAACGAGATGTCCTAAGAACTAGACCTCTCGCTACCAAAAATCACCCTTCGAGAACTTGGCATACAGTCGTTCTCGCCTCAGAACTCCTAACAACTCCCTGATGTGCTCCCCATGCTGCTCTCGGGTCTTAGAATACACCAAGATATCATCTATGAACACGATGACTGAGCGATCAAGGATAAGTCTGCAGACCCGATTCATCAGGTCCATGAATAGTGCTGGCGCATTGGTGAGCCCAAATGGCATCACCATGAATTCATAATGACTATAACGAGTCTGAAACACATCCTTTTCCACGTTCTCCTCTCTGACCCGGACCTGATGATACCCCGACCTCAAATCAATCTTGGAGAACCAAGATGCACCCTATAACTGATCAAAGAGATCATCTATCCTCCGGAGTGGATAACGTTTCTTCACCATCAACTCTTTCAACTCCCAATAACCGATGCACATCCGGTGCCAACCGTCATTCTTCCTAATGAAAAGGATTGGTGTTGCTAGTTCGAACGAACTGCTTGCCCACCAGTTCCTACAGCTGACAAGATAGCTCCTGCATCTTAGGTGGCACCAACCGGTATGCCGCCTTGGCGATAGGAGCCGCTCCCTACACCAGGTAGATCCGGAACTCGACCTGTCTCTCCGGAGGTATCCCTGGCAACTCCTCTGGGAACACGTCGGCAAACTCCCTAACCACTTGAACCTCTAAAACTATAATATGATGCCTGACCCGTGTATCCACCGCATATGCTAGATAACCCACACCCCGTGTTGAATATACTGCCGAGCCCTGGCACATGAACAAATCCGTGATCCTAGTCCGGTGCCCTCACCATATACAATCAGTTCTCCCCCACTTGGGTTTTGAACTACCACTCGCTGGCCCTCTCAATCTATCATGGCACCAAAACGACTATGCCAATCCATCCCTACGATCACTCACACCTCCCCCATGGGAATCCGTATCAAGTCTATCAGAAAGGACACTCCAAAGATCTCCAACTCACATCCTCGGTAGACCGAAGAAGCAGAAACTCCATGTTTGTTAGCGATAGAGAATCACAACGGACACTCTAGCTCGCCAACTGCCACACCAAACTTCGTACTAATTGTCTAAGAAACGAAAAACCGAATCGCCCTCGAGTTAAATAAAACCAATGTAGGAAAGGAGTTCACTAAAAACGTACCTAATCACATGTACACGGGATAAGCAAAAAAGTAAATATAGTAAATGAGATAAGGATAGAAACATACCAGCAACCACAACCGCTGCTACCCTCTCCTCTTCTGCTGTAAGCTGGAAGGCACACCCATGAGCCTTCGGAGGCTCTGCCTTACCTGGCCTCCCATTAGAAATCCTCAATATAGCTGGTGTGGGAACCTGCACCGGATTAGTTGCAAGCAATGGGCAGTTGGGCTTCAAGTGGCAAACCTGATCAGAGTGATAACATAACCTCAAACTCGGAACCAGGACGACTTGGAAACAATCCTTCACATAATGCCCCTCCTTGCCACACCTATGTCACCCACTATGGGTTCGACAAATCCCAGAGTGACCCTTGCCGCAGTTCCCACAAGTACGGCTCTGTTGACCCCTGGTCCTAGAATCAACGGTCTTAGAATGCTACGACGCCGGCTGCGACTATGTTTGGGCCTGCCGCTGCTCCCTCAAATGCAGCTCAATCTCCAACCCACTACAGGCTCGACAAGCCCCGAGTGGCTCCTACTCCTCCCCTGCCGCTATTACAGCTGATGCAGCTGCAGCGACAACCATCTCTGCAAGGGCTGCTTATCACCCGTCGAAGTAGTCGACCATGGCGCTATTAATAGACCCAAACATCTCCGATAGTTGTGCTTTGAAAAAGTGGCAACCTCATCATGCATGATCTCCCGAATCCTAGGACCCAACTCATCTGTCCTCATCTGCACCATAGGCTCAGGTGTTGTTGGCCCCTCCTGGCCTCCGTTTCCTGATCCTGATCCTGATTCGGATCCAGTCACAAAGCGTTTCGTCATCACCATTCTGAAACATACCAAAAGATATCAGATAATCCATATAAATAACTAGGAAGCTACTCCCGTCTATGCCGTAGGGGTTGTGACTTCCTTGCTACGCGTATGAGTCCTATTGTTTCAGTAGTACAGGCCCATATTTGTATCAAGTATCACCACAACACCCTAGCAACATACATGCATTTGGTGGTCGCTCATCCTCACCAATAGAGGAAGGCTAACTGTCTCACAACTATCCTACCGATGTTACACATCCCACTCGTTCATGAAACTTTCACCAACCTTGCAGCACTAGCATATGCTGGCCATAAATAACACTAGACCCTATAGACTTTCGAATATCTGATCATACCCTAAGCCCCTAATCGACAAGAACAAAACATAAGGCCAAATCAAACATTCTAAGGCTATAAAATCTTAAATATGTATAGTCGTGATACATACACAACTAACTACAGAAATAATGTCAATCTCATATAAGAAAACCCTAGGCTTGCCGGTATCATGTAATCAGACAATTTTATCATGCAATTCCTGAAGATCCCTAGCCTAATACTAACATGTCGTTCTAACATATATGGTATTTTGGGGTCTACTTACTGGCTTCGGCTGATCGTACACCCTGCATCCTCCTTTACTTATTTTGAAAACCATTTAAAAAAACATTTTGAAAATCTTTCCTCGATTTGAGACTCGATTCACACGAATGTTCCTCCAATTCACTCAAACCAAGGCTTTGATACCAACTTATATGACCCTCACATTTCAAACCAATTTAAATCTTTTCAAAACATTTAAAACCAAAAGTTCTTACAAATTTATTTTCAAAATAGTCTATATCAGAGTCTATCCATGAAACATAAACAAAACTTGAGGAGTTATACGATTATGCCTTCACCTTGCCGCGATCCCCTGATGTACGTGAAACAATAAACTAAAATTGTAAGCTCGATAGCTTAGTGAATTCTCCTAAAATACCGATACGCTGCACATAATAAATATAAAAGTAACAGCATATACTGGGTCCACAGCTTTACATACTGGATTACCCCCTACGACCATAGTGTGAGTCTGGAATGCCTTCTAGCCCACAACTCACATCTGGATTGCCACCGAGCCTACATTACGAGTCTCCCTCAATGTGTATCTAGAATGCTCTCGGGTTTGTTTGTTTCAGCACGGAGTAGTATCACCTCAACCCATCCCACATAATATGTCGACATATAATACAACTAATGCACATACAAATAATCACATGATATTACACATGGTCCTACAGATCTACCTAACTGGAATAGCAACTAACGTGCAACACTAAGTCATACTACCAATTGCTAGGACATCGTATCCAATGGACCAGTCTTGGTGCCTTAGACCCCTTAGTATGGTGAGGATAACACACCTTGCAACTGCCGACTCGAAAGATAAGCTAAAACTCTCAGATCACCGCCTCAAACTCCACCACCTATATTCACCACACAATCATGTTCATAAATGTGACAACCCAAAATTTTCCATTCAAATCAAACCATATCAATCCAATAGTAGTAGAACAGTTACAGTGAAAATTCAAACTTATGGAATAAGTTTGGCAGTTTTTAGGGTTTTACACCTAAAGAGATATTAGGAGAGTGGTTGCACTAGGATTAGGTGCAACACTGTAATTCCATTACCCTAGATCATTAGGATCCATTCCAAGAATAGAAATATTTTCTGCCAAAAATCTCTGAACTATAAATAGAATTCTGAACCAAATTGGTTCATTATTTGAATTCCAATTAGAGAAAAGCCAAAGACTCTCTCACGGATCTTCGGGTTTTCATCCCAGATTGTGAGTCTACTTTCATAGATGTGTTTTAATACTTTTTATATGCTAAATAACATTGTTTACATGTCTAAAATGCAAGATCCGGGAGTTTACCGCCCAAGAACGTTCTTGGGGAGTAAACTCCAAAATCAAGCCTAAAGGCCATCTAGTCCCATTTCCGTGTTAGGCATCTAACTAAGGACTTTATGTATGAGCATTAGAGGCTAGAAACAAATCAAAACCAAGTAGTTTGAGGAGTTTACGGCCAAGGAACCATCTCTTGGGCCGTAAACTCCAAGTAAAGGGCACAAATGAGTGCCTAATGTTCCTTTAGCCTTAGAACAAAAACATAGAAGCCTTAAACTCATGATTTAGGCCAAAAAATCAATTAGAAATCAATTTTGGAAGGGAGTTTACGGCCAAGATGCTCCTTAGGCCGTAAACTCCAAGATTAAGGGTCAAAATCCCTTCAAACTCTTCCTAAGGCTTAGTCTTCATTTTAGACAAATACCTTAAAGTGTTTAGGACCTAGAAAACTCATGAAAAGCTCAAGTTTTGAAGAGTTTACGGCCAAGAGTATTTCTTGGGCCGTAAACTCCTATTAAGGGGTCAAAGGACACCCTAGACACTTCCTTAGGCCAAGAGACTTTTAGGGCAAGTACCTAGATGAGTTTTGGACTAGTTAAAATTCTTAGAACCTCATGTGTGAGGGAGTTTACGGCCCAAAGAGTTCTATGGCCGTAAACTCCATCAAATGGTTCCATTTAGTGCCATAAACCTTCCTTAAGCCAAGGGTTGAAGCCTAGACTTGTTCCTAGAAATGTTAGGGACTTGAAAGGACAATAAGAACCCTCCCAAGGGAGTTTACGGCCGTAAACTCCAAGGGAAAAGGGTCTTTGGGCCGTAAACTCCCCAAAGGAGTCAATGTGGTGCCCAAACACTAGTATAGCCTTGAAACAATTCCCCTCTAAGGTTGTAGTACTTCTAAGCTCCGTTTCATGACTTGGTTGAGAGTTTACGGCCAAGAGCTTACTCCCCTGGGCCGTAAACTCCAATGAATATGGTCTTTTGACCTTAAACTTGCATTAGGGGCATTGCACTTCTTTGTTGCAACCCATTAGCCTCCTAGCACTTGACCAAAAGTGTTTTTCTCGCGCTTAAATGTTATTACTTGTATAATTAGTGTTATAATCACTATTTATTTATATACATATTTTTTCATATGTGATTAGGATCATTGTGTGTGTCTCAATCTTCACTTGACACAAGCACTTGTCCGATCCTTCCGTACGATAACAGCCGTTCAATTCCAGTCACATACTGCAGGTGAGTTCATACCCCTTAACTAATGTTTTAAACTATTTTAAATGTTTTATGGGGGGGGGGGGGTACAAGTAGAATCATGCTACTTATTATGTCAATCACATGTGATTAGTCAGTAGGATTATATTACTTATTAGATCAATCGCATGTGATTAATATACAACATTCAAAAGATTTGGCTACTTATTAGCCGTTTTACCAAACAGTTTCCTTCAAATGATTTTTATAAACATTTTATATGTTTCAAACTACTTATTACACTGTACCTCTTACTCTGTGTATCATATTTCAAACTTATTTACAACTGTGTTTTCAAACCAATGTTCCTTGTACTTATATTGTTTTATCAAACAAATGTTCATTGTACTTATATTGTTTTATCAAACAAATGTTCCTTGTACTTATATTGTTTTATCAAACTTATGCCTTCAAATTGTTTTATAGATTGACATCAAGTCGATCTTTCCTTAAACTAATATTCATGTTTCAAATGTTTTACCAAACTTATTTATGCTTTTGTATTATAAATTGCATGCCTCTATATGTATAGCTATATAAGAAATGTTTAAAAGACATAGGAAGGCCATCCGCCCTATTTCCTTTTTCTCGATTTGGATGTGTTCTGGTGGGATTTCGGATGACCATCCGAAGGTCGTTTAAATATTAGTTATATATCATGTGTACATATATAGTCATAAAAGGTCCTTCCAGTTCATCCTATGCCCTTGGGTAGCAAGGGTATACATCCACGTCCATACGTACCACTTAGAGTACTAGTAAGCTACCATATGGGTAGTTCAGGAAGATACTAGAACCATTACTAGAACGCGATATCATACAATGAGTCAGTTCATTCATGAGTCAATACTTTCTAGAACTTTACAGTACATTACATATACAACTATACTAGGACGAGAACATATACAGCTATACTAGAATGATTACATTACTATACTTGCTAGATAGAGAGAACACACATTTCAGCTAGCACATGTAGAACATTACAGTACACTACTATACAATTACATGATTACACTTACATGAGTACAATTACATGATTACACTTACATGAGTACACTTACATATACATAGAATAGACGTCACTAGGGGCTATAGCACGGAACCAGTTCAGGATCTAACTATACTGATGAATCACACCGTAATTATGTATATCAACCCATAAAAGATATACTAACTATAAATACATAAGGGATCAAAAATACTCTGACCAAGAGTTTATACTTTAAATAGTAAAATATTTAAGTAAGTATACGTGCTACATTCATACTAAAATCAGTGTCATTAGGACAATACAAAAGAATTATGATTGTTGGGCAACACAAGTAGGCCTAGAGACATATGGTCAAAACTGGGAAGATATAGCCTGATCACCTATATTATCCGAGGGTTGACTAGCATGTGCCTAAGTTTAAGTGTGTGGTTGCAACAATGCTAAAATCTTACCAACCCTACTACAATGAGAACAATAGAACATAACAATAAATTTAAAATACTATAGGTGTATTTTGGTGTTACTATAAGTACTTTGTACTTGAGAATTAAATCGGGATCTTCATTACTAAGTTGATAGTTGCTAAGTGGATACACTGAGGCTACATGTAATTAGGATGTTATAGACTCAGAATCTGTGATAATTTTGCCTTACCCCTATTCTGTGTGAATAAGGAGTTAAGGTCACTTATTCGAAGGTCTATCCTGTTTAGATTACACATAGCCGGTATGCACTTCACAAATAGCGATGTAACTAATGAATGTTTTCTAAATAATTATCTAGATAGTTCGTCTAATAATTATCCTCTTACCCTAAATTCTCGCATAGAAATCATAGCTGGACTCCATCCCCTTGACAAACCAGTATCTTCCGAATGAAGTCATAGCTGGTTGGTTTGGAGAAGAACCAGAGAATGATCATCTTATCCCCTTGGATGATCACCATGATGAAGACTTTTCGTATGATGCTAACTTCGAACCAGAGGTTGAGAACCTACCCCAAGCAACACCTTTCCAATTCCTAACCCTCGTCCAGCTTTTCATGGCCCGACCCTGAGTGAGTGGAATGCTTGGAAATATAGAGCGAAGGACAAGAGCAGTTTATGCTATTTGATGGCGACCGAAGCTTTTATGACTTGAGAAATGAGGGCTTAGCAGATATAGTCTTGCCAATCTTGGTCCGCAGAGGGGCCCAAAATGAGATTCAAGGCAAGACAACTCTACATCAGATTTCAGAAGTAGTCGCCTATGCTAGAATGCATACCCTCTACACCATTCATCTAGCATATACTCACGAGAGATCAGAGAGAAACCATGAAACCCTATTGCAAGCACTGGCTGAATCACGAGCCGAAGTCATAGAGCTCCGAGTACGCCAGATGGTGTGCGAAAGACAGCTACTTGACAAGGAACGTCAATTGGTTGAACTAAGAGTTCACCAGAGGGATGACCGTCGCCAGTAGTAGACGCTTTACTTTATTTCCCTTATAAAAAGAAATCGTGTTTTCTGTCTATGCCCGATGTGGTGTTTTCTATGAAATTATCTTTTACCGTAAGTACTTTAGTTAGGTCTTTATGCTATCAGGAACTATCTTCTGTGGATATGATGTGAGACCTTTACAAGGTCATTTTCCAGAATCCTTACATCGTGAATATCAAAGATATTGACAGCCGGCTAACTTCTGTGTCATTTTTTTCATTCAAGTACTTTTATCTTACTTTCATTAGAGTCTATCAGAATCATACTTTAGTCAAGTCATTGGACTATGGTGATTTATCCCCAGAGGCATTTCCAAGTCTCTTTCAGTGGTTGGATCTCATTATTCACCAACCCACGATACCTCAGCTCGAACGACAAACGTATTGAGACCATTCTACGAACATACTTTCATTCTTTACTAGGACTGCATCATAGAGATGTAGGTCAAACTTTCGAGAACATACTCTTACTCTTTACATGAACAATCTAAGTACATCAGGGTTAACCAGAATCGCTCACAAAACCCTTATCTTTCGTGAAACAGAATCATGTCGCCAAAGAAAGACGAGCAACCCATCAACCAAGCACCAACCCTACAGATTGATGCAGCTACCGTTCAAGCTGCAGTCTCGGCTGCCGTGTCAGCTTTTCTGACGCACCTTAACGCTAACGATGTGAATGTTAGCGGGATTATTAACAACAATTCCAATCCAAGTAACAATCAAACACCGCAACGAGCAGCAAACTACCACGACACCCCGAGTTCCGAGACGAAGAGTAACAAACGGAAGTTTTGGGATAGAAAGAAGGACAAATCGCGTAAAGGAACGAACAAGAAACAACCTCGGGTAACGACCTTCATAACTACGACATTTGTACCTTCTACTAGCATCCCTTCGGAAACACCAGTTGTCCCTAACCCAGCCCGACAATATGCTGGAAATCTCCCAAATTGCGTCAAATGTAATTATCACCACCTTGGACCTTGTCGGGGGAAGCAGTGCTCAAACTGCAACAAAAAGAGGCACACCAAACGTTACCGCAAGAGTCTATCAAAACCGATCAACAACTCGACCAACGCCGATGGAAACCAGACTTGCTATCACTGTGGTGAGCTTGGGCACTATAAAAGAGATTGCCCGAAAAAGGAAAGAACCTGCGTCCCCATAACTCCTACTCGACATTTCCCTTCCACCACCAATGTGGATACTATCCATATATGTCACCAATGCGGTGAAATTGGACACCTCCAGAAGGATTGCCCGATAACGCAGAACTCTGGCGCAGACGGGAAGATTCTCAGGATCACAGCTGCAGGAGAGCCTGCTCCGGAACCACGTTAAATATAATTTAGGCGTTTCGTTGTAACAGACTTATAAACTATCTAGAACTGGTGCAACTAGAGTCTTACCTTTTGCGAGATCCTGTCTGTATAGGGAGTCTCATGCTGCGTATACTTGTCTTTTGTAGTATATCTTATTCGCAGCAATAGTCTTGTGGTAAATCTAAAGTACTGTAACTCTGTTCATGGTTGCATAGGTGTGTTTTGTCTGTAACCGTCTTATGTTTAATTCTAATGTCTTTAAAGTTCCAGTATGATTCCGACATTATCATACAATCAGATTCAATTTGATCGACGCCAAAACAGCTTCATACGTACATCTCTTTCTTCTAGATCACTTTTCCAGCGAAGCCGTCATATCATAAATCCCCGAAGTACTCATTCCAGGAGTACCTCTTAGTTAATTTCTTTCCGAAGAAATCCCCGAAGTACTCATTCCAGGAGTACCTCCTAGTTAATTTCTTTCCGAAGAAATCCCCGAAGTACTCATTCCAGGAGTACCTCCTAGTTAATTTCTTTCCGAAGAAATCCCCGAAGTACCACTCGTGCAGTACGTCAAGTTCAATCCAGGAATTCATGCGGATGATCTATCACTGAGGAATGTATACATAAGAGTGTTATATAATCAAGGTTCTACAGTTTTAGAATTAATGATTTCGCCTTAACTCTTTTCCTCATTGGGATGTGAGGGTAAGGAAGAATCAGTTATTCGACTACCTTTTCAATCTTAATTATATACGACTCGTATACACGAAATTGTGATCGTGAAGCCCAGTATGAATTCTAAAATGGACTTCAGGACGGAGAACTGCCTAAGTATACGAGTAATCACATCGTCATGTGAACAAACCTAGAACCCAGTACGACTCCCGTAAACAGATCGCCCTATAGTTTAAACACCCACGAAGATGTAAGAACAGTCTGGACAACTTAACGAACTACACAGAAATAGAATTAGAAGACTAGGTTTCTCACCCTAGAGAACCTCGGTCAGATTCTCCTAGAGATCGATGGATCGCATCGTATGTACCTCGGATAACGAGGACTCCGTCAAAGATTTACATAGAAATTGTTATCTCTGCCTCGCATAGACGAAATGGTTGAGCAAACACTAGGAAAGAATTACTTCCAGGAATGGACCTGAGATCCGAATATCATCAGTTCAATGTGTTAGGGAAGGATGTCTGGAAGACTATCTTCCGAATTCGATGCGGACACTTCGAGTCCGTAGTGATACCCTTCGGATAGGACCAGTACGCCCATGGTTTTCATGAGCTAAATGAATAGGGTTACGTCTTTCTTACTTGGATCAATTCGTCATTTCTCCATGAAATGACTTACTTATCTACCCTCGTAGTAAGAAGAAAGCCCATGGGAACATTCCTTCAGAGGAACTTCTCGTGAAGTTCTCTAGGCATGAGTTTTGAAATTGAAGAGTCAAATTTCTATGGCACACTGTTAGTAATGTGAGAAATTTTGAGCACTTCTTCAATTTGCCAGAACCGTTGAGTATTTATCAACACCTGAGACGCCGACAGTTTTTCGCCAAATTCTAGGTCTTACCGACCTACCGCCTTAGTTCAATCAGAACTCTCCGCAAGCTACAGAAACTCGTACGACTTTGACCCAGCAAGGGGTGGCCTTTGACTGGGAAGTTATGCAAGAAAAGGAACCTTTGAAATTCCAAGTGAGTGACCAAGTTCTTTAGGATAACTCACTATGGGAATGGCTTAATACGCTTCGTAAAGCGTGGAAAGCTAAATCCAAGATTGACAGGACCTCCGAGATTCTTATCAGAATCGGTTCTGTGCCTCGCACAATGTGACAACCCTATATTTTTCCAAAAGCATTGTAACGCTCGAAAGCTAAGTACAACGAAATTAACCTCGAAAATAAAGTGTTCAAGTATCTAAGTTGGGATGCATCGAATATTAGATATCATGCCAAGGTTCCCAAAAACATAAAGAACACTCAAAACCGGGTTATATTGTAGAAATTATAACCACTCGTATATTTACGACGCGACGTTAAAACATTATTTGACGTAAAAAGTAGAATCTCAATAAAATGCATTTTAAGCCTTAAGTATCTAAACAAAAGTCGTAGATCTCGTTGAAAGGTGAACGTGCATAAAAAGATCGCCCAAATTGGACCTCGTATGAAGAAGTTACGAATTTTCAAAGTTTCGTAACGGTAGTCGAGGGCTAAAAACTCGGATTGAAGAACGAGTGTTATTTAGCTATCGCCACCTAAACGGAAGTTGAAGATCTCCTCAGTGGTATTAAAACAATAAAAAGACAAACGAAAACCGACGTCGAATAAAGAACCTATAAATTTTTAACGAACTTTAGGAGGCCCGGCCTATTAAAAATATATCATTAAAAAAATAAAGTCAAAACTAGCCGACGGAGTCTAAATGAAAGTTGTAGAGTATAATCTCACCTACGCGTGGATATAAAGAACACGAAAACGGAGCTCGTACGCGAAAGTTACGGAATTTAGAAGTCGGAAACAGGGATTACGCCCCGCGTACTCTGGGAGTACGCCCCGCGTACTAGACCCAGAGTCGAGTCTCATCGACCCGCCCAAGCTACACTCGGCTAGACCCAGTAGTCCCATCGACCCGCCCAAGCTACGCTAGCTAGACCCGAGTCGTAAGCCATGACGCCATATTACGCCCCGCGTACTCCAAGATTACGCGCCGCGTACGGGGTTTTCCAGCCCTATAAATAGAAGGCATGAGCTCGAGTCTTTGCACACCTTTCACAATTCTTCAGTCACTCTCACACCCTTCCAAGCACCAGAGAGCATTCCCTCACCTCGGTTTCCGCACTCGAGCCCCGACGAAAGATTTACGCTGCAGAGATCCCCGAAGAGCCCGACAACGCAACCATCCGCGGACGAAGTTCTGCTCAACCCTAGCCTCTCTCTTCGAAACGAGTGAGTTCATACCCCTACTTTTCAATTCTTTTCACGTTTTAGGGGGGGGGGAATACAAGTACATTACAAATCAAAGTATCATTTTTATAATATCGTTCTTATAGAGTGTTGATACAAAAATAACTTTATGTTTTAAAGGGATATTATATCATCAAGTTGTTATTACCAAATGGGAACATACTTTTGACAAACTATAATGAGCATAGTATTCAAGTGATTCATACATTTTACATATACATCTCGACAAATGAAATGCTTTCAAAGGAAGTACAGTCTTTTATCATCGTAAATCTATTTATATCTAGTAATGTGAGACAGCTTCACGTACGTTCGAGTATGCATTATTAACTCCTATATTATATACCATAATCCCTTGTAGGGGGAGCGTGATACTTGTGTATAGATCTATACGGGATTGACAATCCCACACCTAAGCTGTTAGCTACAGCTAGGCCGGCAGGCCTGCGGTGACAAATGTCATAACAGTTCCAACGCCTGAAGAACGTTGTTACAGGCCAACAATGTCATTAGCATGGTTATAAAACTCACATAAAAGTATAAAAACAAGTTAGATTTACGAGATTCATATATGCATTTCAGTTTTCCATCTTATCGTTAATACAAATTTTATCACTATTATTCAAGTATGGAAAACACAAACGCACTCCAACACGGGAAACTTTTCAAATCATTTATAGAAAATATTGGATTTTCTGAGAACCTCGTGCATCGGTTTACTATCAAAAAGGACATACTTTTTCAATACAAAAACGCTTATGAACTCACCAACTTAATTGTTGACATTTTTCGAAACCACTTGTATTTCTCAGGGAATCAGTAATATAGGTAACCACCAGCTTTTGGAGAAAGGAACACTAAGGATGTTTTATTATGGAACATTTATCATCTCATTGTAATATTCTTTTGCCATTATGTATAACGCAACAACATACGTTTTCATTATATATGTGATGGTTGTGTTACTTTCTTTACAATATTCAATGGTTGTGATACTACGTGAAGTCATCCACCCCCGAATGTTTCCGCCATTCTGGTTTGGGGGTGTGACAGATTGGTATCAGAGCATTGTTTATAGTGAGCTAAGTATATCGAACCACATACGATATACAAACTATAAATGCAAAGGGGACCAAAAACCCTCTGATGAAACATTTTCATGAACAAAATACATTCTTTTAAAGATATACATTTTTACAAGCATGCATCAATCTCGTATCATAACAAGTTTTACTAAAAAGTATTAAGGCAAATTACGACACTACGATTGAGCCCCGGGGTATGTAATCAGGTCGAGAATAAATATAGCCTGATCAACTATATTTATCCTGGATTTGACCAACGTACGTCGAGGAATGGTCGTAGTAGGCAACAAGCCAAAAACTTACCAAATACGAATTACTTTAGTTTCGCCAAAATTAAAATATTATAGGAGTATTATTGATAGTTGTACAAATTATAGTTAAAAATAGTAAGTCATTAAATAGAATTTTCTTTTCTTATAAAAGTCCTCATACATCCATCCTAGTACAGACAAATGGCCGGATTCCATTTACCAGGAGATCCCTACTACCCAAACCAAGGCAACGGCGGTTGGATAGAAGAAGACCCGGAGGAAGACCCAGAGGAAATCGAAGAAGAGGCCGAGGAAGAACCCGAAGGGGTTATCGAGGGAGAATTCGAAGTCGAAGTCGGAGAGGAATTCGAAGTCGACGAAGAGATTTCTAGCAGGACAGACTCCGAGCCAGAAGTGTACGACCCTCCCATCCCTCATCCTCCCGAAATCAGACCATATCAACCGGGACCCATTCCTATGTGGGGAAGTCACCTCTACTACTGGAGCCGCCAACAAGGTGTACGCCCTACTTTCGGCATGTGCCGAGATTTTTACAATGTCAGTGGGGGAAGCTCAGCTGATCGAGCACTCCCTGTTCTTGTGAACGCTATAGCTACCCAGAACTACGAGACGGACAAGCAAGCAACCAGAGTTCGCGAGGTCAATGCTGCTACCCAAGGTAACGCCGCTGACATCCGCCGTTTGGAAGGGCTACATGAGAATACCCAAATCTACACGGGGACACTTCAGAACCAAATGATAACGGCTCTGGCAGATATAAGAGAAATAAAGGAACAACAAGCAGATCTCTAGAGGCGACTAATGGGAGTCAAACGGTCGGATGCCGAATCTAGCTCCAAACGCCGCAAGTAGAACTTGTTCAAACCCCAACAATTTTGTTATAGATTAGGATTTCGGATAAAAGTTTTCCCTTATTTCCCTTGTTTCCCTGTTGTATCCGTAATCGGAGATCTCTAGGAGGATCAAATTTTCCAAACAACAACATGTAATGTAACACACCTCAGGTGTGACCTATATGCATGAATATGAAGTATTTCTTACCTCTCAAAAATTACGAGTTTTAAATTTCTATGCCTACCTTGAAACCATAAACTAAAGTCAAAACAAATTACAAGATACAACTAACACACGATTGTCAAAACACTAGAAACTTATACTATTCATTCTTATTTTTCTCCACCAGAACATGCCTCCTCGTAGATCAACACGCAGAAACTCAACTTCAACAGCACCTCCACCACCTCCTCCAATTATGGACACCGTTATGTTCCAGACTGCTGTAACCGCTGCTGTAACTGCAGCAATGGCTCAAATGAGCAACAACGGATCGGGGGGAGGAACAAACAGTTTTACAAATGGCCAAGGTCAAAGCCGTTCAGGGGTATGCACTTACAAAGACTTCACCAACGGAAAACCTATTCCCTTTTACGGAACTGGGGGAGTATTGGCTCTATCTCAATGGATAGAGAAAACAGAAGCTGTATTCGAAATCTGTGCATGTCCTGAAGAGAGCAAAGTAAAGTTCGTCGCTTTTACTTTCTCTGAACGCGCCCTGACATGGTGGAACGGCCACGTCCAGACACTAACCCTGGTGGTGGCAAACTCCATGGGTTGGGAAAACCTGAAAAGAATGCTCCTTCGAGAATACTGCCCAAGAGGCGAGATTCAGAAGCTTGAACAGGAACTGTGGAACCTCTCGATGGTAGGATCGGACATAGCTGGTTACACCAACAGGTTCAGTGACTTAATAACACTTTGCCCAGGAATGTTAACCCTGGAGAGCCAAAAGGTTGAGAGATACATTTGGGGACTATCACCCCAACTTCGAGGAAGTGTGCTAGCTTCCAGACCCTTGACTTTCGCCAGCGCCAAGGAACTAGCGCAATCTCTTGTTGATCATGGTGTCTGCCAAGGAGTCGCGGCGATTATGGCTGAACCAACCAAAGGGAACAGCAACAATGAAATCAATGCCAACAACAACAACAAGAAGAAATTTTGGAACAAAAGGAAAGGGCAAACTTCACAAGAACCTTCAAAGAAACAAATGGTTGCAGTTCATGCCGCTACTACCCCCACCACAACTCCTGCTACCTCTGCACCAACAAAACCATATGCAGGGATTCTGCCCAAGTGCAGCAAGTGCAACTACCATCACCATGGTATTTGTCGCGAGATGCACTGCAAGAACTGTGACAGGAAAGGGCACACAGCCCGTTTCTGTAAAGCACCGGCACGACCAATTACTCAGGTTTCTGGCACTGGGGTAAGCCGGGCGTGTTATGGGTGCGGAGAGACTGGACACTTCAGGAGGGATTGTCCCAAGGAAAGGAATATTGGCGGTGTAGGGAGAGTGTTGGCAGTAGGACAGAATGAAGCAATAGCAGACCCGACGGTGGTTACGGGTACGTTTCTACTCAACAACACTTATGCATGCATACTTTTTGACTGCGGTGCGGAGAGAAGTTTTGTGAGTCATAAATTCAAACACCTACTTAATCAAAAACCCCAACCACTCAATAAAATATTCACGGTAGAAATGGCAAATGGTAAAACAGAACACGCAAACGATTCATACGTAGGGTGCACACTAAATTTAAACGAGCACTTGTTTCGAGTCGATCTTATGGCCATTTCCATAAGAAGTTTCGATGTCATCATCGGTATGGACTGGTTGAGCCTTCACCATGCCGATATCCTTTGCCACGAAAGGGCTGTTCGCCTAAATCTGCCAAACGGCGAAACCCTTGTCATTTATGGCGACAAACCTAGTTCAAGTTTACAAATCATTTCCTGTATTAAAGCACAAAAGTATCTTCGTAAGGAATATCATGCCTTTCTAGCCCACGTAGTAGACAAGAAACGAGAATCGAAAAACATTAAAGATATTCCGGAAGTCTGCAACATCCCGGATATTTTCCCAGAAGATCTTCCAGGAATCCCACCCGAACGTCAAGTTGAGTTCAGAATCGACTTAATCCCTGGAGCTACCCCTGTAGCAAAGTCACCGTACCGTTTAGCCCCAGCCGAGATGCAGGAACTATCCAGTCAATTAAACGAGCTACTGAGCAAGGGATTCATCAGACCGGGCTTCTCACCATGGGGAGCGCCAGTCCTGTTCGTGAAAAAGAAGGACGGATCCTTTCGCATGTACATCGATTATCGGGAACTAAACAAACTCACGATCAAGAACCGATATCCCTTACCGCGCATAGACGATCTATTCGACCAACTGCAGGGAGCAAGCTACTTCTCAAAGATCGATCTAAGATCTGGTTATCACCAACTGCGAGTACTGGAAGGAGACATCCCCAAAACGGCTTTCCGAACACGTTATGGTCACTACGAATTTGTGGTAATGCCCTTCGGATTGACGAATTCTCCAACAGTGTTCATGGACTTGATGAACCGAGTATGTCGTCCCTTCCTGGACAAGTTCGTGATCGTGTTCATAGATTATATACTCATCTATTCAAGAAGCCAGGAAGAACACAGCAAACACCTCCGCCAAGTACTGGAAACATTAAGGGCAGAGCAACTTTACGCAAAATTTTCCAAATGTGAATTTTGGATTCGGGAAGTGGATTTCCTAGGACATGTCGTAAGCAAAGAAGGAATACACGTGGACCCCTCCAAGATAAAGGCAATAGATAGTTGGACTACTCCAAGAACCCCTACAGAAATCCGGCAATTTTTGGGACTCGCCGGGTATTACCGAAGATTCATACCGAACTTTTCAAAGATTGCCAAGCCACTTACCACCCTAACCCAGAAGAATGTGACCTTCGACTGGGGAGAAAAACAAGACAGTGCATTTCAGACACTAAAGCGAGCCTTATGTAGTGCGCCCATCCTAACCTTGCCAGAGGGAACGGAGGACTTCGTGGTCTATTGTGATGCATCAAACCAAGGACTTGGGTGTGTCTTAATGCAAAGAGGGAAGGTCATCGCCTACGCCTCAAGGCAACTAAAGACGCACGAAGTAAACTACACAACGCACGATCTTGAGCTAGGAGCAGTCGTCTTTGCTCTGAAGATATGGAGACACTATCTCTACGGCACAAAATGTACCATCTTCACCGATCATAAAAGCCTCCAACATATCCTCAATCAGAAAGAACTCAACATGAGACAGAGGCGATGGGTAGAACTACTCAGTGATTATGAATGCGAAATTCGATATCACCCCGGAAAGGCTAATGTAGTGGCTGATGCACTCAGTCGGAAGGAGTACTCAGGTCGCCGAGTGAAATCCCTAACTATGACGATCCATTCACACCTGTCCACGCAAATCAAGGAAGCCCAAATAGAAGCCTTGAAATCCGAAAACGTGATAGGAGAAGCCCTAAGGGGAATGGATAAGAACCTTGAGACCAAGAGCAACGGGATTCGTTATTTCATGGATCGAATTTGGATACCGAAGTTTGGTGGATTTAGAGAAATCATTATGGACGAAGCCCATAAAACACGATACTCCATACATCCCGGCTCCAATAAGATGTATCTCGATCTCAAGAAGTTGTACTGGTGGCAAAACATGAAAGCCGAAATTGCTACCTACGTGAGCAAATGCCTGACATGTGCCAAGGTCAAGGTGGAATACCAGAAGCCCTCGGGTTTATTACAACAACCAGAAATACCCGAATGGAAGTGGGAGCGGATAACCATGGATTTCATAACAAAGTTACCCAAGACAACAAGCGGACTTGACACCATTTGGGTAATTGTCGACAGGTTAACTAAGTCAGCACATTTCCTACCGATCAAAGAGACGGATAAATTGGAGAAGTTAACAAGGACATACCTCAGAGAAATTATACGACTGCATGGTGTGCCCATATCCATTATCTCGGACCGAGATAGTAGATTCACCTCAAGGTTCTGGCAGTCACTACAAAAAGCTTTGGGGACAAGACTAGACATGAGTACCGCTTATCACCCACAAACCGACGGCCAGAGCGAGAGAACTATACAAACCCTAGAAGACATGCTAAGAGCTTGCGTAATCGATTTTGGCAAAGCATGGGACACACATCTACCCTTGGTCGAGTTCTCGTACAACAATAGCTACCACAGCAGTATTAAAGCTGCCCCGTTCGAAGCCCTCTATGGCCGCAAATGCAGGTCACCTTTGTGCTGGGCCGAAGTGGGGGACACACAACTAGCAAAAGGACAAGCAACTGACAACACGCTCACTGGGCCAGAAATCATACGGGAGACTACGGAGAAGATTGTTCAAATCCGAGAACGTCTAAAAGCATCAAGGGATAGACAAAAGAGTTACGCAGATAAGAGACGAAAACCCTTGGAATTCCAAGTTGGAGACCATGTCCTACTCAAAGTCTCACCTTGGAAAGGCTTAATACGCTTCGGAAAGCGTGGAAAACTGAACCCTAGATACATCGGACCATTCGAGATCATTGCCAGGATCGGTCCAGTGGCCTACAAACTTAGACTACCTCAGGAGCTCCACAACGTACACCCTACCTTTCACGTATCGAATCTGAAGAAATGCTTATCCGATGAGACCCTTGTCGTCCCTCTAGACGAAATTGCAATAAATGAAAACCTTCAATTTGTGGAGGAACCAGTAGAGATCATGGATCGGGAAATCAAAAGGACTAAACAAAGCCGCATACCCATTGTAAAGGTCCGCTGGAACGCCAAGCGGGGACCTGAATACACCTGGGAACGCGAGGATCAGATGAAACAAAAGTACCCGCATCTTTTTCCAAAGCTGTAAACGCTATCTTAGAGTAAATTTCGGGACGAAATTCCCTTAACAGGGGGATGATGTGACAACCCTATATTTTTCCAAAAGCATTGTAACGCTCGAAAGCTAAGTACAACGAAATTAACCTCGAAAATAAAGTGTTCAAGTATCTAATTTGGGATGCATCGAATATTAGATATCATGCCAAGGTTCCCAAAAACATAAAGAACACTCAAAACCGGGTTATATTGAAGAAATTATAACCACTCGTATATTTACGACGCGACGTTATAACATTATTTGACGTAAAAAGTAGAATCTCAATAAAATGCATTTTAAGCCTTAAGTATCTAAACAAAAGTCGTAGATCTCGTTGAAAGGTGAACGTGCATAAAAAGATCGCCCAAATTGGACCTCGTATGAAGAAGTTACGAATTTTCAAAGTTTCGTAATGGTAGTAGAGGGCTAAAAACTCGGATTGAAGAACGAGTGTTATTTAGCTATCGCCACCTAAACGGAAGTTGAAGATCTCCTCAGTGGTATTAAAACAATAAAAAGACAAACGAAAACCGACGTCTAATAAAGAACCTATGAATTTTTAACGAACTTTAGGAGGCCCGGCCTATTAAAAATATATCATTAAAAAAATAAAGTCAAAACTAGCCGACGGAGTCTAAATGAAAGTTGTAGAGTATAATCTCACCTACGCGTGGATATAAAGAACACGAAAAACGGAGCTCGTACGCGAAAGTTACGGAATTTAGAAGTCGGAAAGAGGGATTACGCCCCACGTACTCTGGGAGTACGCCCCGCGTACTAGACCCAGAGTCGAGTCTCATCGACCCGCCCAAGCTACACTCGGCTAGACCCAGTAGTCCCATCGACCCGCCCAAGCTACGCTAGCTAGACCCGAGTCGTAAGCCATGACGCCATATTACGCCCCGCGTACTCCAAGATTACGCGCCGCGTACGGGGTTTTCCAGCCCTATAAATAGAAGGCATGAGCTCGAGTCTTTGCACACCTTTCACAATTCATCAGTCACTCTCACACCCTTCCAAGCACCAGAGACCATTCCCTCACCTCGGTTTCCGCACTCGAGCCCCGACGAAAGATTTACGCTGCAGAGATCCCCGAAGAGCCCGACAACGCAACCATCCGCGGACGAAGTTCTGCTCAACCCTAGCCTCTCTCTTCGAAACGAGTGAGTTCATACCCCTACTTTTCAATTCTTTTCACGTTTTAGGGGGGGGAATACAAGTACATTACAAATCAAAGTATCATTTTTATAATATCGTTCTTATAGAGTGTTGATACAAAAATAACTTTATGTTTTAAAGGGATATTATATCATCAAGTTGTTATTACCAAATGGGAACATACTTTTGACAAACTATAATGAGCATAGTATTCAAGTGATTCATACATTTTACATATACATCTCGACAAATGAAATGCTTTCAAAGGAAGTACAGTCTTTATCATCGTAAATCTATTTATATCTAGTAATGTGAGACAGCTTCACGTACGTTCGAGTATGCATTATTAAGTCTTGTATTATATACCATAATCCCTTGTAGGGGGAGCGTGATACTTGTGTATAGATCTATACGGGATTGACAATCCCACACCTAAGCTGTTAGCTACAGATAGGCCGGCAGGCCTGGGGTGACAAATGTCATAACAGTTCCAACGCCTGAAGAACGTTGTTACAGGCCAACAATGTCATTAGCATGGTTATAAAACTCACATAAAAGTATAAAAACAAGTTAGATTTACGAGATTCATATATGCATTTCAGTTTTCCATCTTATCGTTAATACAAATTTTATCACTATTATTCAAGTATGGAAAACACAAACGCACTCCAACACGGGAAACTTTTCAAATCATTTATAGAAAATATTGGATTTTCTGAGAACCTTGTGCATCGGTTTACTATCAAAAAGGACATACTTTTTCAATACAAAAACGCTTATGAACTCACCAACTTAATTGTTGACATTTTTCGAAACCACTTGTATTTCTCAGGGAATCAGTAATACAGGTAACCACCAGCTTTTGGAGAAAGGAACACTAAGGATGTTTTATTATGGAACATTTATCATCTCATTGTAATATTCTTTTGCCATTATGTATAACGCAACAACATACGTTTTCATTATATATGTGATGGTTGTGTTACTTTCTTTACAATATTCAATGGTTGTGATACTACGTGAAGTCATCCACCCCCGAATGTTTCCGCCATTCTGGTTTGGGGGTGTGACACACAAACTAGACCTACTCCGCGAACTCATTAGCGTACATTCTACCCTTCGCATCTCGATCGTGAAACCATACCTTTCCGTTAGGACTCTTGCAAGTCCACTCGTCGGGATCCTCGCCTTCGTGTTAGAACCGTAGTGACCCTCGACCGAGAGGTCAAGCGGACGAAGCAACGCCGTCGCCAGTTAGTGAAGGTTCGTTGGGATACCAACCGAGAGCCCGATTTCACTTAAGTACGCTAGAACCAATCGATTAGGACATTCCTCCTCACGACTCGATCATTCGTGCACACTTCCTTGCCTAAATTCTAATTTCGGGAAGAAATTCCCTTTAACAGGGGGATGATGTGACAACCCAAAATTTTCCATTCAACTCAAACCATATCAATCCAATAGTAGTAGAGCAGTAATAGTGAAAATTCAAACTTATGGAATAAGTTTGGCAGTTTTCAGGGTTTTAAACCTAAAGAGATATTAGGAGAGTGGTTGCACTAGGATTAGGTGCAACACTGTAATTCCATTACCCTAGATCATCAGGATCCATTCCGAGAATAGAAATATTTTCTGCCAAAAATCTCTGGACTATAAATAGAATTCTGAACCAAATTGGTTCATTATTTGAATTCCAATTAGAGAAAAGCCAAATACTCTCTCACGGATCTTCGGGTTTTCATCCCAGATTGTGAGTCTACTTTCATAGATGTGTTTTAATACTTGTTATATGCTAAATAACATTGTTTACATGTCTAAAATGCAAGATCCGGGAGTTTACCGCCCAAGAACGTTCTTGGGGAGTAAACTCCAAAATCAAGCCTAAAGGCCATCTAGTCCCATTTCCGTGTTAGGCATCTAACTAAGGACTTTATGTATGAGCATTAGAGGCTAGAAACAAATCAAAACCAAGTAGTTTGAGGAGTTTACGGCCAAGGAACCATCTCTTGGGCCGTAAACTCCAAGTAAAGGGCACAAATGAGTGCCTAATGTTCCTTTAGCCTTAGAACAAAAACATAGAAGCCTGAAACTCATGATTTAGGCCAACAAATATGTTGGGCTGAAAAGAGTTTTGATGTTGCATCTTTTGGGCTCGTTGATTAGCCTTGTATTCTCCGGTTTGGGCCTGTCCAACCGAGAGCCTTTTATGTATTGTATATAAGTTAAATGCTTGCATGCATATTAGGTTAAGATTCTAGAGATTATCGATATAGCGATTGATCAAGAGCACTAATAATTTTTCTGTAATCGTTCTTGTAATCTTCTAATCCTTTACAGTTGATGTTCTTAATCGAGCTCTTCTAAGGATTTTATTTAATCATTCGACACGTTTGATTCAAGCTGTTTGTTCTTATTATTGCGTTTTTACTGTTTTAAATTCATATACTTGTTCAAGATCTAATCGATCTTCTTAGATTAAAAGTTGTTTTAATCCCATCAATTGGTATCAGAGCAGGAGGCTGTGTAATCAATACACATCTTTTCTGTGAAAAAGATTTCCATTAGGGTTTTTCCGCAATCATTGATATTTATTGAGCCGTCATCTTAATTGACGTATCTTAGTATTTATTATTTTGCCCTAATCTGCTTTATTACAAGTCTGATCTTTGAACAGGTTTTTACGATCATTATGGACGCAACGCAATCATATCCTATTAATATTTCCAACAGCATCGGTTCGACGACAAAGATTCCAATCTTGTACACCCATGACTATGAAGTATGGGCGCATCATTTCGAAGATTATGTGATTGGATCGGAGGACAATGGTTATCTCATATGGGAAGCCATCATCAGTGGACCGTTTTCTCATTCTACGACGTCCAGAATCATTAAGACGCAAAAAGAGTACAATGATCTGCTCAAGGACGTGACGAATATCGCGCAAGATGAAAAAGACAAACTCCAGTGCAATATTAAGGCACTTAGGTTGATCAGATTCGCCCTTCAGTCCGACACATTCAGGCTGGTCAGCTCATGCACTACGGCGAAGGAAGTGTGGGATAGACTTCGCGAACTATATTCCACAGACGAAGATCTTGAACATTCCATCCAAACCTTGCTTCTATCTGAATTTGGTGAATTCAGGCAAGGGGCCGAAGAAACTGTGACCCAGACGTTTGATCGCTTCAATCATCTTCTCAGCAAGATGATCAAACACGACATTGAAAGGAAGCTCATCGAACAAAAGGTTACTTTCTTGAACGGACTGCGATCTGAATGGAGAGCAGTTGTTTCCACAGTCAAAGCCCATAAACAGTTTAAATCATATTCTTTGGCGAAACTGGTGGGTATTCTAAAGTCCCAAGAGAAGATTGTGGTTCAAGAGAAGAATGTTGTCTCCAGTCTTGGTTCGTTGGCCCTCCTATCTAAAAGTAAAGCTGTGGTGGAGGATGAAGAGCTCAACTTGGAAGAATATGACCTCTCAACTGAGGATTATGCCATGATGGTATCCAATCCTAAGAGGTTCATAAAGAAGAGATTCCCCAGCAACAAAAACCGAAACTGGCAGGGGAGTTACAGCTCGGAAAAAGCGAACAATGAACCGAAAGCTGAGGAGTCCAAAAAGGAACCGAAAGCAGATGGCGATTCCGGAGTAAGCTGTTTCTATTGTGGTGGCAAGAACCACTACGCTAAGGACTGTGTTCTTAAGAAGATGGCTGAAAAGGACAATGGAAATGATGAGGAAGTTGTGCTGCAGAAGAGATTGGATGAGTTGAGAAAGAAGAAGTCTACCGCTAACCCTTCTATTAATGCTCTTATTGTGCAGGGTTCGGTCAATGACGATGAGTTCGGTAGCACTGAAGTTTGGTCTACTGACTCAGAAGACGAAGAAGTGAGGAAGCCTACTCATGGAAAGGCATATGTGGCTAAGGAGGAAAGCAGTGGTGGAAAATGCTTCATGGTGACTGAAGTGTCTCAAATGAGGGGATACAACACCGATGGAGGAAGCAATGGACCGAAGGTGCAGGAGGATATGTGCTTTACGGCCAAACCACTCAGCCAGCAGTTCAATGAACTCGATGAACTGATAAAGAAGGTACAATCTGCTTTTATTTCATCTAAAGTACCACCATCCTCTTACGAGAAAGAACTAAAAAATATTAATACAAGAATTTCTCATTTAGATAGTAGCCTAACTCAAACTCGAGTCACCAATTCTAACCTGACTGATCAATTAAGCAGGGCGGCGTCGAAGAGTGAGGAGCGGCGAATGTGGATTGAGTTAAAAGAGTCGGAATTAATTAAAGTTAAAGACGAAAACATTTATTTGCAGAGAGAAGATTTGAAATTGTTAAAACAACGAAATGTTTTTTGTTTAATAGCTAAACGTTTATATTCCAATATTACTCAACTTCACTTGGATTGTGAGATAGGCCAAAAGATCCATCGCATGATTTTGCCCTTTCTAGAATTTAAGGAGGATGAAATCGATGCCGAAGCCTACAATTGTGAGAGTGTGATATCGTCTGATGATGTCAATCCGACCTATATGTATGGACTGGACAAAATTGAGTCCTTCATTAAGTCCAAAGACCACAAGGACATGCTCAAAAACCTTTTGGACGAAAATGACCGACTTAAACTGAGAACCGAAACCATGCAAAAATTTGACTCTCTAAACGCCAACGTAAGCTCAGAAAACAAAATCGATGTTGAAAATGCATCTGAGCTTAACGAGGACGAAAACATGAGTGAAATTTCTGTGGAGGATACGGTTGACTGCTCAGAATTTGTTAGAAGCGAAACTGAAAACCACAAAAATCTTATTTCTGAAAACTCTGTGGAATTCGCTAGATTGTCCCAACAAAAGTCCCCGAAATTAGTAGAAAAGGCTGTTGTGTATCAGAAGGTCAGGACCACTCCAAATCAAGTATACAAGGTGACTGGAGTAACCGAACATCAAATAGCTGAACTCACAGCTATTGTTAACGAAGACAATGCTGATGGCTGTGATGAGTATTTCTGGGAAGCTCCTATTGATAATGGAAACGAAACCGTCGGCCTATCTGAAAGAACCTCTTGGATGAGAAAAGGGAGATATATACCTGAACCCTTGAACAAGCCCGATAATTTCAGTGAACCAAGCACCAGTGGTACGAAAGAAATTCCTCAAGAGGATGATCGTTTAGCAAAAGAAGACATTCCTTCAACACCTACAGCTCGAAGCGAAACTTCATCAGATACTCCTTCCACTTCCTCAGGGAAAACTGAATCTTCTTCAGATATTCCATCTGTTCCCTTCGCTCAAAGAAAAACTCCTGAAGTTCAAAAGGAACCAGTCAAAGTGACAGCAAAAACAAGAGCGAACGTTCATCATCAACCTAAGCAGATGAGGGATAAGAAGATAGAGAGGAACCAAAGATACAGGAAAAATCTTTCTGAAAGGAAACAATTCTGGCACTCCCAGAACGCATACTATACACACAAGGACAAAAATCTGAAGTATGAAAACAATCCTGTACGAAAGCCTGAAAGTTCCTCCAACCGAAAGCCAAGGTTCGGTTCGCAAGAAAATACCAACCGAAAGCCAAGGTTCGGTTCGCAAGAAAATACCAACCGAAAGCCAAGGTTCGGTTCGCAAGAAAATACCAACCGAAAGTCAAGGTTCGGTTCACAAGAAAACACCAACCGAAAGCCAAGGTTCGGTTCTGAAAAGGACTTCGACCGAAACCAAAGGTTCGGTTCCAAGAACAACTCCAACCGAACACAGAGGTTCGGCTCCGAAATCAAAAAGGAACAAGACTCGAAGGTTAACCCCACCAACGATCAAAAGCAAAAGGGTCACCTAGAGTCATCAGCAAGGAAGACATCTCCATCCAAATCCAAATCCTCTCTTCCTAATTCTTCTCGTTCTTCTACTTCCAATCATTCATCTCCATCTTGCTCTAATGCTAATTCCGTTGGTTCTCAAAAACCTCATCCATCTGCTGAACAGAAGGGAAAGCAGAAGGTCGATGAATCCAAACCTGAGTCCAAAACGAACATCCCTAATGTCAATAAAATAAAAGTCTTTACCATTAAAAAGAAAGATGAAACAACTCTAATAAAACGAACATATCTAGTTGACATCTCTCTTACTATTCCTGTTCCCATGAGAAGCTCACATGGACCCAAGAAACTTTGGGTTCCTAAATCTGCTTAACTTTTGCAAGTTATGAGTGACGAGCAGTTCGACGAAGAATGGTACATCGACAGTGGCTGCTCACGTCACATGACAGGGAGGAAAGAGGAGCTCAGGGAATACAGATCTCTTGCTAATGGTGGCAAAGTTAAGTTTGGAAATAACTCCTTCGGCACCATAAAGGGATACGGGATGATAACGAATGGTGACTTTACAATAAGGAAAGTGGCGTATGTGGAAGGACTTCAACACAATCTCATCAGTGTATCTCAGCTTGTTGGAGGTACAGGTCTCAAAGTTTCATTCGATGATGAAGGTTCTGAAATCATAGAGAAAAAGACAAAGAAAGTCATTCTGAAGTCAGAGCGAAAGGGTGAAATGTTTCCTCTGAACATGAAACCCATCAAAGGAAACCCAGCCATATGTCTGCTATCAAAAGCTCAATCCGACGAAAGCTGGTTGTGGCACCGAAGACTCTCTCATCTCAATTTCAAAGACATCAACCGACTTGTCACTGGAGGTCATGTTAGGGGCCTTCCATTGCTAAAGTTTGACAGAGAGCATCTATGTGCTGCATGCGAAATGGGAAAGCAGAGTCGTCAAAGTCACCCATCCGTAATTAACACAAAAGTTGTTGAACCACTCGAATTACTTCATATCGATTTGTGTGGTCCTTCATCTATCGAAAGCATCGGTGGTAGCAAATATATTCTTGTCATCGTTGATGATCTCTCTCGATTTACATGGGTGTTCTTTCTTAAACTCAAATCTGAAGCGACTCAAAAGCTGAAAGTGTTTATCAAGCAGATTGAAGTCCAACTCAAGAAGGTCGTTCGAAACATCAGAAGCGACAATGGTCTCGAATTCAAGAACAAGGAGTTTGAAGAGTATCTTGCAGAAAAGGGAATTAGTCATAATTTCTCAGCTCCTTACACACCACAACAGAACGGAATAGTCGAAAGACGAAACCGATCCTTGTGTGAAGCTGCCCGAACTATGTTAAGTTTCGCTTCATTACCTCTTTATTTTTGGGCTGATACTATTTCTGCTGCTTGTTATACACAGAACAGGTCCTATCTCAACAAACGATTCAAGCTCACACCATATGAGATAATAAATACCAGAAAACCCAACGTGAAATTTTTCCATGTGTTTGGCTCAAGGTGTTTCATCTTTAACTCTAAAGAACACCGCAACAAGTTTGATGTCAAAGCTGACGAGGGAATCTTTCTGGGTTACTCACTCACATCCAAGGCGTACAGGGTCCTAAACAAACGATAAAGAAGGATTGAAGAGACATACTATGTGACCTTCGACGATAACTACGTCAAGAAGCTACAGGCCATAGATGACACTGCCGGGGAAATATTTCCTCAAACTGGCCAAGTCACAGTCTCAATCGCCAATTTGTACGAGAAATTTCTGGAACTCTTTGATGAACCGGAAAAAGCTTTTCTCTCAGAAGCAGGTGCAGCTGACAACAAAATTGATCATATGAAACAAATTGTCGAAGATGCTGCGAAAAGAATGCATGAAGGAGAATCGCTCACTGATGAATCTCCAACCAACACTGCTCCTGTCGAAGGGGAGCCAAGTTCTCATGTCGAGGGGGAGCCAAACTCACAAGTCCAGGGGGAGCCAGGCTCTACTACTTCAACCGAAGGTCCTTCACCAACCGAAGGTGCCTCTCCAACCGAAGATGCCCCTCCATACGAAGGTGCTTCAACGTCTGAAAATCCAGCACCACAACAAAATCCTGAGCCTCATGTTTCTCAAGACTCATTATTTGAGGGGGAGCATGATGATATGACGCTTGATGACGATAGCCAATCTGAGCCCGAAGAGATGATCAATGCTGAACTAGATCCAACCTTCGACCCGAATTACCCTCCTCTTACCAAATGGACCAGAGATCATCCTATCTCTCAAGTAGTTGGTGATGTATCTGATAAGGTCTTGACCCGATCTCAACTAAAGGCAAAACAGACATCTTTATTCTCAAAGGTAGAGTTTTGTATGTTTAACTCATTCGTATCAAAAGTTGAACCGAAGACAGTGAACACTGCCCTCGATCACTCTGATTGGGTTCAAGCAATGCAAGACGAACTGAACGAGTTTGAAAGGAACAAAGTCTGGCGCCTCATTCCAACTCCTCCAGATGCTTCGGTTGTTGGTCTTAAATGGGTTTTTAGAAACAAAATGGACAAGGAAGGTAATGTCATTAGGAACAAGGCTCGTTTGGTAGTCAAGGGATACTGTCAGGAGGAAGGAATAGATTACGAAGAAACGTTCGCTCCAGTAGCTAGACTAGAATCTGTTAGAATATTTCTGGCCTATGCTGCTCACAAAAACTTTGAGGTTTTCCAAATGGACGTCAAGTGTGCATTTCTCAATGGAGAACTCGAAGAAACTGTGTATGTGGAGCAACCTCCTGGGTTCGTGAACGAAAAGCATCCAAATCATTGCTATATTCTGGATAAAGTTGTGTACGGTCTCAAACAAGCTCCGAGAGCCTGGTATGAAACGCTTTCTAAATTCTTAAAGATGTCCAAATTTAAACAAGGTTCGGTTGACCCAACCTTCTTTCGCAAAAAGGAAGGTAACCACCTTATGATAGTTCAAATTTACGTTGATGACATCATCTTTGGCTCCACGAATCCCAGCTTAACGGCTGAATTCAGAAAGTTGATGGAAACTAAGTTTGAAATGAGCTCAATGGGTCCTATTAACTTTTTTCTTGGTTTAAACATAAGACAAGGATCCGAAGGCATCTTTATTAATCAGGAAGCTTACACAAAGACTCTCCTAGCGAAGTTTGGCATGATGGGAGACTCAAAAGTCAAAGTCCCAATGACATTCGGCACCAAGCTTACCCCTTCTCTAGACAAACCGTCTGTCGACATCACGCTCTATCGTCAAATGATAGGCTCACTGATGTATCTAACTGCTAGCAGGCCTGATATCATGTTTTCTGTATGTTATTGTGCCCGATTTCAGGCTAACCCACGTGAACCTCACATGCTGGCAGTAAAGAACATCCTACGCTATCTCAAGCGAACCACCTCCTTAGGTCTGTGGTATCCATCCAACTCAGGCTTCTTCGTTCAAGCCTATTCTGATGCTGACCTTGGAGGATGTGGACTCGACCGTAAAAGCACAACCGGTGGCTGTCAATTTCTTGATGGGAAATTGGTCAGCTGGCAATCCAAGAAACAAACATGTGTGTCGCTGTCTACTGCCGAAGCGGAATACATTGCCGCGACATCCTGCACATCACAAGTGATTTGGATCCAGAGTCAACTCCGAGACTATGGACTCAATATGAAGAAGATCCCACTATATTGTGACTCTGAAAGTGCAATTAGGATCTGTCATAACCCAGTGCAACACTCTAAAACCAAACACATAGCACTGAGGTATCACTTCATCAAAGATCATGTGGAAGATGGAAATGTCGAAGTTCACTTTGTAAGAACCACTGATCAACTGGCTGATGTCTTTACCAAAGCTCTTCCTGAAGCATCATTCAATAAAATATTGCAAGGGCTAGGTATGATGGAATCAGAGTCAGTACCTCACACTACCTCTCTAACTCATCTGTAAGAAGCGAA
This sequence comes from Lactuca serriola, assembly GCF_051521515.1. NCBI lineage: Eukaryota > Viridiplantae > Streptophyta > Magnoliopsida > Asterales > Asteraceae > Lactuca > Lactuca serriola. Next base: position 238,768,756 of record NC_136408.1, read on the forward strand.
ACCAACCGAACGTTCGGGTTCGGTTCAACCATCTGACTCGCTCATCACTTCAAAGGTAGTTTTTCTATGTTGTATATTTCCTGTACAATCTTGTTTTCCTTTGTGTTAAAAGTATTTATATCTTGTATATCTTAAATCCTTTGTGTCTCAAAATTTTCCAAAACCGAAACCATCCGAAGGTTCGGGTTCGGTTTTTCAAAATTTTGTGGAACCGAAACCATCCGAAGGTTCGGGTTCGGTTTTTCAAAATTTTGTGGAACCGAAACCATCCGAAGGTTCGGGTTCGGTTTTTCAAAATTTTGCCGAACCAAAACCAACCGAAGGTTCGGGTTCGGTTTTTCAAAATTTTGTGCAACCGAAACCAACCGAACGTTCGGGTTCGGTTTTCCAAAATTTTCTAGAACCAACTCCAACCGAACGTTCGGGTTCGGTTATTCTTCATTTTTACCAAAGTTTTTTTTTATCGTATTTTTTTTTCTTTTCACTCTTTTATTTTTATTATAAATCACAAATCCAAAAATATTTTTTTCTTCTTTCGTGTGCTTATTCGTTTATGGGAATATATTTGATCTCTTACTTAAGTGTCCCTAGAAGCATGCTGCTGTATGTGTCCCAAGCCTCAAAAGATTTTGAATAATAGCCTTCATGACATGGTAAACACAAACCTTGTCTTCCCAATAAGGCTAACATATTTATTCTAATCGTGAGCTACCTCACTCTTTTCTCACATGAGTTAAGAGTCTCCTGCTTGGCCCTTATTTTCGCAGCAGAGGTACTATGTTTCCTTACACCATCCCTATAACACTTCTCCATTACATTCGTTTCCTCACTGTAACCCTTGAGACTCTCAGACACTACCACTGAGGTTTATGGTTACACAACATCTGCGTTTATGATCTTAGTTTCGTGCCACTACGAGCTAAGTGAAACCCAAAATTCAACACCAAAGAATTGACGGTGACAAATTAATTTGATCAAGTTTTCACCAATAAATTGACGAACGTACCTTCATGGAGTCTCATTTTTTTTCTTTGCATGATTCCAATGAAATTGTTACACATCATAACATTTCTTCCCAAGGGATCTAGTTTTAAATTTTTTTTATCTGAGATTTCATATTAATCCAAGCCACTTCAAAATCAACTCCAACCTACTTGTTCAACAGACTACACCGGTCTCACAAGTACTTTGTTCACATTCGTTCTTATATCAAGAATTGAATTGTTGAATCAAAGCGAACCCACCATTACTTAGCCTAATTAAAAGAAGTCTTTCAACATTTCTTAATAAATGTTTGATCGTAATTCAACGGGATTCCACATTAACACTTTGAGGTTCTTCTTAACCTTGAAGGAAGAGATTCGTGCCCGGGATCATCAGTTTCGTGTCCTTATGGACATCACAGATTATCCTAAAAAGAGTTGCTTTATTTCTTTTTCTTTTACACTCTTTGCACGAAAATCCTAGATTTTCAAAAATTCCGTTACTAATTACTTTACAGGCTGGATTATTACCGAAGTGTTACTAATGAAGTTGAGGCCAAAAATCAGCCACGTGGGTCCTAAATTGAATACAGCTGATTAAAAAGGGGAAAAGACAAAAAGTTGCTGACTCGGCGGGAGTTAAATGGATAGAAATTCAAACGACGGTAAAAAGGAGGGCGCGTGAATTTGAAACGGCCGCGCTTTTTCTGACACTTGAGGACGCGTGTGCAATGTTGAAGCGTCATATCTTTGAAGTTACAGGCGCGTGTGAAAATGGAAACGACTTCTTTCTCTGAACCGGCGCTTATTGGGCGGCGTAATCCTAGGAATCTGACACTCTCTCTCCTACGTGATCATCGCACGTCCCAACTGTCACCAATCAGTCACTCAAAAACCCTTCCATATTTCCATAAGAGATTTGAAACGATTTTTCTCTCTCTTCACCAACTATAAAAAGCCATCAACACCACCTTTTACCTCTTTACTGCCCCCATATTTCCCAAAGCAAAATTACTCCCAAATACTCTCCCGTTCTCCAAACCTGCAACAATGGCTGAATCTTCATCTGTTCATGCAACTTCTCAGATTCTGCCCATCCGACCCCAGCAAAGCTTAGTCATTGATCTAAACCCACTGGCGTATGATCCCTACATGTCGCCGACCATCGAATGCCTCAAGTATTCCCAGCTGGCTCCTGCACTGTCCAGAATTGAAACGGTGCCGATGGTTACCCTCTCTCAGGTCTATGCAACGGCTTACTACGACAGGGCCGTCGACCGGGTATTCTTTGAAGTTGGTGACCACAAGACTTCAATTTCTCGTTCCCGTTTCTGCACGCTGTTAGGGTTTGCTGCTGACTCTTCACGGGTTCACCCGGATACGATTCCGGTGGGGATGTTCTACAGCATGTTTTATAACATGGGCTACACAGAGGTTCTCACCTCCGTCTCCAGGTTCAAGAAGTCCTGCCTACCGCCCCAGTGGAATGGGTTATTTACAGTTCTCTTCAAGGGATTGTCAGAGAGGAGCTCCGGATCTGACGGGGCAAGTCGTCTGTTCCTTTCTGTAATGTACGGAGTGTACAATGGGATCAACCTGGACTATGGGTTTGTCCTCTGGCAACAGCTGCTTCAGAGCCTCTCTTCTTCTTCTCGACACTCTGAGGTGTCATTCGCCCGGTTCTGGATCTTGATCACAAGATGGGCCATGGACAAGTTCAACGTACCAACAGAAGATGGTGCATCGATGTCTTCTATTGGTACATTTCATACCACGAAGATCATCGTATCCGCTGCATCAAAGTTCTCTTTCATTGGCTCTATCCCGGAGTCGATGTATGGGAATGTGCCATCTGACAGTCAACTGATCCAAACGATCAAGGAGTCTGGGCCATCTGGTCTGAGGGAACTGACATCGGACATGCTGCGTTCGATCAATGATGTCGATAAACCGGTGGCCAGGGGTAAAAAGGCAGAAAAAGGGAAGAAACCATCCAAAGCCCCAAAAGGACCTTCGCCCAAAAAGCGCAAACAACCGAAGGTTGCTTCATCCCCTCAACCGAAAAGGAGGAAGACCCAACGGAAGCGAAAGCTCGTCCTTCCCTCCTCATCAAGCGAATCCGAAGGTGGGAGTTCGGACTCTGAGGGATCCCAAGGAGACGAATCTCCTCAACGAGGCAACACACCCCCTCGGTCCCCAACCCCGGACATGGAACTTCATCAATCCCCAGTTCCTTCTCCTCCACCCACAATACCTATTTCCATTCCCACCATAAACCCCACTATTCCCCCAAACTCCATTCCTATCCCTCCACCCATATTCACCACATCAACCGAAACACCACCTGTTACCGAAACCCCTCCAGTAACCCAACCTCCACAAACCGAAACTCATACACCACCACAACCCGAAACTAACCCCCCACCCACTCAACCCGAACCAACCAAACCCATAACACCCCCAACTTCACCACCACCTCAATCTCCGGAAGACGCCTCCGATGGCGGTGATCAATATCTTGGTGGTGATCACATGAACTTCGATTCGGTCTACTATAGTCCGTTTCAAGTTCAGAGTGATGAGGAGGATGATGCTCCAGTGACAAAGAAGCATCTTCGCGAGCTTAACGAGAAGGTTGATCAACTTCTCGCCTCCTCTTCCAACCAGCAGTCATCTATGTCTGAAGCTGCCCTTCAGAAGATCGTTGACGCCTTCTCCAGGGCTCAACATGATTCCGTGGCCTCAGCTACTGCTGCTATAGACGCCTCCACCCGAGCCTGTGAGGCAGCGACCGAAAAAGTCGATAAACTATTCAATGACGCTTCTGTCCTGCTGCAGTCTTTGCAGGAAAGCGCCGAAGCCACAAAAACAACTCTGGAACCAGTTGTTCATCAATTGGCCGAGTTTGTAAAGACGGAGCTGTCTTCGTTCGCTACACTCAGACAAAATCTTAGCGACGACAACTCGGCACTTCGTGCCTCCATCGATGCCCGCCTGGCAAAGCTACAAGAGGATCTTGCAGCTGAAAATTCTCTGATGGACGTCTTGGCGAGCAAAACTACTGCCCTCAAGGTCAAGAGCACGCAGCTTTCCAACTCCGAACAACAATTGGAAGCTCTTCGATCCGAAAGGGAGGTTATAAAGATGTGTGTTTCGGATGTCCACGCAGTATTATCAAACATCCTGGAAGCACACGACCCCATCCTAAACTACTCAGTGAGGCGCACCCTCGCTGAAAAACTCTCTCCGGCCATGGACCTTCTAAGCAATATTGAAGGCCTCCCGAGTTTCGTGTCCATTCCGAAACAAGGGGGAGATGAGAAGAACGGATCGAAACCACCTCCGTCCTCCAAAGCTACTCACACAACCGAACCACCCCCAACTGGTCATGCCTCGGGTTCGGGTGTGAAGAACAAGGGTAAACACATAGCAGAGGATGAAGATGAAGATGAAGACAAGGAGACCATTGCGGACATGTTAAAAAGAAAGAACAGTCGCAATGTTGAAGACGATGCCAGTCGTGTGGCGCGTGAGGCTGAAGAAGCCGAACGAAAGCAAAAAGAAGCCCACGATCTCCTTGAGAGCCGAAAGTTGCTCTTCCCTGCCTGGACCAGGGATCGTTTGATAAAAGAGGCCATAGAGACTCCAAGCATACTGTGGCTCGAGCCGGTGATATCTTTCGACTGCAACAACACTATTGATTCGCAGTTTGATATGCCGCTAACTCGAAAGGCGTTCATCTTCCACGCCTTCTCTAATATTTCTGAAGTCCCGCATCCAAACGATGAGCTTGACAGGGAGCTCATTGACTTCTACCTGGAGGCCGCCCGCCCTCAGTGCCTTACATGGAGTGCCCAGAAGATCGTCAACGTTCGGGTGATGAAGCCTTATGCCGTGGGGAGATTCATAAACGTCAAGTTCAAGCTTATCCGAGGATCTGCAAGAACTGCTCACATGATCTCTCTGGCGGATCTGCCCAATCTGAACCCTCATGATTGGATAGTCTTGTACAACATCTTGCTGACAAATGAATCTGAATATGGTCCCATCTTAGACCATGTCAAAAGGATGCTGGCATGCTATATCATGGAGGTGGCCCAAATGGATCAGGAGGTTGCCACAGTTTTTAAGAAGAAACCGAAAGTCAAACCTGTGGGATCGGCCAGTGATCTGAATCAAATGCAAATGGGCAAGATTGATTCGAGGCGAAACTCTGTGATGTTCACTAGAGCCGAAGGACAGAAATGTCTCTTCGCTTTAGCTGACAAACATCTTTACACTACAACTTGCTTGGAGCACATCTTATTCATCATCAAGCAGTGTAAAGACAATTCGGCTGATGATATCAAGTACTTCAATGATATGATCAATTGGTACATCCGGTTTAGACAGACCATCCTTTCCATAACCAAGTGTCTGTTTAGTACCGTAAAGAAGAAGGTACCAGCTTCAGCCGCCGGCCCAAGTAGAAAGTGAAGGTCTCACTCCAAATTGACGCAAAGGGGGAGATTGTTGGGCTGAAAAGAGTTTTGATGTTGCGTCTTTTGGGCTCGTTGATTAGCCTTGTATTCTCCGGTTTGGGCCTGTCCAACCGAGAGCCTTTTATGTATTGTATATAAGTTAAATGCTTGCATGCATATTAGGTTAAGATTCTAGAGATTATCGATATAGCGATTGATCAAGAGCACTAATAATTTTTCTGTAATCGTTCTTGTAATCTTCTAATCCTTTACAGTTGATGTTCTTAATCGAGCTCTTCTAAGGATTTTATTTAATCATTCGACACGTTTGATTCAAGCTGTTTGTTCTTATTATTGCGTTTTTACTGTTTTAAATTCATATACTTGTTCAAGATCTAATCGATCTTCTTAGATTAAAAGTTGTTTTAATCCCATCAAAATCAATTAGAAATCAATTTTGGAAGGGAGTTTACGGCCAAGATGCTCCTTAGGCCGTAAACTCCAAGATTAAGGGTCAAAATCCCTTCAAACTCTTCCTAAGGCTTAGTCTTCATTTTACACAGATACCTTAAAGTGTTTAGGACCTAGAAAACTCATGAAAAGCTCAAGTGTTGAAGAGTTTACGGCCAAGGGTATTTCTTGGGCCGTAAACTCCTATTAAGGGGTCAAAGGACACCCTAGACACTTCCTTAGGCCAAGAGACTTTTAGGGCAAGTACCTAGATGAGTTTTGGACTAGTTAAAATTCTTAGAACCTCATGTGTGAGGGAGTTTATGGCCCAAAGAGTTCTATGGCCGTAAACTCCATCAAATGGTTCCATTTAGTGCCATAAACCTTCCTTAAGCCAATGGTTGAAGCCTAGACTTGTTCCTAGAAATGTTAGGGACTTGAAAGGACAATAAGAACCCTCCCAAGGGAGTTTACGGCCGTAAACTCCAAGGGAAAAGGGTCTTTGGGCCGTAAACTCCCCAAAGGAGTCAATGTGGTGCCCAAACACTAGTATAGCCTTGAAACAATTCCCCTCTAAGGTTGTAGTACTTCTAAGCTCCGTTTCATGACTTGGTTGAGAGTTTACGGCCAGGAGCTTACTCCCCTGGGCCGTAAACTCCAATGAATATGGTCTTTTGACCTTAAACTTCCATTAGGGGCATTGCACTTCTTTGTTGCAACCCATTAGCCTCCTAGCACTTGACCAAAAGTGTTTTCCTCGTGCTTAAATGTTATTACTTGTATAATTAGTGTTATAATCACTAATTATTTATATACATATGTTTTCATATGTAATTAGGATCATTGTGTGTGTCTAAGTCTTCACTTGACACCAAGCACTTGTCCGATCCTTCCGTACGATAATAGCCGTTCAATTCCAGTCACATACTGCAGGTGAGTTCATACCCCTTAACTAACGTTTTAAACTATTTTAAATGTTTTATGGGGGGATACAAGTAGAATCATGCTACTTATTATGTCAATCACATGTGATTAGTAAGTAGGATTACATTACTTATTATATCAATCGCATGTGATTAATATACAGCATTCAAAAGATTTGGCTACTCATTAGCCGTTTTACCAAACAGTTTCCTTCAAATGATTTTTATAAACATTTTATATGTTTCAAACTACTTATTACACAGTACCTCTTACCCTGTGTATCATATTTCAAACTTATTTACAACTGTGTTTTCAAACCAATGTTCCTTGTACTTATATTGTTTTATCAAACAAATGTTCCTCGTACTTATATTGTTTTATCAAACAAATGTTCCTTGTACTTATATTGTTTTATCAAACAAATGTTCCTTGTACTTATATTGTTTTATCAAACAAATGTTCCTTGTACTTATATTTTTTTATCAAACAAATGTTCCTTGTACTTATATTGTTTTATCAAACTTATGCCTTCAAATTGTTTTATAGATTGACATCAAGTCGATCTTTCCTTAAACTAATATTCATGTTTCAAATGTTTTACCAAACTTATTTATGCTTTTGTATTATAAATTGCATGCCTCTATATGTATAGTTATATAAGAAATGTTTAAAAGACTTAGGAAGGCCATCCACCCTATTTCCTTTTTCTCGATTTGGATGTGGTCTGGTGGGATTTCGGATGACCATCCGAAGGTCGTTTAAATATTAGTTATATATCATGTGTACATATATAGTCATAAAAGGTCCTTCCAGTTCATCCTATGCCCTTGGGTAGCAAGGGTATACATCCACGTCCATACGTACCACTTAGATTACTAGTAAGCTACCATATGGGTAGTTCAGGAAGATACTAGAACGCGATGTCATACAATGAGTCAGTTCATTCATGAGTCAATACTTTCTAGAACTTTACAGTACATTACATATACAGCTATACTAGGACGAGAACATATACAGCTATACTAGAATGATTACATTACTATACTTGCTAGATAGAGAGAACACACATTTTAGTTAGCACATGTAGAACATTACAGTACACTACTATACAATTACATGATTACACTTACATGAGTACAATTACATGATTACACTTACATGAGTACACTTACATATACATAGAATAGACGTCACTAGGGGCTATAGCACGGAACCAGTTCAGGATCTAACTATACTGATGAATCACACCGCAATTGTGATAGTTATATCGAGTATACATGATCATTAGTAATGTGGATGCTCACGGCTTGCATTCATGCAGGGGTCGTGGGTAGGTCCCAAAATCCCTTTGATAGGGGAGCGTATAGTCTGGGATCTAGACATCGCATTATACCTTATCCCTCAAATAAGGCAGTTGAGTATCGATGTAGTTATTTATATATATCAAATACTACAGTACTTGGAAGTATTACCCTAGATTTAAGGTAATAGGTACGGTTGTAGTTCGGCACTACACCATAGTACTATTTCTTTTCCCATTACATCCACTTCGTGAATTTTTCATACGACGCACGGTAATGTAGAAACTATCTTTTGATAAATAGTAGTCAGACTTGGGAAAATATACACTCTTACAAGAGACACACACAGACACTAGATGCCTTGGTAGAAGACTGCATAGAGATCAGTTAGGTCTTGGTAAAAGACACCTTCATACTAGTAGGAATCATAGGGATTCCAGGGTTTTTCAAACACTTACAATTCATATACACTCACAAATTCTTACAAATACTTACAATTCTTATGCACTTACAAATGCTTGAAATACATAGACATTACAAATTCTTACATACAAATTAAGACACTAAAATACTCATGATCTCACCAGCTTCAAAGCTGATACTCGCTTTCAAAATTACTTGTATCCTCAGGTCATCATAGACAGGTACCGATGCAAGGAGAAAGGAAGATGGAGCTTATTCAAGACTTATCTTTCATTTTGATTTATGCTTAGTGTTTATCAAAATTTGACAGAACACAATTGTATAATAATTATTTTATTAATGCAATGGATGATGTTGTTGCTTGTTTACTACTTTACATTGTTATTGATATTATACATGACGTCCTCCGCCCCAGAACGTTTCCGCCATTCTTGGTTTTGGGGTGCGACAATAAATTCCCAAAATGCCCCAAAAGTCCAAAAGTCAACTCTTGCTCAAAAATAAAGTCAAAGTCAATTACCAAGGTCAATAGTCCATATTGGCCTAAACTCGTCGAATACAACTAGTCACTCGCCGAGTTCCTTGCATAACTCGTCAACTCGCCAAGTCACTGAGTGACTCGTTGAGTTCCTAATGTTTGTGGTCGTGAACTCCCTGGCTAGCTCGTCGACTTTCTTTTGCAACTTGTCGACTTTCTCTACGACAATCTTCATTAGACTTGCCGAGTTAACCATGCAACTCGTCGAGTCCCATCAGTCCTTCATCCAAACAGATGCTTTTTAAACCATTCTATGGTTCCATATTGCAGATCCAAATCCCCAATGCATGGTTATCATGTAAAGTTGCAAACTTTACGTGCATGCAAGGCTTTAGAGACTATAAATGACAAATCCAAGCTTACAATGGAGTTTTAAACCTTAGGAGAGTCTCATTCATGCAAAAGCTGGAAGCTTTATGGACTTAGAGACCTAAAGGAGTTCAGATGTGAAGTTGCAACTTTAGATCTTAGCTCAAACATAAGAAAAGCTTCCTAATATGCTAGAAAAGCCCTAAAAATCCACCCAAAAGAGGTCTAGAATGGAATGTGGTCAAGATGACGGCTTAATACCTTCCAAAGGGTGCCCACTGAAGTAGATATCTGATTCCCACGAGTTCCTTGATTCTAATCACTTGTTCCCCAAGCTTTTTCACCAAAACCCTTCTTCAAAGCTTAAACACACTAATGAAGCATACACACACACAAATTAGGGTTTTAGAATGTCAAGAGGCTATAGAGGGGAGGCTGGGGAGGCCAATGATCCTTTAAATAAGGTGTAAAACCACGGGAATTAGGGCATTGAAATCAAAAAGATCTTATATCAATCGGGCGTTACAAATTCATTTTAAAAGTTCTATGGACATTTGTATGTTTTTTTATATACGTTCCCTGTGTTTAACGCAAGTCATAATCTAGTTGATATTTTATTTTTAAAATTAGAATTTAGTGTAGTGTGACGCTTGTTATATTATTTTAAAACTTTAATCCAATTATTTCTAGAAAGTTTTCAAGTAAAACTAATGAATGTATTCGTTAAGTTTGTTCGTAGATCCGCGACAATTACAAAAAAAAAAAAAAAAAAAAAAAAAAAACATGACATTACCGGCGACAACGACTATTGTCGGCGACAACATTAGTTGTCGCCAGTAGTGATGCCACCATTGTTATCGTCAGTGTTAATGTTAAATGACTCAATCCGTGTTAGTAGCGTCTAGTAAATCTCATCCATCTGATCGAGCGAAATAATAAGATTAGAAACTGAAGTATCACTACAAGAATAATGACCATTAATGTTGATGGGGGTGGCCGCTAAAGGTCCTGAATGTCGCCGTTAATACGTTGCCACTGTTGGCTCATCGCTAATGATTTGATTTGTCATCGCTAATGTTTATCGTCGCAATTAATCCTCTGTCGCCCCTAATGCTATCTTTCGCCACAAAAAGGGTCGCCGGCAATTGTGGTTTTCATTATTTTATTATTTATTTTATTGTTTTTTTTTTTTTTGAAAAAGTGCTTTCCATATACAAACAAATTTTATAAAATTATAAAAAATGCTTCTAAAAATATAAAAACGTTATAGAAACATATAACAAAAAACGCACAGATACATACAAAAATACATAAATAATAGACATACCGAAAACACATATACATACATGATACTCATACTAACACATAAACACATACGTAATACATTTACGAATATATATATATATATATATATATATATATATATATATATATATATATATATATATATATATATATATATATATATATATATATATATAGAACATGTGTTTGTTTGTAATCCGGAGTAGAAGAGTGGTGGTGGACTGTTGGTGGTATTCCGACAATATGACCAATTTTCCGGCCAATTTCTGGCAAATAACAACAAATTCCAACATATCTTCAACAAATACGACAAATGACTGAAACAACCCGACACAACCAACGAGTATGTCACATAGGGATAAGATAAAGAATAAGAAAAACATAAAAGGAGTTGTTGCCAGACTGGTGAAGTGAAAAGCTTCCACAGAAGAGGGAAGAATGATCATGAAGGAGGTTATATCTATGAAGAGAATTAGCGTTGAAGACTTTTAGTGAGGACACATCGAGCGTTAGCGGCGACTCACTACAAGAAATCAATGCATTAGCAGCGACACAATTAGCGGCGACAAAGGCTTTTAGCGGCGACATTGTATTGTGTCGCCGCTAATTTTGTCGTCGCTAATGCCTTGTTGCCCGAATCCGCGTTATCCTCTTCTGGTAAACCTTAGCCATCCGATCGAGTATATAATCCAACGGTTGGGGCCTCGTTTTCGCACAAAAGCAATACCGGCGACAATTTGTCGCCGCTAAAGGTCGAAAATAGTCGCCGCTAAAGCTCGAAAAAAAGACGCGGCATAAGTTCCCTCATTAGTTGTTGCCGCTATTGGCTTTTGTCGCCGCTAAAGGCTAATTATCGCCGCGATTGATGTCGCCGCAAAAAGTCGACGCAAATAACAACCCCTTTCTGCTTTCATAGCTTTCATTTGTCTGTGCTTTTATCCATTCTCTTTGAAGATTTTTTTTCAATCGAGTTTCCTAAATGCTAGAAGACATACCGACGACGCCTATAGACCACCGGAAACTCCCCACTTCCACATCTCCGATGATTTAAATGTGACATTAATTCCGACACTGTTGCTGTCGATTTCCTCTGTGTTTTGTGTTTTTGTTCCTCTTTTCTTCTTTTCCTTCTCTTTTAATGTCGATTTCTACTTGTATTTGTGATTAGTTGCACAAAATTGTTTCTTTTCTCTTCTGACAAGAATTCCAAACCTAATTGTTTTTTTTGTTGGTTTTTATTGTATTATGTTACACCACCACCACCACCAAGCACTGTCGCAACATCGAAGACTACCACCACCAATTGAAAGAGAGCAAAATTTTGGGAACCACAGGTGCATTTTTTGTAATTTGTTATATATGTGTGCATTTATGTGTGTGTTTTGTGTATATATATGTGTATTTCATATATGTGTGTGAAATATGTTATATGTATGTGTATTTCATATATGTGTGTGAAAATTATGTGCATTTCATCTATGTGAATGTATAAAATGTACGTATATATGTGTATAATGTATGTATGTATGCATTTGTATGCAATTTGGATTGTGTTTATGTTGTTTTATGTGTATAAAAAGTATGTATATATGTGTATAATGTATGTATGTATGTATGTATGTATGTATTTATAAACAATTTGGAGTGTGTTGATGGTTGTTGTGTATTTGTATGCAATTTGGAGTGTGTTGATGGTTGTTTTATGTGTAAAAAAAGTATTTGTATGTGTATAATGTATGTATGTGTGTATTTGTATGCAATTTGGAGTGTATTTGTATACAATGTGTAAACTAAAATGTTATAATGGAAAAAAAAAACAAAAAACAAGTAGGATGTTATTATTGAAAATGTTATTTAAAGTAAATTACTATCATAGTTCCTATGTAATGTGTATTTGTAAATAAATTGGTAATTATTAGTTTGTTAGTTTGTTAGTTTGATTGTTGGTTTAATTTAGAAGGTTAATCTAGTTAGTTGGTTTGTTAATTTGATAGCTTGTTGATATATAGATAAATTGGTAATCGATAGTTTTCTTATCATTTGGTAGTTTTTAGGTTGGTTTAAGTTAATATGTTAAATTACAAGTTTATATGTTGTTATTTACTATGTAGTTCGAGAATCTTCTACCAATGTCCAACAATTCGGAGAATACTATGGAACTTATAAGAGGGAACGAGGGTGGCGGTGATGACGACACGTCGTGTTAGTTTTATCTTTTATTAGAGATTGTAGTACGACAAAAATTTATAAGAATTTTGTTGTTTATTTTGGTGTATGTATGGTATTATAAAACTTGGATGTCATGTAATCGTTTTTCTGCATTTAACGTATCGGTTTTTCTGCATTTAACGTTATTATGTATCGGTTTTTTGACAACCGGAAATGGCTGCTTTAAAAAAATAAAATTAAAAAAGCCAATAGTGGCTACACTATTAGCGGCGACATTATCATTAGCAGCGACGCGTATCATTTGCGGCGACATTATCATTAGCGGCGACAGTGAGCATTAGCGGCGACTTTTTGAGCAATAGCGACAAAGCAGTAGCGGCGACTCAATAGCGGCGACGTGTCGCCGACAAAGGTATTAGCGGCGACTTTCATGAGCAATAGCGGCGATTTTTGTCGCCGGTAATACCCTTTTTTCTTGTAGTGACTCCTTTGGGGGTAGTTTTTATGGACAAATTTTTTTAGTATTATCGGCGACACCTTTGTGGGGAAACTTTGGCAGTCAAAATTTTCGAGTATTAGCAACGATCCCGTCGCCACTATTGGTATGCACGTTATCTATTTTCAATCCTTTGATTAGAGACAAAATCAACGGATAAGTTTTCAACTCCAATTTTGACGCGGATCAGATCGATAGGCAGTACCAGGGACGCTTTTAGCGGCGATATTCACCTTTAACGGCGATACATAATGCGAAAATTACATGTCGCCGCTAATGGTGGCTGCCGCGGCTAAAAGGATCGCCGCTAATGCCTATTATTCTTATGGTATATAGAATATAGGGAAAAAGAATATGTATGGTCGCTACTTGTTAATCAAATATTTATGAATACTTAATTTGAAGATTTATCAAACCCTGTTTTTTTATGAAGCCATCTGATTTGACGAATCCGTTGATTGGCTTGACACTTACTTTCGTTTATTTTATATATTCTTCTATGTACAACTTCTTTTCCAATTCTTTAGAACTAGTTGGGATATTGTGGTGGTCATGCATTAGGTTAATGATTGAGGAATGCATGTTCCTGCTAATGTCAAATATTTTTTTCCCTTCGATTCTCTTACTTTAACATGATTTGTTCTAAACAGTTAGACGATGGCTAACCTTGTCATCTATATAGTACATGTTTGCTAGATATAATAAGAAATATTGGGACCCTAGAAAATAGTACCATTGTTAACATGACAGTTTTCCTATCATGATTTTTTAAACGGCCTCATCGTGTTAATTTATCAAAGTCAACCATTTTTTTTTTATTAATTTTCAATAATATATAAATGCATGCCATGTGGTGACAGCGATATTTATATCGTGTTCAAATTATTGGGCTTCCCTAACAAACTATAAAATGTAGCATGATATCGTTTACATTCCACATATCCCACAAAGAAGTTTAACTTGTTAAAGTCTTTCCTATTAGAAATGGCTGGTGTAAAGAACTTATTCGGGATTTTCATGCTTCAATTAATGGTCCTAGCACTGTTTTCTTTACATGCAGAAGGCCAAGGGTTGAAAGTAGGGTTCTATAAGAAATCATGCCCTCAAGCCGAGGTGATAGTATCTAAGGTTATCAGCGATGTTATGGCTGTAGCACCATCTCTATCTGGCCCTCTTTTGAGAATGCACTTCCACGATTGCTTCATTAGGGTTCGTAATAGCATACTCTAGCACAAGATGTTAATACCTTTCTTTTTGCATCGTAATTTACTTTCTTAATTAAACTACTAATATACTTGTATGCCTCTCTTGTTCATAGGGTTGTGATGGATCTGTCCTACTCGATTCTCCAACGAATCAATCCGAGAAATTTTCACCACCAAATCTAAGCCTAAGAGGGTTCAACATTATCGATAGGGTGAAGCTGGCGTTAGAAAAGGCCTGCCCAGATGTGGTTTCATGTGCTGACATTGTAGCCTTAGTTGCCAGAGACGTTACAGTGGCGGTATATATTATTCTTCTCTCAAATCTTATTTTCGGAAATGACTTTTCATTTCAAGTTGCACGATAACCAATTGTGTCTCCTTTTTGTTTATTCACTTGTTGACAGACTAAGGGACCATATTGGGAGGTTGAAACAGGCCGAAGAGATGGAAATGTGTCTTTATTCATTGATCCCATAACCCCAGTGACAGGCTTGCCATCATTTACCTCAAACATCAGTGTTTTGAAACAATCGTGGGCATTAAGGGGCCTAAACACAAAAGACCTTGTTGTTCTCTCAGGTACATTCTACTGAATTCCGTACGTGAAAATTTCTTTCAACAACTCTCTATCACGACAATGTCACCTATGTATTTTAAAAGTCAAAATCGAATCCAGTTGAAACGCATTATTTAATAATCCTTATGCATGTGGATTATTGATTATTTATAGGAGGGCACACCATAGGGATATCTCATTGTTCGTCATTTGATAGCCGCCTCTACAACTTCACCGGTAAAGGGGATACAGACCCCACCATGGACCCTAACTACATTGCAAGATTAAAGTTAAAGTGCAAACCAAACGATCTAACCACTTTTGCTGAGTTAGACCCAGGAAGCTTCAAGACATTCGATGACTCCTATTTCAAATTAGTCACAAAGAGGAGGGGGCTTCTTCAATCAGATGCAGCCTTACTCGATGACCCTGAGACTAGAGCTTACATGATTCAAGCTACTAGCGAGGGTTCCACATTCTTCAAGGACTTTGGTGTCTCTATGGTTAGCATGGGCAGGATTGGGGTCCTTACAGGTTCTCAAGGTGAAGTTCGTAAAGTGTGCACCAAAAGTAACTAGTCATAGTCCTGATTTTATACTAAACCAAAATAATACCTAAAAATATCTTGGCCGATATATGTTTGCATGTTGATTTAATCTCATGCGTAAGATTTATCAGTGAAAAACAGATATCCATCAAAGAGTGTGCTACGAGTTTGATCTCGTACACGTGATTTTCCGGGTATGGCATTCAATATAGACTACAGTTAATTTACTTTGTCACATTTCTTGTCACTATGTATTCAGTTAAAAATTTCGAACTTTTTTCTATTATTTAAGTGTATTATTCTTGATTTGTTGCTTTTTTAATGAAATACATCCATCAAAGAGTGTATTACGATGACGTTTATGTTTGTTCTTGCTCATGGAGGGGTTTGCATAAATATTTAATAGATAGATATCTTCGATAATGGGACAAATTAACATATATATTATAAATCTAAGGGGTCATATTTACTAACTGAATTATAGTTGACTGAGATAGAAGCTCACTAAGTTAACTTCTAACCGAAACTTATAAAAAATGCAATCAAGAAACTTTAAAAAAAAATACTAGACACGTCAATGAACTCAAACATCAAGAAACTTTAGAAAAAAAACAATCTTTTTATACTAATCTTACCGTAATATATCCATGTTTAACTACAATATCTAGTTGATATACATACTCAAATCATCGTATCAGCAACTAATATGTTGACCCGAGATCAAATGTGGGATCAAATGCAAGCACTTTCAGGCATCTACAAATCATTTTCAAGAAAACCCATGTCCTGAAAATTTATACATTATCTTAATAAGCATTGAAAATTTGTACATTATATCAATAAGCATTACACATACATTCTCATGGGAGTAGCAAGCTACATGGCACACGCTTAACATGACATGAAAAAAAGAATGCTACATTATATGAAAGCTAAAACTTCAAAATTTTTGCTAAAGCATTCTCAGAATCAAAGTTGAGTAGACTTTTAATATTATATTGCAAATTTAAAATCAAACGCATTTTTGTTAAGAAAATTCTCCCCACTCCTATTTTTCTTTTATATTTGTTTGGTTGATGTAGTTTTGCTCAACTATTCGGATGCTTCAGTTACTTGATGTAGAGCACATAACGATTCAAACGCATCCCCACCCAGATAGAGAGATAAGAGTATTTGAAAGGAGATAGGGTAGATGTAGGAGAAAGGAGGAAAAAGATTATCGATTTCTTGTGGAGAAAAATGGGGACGAAGAACTGCATAATCGATTGAAGATGCAATGCGATCAATTGAAAGAGACGAGAGCAAAGCGTATCATTTGGGGCCGATTTAAGGCCAAAACTCAATCAGGAGGTTTTGAGATGAGGACCGAATCATCAAATTTCTATCGAGTCCCTTCTTTATACCGAGTCTGAAGATGAACAACCCAAATCAAACAAACTAACTTCTGATTGAGGACCGAGCCCTTTATTCTGACTGGTTTACTATCAATATCAAACAGACCCTAAGTGAATATGAATTCAATATACATACTTCGTTTTCCTTTACGGTTTATGGATAACATGATTTTACAAAACGGAGAGGATAGTAACAACTTGAAAAAGTTCATTCCAACGTAAAATTATGATTTTGAGACCACTTCAAGAAAAAAGTGTAATAATGGCGTCAAAAGTTGCTAGTAAAGAATATCAAAGTCGTCGGTAAAGGTAATAGCGGCGACACGTCGCCGATAAAATGTTGTCGCTACCGTCTCAGACGTTACTATTGATCAAAATGTTGCCGCTAATTCTGTTGTCGCCGGTAATAACACTTGTCGTCGCTAACGCTCCAGTCATTAGTAATTCATCCTATGACCAGTAATAGTGTTGCTAGTAATAACATTTTTTAATTTTTAAAATTTTTTTTAATCTGCGATTTCGGTCCAAAAAACCTGATACATTACGACATTAAATGCAAAAAAATAATAAAAAAAAAAGATTATATAATATCAAATTAGATACGAAACAGTGTAACAACATTATATATAATTAATTTCATACCAATATAAACAACCAAACTTTAATAATTACAACAAGCTAGTACTAATGTTCCACGAATAGTCTAACATACAAAACACAAAACTAATTATACGACGAACCATCACCTCCGTTCCCGTCGTTTCCTCCTTAATCTTTCCCCGATTGAAAAAACACGTAAAACTCATCCCTACATATGGGGTCATTGAGCATTACCCGAAGATTTTTCAACTACATAATAAATAACAACATATATAAACATAAAAGTTAAATTATCAAACCAAATCAACATGCAATTATTGATGCCAAAGTACATTGTGATTTTTAAACTAGGAATGACAAACCAAAGTAAATTATTATTTCTTGCACTTAAAACATAAACACAATTACAAACAAAACTACCAAATTAACATGCATTTATTGATGCCAAATTACATTGCTATTTTTAAACTAGGTACAAAATAACCAAAGTGCATTGCTAATTCTTGGTCTTAAAACATAAACACAATTATCAAACCAACATGCATTTATTGATCATTATATAGATACATGAGACTTTTAGATTAAATAATCTACTCTTTTTGTGTTCAAGAACCTTAAATACAAGAAAGACTAAAGTACATTGCTATTTCTTGCACTTAAATCCAAGAATTACCAAAAGTACATTGTTGTTTCTTGCATTTGGGACAAAAACACAATTACCAAATCATCATGTATTTATTGATGCAAAACTACATTGCTACATTTAAACTAGGGACAAAAAGCCAAAGTACGTTGCAATTTCTTGCACTTAGGACAAAAATCCAATTACCAAAGCTTTTAGCAAATAATCACCAAAAACAAAAATTACCAAATCCACATGAATTTATTCAAATTAAATAATCATGTTTTACCTGTGACGGTTGTGTTGAATGTGTTGGTGTTTGCAATGACAATGTAATCAACATGATAGTACAAGCTTTTCGGTCGACGCTTCGGATATGACCATGTCGTTCACCTAATACTCTCTCGAAAGTAGCTCTTTCTTGAGCGAATTTTAACTCTGTTTAACCTTTTACCCCTTGCGTTTCTTGTAAGAGCTCTTCTACTAACTGATTTTGTGTTTTCCAAAAGTGATTATCAATTAAGTATAAATACACACTTTGTTATATGATAAAATTATAATTAAATTCTTATATATTGTTGTTCTGCCTCGACACTAACAAATACACCATTCCGATCGATATGATTCTTGAGAAAGGTTTCCTCTCTCTTTAAGTTCTGTTTAACATTAAAAATTAGATTATATTTTAAATAAATAATACACCATTCCAAACGATATGAGCCTTACGAAAGGTTACCATTCTCTTCGGGTTCTGTTTAACATTAAAAATTAGATTATATTTTAAATAAATTATTAAAAATATCATACGTTACCTTCTTATATGAAGTACAACTATACAAACTAGACCCCCCACAGTTCACGGGCGTTTGCATTTGACAGACATTTTTGTTCCTTTTGAAAGTAGCTATGTGTCCAGCCGTTTGAAAATACTCAAATGCTTTCTTCCAATTATTGACCTCCATATCATGTGGGGGGTTGGCTAATGCTCTTGGGATATCCTCACACCCTCCGACTTGCAAAAAATATTCTTTTGCATCAGCTTTACGGTCTTGTTAACCTTTTAACAAAGCCTCTTCAATACTCTCTAACCGCATAGCAACGTATGGATCTCGGGACATCCCATCCAAATCAAACTTTGTCTACAAAAAAATAAGTTAGCCAAGTAAAAGGCAGTTATAATTAAACATATAACATACTCTTATATAAATAATTTAACCCAAAATGTTGTTTTACTATATCCTTTATCGCAGGGGAATCTTTTTTCCAAGTCCATTTATAAAATGGGACCATCCGCCACATTATTTTCTTACCTTCGCATGTAAACATGTCCTTCGACTCTCCTACGAGATCATATTTCATATCCCTATCACTTACATACATAATAAAATACAATACATTTACTATCACATACACATACCATATATACACCAAATACACATATATTATAAATACATACATCTAATACACAATAACATCCTACTTATACCAAAAACACATATTTTCACATACATACATAATAGCATTGTAACACCCTGAATTCAGAAGACCTAGAAAGGTTAGAAAAACCATAAAAATAAGGAGGCGACTCGTCGAGTTGATGGGACGACTCGACGAGTAGGAGCCCATTGTGGGCCGCAGGTTAAGTGACCTACTGAATGAGTCGAGGGACCGACTCGGCGAGTTGGTCTGGGTTTGGAAAACCCTAAATTCAGGCCTTGTACCCTATTTAAAGAACATTATAACACTCCCTCAGCCTCCTTAATGCTCTCTCAAGTCCAAAGCAGAAACCTAGTGCCTTCCATGAGCTTGTGAGCCATTTTTTAGTATCCTTGAGTGTTTTGGAGCTTGAAGAAGAAGGCAAAGCCTTGGGGATACAAGAAGAGACTAGTAGATCCAGAAACCTCTTGCATCGTCCTCCATTTTCTAGTAAGAAAGTTTCAATCTTGACCATTATGCACATATATCTCTCCTTTGTCACTTTTGGGGGATTTTGGTCCAAGAACCCTAGCATGAGAGGAATGCACGTCCCAAGGGCTTATATTTTCAGATCTAGCACCATTAAGGGTTGTTATGGCATAAAGGTGCAAGCTTTATACCATAGGAATCCCCATGCAAACATAAGAAGTGTTCTTTTGGCCTTTTTAGCTCAAAAGGTCACGAGTGGAGGAAAAAGGCCGGAGCTTTGCATTGTTATGAAGTGGTTGGGTCCAAATCTATGTTTTGGATGGTTTTGTGCTCGACTAAAATCGACTAAATAGAATTGGACTTAGGAGGACTCGACGAGTTGCTCTTACGACTCGGCGAGTCAGGCTGTTTTCTTGACCAAAACCCTTATGTTAGTGGGTGTGTGTTGAGTTGGTAGAGGACTCAGCCAGTGTTCATTATCGACTTGAAGATCATCGTACTCGACAAGTTCATTGAATTGAAGAGCATTATTTAATAATCCTTACACATGTGGATTCTTGATCATTTATATGAGGGCACACCATAGGGATATCTGATTGTTCGTCATTTGATAGCCGGCTCTACAAGGTAATTGTAACTCCCCAAATTTCAATTACCAATATTAACTTAACATAGTCTCAAACCATCTAAAATTCGAAAATGCAAATACTAATATCATTATTAATAATAATAGCGGAAGCAAATAGAAATTTAAGTAAACACTTGGTGCGCTACGTCTTCCTCAAAGCTTGTCGCCTTCTTCAAGTCTGAACTTTATCCTTTTCATTCCCGCTGCCACTTGCTACGTTATTTCATGGGTTGCGTGCATTTAAAGATTTTAATGGGTAAGCCTAGGGCCTAGTGAGTTCGTGGTTTTCATGCATATTGACGTCAATAAAATAAAATTAATGCAACAAATTATCAAGTATATTTCTTTTAATTTCTTTCCACCCTTGGTGACATGTCAGGGAGCTATTGTCATTTTCAGGGAACAAGTTGTAACGACCCGTCTCCGGTATGAGGATTCCATAGTATTTAATTAGAAGTTTGCAAGAGGGACTCGGCGAGTTCATGGCCTGACTCGCCGAGTAGGGACGGGATTTTATGCACGTGTTAGTCGGCGACTCGGCGAGTCCATATTCGGGACTCGGCGAGTCTGCCTGCCTGGAAGAAACCCTAAATCCCCGGGTTGCTCACTATTTAAACCACCTTATAGTGCCAATCTCGCCTCCTTCACCCTCAGAGAGCTGTGAGAAAACCCTAATCCATCCTTGAGTGATTTAAGTGTTCTTGTGTGAAATTTTGAAGGCTTGAAGAATAAGAAAAAGAAAAGAGAAAGGGGAAGAGGTGTAGAGCAAAGATCCAAGGGCAAATCAGAGTCCATTGAGGTATTCTTCGGATTTCCTACCGTTTTATGCTTTAAACCTCCATTAGAGCTCTTCTAGAACTAGTTTGATGCTTTTCTCAAGCCTTATGATTGTATGGATGCTCTAATAGGACGAGATATCCTTAGATCTGTTCATTTAGGAGTTGTAGAGCCCGGATCTATTGCCTTTTTGAAGATACTTTGCATGTAAACCCTAGATCTAGCCTTTATTATGCTTTTTGAGCCATTTTATCATCATGGATGCATATGGGCACGTAAAGATAGAATCTTTACGTGCTAATCGAGTTAAGGGAGCCCAGATCTATAAGTTTTATACATTGGACTCAAGCAGAATCGAGCTTAAAGTCGATGCATGCAAGCGACTCGGTGAGTCGAGTCGCGAGTCCCCAATTTTCCCTTTTTGAGTGATGCCGAGTGGGACCAGTGAGTGGTAGAGTGGACTCAGCGAGTTTGAGGTCAGACTCAGTAATGGAGGGACTCGGCGAGTTGTTCATACAACTCGGCGAGTCCAAGGCAATCTTCTTAGCTCGAAGAACAACTCCTCAAGTTGTTCATACGACTCGGCGAGTCGGATGCAGATTGCCTGAAGTGTTAGATTCGAAAGGGAACTCGTCGAGTTGATGCCATACTCGACGAGTAGCAGCGAGTAGGGTTGAGAAGTGATGATAGGGACTCGGCAAGTTGGCGGCCCAACTCGGCGAGTCAGGTCAACTGTAGGTTGACTTTGACCAGGAGAGTTGACTTTGACCAAGGGTAAAAGAGTCATTTTACCCCAGTGCAGTGATTAGCATTGATTGAGTGTGTTTATGGACTTGTAGCCGGGGAGATATCGGAGCAGCAGCAGATAGCTTCCAGAGCCATACACACAACAGCCAGTTCATGAGGTGAGTCTCCTTCCAGTAGGAATGGGTCTACGGCCACGATGCCGGCCCGTTTAGTTAGTAGCAGTTCCGGACTTCAGTCCGAAGCAGTAGTTCAGTATGCTTGATGTCTACGTGATTCAAGCACGTTGTGTGTTATATGTTCCGGACTATGGTCCGATGCAGTATGCAGTATATGTGTTTATGTTAGCTGATATGTGTTATGCCATGCTATGATCAGTAGTTCCGGACTTCGGTCCGATGCAGTCAGTTCCGGACTTCGATCCGATGCAGTCAGTTCCGGACTTGGTCCGATGCAGTCAGTTCCGGACTTCGGTCCGATGCAGTCAGTTCCGGACTTGGTCCGATGCAATCAGTTCCGGACTTCGGTCCGATGCAGTTAGTTCCGGACTTCGGTCCGATGCAGATAGTTCCAGACTTCGGTCCGATGCAGTCAGTTCCGGACTTCGGTCCGATGCAGCTAGTTCCGGACTCAGTCCGATGCAGTGGGCAAGGCCCAGTATGTGCTTTATATGAATTGTATGGTATGTGGTAGTTTGGGGGAGCTCACGAAGCTTCGTGCTTACAGTTTCAGTTTTGGTTTTAGGTACTTCCGCAAGCAAAGGGAAGAGCTCGGGATGATGGCATCGCATACTCCACAGCTTCAGTTTTTGTCCTGGGAGTTGATTCAGTTTCTTGATATGTTTTGATACAGTTGTGATACAGTTTTCCTCACAGTATTTTACTATGGTTTAAGGTACATAGTGTGTGGTTTTATGATATGATACTCAGGTTTATGATTTTTGGTTATATTAAAAATGAAATTTTTTGATCGTATTTTTGGGTCGTTTCAAGTTGGTATCAAAGCCTTGGTTTGAGGGATTCGGATACACTTCCGAGTGTATCTGAACTCAAACTAAGGGGAAATAAAATGATTTTTAAAAGGAAAATGTTTTCTAAAGAATTTTGAAAGCACTTAGAAAGAAAGAAATTTTTAAACGAGATAAGGGTGTGGTGCATGCGATCAGCCGAGCTCAAGTAAGTACTCCCAAATTACCTGTACAAGTTAATTGTTCAGTTCCAGTTTCAGTTTCAGTTTCAGTAGAACAGCATGCTAGTATAGGACTAAGGATCTAGGAGGATGCCTTATGTGCCTACTATATGTGTATCAGCTTTATGAGTATTGCATGCTAGTATTGAGTAGACAGCAGTAGGATAGCCTGTTTAGGTTATGCCTGATAGTATGAGCTTAGCATTGTATGCTAGTACAATTTCTTGTTATGAGAATAGTTTTGCCTGAGAATTTTTCCTTTATCCGAATGATGCTTGCTTTGTGCTTTGTGGGATTCTGAGTGATGGGAGTTAGCCATTAGGTGAATTTACATGTGATCAGGGTTGAATAATCTCAGAGTGTTGGATTTGACCCTATTTCGTAGCTCTCGTTTGAGTCCAACCATTGTAGGGACGAGTCTTTTACTCGAAGGATTATCTGAGCCTCGTCACATGTGATGGTATCCATGTGATGGCTAGTTGGCATCGCGAGGAGGCCTTCAGCAGTTGAGGACTGGGTTGAGTTGAGTCTGAGGTTTCCCTAGGGCAAGCCTAGGATGAGAGTAGCAGAGATCAGTAGTAGTAGAAGTGACTTGGTGGAGTCAAGGCAGTTCTTGAGGAAAGTACAGATAGATGTGGAAGGTAGTATGGGCCCGTACTACTGAAAGCAGAGAATCCGTACTCGAATCAAGGAAGGCCGAGACGAGACCAGGAAGCTAGTTGTAGCATCAATGATCCCTCGAGATATTTTAGTTTTCTGATGTCGTTGTGATGTGTTTCAGTATGGTGGTTTTGCGTTCGAGACCAGCAGCCGGCAGTGGAGGTGCCGGGGAGGGATCAGGTTCAGGCTTGGGGGACGAGCGCATGGATGAGCAGACCAGAGAGTTTCTCTATTCGGAGATTACTCGTATCATTGTAGAGCAGACTCCTGTGATCTTCGGTTCGATCAAGGAGGGTATCCTAGAGCTGATGGATGAGAGATTGGGCACCTTCCGGGCTGAGGTGGCGGCCATGATGGGGTCACGTACGCTTACGTTTAGGGAGTTCAGGGCATGTGGAGCTCCGGACTATCATGGGACGCGGGACCCCATAGCGAGTACTAGATGGTTGGCGGATGTGGCCAACGCGTTCCGCACTAGCAGGTGTCCCGAGGGGGACAAGGTTAGATTGGCGTCCTGTCTTCTAAAGGACAGGGCACGAGATTGGTGGGAGGAGGTCGGACATACCATTGGAGATGATGCAGCATTGGACGCCATGACCTGGGCTGACTTCTCTACCAGGTTCAGGGCGGAGTTTGCACCGGTTATTGAGGTGCAACAGTTAGCTAGAGAGTTTCAAGACCTCACCCATACTACAGAGACAGTGGCGGAGATCACCGCCAAATTCAGGGAGAGGGCTCTTCTCGTTCCTCAGTATGCAGCCGATGAGGAGATGAAGAAGGCCCGTTATCATGAGATGTTGTGGAGCGATATCCGCCAGTTTGTGAGCCGGTCCAGCTGTAAAACACTGGATGACATGATTGCTAGGGCTCGGGAGAGGGAGATTGATCTCGAGATGGAGAAGAAGAGGAAACCGGAGGCGGTTTCGGGTACAGGTAGTTCGGGAAAAAAGCCTAAGGTTTCAGATCACAGATCTAAGAGTCAGCAGAGCCACGGTCGATGTGGCAAGTGTGGGAGATTGCACGAGGGGGCGTGCAAGGCAGGGAGTTCCGGCTGCTACAAGTGCGGTCGTATTGGGCATTTGAGCAGGGATTGTACGGCCCCTGCTACTGCCGTTGTAGCATCAGATCTGATTTGCTTTCAGTGCAATCAGAAGGGACATAAAAAGTCCCAGTGTCCGAGTTTAGCCGCAGCAGGGAAGGTGGCTGCACCTGCCCCTGCTACCTTGAGGATTACAGATGGCCGGCAGGGCCGAGCTGAGGTTCCAGCGGCGAAGAGTAGGGCGTTTCAGATGACAGCAGAGGAGGCACAAGCGACTCTTGATGTGGTGACGGGTATGTATCTTCCCTTCATCTCTATTTTTACTGATTGTTGTTGCTTATGATTATATGTTTGTATAGGGTCGTTATCTGTGAACGACATTTCTGCTATGGTATTATTCGATTCGGGGGCTACCCAATCATTCGTATCACTTGCGCTTAGCAAGAGATTTAGTAGAGCTCCAGGGGAGCTGGATTGTCCACTAGAGGTCGAGATAGCAGATGATAGGACCGTGAGAGTCGCCAGAGTATACAGAGGGTGTTCGCTTCAGTTGTTTGACGAGCAGTTTTCGGTGGACCTGGTTCCTATTCCCCTGCGAGGGAATAAGGTTATAGTAGGCATGGATTGGCTGAGCCCAAATGGGGCGGTGATTGATTGTGAGCAGCAGTTAGTGAGGGTTCACACTCCCAGTGGGGGAGAGTTAGTGATTCAGGGCGAGAGGCCACAGCGCGGACCGACCTTTTGTTCTGCCGCGAGAGCGAGGCGTTATTTCCAGCAGGGTTATGCTGGATATATAGCTTATGTAGTAGATGCCCAGGAGAAGGGTAAGGTAGCAGTAGATGATGTTCCGGTAGTGCGAGACTACCTGGATGTATTTCCCGAGGATTTACCGGGAATACCTCCTGAGAGGCAGGTTGAGTTCAGGATCGACCTAATTCCTGGTGCGGCTCCGATAGCCAAGGCACCGTATCGCCTAGCTCCCCCTGAGATGCAGGAGTTGTCTACGTAGCTGCAAGAGCTGCTAGGCAAGGGTTTCATTCGGCCGAGTAGTTCGCCCTGGGGAGCGCCGATACTGTTTGTGAGGAAGAATGATGGGTCGCATCGTATGTGTATAGATTACCGGGAGTTGAATAAGGTAACGGTGAAGAACCGTTACCCACTTCCGACGATAGATGATTTGTTTGACCAGCTTCAGGGAGCGTCTTGGTTCTCCAAGATTGATCTACGCTCCGGTTATCATCAGATGCGGGTTAGAGATGAGGATGTGCAGAAGACTGCTTTCAGGATCAGGTATGGTCATTATGAGTTTGTGGTGATGCCATTTGGGCTCACCAATGCTCCAGTCGCATTCATGGATCTCATGAATCGCGTGTGCAGGCCGATGCTGGATCAGTCAGTGATAGTATTCATAGATGATATCTTTGTGTATTCCAAGACGCAGGAGCAGCACGAGGAGCACCTGCGGGAGGTGCTGGAAGTTTTGAGGAAGGAGAGACTTTTCGCAAAGTTCTCCAAGTGTGAGTTCTGGTTGCGCGAGGTGCAGTTCCTTGGTCACCTCGTCAACCAGAAGGGTATTTTGGTAGATCCGGCCAAGATAGAGGCCGTGATGCAGTGGGAGGTCCCAAAGTCTCCATCCGAGATTCGGAGCTTCCTAGGATTGGCAGGGTATTATCGGAGATTCATTCAGGATTTCTCCAAGATAGCAGTGCCGCTCACCCGACTGACCAAGAAGTCAGTGGTATTTCGTTGGGGGCCTGAGCAGCAGGCAGCGTTCGAGACCCTCAGATAGAGATTGTGCGAGGCTCCGATCCTTACCCTGCCAGAGGGAGTAGAGGACTTCGTAGTCTACCGTGATGCCTCGATCACAGGTATGGGAGCAGTGATGATGCAGCGAGGCCATGTGATAGCCTACGCCTCGAGACAGTTGAAGCCTCACGAGGCTAATTATCCTACCCATGATTTAGAGTTGGGGGCGGTTGTGTTTGCCCTCAAGATTTGGAGACATTTTCTTTATGGGGTCCGTTGTACTATCTACACGGATCACAAGAGTTTGAGGTATCTTATGGATCAGCCGAGTCTGAACATGAGGCAGAGGAGATGGTTGGATGTGCTGAAGGATTATGACTGTGAGATCCTTTACCATCCAGGGAAGGCCAACGTGGTGGCCGACGCCCTAAGCCGCAAAGTGTCGGCAGCCCCTATCAGATATTTGTGCCTGAGGATGATAGTGATCACTCCATTGTTGGAGCGGATCAAAGAGGCTCAAGTTGAGGGCCTCAAGGAGGAGAGGCAAAAGTGTGAGAGAATAGTGGGCCGAGTAGCCTCGTTTGATTATGACAGTCGGGGGTTGCTGACGCTTCACGGGAGAGTGTGGGTACCGTACTGGGTGGGGTACGACAGGTGTTGATGGACGAGGCTCATAAGTCTCGATTTTCTATCCACCCAGGGGCGACGAAGATGTATAGAGATCTTCGACCCGATTATTGGTGGCCCTGCATGAAGCGGGACGTCGCTTGGTATGTTGAGAAATGCCTGACCTGCAGGAAGGTCAAGGCGGAGCACCAGAGGCCTCACGGCAAGATGCAACCATTAGACATTCCCGTGTGGAAATCAGAGGACATCACCATGGACTTTATCACCAAGCTTCCCAGGACCGCACGAGGAGTAGATTCGATATGGGTAGTAGTGGATCGGTTGACGAAGAGTGCTCATTTTATCCCGATCCAGGAGAGTATATCAGCAGAAAAGTTAGCCGATATCTATGAGCGTGAGATCGTGGCACGTCATGGAGTGCCGGTATCGGTGGTGTCAGATCGAGATGTTCGTTTTACCTCCAGATTTTGGAAGCGGTTCCACGACGAGATGGGTACTCGTCTCCATTTCAGCACCGCTTTCCACCTTCTGACGGACGGGCAGAGCGACAGGACAATTCAGACTCTCGAGGACATGCTCAGGGCATGTGTTTTGGATTTCGGTGGTAGTTGGGATACGTATCTTCCGTTAGCGGAATTTTTGTATAACAACAGTTATCATGCGAGCATTGATTGACCTCCCTTTGAGATGCTCTATGGGAGGAAGTGTAGGACCCCGATTTGTTGGGGCGAGGTCGGTCAGCGAGTCATCGGGAGCACAGAGGTGGTACTGCGCAGAGTCGGCAGAAGAGTTACGCCGATAGGAGGCGTTCAGACTTGGAGTTCCGGGTGGGCGATATGGTCCTTCTGAAGGTCTCACCTTGGAAGGGTGTCATCAGGTTCCGGAAGAGGGGCAAGTTGGGTCCCAGGTTTATTGGACCTTTCAGGGTTTTGGCCCGGGTGGGTCGGGTTGCTTATCGGTTGGATCTTCCTGAGGAGCTTAGTCAGATCCATAACACTTTCCATGTGTCTCAGTTGAGGAAGTGTTTGGTGGATGAGTCAGCAGTTGTTCCCCTAGAGGATATTCAGGTTGATAGCAGCCTGAATTATATTGAGAGGCCGGTCGCGGTTCTGGACCGGAAGACAAAGACCCTGAGGAACAAGGAGATTCAGTTAGTGAAGGTGCAGTGGCACCACCGGAAGGGGTCTGAGTGGATGTGGGAGGCTGAGGAGGAGATGAGGGAGCACTACCCGGAGTTATTTGCAGATTCAGCCATAGCAGACTTCGAGGACGAAGTCTGAGACAAGTGGGGGAGAATTGTAACGACCCGTCTCCGGTATGAGGATTCCATAGTATTTAATTAGAAGTTTGCAAGAGGGACTCGGCGAGTTCATGGCCTGACTCGCCGAGTAGGGATGAGATTTTATGCACGTGTTAGTCGGCGATTCGGCGAGTCCATATTCGGGACTCGGCGAGTCTGCCTGCCTGGAAGAAACCCTAAATCCCCGGGTTGCTCACTATTTAAACCACCTTATAGCCCCAATCTCGCCTCCTTCACCCTCAGAGAGCTGTGAGAAAACCCTAGTCCATCCTTGAGTGATTTAAGTGTTCTTGTGTGAAATTTTGAAGGCTTGAAGAAGAAGAAGAAGAAAGGAGCAAGGGGAAGAGGTGTAGAGCAAAGATCCAAGGGCAAATCAGAGTCCATTGAGGTATTCTTCGGATTTCCTACCGTTTTATGCTTTAAACCTCCACTAGAGCTCTTCTAGAACTAGTTTGATGCTTTTCTCAAGCCTTATGATTGTATGGATGCCCTAATAGGACGAGATATCCTTAGATCTGTTCATTTAGGAGTTGTAGAGCCCGAATCTATTGCCTTTTTGAAGATACTTTGCATGTAAACCCTAGATCTAGCCTTTATTATGCTTTTTGAGCCATTTTATCTTCATGGATGCATATGGGCACGTAAAGATAGAATCTTTACGTGTTAATCGAGTTAAGGGAGCCCAGATCTATAAGTCTTATACACTGGATTCAAGCAGAATCGAGTTTAGAGTTGATGCATGCAAGCGACTCGGCGAGTCGGAAGAACGACTCGACGAGTCGAGTCGCGAGTCCCCGATTTTCCCTTTTTGAGTGATGCCGAGTGGGACCAGTGAGTGGTAGAGTGGAGTCAGCGAGTTTGAGGTCAGACTCAGTAATGGAGGGACTCAACGAGTTGTTCATACAACTCGGCGAGTCCAAGGCAATCTTCTTAGCTCGAAGAACAACTCGTCAAGTTGTTCATACGACTCGGCGAGTCGGATGCAGATTGCCTGAAGTGTTAGATTCGAAAGGGAACTCGTCGAGTTGATGCCATACTCGACGAGTAGCAGCGAGTAGGGTTGAGAAGTGAGGATAGTGACTCGGCGAGTTGGCGGCCCAACTCGGCGAGTCAGGTCAACTGTAGGTTGACTTTGACCAGGAGAGTTGACTTTGACCAAGGGTAAAAGAGTCATTTTACCCCAGTGCAGTGATTAGCATTGATTGAGTGTGTTTATGGACTTGTAGCCAGGGAGATATCTAAGCAGCAGCAGATAGCTTCCAGAGCCATACACACAACAGCCAGTTCACGAGGTGAGTCTCCTTCCAGTAGGAACGGGTCTACGGCCACGATGTCGGCCTGTTTAGTTAGTAGCAGTTCCGGACTTCAGTCCGAAGCAGTAGTTCAGTATGCTTGATGTCTACGTGATTCAAGCACGTTGTGTGTTATATGTTCCGGACTACGGTCCGATACAGTATGCAGTATATGTGTTTATGTTAGCTGATATGTGTTATGCCATGCTATGATCAGTAGTTCCGGACTTCGGTCCGATGCAGTCAGTTCCGGACTTTAGTCTGATGCAGTCAATTCCGGACTTGGTCCGATGCAGTCAGTTCCGGACTTCGGTCCGATGCATTCAGTTCCGGACTTGGTCCGATGCAGTCAGTTCCGGACTTCGGTCCGATGCAGTCAGTTCCGGACTTCGGTCCGATGCAGCTAGTTCCGGACTCGGTCCGATGTAGTGAGCAAGGCCCAGTATGTGCTTTATATGAATTGTATGGTATGTGGTAGTTTGGGGGAGCTCACTAAGCTTCGTGCTTACAATTTCAGTTTTGGTTTCAGGTACTTCCGCAAGCAAAGGGAAGAGCTCAGGATGATGGCATCGCACACACCACAGCTTCAGTTTTTATCCTGGGAGTTGATTCAGTTTCTTGATATGTTTTGATACAGTTTTCCTCACAGTATTTTACTATGGTTTGAGGTACATAGTGTGTGGTTTTATGATATGATACTCAGGTTTATGATTTTTGGTTATATTAAAAATGAAATTTTTGGGTCGTATTTTTGGGTCGTTTCACAAGTCCCTCTGTCAAGCACAAAATAAATATGCTTATGGCTAATTAATCAGAGTATAAGTTCTCCACCGCCTACTGAAACCCTATACGACGACTAACAATAAGACCATGTAGTTAATACACTCGTTCCGTATACATATGTCACCCACCCTTGTCACCCTTTTACATGAAAAAGTTCATAAAATTCACACAAATATTCATGGCAATAACAACGGTAACATGTAATTGCAATTAAATTAAAATCAACTTTTCATGCAAGCAACCACAAAATTCACATGAAACTCACCTTGCTGGCGTTAGGTTTTAACCAAAGTTTGTCACGCTACACGCACCTTACAGTTAACCAACATGATTTTCTAAGGACACAACCCTAATAAAGCATCCTATATGATCTTTTGGTTCAAACAATTCTCATGTCTCATCCAACCAATTAATAGCAATTATGTTGTAACACGGTCCTTAGAAACAATACTACAAAACAAATAAATAGTAAATAAATAAATAACTCAAGCTTATATGTTTTGTGGTACCATTGGTTAAAACTCAAAGATATTATTAACCATAGAACACGAAGTACAAAGGCTAAAATCGTAGTACGTCAACTTACATGACTTTGAAATATTTGGCAAGTCATAAAATCTCAAGGGCTATATCTTAAATATTGGATTTCCTTTATCATAGTTTAAAATAAATAATTTCAAAAGTTTAGGGGCTAAATTCGTATTTTCTAAATACTTGGAAAAGGAAAATGATACATTCTTGAGCTGAAAGCAGTTGACATGAAAGTATCTCAATTACAAGTTTTTTTTTTTTCTAAACAATCATCGTGGAAATAAAATATTAATAAAGTTTTTTTTTTAAAAAAAGTACAATAAAAGTTAACCCACCTATGTACCATACCAGAATTTACTTTCTTTTTCACCCGACATCTTATTTTATGCTATTGATGAGTATTTTAAAGCTTCAATTTTTCACCGATTAAAATATATAAATCACATCTAGCTCTCTCTCCGACCCTTACTAACACATTCCCATTATGAATTTTTTAAAATAAATCTAAAAACAGTACGAATTGTAGGTTTTATTATACCAAAATTACACTCTTCAGATTTTTGTTAAATTGCTATAGGTTCAGTCGAATTGAGACAAGAGGTTGAACCAAGACATGTAAAGCAACTTTATAAACCTATTTAAACAACCAATTCGAGCTTAAATTGAATAAACATATTTAATTTCAAAAAAAAAAAAAAAAAAAAAAAACTCGGAAAATCTTGAAGAACCTCCAAACCCTAATTCTCCCTTGATTCTCTGTCGTTCCTCACAACTCTTGTGGATTTTTCTCTCGATTTTACGTGCTATTTATATTTCCTAAGTGTATAACTGATGAAACCTTTTCAGTTGATCAAATTTACTACCCCATGAAGGTGACGATTTTTTTCCATTAAAACTCATTATTCTCTACTAATAAACTCATTAAACCTTGAACTAATCATTTTATTATAATGATATAACCTATTTACATATATTTTTATATATTTTAAATTTGGGTTATCACAGTGATACAGACCCCACCATGGATCCTAACTACATTGCAAGATTGAAGTTGAAGTACAAACCAAACGATCTAACCACATTTGCTGAGTTAGACCCAGGAAGCTTCAAGACATTCGATGACTCCTATTTCAAATTAGTGACAAAGAGGAGGGGGCTTCTTCAATCAGATGCAGCCTTACTCGATGACCTTGAGACTATAGCTTACATGATTCAAGCTACTAGCCATAGTTCCATATTCTTCAAGGACTTTGGTGTCTCCATGGTTAACATGGGCATGATTACGGTCCTTACAGGTTCTCAAGGTGAAATTTGAAAAGTGTGCACCAAAAGTAACTAGTCCTGATTTTATACTAAACCAAAATAATACCTAAAAATATCTTTGTTGATATATGTTTGCATGGTTGATTTACTCTGATGCACAAGATTGATTAATGAATAACAGACATCTATCAAAGTGTGTGCCACGAGTTTAAGCTCGTACACGAGATTTTCCCAGTATGTCGTTCTATATAGACAAGAGTTCTTATCACTATGTATTCAATTAAAATTTTCAAATATTTTTCCATTATTTAAGTGTATTATTCTTGATTTTTTGCTTTTTAAATGAAAGATATCCACCAAAAAGTGTATTACTATAACACCCATAAAATTCGATCCAATTTAAAACTTTTTGAATCATTTAAAGCATTCAATTTTTACAATTAGTTTTCAAAAGAGTTTATACATCAGAGTTCTGAGAAATCATAATCATCAATCGAGGAAGTGTACAGTCACGCCTTTGGCTTCCCGCGTTCAGCTGCTGGACCTGAAACAATACATTGAAACTGTAAGCCCGAAAGCTTAGTGAGTTACCCCTAACATACCAACCTCATAACCATAATCATATCGTATAAAAAAAACAGAACAACCGTGTATCTCGAGTCTACAGTGTGACTGGTCTGCCTGCACCGAGCCTTCAGTCCACCTGGTCCACTCTCTGAGTCTACAGTATGAATGGACCACCCGCATCAGGCCTTCAGTTTATCTGGCCCACTCTCTGAACCTTGGCACATCTGGATCGCCCTCTCGAGGCCTTCAGCCTATCCCGACCGCTCGTTGGGCCTTTGGCCTGACTAGGTGCCCTCCTTGGCCAGTAGTCTATCCGGTCTGCTCTGGATATGTTGGCCTACAGCATGAAGCAGGACCCGCCTCAACTCAACCCCCAAACAAACAACCATGTGCACATATAACAATTAATCACATAACAATCCATAGACGAACAAACCGATCTAGCAGATCATATAGCATAGCAACATCCTAACCAGGATACCGACCTAACTGGTCATTAACATAGCATCATCGTATATTCCAGGACACCGACCTAAACCAGGTCACTAAACATAGCAATGTCCTAATTACCAGGACGCCAATCTAGTTGACCAATAAGCATATCAGACAAATACAAGTATACAATCCGCGAAAGGGCCGACCTTGGTGCCTTAGACCATGTTGATATAGTGAGGATAACTCACCTTGCAATGCTGGACTGAACCACGAAATCACGATCCCGAAACACTGCCTCGAACTCCAACACCTATAACCATCAACCATCTAATTTATAAATACATGCTTACCAATTATCATCAAAAGTCAAAATGGTCAACCCTTGGTCAAAGTCAAAGTCAACTCTCAAGGTCAACAGTCCATGTTGACCTCAGCTCGTCGAGTACCCTTAGCTGCTCGCCGAGTTCCTTGCATAACTTGCCAACTCGCCGAGTCACCATGCCACTAACCGAGCCCAAGGCAATCTTCATCAGACTCGCCGAGTTTTTCAACCAACCCGTCGTGTTTATGACCATCTTCATATGAATCGCCGAGTCTTCCGTGCGACTCGCCAAGTCCCTTCAATCCTTCATCCATACAGATGATTTTTAAGCCATGCTAAGGTGCCATACTGCCGATCCAAGTTCCCAAGGCATTCTTATCACGTAATGTTGCAAACTTTACGTGCATGCAAGGCTCTAAGGACTCAAAATGCCAAAACCAAGCTTGAAATGGGGTTTTACACTTAAGTAGGGGTTCGTGCTTGCCAATTCTAATAGCTTTATGGACTTACAAATCAAAGAGAGTTCTGATTGGAAGTTACAACTTCAGATCTGAGCTCATACCCAAGAATAGCTTCATAACCAAGCCAGAAGCCATAACTTCATCCAAAGAGATCTAGAAAGGAATGAGGCCAAGGTCATGAATTGATACCTCAAATAAACCTAACTGAGATAGATTTTGCAGATCTACACGAATCCCTTGCTGCTAGCTACTTGACCTTCAAGCTCCCTTCACAAGTTCCACCTTCCAAAGCTCAAAAACACACTCAAATGAAGCTCTCCCATGAAGTAGGGTTTTTCTGGACTCTCTAGAGGCTGTAAGTGACTAAGGGGGGCTAATGTTCCTTAAATAGTGTGCAAAACCATGGAATTCAGGGTTTCATCTTCCAGTTCCTACTCCTTGAGTCCCTCCTTGGACTCGGCGAGTAGGTCGCTTAAACTCGCGGATCAACCCGCTGCTACTCGGCGAGTCAAGCAACCGACTTGTCGAGTAGACCTTGAAATCATGAGAAATTAACACCACAAATTGATACACGGGAATCAGGTCGTTACAATTCTCCCTCACTTGAACTAGATTTCGTCCTCGTAGTCTTATGCGGTGAACGACCTTGGGTAGTGCTCCCGCATCTCTGCCTCCGACTCCTACGTCCACTCGGACCCTTATTAGGGCTCCTACTGTATCTTTTCCATGGATACCTCCTTGTTCTGCAGAACCTTCACCCCTTTCTCTCTAGAATGGCCACATGCCTCTCAACATAACAAAGGTGCTCACCGACCTGAATGTCATCCAACGCTCCTCCGCCTCCTGATCCTGATGCACTTTCGCAACTGCAAAGCATGCAAGATGATGTGAAACTCAACCGAAACTTTTAAAAGGTCTATCCTTCAAACCACTTTGCCAACTGAAAAAATCCTTATAAACCAACATATTGGAAACCCAACTTTCCCTCTTCCTAAGGTGAACCCTTTGTGCTGACAGGGCAATTGTCCCACAACATCATACAAAAAAATCAATCCGCTGAAACACGAACACTCACGCCTGCCCAATCAGCCTCGGGCTAGAATACCAGGCATGCCCACGACGGATCCAATCATCCCTAGGATGGAATGCCCTCGCATCCTACACACGTGTCCCAAGTTATACACCTACTCCAACTCCTCCTGCTACCATATAATGCTTCTCAAACGAAGTCGAAACCTCCCTGGTCCCACTTGTCTATCCACTACCCGCAACACCAGACTCCTCACCGATTACTGAACCAAAACACCCATACAAACGGCAGCCCCATGCGTCTCCCGAAAAGAAAACTGATTGGCTGGACTTGCTTCCACGCCCTGCTATCAGCCTATACTAACACAATGGACGCTACATGACCCATGACAATCTCAACTATCACCTGATCTCCAATAATCCATCTCCTCCTCACTTCAGACACATTATGGCTCTTCCACAGATGTAATCAACCCAAGTCACGCTACAATAACTTGAAACTCCATCAATATACTTACCACTACTGGCCCACCAGTACGACACTCCTATCTATCCTATATCACCCTTCGGGGGGGGGGGATACCGATGTGCCAGGTCCAATTAATCATAGGGTCCGGTCATCCTCGGGATGGAATACCCTAGATTGGAAAACTAAAGGATCGAATCAAATCAAGCATCAAGTTGAAACTGTTGAATTAGTGTCTAAACCCGTAACTATATTTGGTAAGTACTTGACCTGGTTGTGCATCGTCCTTTTGGGTTGCCTTCACCACAACAACTTGACAGGGTAATTTATGGAGAGAGAGAGAGAGAGAGAAGATATTATGGTTTATTAATATATTATAAGAATAATATATTAAAGGAGAAATCATATTATTTAATTAATATTAGTCATAAATTAATTAGGAATTAATTTGGTGACTAAAAGAGATTAATTGAATAAAGGGGACTTAAACTCTCAAATGTGTCATAGTTGTATTTTGGGCTGGGAAACCTAATAGATAAAGGGATGAACGAAATTATGAAGGGAGCCCATCATATTTTAATCCATGGCCTTATTCGAGAAGGTTCCATAGGTTGCTTAATGTTTAAGCTATTCATTAGGGTTTTGACTGAAACCCTAGCTACTCACAGTATAAATATAACCCCTAGGTTACAGCAATCGGCCACTTGCTTTCCTAGAACCCTAGAGCCGATTTTGTATGCCTCCTCCCTTTCTCATATACTACCTTCTTGCTAGTTGGTGTTTGTAAGCCATTAGAGGAGTTACGCTTGTGACTCTAAGCTCAAGGAAGAAGGAAGATCAAGAGATATTCAAGAGGTAATCATCTAGATATCATTAGTTACATTGATTTTGTGATATGTATGCTAGATCCAGGGTTCCATATCTTGGATGAATTGCATGTTCAATAGTGAAACCTAGATCCAAGTATTTAGGGTTTGCATGTACACATAGGAATGTTCTTATGGCTCAAACTCATCATGTAACATCCCATTTTTTTGAATAACTAAAATAATAAACGCGGAACCCCAAGAAGTAATTTCATTATTATTTTAAATTATTATATCCCAAAATAGAAATAATAATTAGGGGGTTTTGGTATCGGGAAGCCAAATGTTGTGATTTATTGTCTCGGGGGTTAAATCGTAGTTTCAAATTTGTTTAAAAAGGGTATCAAAGGTTAGGGTGTGTTTGGTAAATATTGTACCTAATTCGTAAAGAATTATGAAAGATGGGGGTTAATTGGTAAGTATTGGGTCAAAGTTGGAAGGATTTTATGAACTCATGGGCAAAATGGTAATAATGGGGGTAATATGGAAGAAAAAGGAATGGGAGGGACCATTTCTGTCATTTCTCTATATATTTGCATGAGGACGGGTATTTAGCTGTTCGATTGTCGTCAAAAAACCTTAAACCTAGACATAACATTGGGCGCCACCTTTATACCTCCCTTTTCCCAGCCGCCACCCTTGCAATGAACCATCTCCGATGCCGACCTAGTATCTCCATCGCCGACTGCTACCACCTTGTTGAGATCGAGTACCAACCACCGGCATTGCTGCCGTGCCAAAGCAAGAACGCCATCGTCAATCGCCAATGACATTCACCACCAGAAATCACTGCCCTTCTCCTTCTCTCTCTTCTTAGCCGCCTTACCTGCTTCTAGCCATTGTCGGACGTCATATGTGACCGGGGAAAAACCGGAGGGATTGACGTTCCAGTCGTGGACCACCAGGTCACTGTTTTCATGTGCCGAAGCTTTAAAAGACCTGTTGTTGTGCCCCCATCGAAGTCATTCAGCCGCCGCCTCTTTGGCTGTGGAAACCGGAGAACCATCGTCGGGGCGTCGGCGTTCATGCAATTACTGTTGTTGCTCACAACTTGTTGTACGCTAGAGACCATAAGAAGAGTCTTAAGTCGTGTTGTGGTCAGGGGAGGGGCTGATTGGATTTGCTGCTGCTGGGTTCCATTATGGCCATCCATCGCCGCCGCCGTTAGTCAATGTTATGGCCGCCAAGGCCGCTGCAGCCATTATCATGCGCCACCAGCTGGGTGGTTGAGCTTATCACGCAAAAAGAAAAGTGTTGTGTGGGTAATTGTCTTGGCAGGAGTTACAAGAGGAACACCACCACCGTGAGGTGGTGGCTGCCACCTCCGACCACCGTCTACCGCCTCATGTTAGTGTGTGTGTGTATCATTGTATAATGTAATCAGAATAATAATAGAAAAAATTGTACGACCACCATGAGGTGGTGGTTGCCGCCTCGTGCCCCCATCGGCCGTCGTATCGGGTGTCGGTGTGCTTTGATTGCGTATGGACCTCGTTTGGGGGATTTTGGACATTGTATAATCAAGGAAACGCTAATGGGCGCAAAGAAGCCCTAGTGGACCCAATGTAGCCCTAATGGGCCAATAAGGTCCAATGTGACCTAAAAGCCCAATCAATGGACTAATGGGCTAGTATTGGGTTGGGAAACCCTAATTAGGGTTTGGAAAACCCTAAGGGCATAAAAACCTAATCGTGGGAATCATTTGGGACACATGAGAATTAATTATTAAATTTAAAATAACCATTGTCAACTAGCTTAAGGCAATAATGGACTTAATGGATTAAGTCCTTAATGAGTTAAGTAAGAAACACTTAAACCTAATCATCATTTCATGTGAAATCCCTAATCTCATTCGAGCCTTGAATTGGGTCTTCTTATCAGGCCTTGGCGATTGGACTATTAGTGGGCCATCCAAGAACAAGTTAATGGACCAAAATAATTAGATGGGCTTTAGGATGAGGCCCATGTGAGGACTTGGGCCCACTTTGGAAAACTAGGCCATAGATGGGCCATAATTGGGCCTTTATGATTATGTGATATTGGGCCATGGAAATTTGATTGGAATAATTGGATGGGCCTTAATGAAAGGCCATGTAGAGGTCTCGGCCCAATTTGGAAAGTTGGGCCAAATGTTGGGCTTTGGCACATTATTGAATTTTGGGCTTTTATAGTGTGAGTTGGACCTTAGGCTTGGAACCCAATTATTAATTGGGTGTTGTTTGATGCTGACAATTCGGGAATCTGTCAACCAGCAGCTGGAGTTGTATCAGCAGGACTTCAGCAGTGCCAGGTGAGTTATCCTCACTATACTAAGGGGTCTAAGGCGCCAAGGTCAGCCCATTGGATTCGATATCTTAGTAGTTACTAATTGGTTGAGTTTGAGTTAGTAATGTATGCCAGTTGTTATGCTAGTTTGGTAGGTCGGTAGGACTACATGTGATACTGATTGATTACCTATATGTGCATTTATCTGTTACATGTCGACATGTTATGTGGGATGGGTTGAGGTGGTACTGCTCCGTGCGGTAGCCAACATACCCTAGAGTATTAAAGATATGAGTTGAGGGCCCGGTAGGCATTCCAGACTCATACTGATGACTCGGGAGCATTCCAGATACGAGCTGAGGGCCCGGTAGGCATTCTAGACTCATATTGAGGGCTCGGTAGCAATCCAGATGTGAGCTGAGGGCCCGGTAGGCATTCCAGACTGACACTGTGGGCCTAGGGGTATTCCAGGCTGTGAAGTTGTGGACCCATTACGTGTTGTTCTGTTCAGTGGTTATGTTATTATATTGCTGATATTGTTATGTGGACTGTATGTGTATCGGTATTATGGGGGAACTCACTAAGCTTTCGGGCTTACAATTTTAGTTTATTGTTTCAAGTACTTTAGGGGATCGTGTCAAGGAAAAGGCGTGATCATAGAACTCCTCACTTTTTATGACTTCGTTTCTGGGATACTTTGATATGATACATTTTGAAAACAAGTTTGTAACAATTAATGGATTTGAAATATTTTTAAAAGTTTAAATTGGTTTGGATTTTTCAGGTGTTACAAGTTGGTATCAGAGCCTTGGTTTGAGTGAATTGGAGGAACACTCGTGTGACTCCAGTCTCAAATCAAGGAAAAGATCTTCAAATGGTTTACAAAATAAGTAACGGTGGATGTAGGGTGTACGATCAGCCGGAGCCAGTTAGTAGACCCCAAAATACCATATAGTTATTGGATTATGTGATATGTTAGAACTGTTGGGTTTTGAGCATTCTAACACTCCTATGGTGTACATGAAACCCTATAAACCATGGATGTCTGTTTTCTTTATTATACTTGCAAATATTAACTATTCCAAGGTTTCATCCTAACTAGCATATTATGAAGCACATACACTACAAAGTTCTAGTTAGATGACATACCTTTTGATGTAGCTTGATGTCCTCAAGCTTTAAGAGCTTAGCCCCAATAGTGTGGAAGCCTCAAATGGAATCACAAATCACCAAAACACCTTGGAAGAACTTGAGAGAATATGGATGCACACTAAAATTGGACCACTCTTATTTTCACACACTTGTGCCAATTTTATGATCCAAGGACCCCTTTATATATTATGGAGGATTAGGGTTACATCCATGTAAACCCTAATACCCATGACCTTTCATTTACATAGGATCCATGTGTTAAAAGCTCCATGGACTATCCATAAAAGCTTAGCCCAACCTAAATGAACTTGGCCCATTCCATATATATAAGAGTCCATATTTAATTAGTTACTTTTGATCACTTAATTAATTCTAAATTAATTCTTGATCAATACTAATTAAATAATATGATTCCATATTAATATATTAGAACTTATAATATATTAATATTAATCATAAATATACTATTCTCAAAACACTATCCATATAAATTGTGTCGGTGAAGTGCAACCCAAATAGACCATGCCGGGTCGTGTCAAGTACATACCAAATATAGTTATGGACTAAGACATTAATCCAACAGTCTCCCACTTGGATAAGTCCAAAACTATTATTGAGTATGACTTCAAAACCTAACTGGAAATCGTAGCTCTTATAGCTGCTGTCGAACTCTAACCTTGTGAATGACTTGTCCATTAGATAAGGGATCATATATTCCTCCATTCTAGATATCATATGGACTGAGACATGGATTATAATTATTCTCTCTGTCCATTTGTCGTTTCCCGATTTCCGATTCATGAAGACTGACTGATTGAACAAATCACATCAGCCCAGGCTTGGCCAAGCACTCACATGTATCATCATTAAATCATCAAGGGGCCCACAGATATCGCTTTTATCCCGAAGATAAAAGGAATGGATAAACTTCGACTCATATGGCTTGTTCTACTACTTGTTGAATCATACACAAAGACACGTTTTATAACATCGAGTTACCAATGCCTTTTTGTGCAATCAATGTACTATCAACTCATAGTAACAACTCATATCTCTAGGTTTGAAGAATATAAGACATTATCGTCTCATGATCACTCGTGATAAAATCCATGAAGTGATTCAAATGAGCGCGGGTTGAATCCAATACTCAGGACTTATGAGCACTCATGAGTGTTGTAGCACAACTTTGTCCACTAACTTGGACCTCTACAAGCCAACCCATGAAAGTCTTGATTCATATCTACTTCCAACATATGACTGAATGTGGATGGTTTGAATAACTTAGTCATTCCGAAGGAATAACCTAGTTATTATGGAAGTCAAAACATGCAAAGTGAAACACAAGAATAAATGAATCTAATATGGTATCAAAACCTATTAATATAAATAAAACACTTTCTATTTATCACCATACTAATTACTCATTATTCATTATTTCAGTTTTATCAACTTTATACTTGAATTAAAAACACTAGTTATCCCATGCTCCAAGCATGTACAATAGTTTTGCCAAACCCAAGTATGCACTCCACGTTTTTCTATGATCCTTACTTTGTGAATTAGATCAATTGAGCATAATTTCAATGATTCTCATTTGACACTCCCAATTCCTTACTGCAAATGCAAGAATTCCAAAATTCATGCCATTTACTGAAATCTGTTAGATTCTAAACTTATATACATTGATCCTCTGGTAATGATCATGCAAAAAGTCATAAAGACTTGACAACAAACATTACAGAGCATTCCAAAGGAGATCAACTCCTTGGAAACATCCTTCTTGCATTAAGTTTTCTAATCTCTCACAAATTTATTGAACAACTTCCACATATGGGATCATTTCCATATTCCCCTTTTGGCTATCACTTCTGAACAAGAGTTGTCTCTTTTCAGAATATGTCAATATGATCCTTCCAATATTAACAGTATACTTCCAAATATCCTTGAGCAACCAATCTTTGGTAAACCTTAGATTGTCCTCAACAATAGTTTAATAACTTTAGTCATATCCAATTCTCGACATTTTCCTGCTTAGTGCCCCAACACATTTGGAAAATTCAGAAAGGATAAATATTATAGCACATGCAATCGATCTTGTACCCAAAGTAAATGGGACATGATTCATGATGTTTCATATAAAGACATGGTTCTAGACCAGTCTTTTTCCATAATAATTTTTTGTTTGCCATATTCTCAAAATTTGACTAGGAAAAGGGATGTCGTAATCATAATCGAATTTTGAGAACGCAATATATAGAATTTTTCTTAAGTTGAACCAATCCAATATGAAATTCATATATATATATATATATATATATATATATATATATATATATATATATATATATATTCTTGACTAAAGGTGATTAAAATCTCAATATAAGCTCTTTAGAATGATTATAAACTCAATCTAAGCTTTTCATAATTGAAATTAGTATAATTTCCTCTCCCTTAATTATAGCGAAACAACTTTTCAACCCCTACAACCTCACGAATTGAAACTTTTGTTTTCTATAATTAACATTTCTAACTTGCAATACTTACCATAATTATCATGCTCCCATTAACATGATGATTATTAGCATAACACATATGCTCCCACTAGCTTTGACATGTACCTAGAAATGAACTGGACTTCTAGAAATCAATACTTTATTGACTTTATTACCAAAGTTCAGATTTCTGATACTAGATTGCCTTGATAAGACTTTATCAAATATCACAATTGCTATCTACTCAAAATCTACCTAGTGAAAGAGTTTCCTTACCATCATTTTCATGAATCAAAGAGAAACCTTGTGACACTTAGATTTTATGGTGTAAGTTTTCCAATCCATGTGAATTTGTCAAAACCATAATCACAAGACTAGGTTAGTGACAAATCCTAACTCATATGGATTGAACTTGTGCTATCTTAACTTCTTGCCACCTGGCAGCTCAAGGGCCTGCCATTGCTTCCAAGTAGCTATGCAAACAATTGAGAACATGTAGAACTCAAATCTATAGCCCACTTAACTAGAATGGGCACAAAAATGTCAACACGATAGGTTATAAGCCTCTAGTTGTGTGCTAGTGATGAAACACATGTTTTTATTCTTGATTACTTCTTGAAACCCTTTTAGGATCTTTTAGACTCCCACAGTCTCCTTGACCTATAAGACTTTCTTGCCAAATATTCAAGAGATAGTGTGGATTCTAATCAAGACAGACACTTAACACAATTAGCCTTAGTTGGTCTTTGTTTTATCCATAACATCACAACTTACCAATTTCAAATGTACAAGAGTAGAAAACTTTTACTTTTACATTTGACAAGTGTTTTAAACCTTCCTTAAGACATGTCACTCAAGTTATAATCTTAGAGTATAACTCTATGAACTGTTTTTTGGGAACGAAGTATGAATCATCT
The DNA here is from genome assembly GCF_051521515.1 of Lactuca serriola. NCBI lineage: Eukaryota > Viridiplantae > Streptophyta > Magnoliopsida > Asterales > Asteraceae > Lactuca > Lactuca serriola. Next base: position 238,812,493 of record NC_136408.1, read on the forward strand.
TCTTGATTTAACCACTTCAACAATTCATAACTCTCCTTCTTAACTATCATAATGCACTTAGAGGATGAACTGTGATAAGATCTCAAAATCATTAAGACGATCTTAAAACATGATACTAAAGTACTCTCCCATCTGTTCAGATTTGAGAAACTTTTATCCTTCTGCCTAATTTGATTCTTCTTATTCGTTCTGTCATACATTAATTTTTTTTTCAATGTTTCAGAATTATACTTAAACTTGTAAGTATAATCATATTTACTAAACCTTAGTAAATCATAACGAATAGTCTTATCCATCTTTTGTGGTGGACTTTGACAAGTTCACAAGAAAGTGTACTTGATCCCTTAGTCCTTCTCTTGAGTCACATATACATGTGAACACGAAAGTAGTCTTAATTTTCCAAAGTTGAAAATTGCCACACATCACACTCAACACCATTTATGATTCCAAGTTTCGGTCCAATTGAAACTTGGGTGATTAGAATATTTCCTTATTTGGTAAATTTAGACACCATCACAAATGAAAGATTCAAATTCATATTTCCAATATTTCTATAAACATACAAACATCAAGTTTTCATGAATGTCATTGTAAGGAGATAAAAATAAAGTAAAAAAAACTTTTATTTATTTTAAAATGCGGAAAAAACTTTTTCCTTACAATGTAACTTGAAATGAAAACTATGTTATTACATGTTTCCTAGCAATCTATCATAACTCCTAAGAAGTAGCTCAAGAATCTGATCTTCAATCAAGCGATAGAAATCCATCTTCGCGGTCAGATTCAACATAGTCTTTCTTTAAATTTCCTTCATTTTTCCTTTGATTCTTAAAACATCAACATGTGACCCAGTCACATAATGTAATAAGAATCTCGGAATAGAAACTTAATAGAGTTTGATTGTGGACTTTACCTGAAGTAGAGTCAAACTTATTGATTTTACCAGCCTTATGATCTTTCAGGTAAATTTGGCAGCTTCGCAACCACTGCCCTTTCCTTTTTGGCAATAGAACCATATGTATCCTTTGGGAATGGTACATGGGATAATCTCAGACTTAGCCTTTCTCTTTATCATTTGGTCAACTGAGTTGACTATGGTCGATCCCTTTCTATTGGGAAGAGAATGTTTTTTCTGGATTTCCAGTGTCACCATTGTCAATGTCCATAAAGTTTTGGGAAGTCGATCTTCTATTCAAATTTGCTCGCCTTCCAAATCATTGTTGATTCAGCAGCACCAAGCAAATATATAAGATCATTAAGGGTCTTGTCATAGTCTGTTTCATAGGAGTCCCAAAGGAACTCACTATGTGACTTAGAAAGTGATTGAACCACCAACTTTCTCAAGACTTTGACACCCAACTCTCCCGACTTGTCAATATGTGACTTCATCTCCAAGATGTGATCACACCTAGACCTTTCCTTGCCAATAGGGGTTGAGTGACCTTGAACTTGTGGGCTAGAGAGAATAATTGGAGGAAGTGGAGGAAGTGAAGTTCCAAGAGATTTGGGAAGATCATATATGTATGAACTAGACATCTACAATGGGAAAAATTAAAGTAAAGTTGATTTAAGTTGTTAATATAACACCCAATATGAAATATTAAGGCTAGGACCCAACAAACTATTTTATAACTTGGAAGAGGGATGCCGTAATCCAAACTATAAAATATTTGAAGGTAGGTGAATGACGATTCACAAATTTCCACCAAGAAAACAGAATGTATTATTAAGTTTTAATTGGTTTTGAAACTCCTAGATTCTATTGAGATTCATTGAACTTTTCAATGGCATGGTTCAATCTTGAGTTTGCCCTTCAGGTTTTGTGACTGGGATGTCAAGGATCACAAAACAAGGTGTAATGTGACCATGCAAATATACTTGGTACCCTTAATATTTACCCCTCAATCGATGTGCCGGTTAACCACACACGCTCCACCAATACTATGATAAATATTAAGTTACCCTTTGCCTACTTTGTTAAATCCAGGTTAGTGTGCCGATTAACCACACATGTTCCACTAACGACTTAAACAAAGTGCAAAGTGTAATTTCATGGATTAGCACCTTTGTTGCATTTTCCTAAGTAACAAAGATTGGGTATTTATAAAAGGTTTAGTTACTTAGTATTTATCATTAATACTTTAAATGAAGGGAGAATTTATAGTCTTTGTCCTACCCGTTCGGCTGACGACCCTCAACCAATCAAGGAAGCGGTGGGTGAGAGTGGACACCCATTAAACTGCCATTTTATAGGCAGTAACCTTATACCCCCCTTATAGACCGGCTTCGTGAATGAGGCCTACTAATGGTAAGACGACTTGCTCTTATACATATAATATATTAAACTTTTAATATCATAATAGTATAAGGGTGTATTTTAGACATATAAAATACTTGGTGGTTTAATCTATTAATTAAACTATACTCTTAATTTAATTAATATTAAACCATGTCATTATAGAATTATTAATTCTCTTTTAATTAAACACTTTAATTATCTATTAATAAAGTCCATAAGACTTAATTGAATTATTCAATAAAAACATCATAATTCCAATTATTAAATTCAAATTAAGTTAAGAACCCAATAGTTTTAGAATTCAATTCTTTTTTTTCCATAAAAAACTTTTTCCAAATTCCAAAACTTGAGGGCAAGTTTTGTAATTCTTGAAAACTTTTGGATTCCATAACTTATGGAGTTTAATGTTTGTTTTATAATGAAACTTTTCATGTTCCATAACTTAAGAACAAGTTATGGAATTCTTTAAAACATTAAGACCATGTTTTGTAACTCCATAAAAAAAACTTTGAATCAATTTTTTTTAAACCTTTTAATATCAATAACTTATGGAGGTTTCAAAAAACTCTTTAGATCAAACTTTTAAAACTAATAAAATAATCATATCATTTTATTTTTTACTAAATTTCACCTAATTTAACTCATATAGCAAATGATTCAAATTTTATTAATAATTAGTTTTTCATAAAAACAAGTAATTATCTTAAAATTTGACAACCGTCATGTTTTTTTTTTCAACTATGAAAATAAAACATTTCCATCAATATAACAGAAAACAACCCATGGCTCTGATACCACTGTTGGGTTTTGAGCATTCTAACACTCCTATGGTGTACATGCAACCCTATAAACCTTGGATCTATGTTTTCTTTATTATACATGCAAATATTAACTATTCCAAGGTTTCATCCTAACTAGCATATTTTGAAACACCTATACTATAAAGTTCTAGTTGGATGACATTCATTTTGATGTAGCTTGATGTCTTCAAGCTTTAAGAGCTTAGCCCCAATAGTGTGGAAGCCTCAAATGGAATCACAAATCACCAAAACACCTTGGAAGAACTTGAGAGAATATGTATGCACACTAAAATTGGCCCACTTTTATTTTCACACACTTGTGCCAATTTTGTGAGCCAAGGACCCCTTTATATATTATGGAGGATTAGGGTTACATCCATGTAAACCCTAATACCCATGACCTTTCATTTACATAGGATCCATGGGTTAAAAGCTCCATGGACTATCCATAAAAGATTAGCCCAACCTAATTGAACTTGGCCCATTCCATATATATAAGAGTCCATGTTTAATTAGTTACTTTTGATCACTTAATTAGTTCTAAATTAATTCTTGATCAATACTAATTAAATAATATGATTCCATATTAATATATTAGAACTTATAATATATTAATATTAATCATAAATAATATGATTCCATATCCTGTAGGAGTGAGGATCGAGCGCTCACTGTGTTTACGTGTATTTTCAGGTTGTTGTGGTGATACTTGAGAGAAATATGGGTAGGTGTGGAAGGTAGTAGGGGCCCATACCCCATACACATAGCAAGGAAGTCACAACCCCTGGTTTTTGGTTGAGAGTTGGTTCCCTGTCATTATACAGTCTATTAGAGATCTTTATGGTGTTATCAGAATGTTGGTTGCGAGACGTCTTGAGACCGGATCCTAGTCAGGATTGGGAGTTGGCAGCCAGGATAGGCCAGTGTCGTCAGAGGATTGAGTCAATGAGATCATCCGAGAGAAGGTGATCGAGGTTGTCCAGGGATAGTTGCCAGAGATGTTTGGGTCTATCAAGACTGCCACAATTGAGTATTTTTATGGGCGCTATGCAGCTATTGCCGAGATGGTTGCCGCGACAGCTATAACAGCTGTAACGACGGCAGGGGGAGGAGCTGGTTGAGCTTTCCAGTACTGGGACTCGTTACTGGGACATATTATGATGAGCAGAGGGCTGCAGTTACTTAGGACCAGGGAGATATTCTGTATACGTTATATTTCCGCGGGTTGAGTAGGAGAGGCTAGTACATGAGTTTCTAGATTTTAGGCTCGGGCGTTTGCTCGAGGCCGGAATTAGAGTCGCAGGGACTCCGGAAAGGAGTGATGACTATGTTCAGCTGGGGTTTCGCAGCTGGAAGTAGAATGATTAAATGGTGGATTGGAATATTGTTTTTTAGGGAAAGAATTGTGCCCTTTCAGTTTACGAGCTCGAAGGATTGGGCAGGCTTGTGACCCCAGGATCAGGTTGTATTCCAGCTCGAGGTCAGTTGGTCACCGAGATTGGCAACAGTAGTTCAGCGCTGGTAAGCGCGGGTGGGTCGATGTGGCATAAGTATTTTGGAGGTTTAGTTCGCCTTGGTTCCCTTGTATCGGGCGATAAGGATTCATTGCCCGATTTAGGGCAGAGGTTGTTTCAACTACTGCAGTTCAACTGTGGATGGTCGAGCTGGTGAGTGAGTTAGGGTGCGAGACTCTGAACGATATGATTTCTAGAGCCGAGAACGGGAGATTTGTTGGAGCACTTTGGGAAGAAGGGTATTATGTGGGAGGTCTGCAGACAGGGTCCTATAGGATATTTATTCAACATTATCAGGATTCAGGGGTTTTAGTAAGCGTTATTGGTTGGCGGAGGAAGGCGACAAGGGGAAGCAGCTTATTGTTGAGACATTAGTTGGAGCATCTATCTTTGGACATCAAGATTTAGGAGTGGGATCATTCAAGCATCAGCGAATGTTGTTTTCCCGGGCATTTAGAAAATGTTCATCTAGGTATTAGAAGCATGTGATCATTTGGGGTTGGCTAGTAAATGAGCACTAGTTGGAAAGGTCTGGTTGTCATCAGATCGATCGTTGGAAAGTGAGAAGGATGGGGAATTTTCAAATTTTCGGGTATTGTGAAGAGTTAGTTGAATCTAAGTGGGGGAGAATCGTCCCGGAACGCAGAAGCAGGATCAGTTTTGAAACTGGGATATGTTTCACATCATTTTCATGAAGGAAGACAACCCTAGGGGCAGTTTGGTTTGAGTGTTGTGTGATTTGGGAATTCGGTAAAACTCCCCAACATGTGAATCGTATTGTCTCTGTGCTTGATAGCAGAACTTGGGAAATCAGGTTGGGATTCTAGCCATGAATTAAGTTCAGTTGTGTGTTAGGACAAGTACGTGTTCGACCGGTATGGAAAGTGTTGTAAGACTATGGGGGTAACCGTAGCATTCACTAGCGATCAGTTAGTATGGGAAGTGTTGTAAGAATTGGGGTAGCTGTAGCATTCACTAGCGATCAGGTAGTATGGGGAGTGATGTAATTCTGTAGGTGTAGCCGCAGCTTTCACTAGGTTGGTAGATAACATGAGCGCAATGTTAGGACGTAGAAGGGGCAATAGTACCCCCAGTTCGGATGTAGCAGTGAGGATATGAAAATCCACATATTGGTTTATGGGGTTTTCCTAGAGGGAGTTGACCTGATTAAGCTAGTGATAAGACTGTAGGAACGTCACTACAATTATGAGATCAAGGAAGCAATGGATTTCTTAAGGTTGCTTGTGATGTAAGGCTACCGTTGGTCATGTAGAAATCGCTTTTAGCCGTGGATTTGGTAACGACGGGATACGACATATGAATCCGATCGGTTGGGTCAGGGGGTTGTTAGAGTCGCAGTGGCATGGTAACTAGTGGCAACTAGTTCCAGTGAAGGATTGCGTTCGGAAGTCGTGTGAGGTAACTATGTGGGTGTCCTTTAGCTCCACGACCGGGCCGGAACCCAGTATTTCATATGAATGTTACTCGGTTGTGACGAATCAGAGGATTTTGGATGACATGCAAGGATAGGTCCTTATATTTCAAGTTATGGGTTAGACCCGAGTTATGTATAAAGTGGTATTCCAATCTAGGGTATTCCATCGTGAGGATGACCAAACCCTACGATTGTGTGGAACTGACATGTTTGGTATTCCAACCTGAGGGTTGATTGGACCAAACATGTGCGTGATACGAGGGTATGCCATCCTAGGGATGACTAGACCCGTCGTAGGCATGCCTGGCATTCCAGCCCGAGGCGGATTAGGCCAGGTAAGAGTATTTGTTCATATGAGCCGATTATTATATGTATATGGTTCGGGAACTAAAGGAAACCTTGTCTTGGTGATCTAAAAATGGGATCACAGGTAGCAGTGTGGAATTGAGATTCTATTTTCGGGTGGGAACCCCGGGGTTTTATCAGTCGAGTAGCTAGTTGGGAGATAAGTGCAATGAACTCGAAAATGATCTAGTGTGGGCGGTCTGTCAGGAAGCTACACCATCTCGAGACTCCAGATTTCGAAATGAGTAAATGCGATCATATTGTAAGGGATTCATTTATTTTCAGGTTTTAGAACCCTACGAGGGTTGGTTGCGGTTACCTCAGAAAGGCTAGAGTTACGCTCTCGATTGTAGCCAAGTAATTCAAGTTGTTGGCGTGTAAGGGATGATAAGAAACAATTTCGAGGACGAAATCAAATTTAAGTGGGGGAGAGTTGTAACATCCCATTTTTGTTGAATAATTAAAATAATAAACCCTGAACCACGAGAAGTAATTTCATTATTATTTTAAATTATTATAGCCCAAAATAAAAATATTAATTAGGGGATGTTGATTTCGGGAAGCCAAATGTTGTGATTTAGAGTCTCTGGGGTTAAAGCGTAGTTTTAGATTTGTTTAAAAAGGATTTCAAATGTTAGGGTGTGTTTGGTAAATATTGTACCTAATTCGTAATGAATTATGAAAGATGGGGGTTAATTGGTAAGTATTGGATCAAAGTTGGAAATATTTTATGAACTCAGGGGCTAAATGGTAATATTGGGGGTAATATGGAAGAAAAAGAAATGGGAGGGACCAATTCTGTCATTTCTCTATATATTTGCATGAGGCTGGGTATTTAGCTGTTTGATTGTCGTCAAAAAACCCTAAACCTAGACACAACATTGGGCGCCACCCTTATACCTCCCTTTTCCCAGCCGCTACCCTTGCGATGAACCATCTCCGATGTCGACCTTGTGTCTCCATCGCCGGCTGCTGCCACCTTGTTGAGATCGAGTACCAACCACCGGAGTTGCTGCCGTGCCAAAGCAGGAATGCCATCGTCAATCGCCAACAACATTGACCACCGCAAATCGCCGCCCTTCTCCTTCTCTCTATTCTCAGCCGCCTTAGCTTGTTCTAGCCATCGTCGGACATCATATGTGACCGGGGAAAAACCGCAGGGATCAACGCTGCAGTCGTGGACCACCAGGTCACTTTTGTCATGTGTCGAAGCTATAGAAGACTCGCTGTTGTGCCCCCATCAAAGTCATTCAACCGCCGCCTCTTTGGCTGTGGAAACTGGAGAACCGCCGTCGGGGCGTCGGCGTTCATGCCATTTCTACTGATTCTCACAACTTTCTGTACGCTGGAGACCATAAGAAGAGTCTTGAGCCGTGTTATGGTCGAGGGAGGGGCCGATTGGACTTGCTGCTGCTCGGTTCCGTTATGGCCATCAGCCGTCGCCGCCGTTAGTCAATGTTATGGTTGCCAAGGCCGCTGCTGCCATCATCACGCGCCACTAGGTGGGTGGTTGGGCTTATAGCGCATCACAAGAGGACCACCACCACCGTGAGGTGGTGGCTGCCACCTCGGACCACTGTCTACCGCCTCATGGTAGTTGTTTGTGTAATTATTAGGTGTGTATTTTGGGCTAGTGTATGTGTATCATTGTAATATGTAATCGGAAGAATAATAGAAAAACTTGAACCACCACCTCGAACCACCACCATGAGGTGGTGGTTACCACTTCCTGCCGCCACCGGCCGCCGTGTCGGGTGACGGTGTGCTTTGATTGCCTATGGACCTCGTTTGGGGGTGTTTGGACAATGTAAAATCAATGAAACCCTAATAGGCCCAAAGAAGCCCAAGTGGGCCCAATGTAACCCTAATGGTCCAATAAGCTCCAATGTGACCTAAAAGACCAATCAATTGACTAATGGGCTAGTATTGGGTTTGGAAACCCTAATTAGGGTTTGGAAAACCCTAAGGGCATAAAACTCTAATCGTGGGAATCGTTTGGGACAAACAAGAATTAATTATTAAACTTAAAATAATAATTAATAACCATTGGCAACTAGCTTAAGACAATAATGGACTTAATGGATTAAGTCTTTAATGGGTTTAGGAAGAAACATTTAACCCTAATCATCATTTCATATGAAAGCCCTAATCTCATTCAGGTCTTGAATTCGGCCTTCTTATCGGACCTTGGCGATTGGACTGTTGGTAGGCCATCCAAGAACAAGTTAATGGACCAAAATAATTAGATGGGCTTTAGGATAAGGCCCATGTGAGGACTTAGGCCCAATTTGGCAAAATTAGGCCATAGATGGGCCATAATTGGGCCTTTGTGATTATGTGATATTGGGCCATTGAAATTGGATTGGAATAATTGGATGGGCCTTAAGGAAAGACCATGTAGAGGTCTGGTCCCAATTTGGAAAGTTGGGCCATATGTTGGGCTTTGGCCCATTATTCACTTTTAGGCTTTTATAGTGTGAGTTGGACCTTGGGCTTGGAACCCAATTATTAATTGGGTGTTGTTTGATGCTGATAGTTCGGAAATCTGTCAACCAGTAGCTGGAGTTGTATCTGCGGGACTTCAGCAGTGTAAGGTGAGTTATCCTTACTATACTAAGGGGTCTAAGGCGCTAAGCCGGCCCATTAGATTCGATATCATAGTAGTTATTGATAGGTTGAGTATGATTTAGTAATATACGCCAGTTGTTATGCTAGTTTGGTAGGTCGGTAGGACTACCTGTGATACTAATTGATTACCTGTATGTGCATTTATCTGTTACACGTCAACATTTTATGTGGTATGGGTTGAGATGGTACTAGTCCGTGCGAAAGCCAACATAGCCTAGAGTATTCTAGATATGAGCTGAGGGCCCGATAGGCATTCTAGACTCATATTGAGGACTCGGGAGCATTCCAAATACGAGTTGAGGGCCCAATAGGCATTCCAGACACGTACTGAGGGCTCAATAGCAATCCGGATGTGAGCTGAGGGCCCGGTAGGCATTCCAGACTCACACTGTGGGCCTAGGGGTATTCCAGTCTGTGAAGCTGTGGACCCATTACATGCTATTCTGTTCAGTGCTTATGTTATGATATTGCTGATATCATTATGTGGATTGTATGTGTATCGGTATTTTGGGGGTAACTCCCTAAGCTTTCGGGCTTACAGTTTCAGTTTATTGTTTTAGGTACTTCAGGAGATCATGGCATGGAAAAGGCGTAATCGTACAATTCCTCACTTTTTTTGACTTTGTTTCTGGGATATTCTTATATGATACATTTTGAAAACAAGTTTGTAATAATTAATGGATTTGAAATGTTTTTAAAAGTTTAAATTGGTTTGGATTTTTCGGGTGTTACACGTCAGTGGTATCAGAGACCGGTCTGGTTTCAATTATATTTGATGCTATATGTTTTGATCTTGCTTGAAAAATTGTTATTTTTTGTGCAATCTGCTTGACTTAATCGGCGAGCCCATTGTGGACTCGACAAGTATGATGAACTCGTCGAGTCCATAAGGGGACTCGGCGAGTCGTAGCGTCAGACAGAGGATATTTTGGGATTTATTGTTGTTTTTATTAAGGATCTATGTAGTTATCGCGGTCTAAAATCTTATAGCGGTCACTTGCTGTGATTTAAAATTGTGGTTCTCGCGGTGGGATTGCGGTTTTCAAAAATTATATATATGTGTGTGTATATATATATATATATATATATATATATATATATATATATATATATATATATATATAATGACAAAAACTAACCTGTTTACAAGTTAAAACTATAACCTGTTGCACAAAGAGTTACAAATTAAATGCGTAACTGAGGCTTGATTACAATTACAAATTAGATGCATTAACCGAGATTTAATTAAAAATCAATTGAGTTTTTATATCTTTGTTTGTTCTAACTTGTTTCCATCTGGTTTCTTTCGATTTCTGATGAGGTCACAACGTTAAAGAAAGGAGATTGGGATTATAATATTACAAGTTTTGGGCTAATATATATAAAAATACTTATTTTTTTTTTTATAAATCTGTATAAAAGCCTAAAAAGTCAAATAGCGGGAAAAAACTGGGATACCGGTAATGAAATATCGGTGAAATAGCGACCGATAGCGGCTGACATCGGCGATAATCCCGGTTCCGATATTTTAGACCGCTATTTGAAACTGGGATTTTGCAAATACCCGCGAACCGCTATCCCACCGAGATCTCGGCGCTATTAACTGCCCAGTTAAGGATAAATGCTAAAATCGTTTTCTTATAATAAAATCTGAATTTTATTGTTTCTATGTGATTATCCTTACCAAAACAAAAGATAATTTCTAATTATTTGAATAATAATTTCCTTATATGATAAAGTTGATTATCTAAATTAATTTGGTAAATTATCTTATATATAATCTTGATTAGGTCAAATTTAGATAATCATTAAATTAATTGTTTAATTTAAAATTATTTGCTATTTGATCATTTGTGTTTTGAAAAGTTCAAAACTTGTCATCGAGTTTTGAAATTTAAATTTTGTGATTAATATGTTTAATTTGAACTATTTAAATTTCAAACCCTAGAATTTTACAAGTTTAAAATTCAACCTTATACTATATAACCTTTCTCATTAATAAGTATAATGAATTATTAAAGTAACTAAACTTTTTTACAAAATTCCCAATCTTAATTACTTTAGGCAAAGTGAATTGATGCAATCCCATGATATTACACTTTGTACCCTTGCTAAGACATTAATGGAGTGTGTGTGGTTAACCGGCACACTAATTGGTTTATAAGCAAAAGTAGCAAAGGGTGACTCGTTATTTGTCATAGTTCGATGGAGCGTGTGTGTTTAACCGGCACATCGAATAGTTGACTGTAACAATGAGGGCACCATGTACATTTGCATGGTTATTCATACCCTCTTTGTGATCCTCGGCATCCCAGTCACAAACTTGAGGGGCATATGGAGATTCAAACATGCCATTGAAAATTTCAATGAATCTCAAAAGAATGTAGGAGTTTTTAATACATTTAAAACTTAATCTTCTTTTCGTTTTTCATGGTGAAGAATTAGTGAATCGTCATTCACTTAACTTCAAGTTATTTGCATGTTAGATTACGGCATCCCTTTTCTAATATATAAATAATGTTGTTGGATCCTAGCCCTAATTTCTTATTTTGGGTGGTTAATTAGGGATTCATTTCTAATCAAACTTTGTTCTTTTTCCTTTTTAGATGTCGAACATGAACAAAAACAACGCTTTCGACTCGATTTCCTCCGGCTCATTCTCACTCTTGAACTTGTGTGGGAGGGTGATATTCGACGGAAACAATTTTAACGATTGGATCCGTAACATTAGAATGGTCACCCCTTATAAGGACAAAGAGTATGTCCTAGATAAGGAGCTGAAGGAGATCGACATGAACACTGCTACTCCCGAAAAGATCGCTGCCTTTGAGGCCCACGAGCATGATGCCACGAAAGTCCATTGCATCATGATAGCGATAATGACTTCTAAACTCCAAAAGTACTATGAGGACATGTACCCCTATGAGATGCATCAAGACTTGTTGGAATGGTACCACCAAAGTGCGAGGAAAGAGAGGTATGAGATCATCACCTTGATGATCTCTACCCAAATGGGTAGTGGAGAGTCCCTTACCGCTCATCTGCAAAAGATGCAGAGATATGTTGATCGTCTTCTCAAGTTGAATGTTAACTTTGATGAAGAGTTGGTGATTGACATCATCCTTCACTCCCTGCCTCCCTGCTACAACCAGTTCCGCATGACCTACCATATGAATAAGGAAGAGGTCACCTTAAGCAAGCTTCAAGGCTTGCTAAGGACTGATGAGAGCAATCTACAGGATAAGTTTGTTGCATCAATTCCCACTCCAACCGCTGCCCCTGTTTTAGCAATCGGGCAAGGGAGGGGTAAGAAGAGGAAGGCTCCCTCAAAGAGCAACCACAAGGGTAAATCCCAAGATGGCACCTCTTCTAGTGGAACCAAAGTTGGTTCTACTAAACCCAACTCTAACCTAAAAGAGGCAGAGTGCCACTACTGCCACAAAATACGGCAATGGAAGAGTAGCTGCCCAGAATAACTGCAAGCCATCATGGATGGAAAGCTCAAGCCATCCTACGCAGGTATTTACACAGTTAAATCTAATGATTCATCACATTCCATTTCTTGGGTACTTGATACAGGATGTGGTTTTCATATTTGTTCTGATTGGCAGGGCCTAAGAAGAGATAGGGATGTGGAGCATGGTAAGATAAATTTCATCATGGGAAACAGAAGATCATCTCCTATCACCAAGATCGGAATTTACTCTTTAATGCTTAATAGTGGATTAGGATTAGATTTAGACAATTGTTGATATTCACCAGATATGGCAAGAAACATCATTTCATTTCTTGGTTTATATAGACATGTAAAAACGTAAATATCTAAAACAAATTTTCATTTTTTAAACACCCTTTTATTCACATGATAATATCAAAACATAATGTATCCACTGTTATCACAACAAAATCACATCCCCTAATCTCAAAACGTAAACTCTAAGGTGTGTACGGATCATGTCGGCGCCTTCCCGCGATCCTCGCTAGTACCTGAAACACATAACACAACAACTGTAAGCACAAATGCTTAGTGAGTTCCCCGAAATACCACATACAACACATACGCCACTCGATGCTATAATACAACCCTCCAGTCGATGTGTCTCAGCGGGACTCTCCAGTCCCGTAGCTCTTTGGACCCTCTGGTCTAGTCATAGCTTGTCGGACCCTTCGGTCCAGTCTGTATAGTTGGACCCTTCGGTCCGGTCTATATCGTTGGCCCCTCCGGTCCGGTCTATACAACACATGGCATACATATAACAAAATGCATATAATCTCATACATACATATAACATACAAGACCCTCCAGTCTACACACAAATACCACTCTAGGTAATGTATAGTGAGAAGACTCACCTCGGGTATCTCGGATAATCTCGCACATGAATACACTGATCTCACCCCCGCCTAATCACATAAACAGTATCCTCAAATAAATAATGGCTCTCAAAGGCTAGATTAAATCCCTTCCTCTAATCCCACAGAAGGATAAAATATCGTTTAACACCTCCCTGATCCAAAAGTCCAAATGTTGACCAAAACCCTAAAAGTCAACGGTTAACTTTGACTAGACTCGTCGAGTGCACATAGGTGACTCGGCGAGTCCAACCGTGTCCTCTGGGTCTATCTAAACCTCACTCGACTCGTCGAGCGAACCTTCCACTCGATGGGTTACCACTGGTTATGAATCGCGGGGCAACCCGGCTCGACTCGTCGAGTCCCCTTATGGACTCGGCGAGTTCCTTCTATGGCAACGCTCAAACGACCTTCTGAGGTCAGATCTGCTTCTCCAACTAGTAGATGTAACCTTATTTCACTCAAAAGTCACATAAAGGTTCGAACTTTAGGCCCATGCATCACGCTATCATCTATATATGCCACAATAACCCTTAATATGATATCCTAGGCCCCAAAACTCATAAAGGATTGCATAAAGCTGAAGAATAGGGACTCTCTAGACCACTCAAGGTCCAAATATGATAATATTGTCACAAGGGGACATCACACACACTAGATCTCTTACCAAAAGTGAAGAGAAGAAACCCTAGATTCATGAAATCTATTACTCAAATGAAGATAGACATGAATCCTTACCTCCCACAGAAGCTCCGAACAAAATGATGGAAGATTTGAGTCCCACAAGTCAGCCTAGCTCGAAGTCCTTCCTTCCCTTTGCTAAAACACACCAAAGAATGATGAGTCCCACAAGTCGGCTATACACTTCCTCAACTGAGACACATGGAAGGTATCATGTATCTGGCTTAACTCTGCAGGTAGCTCCAAACGATATGCTATTCTGCCCACCCTCGCGGTCACCTGGAACGGACCAATGTACCGGGGTCCCAGCTTGCCCCTTTTCCTGAATCGGATCACTCCTTTCCAAGGAGATACCTTCAGGAGAACGAAGTCTCCCACCTGGAACTCGAGCTCGGATCGTCACCTATCCGCATAACTCTTCTGGCGACTGTGAGTTGTCAACAATCTCTGTCTGACCAGCTGTATCTGCTCTGTCATCTGAAGCACTATCTCGGTGCTACCCATCACTCGCAGCCCTACCTCTCCCCAGCAGATGGGAGACTGACACCTCCTCCCATACAACAACTCAATGGGAGGCATTCCAACACTCGAATGGTGGATGTTGTTATAGGAAAACTCATCCAATGGCAGATACGAGTCCCAACTCCATCCGAAGTCCAACACACATGCTCGAAGCATGTCCTCGAGCGTCTGAATCGTTCGCTCACTCTGACTGTCCGTCTGTGGGTGGTAAGCGGTGCTAAAATGAAGCCTCGTGTCCTACTCCTCACGGAACTTCTTCCAGAACTTGGAAGTTAAACATACATCTCCATTCGACACAATCGAGATCGGAACTCCATGTCGCGATACCACCTCCCTCACATACAACTCTGACAGCCTCTCAGCAGAAGAGCTCTCAATGTTAGCAAGAAAGTGAGCGCTCTTCGTCAGCCGGTAGATGATCACCCAAATTGCATCGACACCCCTCGCGGTCCTCGACAGTTTGGTGATAAAATCCATATAAATATGCTCCCACTTCCGCTGGTGGTCGGCCTTAACGTTGCGACAGGTCAAGCACCTCTCAATGAACCACGCTACATCCCTCTTCATACTGGGCCACCAATATTCTCTCTTCAGGTCCAAATACATCTTAGTGGCCCCGGGATGGATCGAGAACCTCGACCTATGCGCCTCCTCCATCAGTATGGTACGTACCACGCCCACGAACGACACCTAAATTTGACCCAGATAGGTCATAAGCCCTCGGCTATCGGTAACGAACTCAGATATCTGACCGATCACCCGCTCTCTCTTGCAGTTCTCCGGTCTCACCTCCTCTGCCTGTGCCCCTCGAATGGTATCCAATACCGGAGTCATCACCGTGAACCTCATACAAACGTCTAGTATCGGGGCACTCTCCGCCCTACGGCTCAGGGCATCGGCTACCATGTTAGCCTTGCCCGGGTGGTGCAGGATCTCATAATCATAATCCTTTACCACATCCAACCATCTCCTCCGGCGCATATTTAGGTTGGGCTGATCCATAAAATACTTCAAGTTCTTGTGGTCCGTGTATATGGTACACCGAACCCCATACAAATAGTGACGCCAGATCTTAAGGGCGAACACCATGGTCCTCAAATCCAAATCGTGGGTGGGATATCTCACCTCGTGAGGATTCAACTGCCTCGATGCGTACGCTATCATGTGCCCTATCTGCATAAGCACCACACCCAAACCCGATATTGATACGTCACGAAATACCACAAACTCCTCCATCCCCTCCAGAAGGGCTAACACTGGGGCCTCGCATAATCTCTGGCGAAGAATCTCCAATGAGGCCTGCTGCTCTGGACCCCATCTGAAAGCCACGCCCTTCCAGGTCAAACTAGTGATAGGAACGAGAATCATGGAGAAATCCATGATAAATTTCCGATAATAGTCTGCTAACCCCAAAAAACTCCTGATCTCGGTGGGGGATCTCGGCACCTCCAAATTCATCACCACCTCAATCTTGACCGGGTCGACCAATATCCCGCTCTGATTAACGAGATGCCCCAAGAACTAGACCTCTCGTAAGCAGAAATCACACTTGGAGAATTTAGCGTAAAGCCTCTCCGATCTCAAGACTCCGAGAATCTCTCTCAAATGCTCCTCATGCTGCTCTCTGGATCTCGAGTACACCAATATATCATCGATGAGCACGATCACCGACCGATCCAACATCAGCCTGCACACCCGGTTCATGAGATCCATGAATGCTGCTGGTGCATTGGTGAGCCCAAAAGGCATCACCACGAACTCATAATGCCCATAACGAGTCCTGAACACCATTTTCTAGATATCCTCGTGTCGCACCCTCATCTGATGATATACAAATCTCAAATCAATCTTGGAGAACCAAGATACTCCCTATAACTGATCGAACAGATCAAGGATCCTCAATAAGGGATAACGGTTCTTGACCGTCAACTTGTTCAACTCCCGGTAATCAATGCACATCCGGTGTGAACCATCCTTTTTCTTGACAAAAAGGATCGGTGCTCCCCACGGTGAGCTACTCGGTCGAATAAACCCCTTCCCCAGCAACTCCTGAAGCTGCGAGGATAACTCTTGCATCTCTGGCGGCGCAAGTCGATAAGGCGCCTTAGCGATAGGCGCTGCCCTCGGAACCAATTCGATGCGAAACTCCACCTGCCTCTCGGGAAGCACACCCGGCAACTCCTCGGGAAAAACATCCGGAACTCGCGCTCTATCGGAACATCATCAATCGAGCTCGGCCTCTCAGCGACCACTCGTGTATCCATCACATAGGCTACAAACCCACTGTAGCGCTGCTGTAAACTCTGCCTCGCTCTGGCAGCCGAACAAAATGCTGACCCATGTCGGGTACCCTCTCCGTACACCGTAAGTACTCCCCCACTAGGGTCTCATATCGTCACCATCTGTCGCTCACAGTCTATAACAGCCCCAAATCGGCTCAACCAATCAATGCCTACTATGACACACACATCCCCCATTGCAATCGGGACCAGATCTATCGGGAACTCAACACCGAAGATCTTGAGTACACAACCTCAGATAACATCCGTAGCATACACCGCTCGCTCGTCGGCTATGGAAACTCGTAGAGGTCGACTCAACGCCTCCTGCTGGATACTGATGTGCTGACTAAATGCTAAAGACACAAATGACAAAGTCGCACCCAAGTCAAATAACACCAAAGCAGGTACATAACTCACAAGAAAATTACCTACGCATATCATAATATAAGCACAATATCTCATAACTCAGCATAAATAAATGAGAGAATACATACCAGCCAAGACAACGGGCGCTGCACGGACCTCCTCCGCTATCAACTGGAAGGCTCTCCCGCGAGCCTTCGGTGCCTCAGCCTTCGCCGGCCAAACCTCAGTAGCTCGGGCAGCAGGTGCAGATCCATGCGTCGATCCTAGTAGCAGCTGTGGGCACTCGACCTTCCGATGGTCGGTCTGGCAGCAATGAAAGCAAAACGTGAATCCCTTGGGGCTATCCCTAACATAATGCCCCTCCTTCCCACAATTGTAACACACCCCAGATCTGCACACCCCCACATGGCTCTTTCCGCACTTCCCACAAGTGCGGCCCTTTGGACCCCCAGATCTCGAATCAGCGGGCTTTGCCCGCTTGGCTGCCGGTTGCGCCTGTGCTAGTCGCCTGTCCCTCCTTTGAGACTCGGCCTCCTCCCTGACCTGAGTCTCCAGCTCAATCTCTCTCTTTCGGGCATTTGCTTGGAGCTCAGCAAATTCCTGGTATGACAAGTTTGCCACGAACTCACGAATATCCCTCCTCAGTATGCTCAAGTACCGGCTCATACGTGCCTGCTCAGTCGACACATGCTCAAGGAAAAACAACGCCCTCTCATGAAACATCCTTGTAATGACCGTCACTGACTCAGTTCCCTGCTTGAGGGACAAGAACTCCTGGGCTAGACATTCCCTCTCCACAGGGGGAACATACTCATCTCGAAACATCGTGGTGAACCTCTCCTCGGTCACCGCAGTAAGCTCTTCCGTAGTGAAGTCTGCCGTCATAAACCTCCACCAGGCCTTCGCTCCTAAGCGAAGATGGTTCAGTGAAAACCAAACTCTCAAATGCTCCATACATGAGCAAGAATAGAAACATCCCTCAATATCAGAAATTCATCTCATCGCAGTGATCGGATCCTGCGTCCCATCAAACTCTGGTGGCTTCGTGTTGTTGAACTCTCGGTACAACAATGAGTCACCCCCCTATGGCCTGGCAACAGCAAGGATTGTGGTGGCCGCAGCAACAGCAGCATCAGTAAGAGCAGCGTACCGCTCGTCAAAAATCTCGATCATAGTGGTCTTGATAGACCCAAACATCTCTGGTATCTCGGCTCGGATGGCCGCAACCACCTCCTTATGAATCAACCTGCGGATCTCCTCATCACTAACACCACTGCTCTCAGGTGTGTGGCGTGTCCCAACCATGATGTCTCTCTGAAATACAACATAAAAATACCAGAGATCCGCTCGAGCATACTCGCACTCGATAACTCAACCCTTCTTGTTCCCTAGTATCCTAAGGATTATTACTTGGACTGCGCACTGATCCGGTGTCTTTAGTAGTACGGGCCCTATAGTACCGTCCACACCGCATCAGTATTCACCCCAAATCCTCCTCCTTGGATCCCAGATCACAAGTACTCTACATCTCGCTAGCATAGGATACCCTTCGGTAGACATCTTATAAGCTCCCCATTACTACCTACTCACTCTCAAGCATCTCATAGCAGCAGAAATCTTCCTAGGCTAAGGCATCACAAAGCAGGCCACTCTAGTCCTAATATTAATACCTAGCCTACTCTAACGTGCATAACATATCATAACATATCTCATAACACATAATGTAAGGGTATTTTGGGAAATCACCCTTCGGGCGCTAGCTGATCGTACACACTGCTTCCTTCTGCTTTTCTCAAATTCTTTTACTTCCTTAGAAAAATTGTTTATTTTAAGAAAAACTTCCTCAAATCTTCAGTTTGAGTCCAAATACGCCCGAAGGTGCATCCGAATCCCTCAAACCAAGGCTCTAATACCAACTTGTAACAACGTAAATTTCCAAAACAATTTTTCATTTCTAAAACACCCTTTTATTCACAAGATAATATCAAAACATAATATATCCACTATTATCACAACTAAATCACATCCCAGAATCTCAAAACGTAAACTCTATGAGTGGGTACAGATCATGCCGACGCCTTCCCACGATCCTCACTAGTACCTGAAACACATAATACAACAACTGTAAGCATAAATGCTTAGTGAGTTCCCCAAAATACCACATACAACACATACACCATTTGAGGCTATAGTACGACCCTCCGGTCGATGTGTCTCAGCAGGACTCTCCAGTCCTGTAGCTCGTTGGACCCTCTGGTCCGGTCATAGCTCGTCGAACCCTTCGGTCCAATCTATATCGTTGGACCCTTCGGTCCAGTCTATATCGTGGGGCCCTCCGGTCCGATCTATACAACACATAGCATACTTATAACAAAATGCACATAATCTCATATATACACCTAGCATACAAGACCCTCCAGTCTACATATAAATACCACTCTAGGTAATATATAGTGAGAAGACTCACCTCGGGTATCTCGGATAATCTCGCACACGAATATACTGATCTAGCCCCCGCCTAATCACATAAACAGTATCCTCAAATAAATAATGGCTATCAAGATTAAATCCCTTCCTACAGTCCCACAGAAGGGTAAAAGACCATTTTACCCCTCCCTGAACAAAAAGTCCAAATGTTGACCAAAACCCTAAACGTTAAGGAAAGTCAACGGTCAACTTTGACCATACTCGTCGAGTGCACATAGGTGACTCGGTGAGTCCATTCGTGTCCTTTGGGTCTATCTAAACCCCACTCGAATCATCGAGTGAACTTTCGACTCGACGGGTTACCACTGGTTACGAATCGAGGGGCAACCCGACTCGACTCGTCGAGTCCCCTTATGGACTCGATGAGTTCCTTCCATGGCAACGCTCAAACGACCTTCTGAGGTCAGATCTTCTTCTCTAACTAGTAGATCTAACCTTATAGCACTCAAAAGTCACGTAAAGGTTCGAAATTTAGGCCCATACATCACACTATCACCTCTATATGCCAAAATAACCCTTAATATGATAACCTAGGCCCCAAAACTCATAAAGGATTGCATAAAGATGAAGAATAGGGACTCTTTGGGCCTCTCAAGGTCCGGATCTGATAATATTGTCACAAGGGGACATCATAGACACTAGATCTCTTACAAAAATTGAAGAGAAGAAACCCTAGATTTATGAAATCTATTACTCAAATGAAGACAGACATGAATCCTTACCTCCCATAACAGGTGTGAACGAAATGATGGAAGATTTGAGTCCCACAAGTCAGCCTAGCTCAAAATCCTTCGTTCCCTTTGCTAAAACACACCAAAGAATGATGAATTAGACCTCCCCTTGCTCTACAAGCTTTCTCTCTGCTCTCTAGGGTTTCTCAGGGGTGTAGTGGCTGCAAATGAAAGCCATAAATGCCTTTAAATAGGTCAAAGGCCCAAACATTTAGGGTTTATGCCGCAAGCATAGACTCGTCGAGTCACCTATCCAACTCATTGAGTCCGTTCATTAAACCAGTTAGCGAATCGCGATCCTACTCGAGGAGTCTAGGCGTCAACTCGTCGAGTCCCTCTCTTTAACTCAAAATAAAAGGATAAAATAAAATACCTAGGAATACGGATGTTACAAGACAAGGTTTTAGATACTCATTTGATAATGAAAAAGGTTCTATTAATGCTTATCTTAATGGTGTATTTTATTTTGAAGCATTGTCTTGTAACGAAATATATGAAACTGTGATGGTTGTAGATAACTTAGGAAATGATGTGTTGTGTGTTTATTCATCCAATGGTTTGGATAAATCATGCTTGTGGCATTGTCATCTTAGACATGTCAACAAGAAATGCATTGCCCAACTCCAAAAGGATGGAGTGTTGGAGTCATTCGACCTTAGGGACGATGATGTCACACCCCCAAATCTAGGATGGCGGAAACATCTGGGGGTGGAGGGCTTCATGTATAGTATCACAACAACGAGTATAATAGTGCTCAAAGTACAAACAACCAACATAAATATAATTGAAAAAGTTACGTCATAGTATAAGTTTACATGTTTCTAAATCAATTACATTATGTTGACAATAATATGATGTTTGACGCCTTAGTGTTTCATCCTCAAAAGCAGTCGATTACCTGTTTTATTGATTCCCTGAGAATACAAGTAGTTTTGAAAAGTGTCAACAGTTAGGTTGGTGAGTTCATAAGCTTTTTAGATGAAGAGTTTGGAAACCGATCTTTGTAATGATTTGTGTGTTACCAAGAAAAATCCAATATTTTCCTTACAAAGGTGATGTGTAGTCTTTAATTCCAAGACTGAAAGTGTACAGTAATATCCCTACTTATTGATATAAAAAGTGATTTTAAATGGACATAAAACCCTTTTAGATTTGTGAAAATCCCCATAAACTTTATGTGTTGTTAACTCCCTGTGTGAGTCGCTATAACCATACTATTACTAATAAACCTGCCACGACGTTTCTCAGGCGTCGAAATAGATAATAACACCAGTCACCCTAGACCTGCCGGTGTAGCTGTTGCATGCAGCTCAGGTGTGGTTTGTTAAACCCAATATAGATCTATACATAACTATCATGTTCTCCTTACAAGAGACTCTGGTTATAACTACCAGGAATTTTAACCCGTACTCTAGGAGTACTAAGAAGAATGTCTCACAATTTAAGTTAACAAGTTTACGTGTATTGTGCGTGAGTGTAAAACCTTTTTCTGTGGGGATAAAACCTTCTGAAATGTGTTTGTTGTGTTAATGGAAACATAAACTATACCTATTATAGCTTATCAAAAACGTTTTGTATTGGGAGAAATCCTCTTTGAATATGATGTAAACATTAATGAGGTAAAATACATGTAATATAACCAACATGCATTTATATATGATAATACTCACCTTGCTCAGCAAGTTACAAGGTGTAAATGAGTTATTAACAATTTGCTAGTTTTATCTTTTCTGTTCTTGTTCTTGGAATAATTATAGAAAAGTCATACGGAGTCAAAAACTGATTACGTAAATTCTGAGGGCTTAGAAAATGTGTCTAGTTTGTTCATAATTTTTATTATGATTTTTATAAGTCTCTAACGTGTGTGATAATGTTCATTTTCTCAGACTGGTCCGAATTCGTAGCTACAGTGATAGGCAGTTTTGTAAAAATCACCATAAATTTTAGAAAAATCGTATGGAGATGTGCAGGTAGTAATTTTAAAGGTATGAACATGAAATATTTTAATATTAAACGATTTTGAAAGATATTAAGTTTAGGATGGTCAAAACAGTCCATGAATGAACATTAACTTTTCGGTTGAAAGCTGATGTTTGAGTTTAGTTGTGTTCTTGGAGTTTTAACTTGTATTCCCCCCCCCCCCACCTTAAACTTAATAAAAACATGAAAAGATAAGGTTATGAACTCACCTTGAGTGATTTCATAGGATGGGTGACGAATAGAAGAAGTTTCCAAGTCAAGAACACTTGGGAGATGCTTGAAGATTTGAAGGTTCTACGAACAAATATGACGATATTTGTGTAAGCAATCCATAATTTTGATGAAGGATAGTAGAATATTTAAGTGTAGGAGGAAGATACTTACCAAATGTGGAGGAAAAACCCAAGACCAGCCTTTAAATCTCGAATTTTAGAGAGAGAAAGTGAGAGAGATGTGTTTGTTCTCCTTAAGAAAGAGTGAATAAAGTGGGAGGAGAGATACGGATTTTTCCCATCTTTGAGTATTAAATCTTGTTGGAGAGGGGTGGTGAAAGGACAAATACTTGACTACGGCTGTTGGGAATAGTGACATAAAGCATGAATAGTGACATGGAGTGAGTATGGCAGGTTGCTTGTGTCATAACTTAAAGGTAAAGTCAACACTCCACCCATATACCGTACCAACTAGATTTTATTCTTAGGCAATGATTTTCCTCAAAATATGATTAAAATATGAATATTTAGGGTCTTATATGTCAAAATATAAGTTTGGGTGAAAACCTTGCGTTAAAATCACGAAAAACGGGCTTAAAATGGAGTTGGGGTCAAAATCCGGGAAGAAAATGAAAAGTTCCGAATTCTGGCCGAAGTCTCGGTCCATAGAGGGTTAGAACCAAAGGTGGCTTCGATTGTGGGTGAGAGCCAAGCAATCTCGCAAGCGAGAGGGAAAGGAGCGAAGGCGAAGGCAAGGAGGGAGCGAAGGCGAAGCTCGGGTTCGGTCCATGCGAGGTTCGGTATGGATGTTATGTTCGGTTAAGAAGGGGCCAAGTTTGGTTCTCACAGTGTAGCTTCGGTCCCTAAGGGAGGTTCGGCTCCTTAAGATGGTTCGGTTCTAAGAGGCTGTTTTTTAAAATAAACTTCCCGTTTTACGCGGTTTTTGACTAAATCAAGGGTCGGGATGCCCCGAGTGATTAGAAAAAGTTGAGAGAGATTTGGGAGAGATTTCACATACTTGGAGAGATTTCACATACTTGGAGAGATTTGGGAGAGATTTGACATACTTGGAGAGATTTGGGAGAGATTTGACATAGAGAGAGATAGAGCGAGAGAGATCGAGAAGTACTTTGTTTGTGGACTTTGCGAGTGTTTAAATTCAAAATGCAAGGTTTGTGAACCCCGTTTTGCCTTGTTATGGGCGTTAAACGCCCTCGAAGGGTATGTATTAATGTTTTTATCGAGTAGTCTCATCTCTTACCCTAATTTGGGTTTAGATTTTCTGAACACGTGACACTTTTAAGCGATGCTTTGTATTAAGATGGTGCATTGTACAATAGTAAACATAAGGTAAATCGTAATATACAAGGGTTAATTGAGTTGACGGATTTGACTTGTTGACTTTATTTGACTTTGACTTGACCAGAAATTGACGGTTGTCACAGATGACGTGTGCGAGTCTTGTTTACTTGGAAAGATGACCAAGTCACCTTTCACTAGCACTTGGGAGAGGGGTGAGGTTCTATTGGATCTCATACACACCGATATATGTGGGCCCTTTAGATCAACAACAAGGGATGTGAGCCACTTCTATGTGACTTTTACCGATGACTATAGTAGATATGGGTATATCTACTTAATTAAGCACAAGTCAGAAACCTTTGAAAAGTTCAAAGAGTTTAAACAAGAAGTGGAGAATCAGTTGGGCAGGAAAATCAAGATGCTTCGATCCGATCGAGGAGGAGAGTACCTAAGTCTTGAATTCCATGACTATCTTAAGGAGTGCTTAATCGTTTCGCAATTGACGCCACCTTGGATACCATAGTTGAACGGTGTGGCTGAGAGGCGTAATCGAATCTTGTTAGACATGGTTCGTTCAATGATGAGTCATGCTTCACTACCTATCTCATTTTGGGGGTAGGCCTTAGAGACTGCCACCCATATCCTTAACTTAGTCCCTGCGAAGAAGGTTGCCAAAACACCTCACGAGATGTGGATAGGGATGGCTTCCTCATCGGCACATATCAAGGTTTGGGGTTACGAGGCTTTCGTAAGACGAGAGACTCACAAAAAACTTGAACCTCGTAGTGAGCGGTGTATTTTCATTGGCTACCCACAAAAATCCTTTAAATATCTCTTCCATAGACCGAGTGACAATGTTGTCTTCATTGTGAGGAGAGGTGTTTTCCAAGAGTGAGAACTCATAAGCCAAGGGGACAGTGGGAGGCAAACCGATCTTGATGAGATTCAAGAATCAAGCATTGAAGGAACCTCTAACATTGGCGCTCAACCCGAGGAGGAAACTCCGGTTGAACTTTTTGACGAGTCCATACCTCTTAGACGTTCCGAAATAGTTAGAGTTCAACCCCAGTTATATGGTTTTCATATTACTACAGAATAGGACACATATATTAGTGATAGTACACTAATAAATTTGGACGAACCAAACAGCTATAAGGAAGCCATGGCAGACCCGGAGTCTGCAAATGGAAAGTGGCGATGAACAGTGAGATTCAGTCTATGTACGACAACCAAGTTTGGAATTTGGTTGACCATGTGCCCGGACGTAAGACGGTCGGGTGCAAGTGGATCTTCAAGAAGAAGACCAGCATGGATGGAAATGTGCACAGATATAAGGCGCAATTGGTCGCGGAGGGTTTCACTCAAACTCCCGGAGTTGACTATGAAGAAACCTTCTCACCGGTTGCCAAGATAAAATCTATTAGGGTGATGCTGGCCATTGGTACATTTCATGATTATGAAATATGGTAGATGGATGTTAAAACCACTTTCCCTAATGGGAAGTTGGCTGAGTATGTTTACATGGCTCAACCAGAGGGTTTTGTCAATGCGAAGACTCCCAATAGAGTGTGCAAGCTTGAGAAGTCCATTTATGGACTTAAGCAAGCGTCTCGCAGATGAAATCTTTGTTTCGACGAGAAAGTCAAAGAGTTTGGTTTTCTGCGAAGCGAGGATGAATCATGTGTATATGTGAAAGCCAGTGGGAGTATAGTTAGCTTCCTCGTATTGTATGTCGATGACATACTACTCATAGGAAATGACATGCCGACGCTGCAGGAGGTTAAGTCCTGGCTCGGGAAGTGGTTCGCTATGAAGGACCTCGGAGAGGCTTCATATATTTTGGGAATAAGGATAGTGAGAGACAAAATTAAGAGACTAATAGGACTTAGTCAGAATACTTACTTGGACAAGGTACTAAAACGTTTTAGTATGGAGAACTGTAAGAAAGGGGAGTTGCCGATCAAAAGTAATGCCAAGCTGAGTAAGACTCAATGCACGAGTACCGAAGTCGAGATAGCAGAAATGAGCTGAGTACTATATGCTTCCACGGTTGGCTCGATTATGTGTGTTATGACTTGTACTCTACCTGATGTGGCCTTCTTTTTTAGCATGTTTAGCAGATATCAAGGGAACCATGGCAGAGCACATTGTGCTGCAGTCAAAAACATTCTTAAGTACCTGTGGAGGACCAAGGAATGGTTTCTAGTCCTCGGTGGGTGTGATGACTTAAAGGTGCGAGGGTACAGTGACGCTTGTTTTCAGATCGACACGGACAACTACCTTTCGCAGTCGGGCTGGGTCTTTACCCTTAATGGAGGAGCAATGACTTGGAAAAGTTCCAAGCAAGAGACCGTGGCTGATTCAACGTGCGAATCAGAGTACATTGCAGCGAGTGAAGCATCAAATGAGGCAATATCATTGAAGAACTTCATTGGAGACCTTGGAGTTCTGTCAGCCATAAAGGTGATGGGTTTTATGTATAAGAACAATCCTATGTGCTCATACAAACCCTAATTCTTGGATCTAGGTTTCTCTATTGTACATGCAATGAATCCAAGTCCTGCAAACCCTAATCTAGCATACATAATTTTGAAATTAGCTAATCACATCAGGTCTTCCGAAAGGACCATGCACAACCGGGTCAAGTACATACCAAATATAGTTATGAGATTAGACACTAATCTAACAGTCTTCCATTTGGATAAGCCTAGTAACTATATCTCATATATGTTTTCAGGATCCGATTAACAATCGTAGCTCTTATGTGCCGTTGTCAACTCTAATCAAAATCTTGTCTGTCAGATAAGTGATCGTATAATCCTCTGTTCTAGAAATCATGCTAACAATACATATTGTCCAACATTTTGTTCCTCGATTTCAGATTTATTCGACATAGAAATTAGATGAACACATCAACTTCATCCTGACCAAGCACGACACATAAGTCAAATCAAATCATCGAGTGGCCAGATATCACTTTTATCCTCTTAGAATGAAAGGAACAGAAAAACTTCGACTTATATGCTTTTATCATTCACTAGTCAAGTCACACATAATAATGTGTTTTATAACATCATGTTACTGATGCGTTTTTGCATTATCAATGTATAATCAACTAGCAAACAATAACCATATCTCTAGGCTTAAAGATTATATGATTTTATCATCATGCGATTACTCGTGATACCTTTCATGAATTGATACCAGCAAGTGCGGGTAAATTCCAATCCTCAAATCAAATTTCATAAGCACTGAAGAACTTTGCAGCAATCCTTTGCAATGTCTAAAACCTTTTAGAAAATCTACAAACAAATTCATGACAATCTTACTTCATATCTACTTCCAACATACGAGCGATTGTGGACTATTTGAACAATCTTATTATTCAGGAAGTCAAAACATGCAAAATAGAAACAATAGATAAATAATCAACACAAGATAGTAACCTTTCTTATAAATAACACACATTTATTTAATCATCAAATGTTGAATACAAAACTATCTATTACAAGTTTCCTACCTATCTAATCTAAACTAACATCGTCTTTTAGCCCAATGCTCCTAGCGTGCTGCAAATGCTTAACCCTACTCAGTCCCTTCGTAAAGGGATCTGCTGGGTTATCTTCTGACGATACCCTCTTCACAACGAGGAGTCCCTCTTCTACCCGATGTCTAATAAAATGGTATTTTCTGTCGATATGTCGAGATCTGCCATGATCCCTTGGTTCCTTGGTGAAGGCAACCGCTCCTTCATTATCACAGAAAATTTCCATGGGATCCTTTATGGGTGGCACAACTCCAAGGTCTCCAATGAAGTTCTTCAAACATATAGCCTCTTTCGACGCTTCGCTTGCCGCAATGTACTCTGATTCGCACGTTGAATCAGCCACGGTCTCTTGCTTGGAACTTTTCCAAGTCACTGCTCCTCCGTTTAGGGTAAAGACCCAGCCCGACTGCGATCGATATTTATCCCGATCTGTCTGAAAACTAGCGTCACTGTACCCTCGTACCCTTAAGTCATCACTCCCACCGAGGACTAGAAACAATTCCTTGGTCCTTCGTAGGTACTTAAGAAGATTCTTGATAGTAATCCAATGTGATCTACCAGGGTTCCCTTGATATCTGCTGACCATGCTCAAAGCGAAGGCTACATCAAGGCTAGTACAAGTCATAGCATACATGATGGAGCCAACTGCGGAAGTGTAAGGTACTTGACTCATATCAGCTAGTTCTGTCTCTGTACTCGGGCATTGAGTCTTACTCAACTTGGTATTGCTTTGGATTGGCAACTCCCCTTTCTTGGAATTTTCCATACTAAAACCCTTTAGTACCTTATCCAAGTATGAATCCTAACTGAGTCCTATCAGTCTTTTACTTCTGTTTCTTACTATCCTTATTCCCATAATATATGCAGCGTCTCCGAGGTCCTTCATAGCGAAACACTTCCCAAGCCAGGACTTGAACTCCTGCAAGGTTCGGACATCGTTTCCTATGAGTATTATGTCATCGACATACACTACGAGGAAGCTCACTATACTCCCACTGGAATTTACATACACACAAGATTTATCTTCACTTCGCAGAAAGCCATACTCTTTGACGTTCTCGTCAAAACAAAGATTCCATCTGCGAGACGCTTGCTTCAATCAATCAATGGATATCTGAAGCTTACACACTCAATTTGGATGCTTCGCATTGACAAAACCCTCTGGCTGATTCATGTAAATATCCTCAGCCAACTTTCCATTAAGAAAAGCATTTTTCATGTCCATCTGCCATATTTCATAATCATGAAATGCAGCTATTGCGAGCATCACCCTAATAGACTTTATCTTCGCAAATGGTGAGAAGGTCTCATCATAGTCAACTCCAGGAGTTTGAGTAAAGCCCTTCACAACCAATCGCGCTTTATAAGTGTGCACATTCCCATCCATGTCTGTCTTCTTCTTGAAGATCCACTTGCACCCGACTGTCTTACGACCCGACACATTATCAATAAAATTCCAAACTTGGTTGTCGTACATGGACTGAATCTCGCAGTCCATTGCCTCTTTCCACTTAACAGACTCTGGGCCTGCCATGGCTTCCTTGTAGCTGCTATGTTCATCCAAATTTAATAGTGTACTATCACTAATAAATGTATCCCCTGCGGTAGTAATATGGAATCCATACAACTGGGGTGGAACACTAGCCCTACTGGAACGTCAAAGAGGTAAGGACTCATCAATAGGTTCAACAGGAGTTTACTCCTAAGGTTGAGTGCCAGTGTTAGAAGTTCCTTCATCGCTTTGCTCTTGAATCTCTTCAAGATCAATTTGCCTCCCACTGTCCTCTTGACTTATGAGTTCTCTTTCTCAGAAAACCCCTCTCCTTGCAACGAAGACAACATTGACACTCGGTCTATAGAAGAGATAACCAAAGGACTTCTGTGGATAGCCGATGAAATAACACTTCTCACTATGAGTTTCGAGCTTTTCGTGATTCTCTCTTCGTACGAAAGCCTCGCAACCCTAAACCTTGATATGTGCCAACGAGGGAGCTTTCCTTGTCCACATCTCGTGAGGTGTTTTTGCGACCTTCTTGGTGGGAACTAAATTTAGGATATGGGTGGCCGTCTTTAAGGTGTACCCCCATAAATCTATTGGTAATGAAGCCCGACTCATCATAGAACGAACCATATCCAACAAGGTCCGATTACGTCTCTTAGCCACACCATTCAATTGCGGCGTTCTCGGAGGCGTCAATATCAAAACGATTCCGCAATCTTTACATAATCGTGAAACCCAAGACTTAGGTACTCTCTTCCTCGGCATGACCGAAGCATCTTGATTTTCCTGCCCAGCTGATTCTCTACTTCATTTGTAAACTCTTTGAACTTTTCAAAGGTTTCTGACTTTTTCTTGATTAAGTAGATATATCCATATCTGCTATAATCATCCGTAAAAGTCACGTAGAAATAGCTAGCATCCCTTGTGGTGGATCTAAAGGGCCCACACACATCGGTGTGTATGAGATCCAATAGACACTCACCCCTTTCACAAGTTCCAGTAAAGGGTGACTTGGTCATCTTCCTAAGTAAGCAAGATTCACACACGTCATTGTCCCAAAGGTCGAATGACTCCAAGACTCCATCCTTTTGGAGTTGGGCTATGCGTTTCTTGTTTACATGGCTAAGGTGACAATGCCACAAGCATGCTTTGTCCAAACTATTGGATGAACCAATATTCAACACATCATTTCCCAAATTATCAACAACTAACAAAGATTCATAAATCCCTTTACAAGGTAATCCATTGAAATAAAAAACACCATTCAAATAAACATTAATAAAACCATTACTATTATCAAATGAATATTTGAAACCTTGTTTATATAATCCATTAAAAGAAATGATGTTCCTTGCCATATCTGGCGAATAGCAACAATTATTTAAATCTAATACTAACCCATTACTCAACAATAAAGAATAAACTTCGACTTTGGTCGTAGGGGACGATCTTCTGTTTCCCATAATCAAGTTTATCTTCCCATGTTCCATCTCCCTACTTCTTCTTAGGCCCTGCAAACCAGAACAAATGTGGAAACCACATCATGTATCAAGAACCGATGAAGTAGCAAGTGATGAGTTGTTAAATTTGATAGAATACATACCTGCATAGGTGGGCTTTATCTTCTCATCTCTAATGACCTACATATATTTGGGAAGCTTCGTTTCTAGTGGCTCTTCTCATGGCAATAGAATCACTCTGCTTCTTTAGGGTGAGAGGAGGGTTTAGCAGAACCTGCTTTGGTCCCACAAGAGGATGAACCATCATGGGATTTTCCCTTTTGGTAGCTCTTTGAAGGAGCCTTCCTCTTTTTTCCTTTTCCTTGGCCATCACGCTCGTGGGCCTCAAAGGCAGCCAACTCTTCAGGAGTAGCAACATCTGGATTGATCTTTTCAAGTTTCTCATCGAGTACATACTCTTTTTCCTCGTAACGAGTGATCATACGAATGTATCTCATCCACTCGTTGAAATTCGACCCATCAAATGTCACCTTTTGGCATAGGTTCATTAGTGAGAATGACCCAGAAGCGTCGTTATTTGCATTTACGTTAGACATCTGAAATAGAAAGGAACAAAGTTTGATTAGAAATGAATCCCCAATTAAACACCCAAATGAGAAATTAGGGCTAGGATCCAAAAACATTATTTACATCTTAGAAAAGGGATGTCGTAATCTAAAAGTAAATAATTTGAACGTAAGTGAATGACGATTGACTAATTTTCACCTTGAAAAACAAAAAAGAAGATTAAGTTTTAAATGTATTTGAAAACTCCTAGATCTTTGAGATTTATTGAACTTTTCAATGGCATGTTTAAATCTCAATATGCACTTCAAATTTGCGACTGGGATACCGAGGATCGCAAACAAGTTGTGAATAACCATGTGAACCAACATGGTGCACTCAATGTCTCTATCACCCAATCAATGTGCCGGTTAGCCACGTCCGCTCCATTGATCTATGATAAAAATCGAGCCACCCTTCGCCACCAATGTCAATCCCAAATTAGTGTGCTGGTTAACCACGCACGCTCCCCTAACGTTTGACAAGGGTGCAATGTGTAATTCCATGGAATAGCATCATTTTCACATTTTACCCTAAAGTAACTAAGATTGGGAATATGTAAAAACTTTATAGTTACTTTTTTATTCATTATAATTGTAATGAGGAATTAAGTGCCTTATCCTATCCGTTCGGCTAACGACACTCCACCAGTCAAGCAAGTGGTGGGTGTGAGTGTACACCCATTAAGCGCCATTTTATAGGCAGCAACCTTATACCCACCTTATAGACTGACTTCCTGAATGAGGTCTACTAGCGATAAGACTAGCTTATTCTTATATATATATATATATATATATATATATATATATATATATATATATATATATATATATATATATATATATATATATATATATCTTGTTATAGTAAAGTATACGGTTGATTTTTAAACTTGTAAAAATCTAAGGGTTGAAATTTAAAATTTTTTCAAAATTAAACTTTAATCATAAAATTTAAATTTCAAAACTTGAGGAGAAGTTTTGAACTTTTCAAAACACAAGGATCAAATAGGAAATAATTTTGAATTAAACAATTAATTTAATAATTATCTAAATTTTACCTAATCCATTTTATTTACAAGATAATTCATCAAATAAATTAAATAATAATATTATCACATAATTAATTTATTATTTAAATAAATGGTAATTATCTTTTAATTTGGTAAGGATAATCATAGCAAATCTATAAAATTCGGATTTTATAACTCAAAAATAATTTTGTTAATTATCCAAACACAAAAATAGCCAAAAATCCGAATTTTGAGCCATCTGATCCACAGACTCATCGAGTAGCGAACTATACTCATCGAGTCTATCTCACAGACTAGACTCACGTCGTGAATTACAGAGAGTCACGTTGTGAGTTTTTGATTTTTCAAAAACGATTTCCAAATCAAGAAATGAATGAATATGATAGCATCAAATACAATTGAAACCAATCAAGCTTTGATACCACTGATGGATTTTATGCATTAGAACAATCCTATGTGCTTATACAAACCCTAATGTTTGGATCTTGGTTTCTCTATTGTACATGCAATGAGTCCAAGATTTTCAAACCCTAATCTAGCATACATAATTTCGAAATTATCTAATGTCACACCCCAAAAACAAGAACGTCGGAAACGTTCTGGGGCGGAGGACGTCATGTATAGTATCACAACACAGTAAATGTAAATAAGCAAACAACATCATCCATTGCATTAAATATATAATTTTAATACAAGCGTGTTCTGTACAGTTATAGACACCAAAATAATGTAAATGAAAATGCTAAGATGAGTCTTGAATACGCTCCATCTTCTCAAAAGCTGGCCTCGGTACCTGTCTACTGATGACCTGAGAATACCAGTTATTTTGAAAGAGTTTATCAGCATTAAGCTGGTGAGTTCATAAGTATTTTAGTGTCAATGTTTGTTGTCAAAAACATTTGAACCTGTCTCAATGTATAAGTTTGTAAAATGTAACTAAGTGTTTGAAAGTGTTTGTATAAGTTTCAATCTCTCAGAAAAACCTATATTTTCTATTAAAGTAACCTTCTACCAAGGCTTAACTGTTTTGTATGCTCGTTTGTTGTAAAAGTGTGTAATTTCCTAAGTGTAACTATCATTTAATAAAATATAGTTTGTACATTAATGCTTAAGTGAGGTTATCACTAAAATATGTAATGGGTAAATCATTGTAGTACTGTAGTTTTGTATAATAGGAACTACTGCTGTACTAACTACCTTAAACTGGATTTATATTAAGGTATAATGTGATAAATTGCACCATGCTATCGACTGGTAACAACGACATAATGAATGGTCGTAATAACGGAATGACGTTTGGCACCCGCAGACCTGCAGGTCCGGCTGTAGCTAGCAGCAAGGTGTAGGATAGTCAATCCAGTATAGATCTATACGCAAACTCACGCTCTCCCTCCAAGAGAATTCTGGCTACAACTCGGGCCATGACATTTAAGTCATGCTCCGACACAGTGGATCACAATTGTTAACGTGTTCATGTATATGTAATGTTTCTCGTTCTAGTATAGTTGTATATGTTCTCCTCCTAGTATAGTTGTATATGTTCTGTTTCTAGTATAGTTGTATATGTTCTCCTTCTAGTATAGTTGTATATGTTCTCCTTGTAGTATAGTTGTATATGTTCTGTTCCTAGTATAGTTGTATATGTTCTGTTTCTAGTGTAGTTGTATATGTTCTGTTTCTAGTATAGTTGTATATGATCCTGTGTTACCCCTATGGTAAGTTACTAATGATGTACTGATAAGTATGAATATGGAAGTACTTTTATGTCTATACATGTATATATGATATATAACTAATATTGAAACGACCCTCGGATGGTCACCCGAAATCCCACCAGACCACATCCAAATCGAGAAAAAGGAAATAGGGCGGATGGCCTTCCTAAGCCCTTTAAACATTACTTATATATCTATATATATATATATATATATATATATATATATATATATATATATATATATATGGGCATGCAATTTTATAAGGAATAAACTAAAGTTTAATAAAAGCATTTGATAAGTAAAAGAGTTTGTAAAACATTTTGAAGTGAAACAATTTGATAAACAGTTTGAACAGTGAATAAATCATTGGTTTTCTAGTTATTAATCACATGTGATTAATGCAATCACATGTGATTGATGCAATAACTGTAAGTATTTAACTTGTATCCCCCCCCATAAAGTATTTAAAACATTTAAAAGCATTTCAAAGGTTGATTAAAGGGGTATGAACTCACTTGTGGTGAGTAGATTGGATTGTAGTATCGGATACCGTGCTAGGTGGCAAACGGAGACTTGCTTATACGCACGAGCCTAGTTATCATATAATAAGCATATATATAACTAATTAGCCAAATAATAACTTAACAAAATAAGTTGGGACACTTTGGAACATGTAAACACTTTGCATAAGTGTTAAAGGTCCTAATGGTTGCATCTAAGTTGTTATGGGACAAGGCAAAAGGGTTTGAAGCTTCCAAAGACCTTGTATAAGAGTTCACCACCCAACAAACCCCACCTTTGGAGTTTACGGTCGTAAACCCTTGAGTTTACGGCCGTGAACTCCACACTTGGTGGTTTTGGGTGTTTTAAGGTGCTATATTAACCCTAGAATAAGCCTAGTACTTGTGGAATAATCCTTGAAGTAGTTTAAGGCCCTAGAATGCTCCATAGAGGAGTTTACGGC
Source organism: Lactuca serriola (assembly GCF_051521515.1). Taxonomy (NCBI): domain Eukaryota; kingdom Viridiplantae; phylum Streptophyta; class Magnoliopsida; order Asterales; family Asteraceae; genus Lactuca; species Lactuca serriola. Next base: position 238,847,256 of record NC_136408.1, read on the forward strand.
CTAAAGACCTTAACCCCTAGAGTTTACGGTCGTAAACTCCTATGGGGTGTTGGTTTTAATTCTTTTAAGTCACTTGCACATGTAGGATAGCTTCTATGTTTTTGTTTAAGGCTAAAGGGGACATTAGGCACACCTTTGTGCCTTTACTTGGAGTTTACGGCCCATGTGAAGTTCCTTGGCCGTAAACTCCCTTTAAGGGATGATTTTGAAGTTTTTTGGTGTCCAAATTAGATACAAGCATTAGAGGGTAAATGTCTTAAGCCTTAGGGTGAATTAGGGCTCACTTTGGCCCTTGAAAATGGTGTTTACGGTCCAAGAAACTCTTGGGCCGTAAACTCCAAAAGCTTTATGTTCTTGGATGATTTCTAACCTCAAAAGATCCTACAATAAGTCCTTAACTAGTTGTCTAACAAGGAAATGGGACATTAGGCACACCTTTGTGCCTTTACTTGGAGTTTACGGCCCAAGTGAAGTTCCTTGGCCGTAAACTCCCTTTAAGGGATGCTTTTGAAGTGTTTTGGTGTCCAAATTAGATACAAGCATTAGAGGGTAAATGTCTTAAGCCTTAGGGTGATTTAGGGCTCACTTTGGCCCTTGAAAATGGTGTTTACGGTCCAAGAAACTCTTGGGCCGTAAACTCCAAAAGCTTTATGTTCTTGGATGATTTCTAACCTCAAAAGATCCTATAATAAGTCCTTAACTAGTTGTCTAACAAGGAAATGGGACTAGGTAGACTTAAAGCTCCATTTTGGAGTTTACTCCCCAAGAACGTTCTTGGGCGGTAAACTCCCGGATCTTGCATTTTAGATATGTAATCAATGTTATAAAGCATATAACAAGCATTAAAACACATTTAGGAAAGTAGACTCACAATCTAGGATGAAAACCCGAAGATCCGTGAGAGAGAAAATGGCTTTTCCCTAGTTGGAAATGTGAATAATGAATTAATTTAATTCAGAAATCTATTTATAGTCCTGAAATATTTTGGCAGAAAATATTTTTATTCCGGAAATTGGACTATGACATTATGAAACTTGAAATGTTCAAATTTCACAAACCCAGGAGCATCCACTCTCCTGATACCTCCTTAAACGTAAACCCTAATGTACACAAAGTTATTCGGAAAAGTATGAAATTCACTGAAACTGGACTAGCTTCTATTGAATAGATAATGTTCGTACAAATGGAAATTTCGGGTTGTCACTTCATCCCCCCGTTAGAAGGAATTTCGTCCCGAAATTAGAATTTAAGAAAATATGAAGTTACAACAATTAAGCAAAAAGATGAGGGTATTTCAGCTTCATATGATCCTCGCGTTCCCAAGTGAATTCCGGTCCTCGTTTGGGGTTCCAGTGAACCTTCACGATAGGGATACGACTTTGCTTCGTCTGCTTGACCTCATGGTCCATGATCTCTACTGGTTCTTCCACGAAGTTGAGGCTCTCGTTGATCTCGATCTCGTCGAGTGGGATTACAAGAGTCTCGTCGGACAGACACTTTTTCAAGTTAGATACGTGGAATGTAAAATGTACGTTACGAAGTGTGTCGGGTAGGTCGAGTTTGTAAGCTACGGGGCCGAATTTTGAAAGAATCTCGAAAGGCCCTATGTACCTCGGATTAAGCTTCCCACGCTTGCCGAAGCGTATCAAGCCTTTCCAGGGTGAGACTTTGAGAAGGACTCGGTCTCCCACCTGAAATTCCAAAGGTTTTCTTCGTTTATCAGCGTAGCTCTTCTGTCGGTCTTTAGAGGCTTTCAATCGTTCACGGATCTGAACGATTTTCTCTGTCGTTTCCCGAATGATTTCCGGACCGGTGAGAGTACTTTCGGAAGCTTGCCCCCTTGCTAATTGGGTATCACCCACCTCAGCCCAGCACAGAGGGGATCTGCACTTTCGGCCGTAGAGAGCTTCGAATGGAGCAGCCTTGATGCTCGTGTGATAACTGTTATTATAGGTCGACAAGGGGTAAATGACTATCCCATGCTTTCCCAAAATCAATCACACAGGCTCGCAACATATCTTCCATTGTTTGGATGGTCCTCTCACTCTGTCTATCAGTCTGTGGATGGTAGGCTGTGCTCATGTCCAGCCTTGTTCCTAAGGAATGTTGTAGTGATTTCCAAAATATGAGGTGAACCTACTATCTCTATCGGAGATAATGGACATAGGTATACCATGTAGCCGTACGATTTCCCTAATGTATGTTCTCGTAAGTTTCTCCATCTTGTCAGTTTCTCGGATAGGTAGGAAGTGTGCAGACTTGGTCAATCTATCAACGATGACCCATATGGTGTCAAGTCCACCCGTTGTCTTGGGCAACTTGGTTATGAAATCCATAGTGATCCGCTCCCACTTCCATTCTGGAATCTCTGGTTGTTGCAGTAAACCAGAGGGCTTCTGGTACTCGACCTTAACCTTTGCGCAAGTAAGGCATTTACTTACGAAGGTAGCAATCTCTGCTTTCATATTAGGCCACCAGTATAGCTTTTTAAGATCTAGATACATCTTATCTGAACCTGGGTGGACGGAATACCGAGTGTTGTGCGCCTCGGTCATGACCAAGTCTCGGAAACCACCGTGTTTCGGTGTCCAGATCCGGTTCATGAAATATAAGGCTCCGTCACCCTTGGCTTCTAAATTCTTGTCCATTCCTCTAAGGGATTCACTCGTCACATTTTCAGGTTTCATGGCCTCAAGTTGAGCCCCCTGAATTTGCTTAGACAAGTGTGAATGGATGGTTATTGACAATGACTTGACCTTGCGACCAGAATATTCCTTCCGACTTAGGGCGTCTGCTACTACGTTGGCTTTACCCGGATGATAACGAATATCGCATTCGTAATCACTAAGTAGTTCGAACCACCGTCGTTGTCTCATGTTGAGCTCCTTCTGATCGAAAATGTGTTGTAAACTCTTGTGGTCGGTAAAAATAGTGCTTTTCGTTCCGTACAAGTAATGTCTCCAGATCTTCAGAGCAAACACCACTGCTCCTAGTTCAAGATCGTGGGTCATGTAGTTAACCTCGTGTGTCTTCAACTGTCTTGAGGCGTAGGCGATGACCTTACCTCGCTGCATCAGAACACATCTGAGCCCTTGATTTGATGCATCGCAATAGACTACGAAGTCTTCTATTCCTTCGGGAAGGGATAGTATTGGCGCGGTGCACAAGGCTCTCTTGAGCGTTTGGAACGCTCTCTCTTGTTTCTCTTCCCAGTCAAAGGCCACGCCTTTCTGGGTCAGGTTCGTAAGAGGTTTCGCTATTCGGGAGAAGTTCTGAATGAACCTGCGGTAGTAGCCAACGAGACCTAGAAATTGACGAATTTTTGTAGGCGTCTTGGGTGCTGACCAGTTCTCAATGGCTTTAATTTTGGATGAGTCCACATGGATTCCCTCTTCGCTTACCATGTGTCCAAAGAATTTGACTCTTCGGATCCAAAATTCACATTTCGAGAACTTCGCATAAAGTTTCTCCTTTCGTAAAGTCCCTAGAACTTGTCGCAGATGATCGCCATGCTCTTCCTTACTTCGGGAGTAGATCAGGATGTCGTCAATGAAAACGATGACGAACTGATCCAAGTAAGGTCGGCATACTCTTTTCATCAGATCCATGAAGACTGCGGGCGCATTGGTCAATCCAAATGGCATCACCACGAACTCGTAGTGTCCATAACAAGTTCGGAAGGCTGTCTTCGGCACATCCTCCTCTAGCACTCGTAACTGGTGATATCCGGATCTCAGATCATTCTTAGAAAAATAGTTCGCCCCTTGCAGTTGGTCGAATAGATCATCTATGCGAGGTAGAGGGTAACGATTCTTGACCGTCAGTTTGTTGAGTTCTCTGTAGTCGATACACATACGGAATGATCCGTCTTTCTTCTTAACGAACAAGACCGGTGCTCCCCAAGGTGAGAAACTTGGTCTTATAAAGCCCTTGCTGAGTAGTTCGTTAAGTTGACCAGAGAGTTCTTGCATCTCAGCTAGTGCTAAACGGTAGGGCGACTTGGCTACTGGGGTAGCTCCCGGGACTAAGTCGATTCTGAACTCGACTTGTCATTGCGGAGGTAATCTAGGTAGTTCTTCTGGGAAAATGTCGGGGAAGTCGCTCACTACTGGGATGTTCTTTAGTTCTTTCTCTTCGACGTTCGTGTCGATGACGTGAGCAAGGAATGCGTGATATTCTTTGCGCAAATATTTCTATGCTTGAATACTTGATATAATGCGAAGACTCGCACCAGGTTTGTCGTCGTAGACTATAAGAGTTTCGTTAGACGGGAGGTTTAGATGGACTGCTTTCTCGTAGCACATGATGTCGGCGCGATGAAGACTTAACCAATCCATGCCGATAATAACGTCGAAGCTTTTTATTGAGACCGGCATAAGGTCGATTGGGAATGAATGTTTATCTAGAGTTAGGATACAACCTAAGTATATGCTATTCGTACTTTCAGTTTTCCCATTAGCCATTTATATTGTGAATTGTTTCTTAAGTGTGTGTGGTTGTTGCTTAAGCAAGCGAGCAAATTTATGGTTTACGAAGCTTCGCTCCGCTCCACTATCGAATAGAATGCATGCATAGGAGTTATCAAGGAGGAACGTACCAGTCACCACTGTCGGGTCAGCAACTACTTCCCCGTGGCCTATAGCTAGTACCCTCCCAGCTCCTCCAGCATTTCTCGCTTTGGGGCAGTCCCTCTTAAAGTGGCCTGTTTCGCCACATCCATAGCAAGTTGGGCTCGCGCCAGAGCCAGGGACTTGGGAGATCGGTTGTGCCGGGAATTTACAGAAACGGACGGTGTGTCCTTTCCTGTTGCAGTTAGAGCACTGCATTTCACGGCAGGAGCCGTTGTGGTGGAAGTTGCATTTGTTGCACTTAGGCAAACTTCCAGCATACTGCTTCCCCGGAGTAGTAGCAGCAGTAGGGGTTACCGCGGCATGCACTGCCATGATTTGCTGCTTTTTGGCAGCTCGCTGCTTCTTCTTTTCATCCCATAATTTCCGCTTAGTGTCAGCGGGTTTGGAGGGTTCTGGGATGGCTGGGGTTGTTGTTGTCGCAGGGGTTTTGACTCCATGGTCAATGAGTCTTTGTGCCAATCGCTTGGCACTGTCGAAGGTAGCGGGGTTTGATGCTAGGACATTCCCCTGATACGGAGGCACTAGCCCCCATATGTACCGTTCGATCTTTTTCCCCTCAGTGGGAACCATATTGGGGCAGAGGGCCACCAGTTTGCTAAATCGGACAGTGTAAGCGATCACATTGGTGCCCTTCATGGTCAGGTTCCAGAGTTCCTGTTCCAATTTCTGGACTTCGCCCCTCGGGCAGTATTCCTCAGTCACGAGGTCCTTCATCGTTTCCCAGCCCATGTCGTTAGCCATGACGAGTGTTAGAGCTTTAACGTGGCCGTTCCACCATGTTAGGGCATTTCCCTCAAAGGTGCATGCGGCATATTTGACTTTGCTCGCAGCAGGGCATGAACAGATTTCAAAGATTGATTCAGTCTTCTCGAACCATTGCGAGAGGGCAATGACTCCGCCGGTGCCATAGAAAGGCTTCAGCTTGCAATTGGTGAAATCCTTGTAGGAGCACTCTCTCAAGCGCACATGGATTTCGACCGGAATAGATTCAACAGGGGTTCCACCTCTGCTGGCATCGGATGAGTGATACTGAGCCATGGCAGTTGCCACTGCTGCAGCTACGACAGCATTCAGGGCTGTAGTATCGAGGACCGAAGGCGGTGGAGGCGGTGGAGGTGCAGGGTTATTCCTGGGAGATTTGCGAGGAGGCATCTTTCAGCTATAAGTTTATAAAGATAAGAAAAATTGGTAAGAATCAATTTGTAAGCAACGTGAGAGTGACACATTGACTAACTAACCATAGCCTAACAGTTAAATGAGTGTTTGAAAACATAACAAGGAATATTAGTAGGAAAACACAAGTGTATAGATTTTTCCCACATATTAGATAGATGTCAATCATACTGGTATTACCGATGTAATAAGTTCAGGGAAAATCGACCTAACAGTAGGTCTTACATCATACCATACAGACAAGATTGACAGTCCTTAGATTCCTAATTAGAGTACCGAAAGTTAGGAATATTTTACAGACAAGTGCTACTTAGAGCACAGATGTTTAAAGGCTAATCCTTAACCAAAAGACAGAGATGTACTAGACATCATCTAACGGCGATGGGAAATTCTCGGGCGAGCCCTGAGGTCTGACACTTGACGAAACACCTCTTGAAGGTGTCGATCCTGAGCTCTCTGACGGGCTCTAAGTTCCATGACCTCAGCTCGGGAGGCATTCAGCTGTTGCTGTAGGGTTTCATTGGTTCTCCGGGTCCGTTCCATGTCTTCTTCAAGACGGCGGATGCGGACTGTGTTGACACCTGAGTTGGCATCAATCTCCATGACCCGGTCGATGGCTGCTCGACCTTGCTCGTCATTACGAGCTATTCTGCGGATAATGACAGGCAGAGCTCGGTCAGCAGAGCCACCATTGCTGACGTTGTAAAAGGTTCGGTCCCCAAAGTATGGTAAGGGTTGGCCCTGCGAGGTGATCATCCAAAGGGATTGGATGGTCATTCTCGGGCTCTTCTTCAATCCACCCGGCATTGCCTTCATTTGGAAAGTACGGGTCGCCATGATGGAATCCAGCCATTTAGATCTATGCGAGAAGAGAGGTATAAGAATATAGTATACATGTAACTAGTAGTACAAAATACACCTATAGTATTTTAAGTTTAAGTTCTACTGATCTTCTTTTGGTATTGTTGGTAAGTTTTTAGACTTGTTAACACATCACAACCATTCTAGGGCATATGCTAATCACTCCTAGGACCAGCATAGTTGATCAGGCTATGCCATTCCCAGGACTGACCATACATCCCCGAGCTCACTTGTGATATTTAACAATCGTAATACTTTTGTTCTTGTCATTGTGACACTGATTTTAGTATGAATGCAGACTAGTATACTTAATTAAATATTTTAATATTTAAAGTATAGATTCTTGGTCAGAGTGCTTTAATCCCTATTGGGTTTATAGTTTAGTATATCTTTTATGGGTTGATATACTTGATTCACTATAAACAATGCTCTGATACCAATCTGTCACACCCCAAAACCAAGAACAGCGGAAACGTTCTGGGGCGGAGGACGTCATGTATAGTATCACAACACAGTAAATGTAAATAAGCAAACAACTTCATCCATTGCATTAAATATATAATTTTAATACAAGCGTGTTCTGTACAGTTATAGACACCAAAATAATGTAAATCAAAATGCTAAGATGAGTCTTGAATACACTCCATCTTCTCAAAAGCTGGCCTCGGTACCTATCTACTAATGACCTGAGAATACAAGTTATTTTGAAAGAGTTTATCAGCATTAAGCTGGTGAGTTCATAAGTATTTTAGTGTCAATGTTTGTTGTCAAAAACGTTTGAACCTGTCTCAATGTATAAGTTTGTAAAATGTAAGTGTTTGTATAAGTTTGAATCTCTCAGAAAAACCTATATTTTCTATTAAAGTAACCATCTACCAAGGCTTAACTGTTTTGTATGCTCGTTTGTTGTAAAAGCGTGTAATTTCCCAAGTGTAACTATCATTTAATAAAATATAGTTTGTACATTAATGCTTAAGTGAGGTTATCAGTAAAATATGTAATGGGTAAATCATTGTAGTACTGTAGTTTTGTATAATAGGAACTACTGCTGTACTAACTACCTTAAACCGGATTTATATTAAGGTATAATGTGATAAATTGCACCATGCTATCGACTGGTAACAACGACATAATGAATGGTCGTAATAACGGAATGACGTTTGGCACCCGCAGACCTGCAGGTCCGGCTGTAGCTAGCAGCAAGGTGTAGGATAGTCAATCCAGTATAGATCTATACGCAAACTCACGCTCTCCCTCCAAGAGAATTCTGGCTACAACTCGGGCCATGACATTTAAGGCATGCTCCGACACAGTGGATCACAATTGTTAACGTGTTCATGTATATGTAATGTTTCTCGTTCTAGTATAGTTGTATATGTTCTCCTTCTAGTATAGTTGTATATGTTCTGTTTCTAGTATAGTTGTATATGTTCTCCTTCTAGTATAGTTGTATATGTTCTCCTTTTAGTATAGTTGTATATGTTCTCCTTCTAGTATAGTTGTATATGTTCTGTTCCTAGTATAGTTGTATATGTTCTGTTTCTAGTATAGTTGTATATGTTCTGTTTCTAGTATAGTTATATATGATCCTGTGTTACCCCGATGGTAACTTACTAATGATGTACTGATAAGTATGAATATGGAAGTACTTTTATGTTTATACATGTATATATGATATATAACTAATATTGAAACGACCCTCGGATGGTCACCCGAAATCCCACCAGACCACATCCAAATCGAGAAAAAGGAAATAAGGCGGATGGCCTTCCTAAGCCCTTTAAACATTACTTATATATCTATATATATATATATATATATATATATATATATATATATATATATATGGGCATGCAATTTTATAAGGAATAAACTAAAGTTTAATAAAAGCATTTGATAAGTAAAAGAGTTTGTAAAACATTTTGAAGTGAAACAATTTGATAAACAGTTTGAACAATGAATAAATCATTGGTTTTCTAGTTATTAATCACATGTGATTGATGCAATAACTGTAAGTATTTAACTTGTATCCCCCCCCCCCCCATAAAGTATTTAAAACATTTAAAAGCATTTCAAAGGTTGATTAAAGGGGTATGAACTCACTTGTGGTGAGTAGATTGGATTGCAGTATCGGATACCGTGCTAGGTGGCAAACGGAGACTTGCTTATACGCACGAGCCTAGTTATCATATAATAAGCATATATATAACTAATTAGCCAAATAATAACTTAACAAAATAAGTTGGGACACTTTGGAACATGTAAACACTTTGCATAAGTGTTAAAGGTCCTAATGGTTGCATCTAAGTTGCTACGGGACAAGGCAAAAGGGTTTGAAGCTTCCAAAGACCTTGTATAAGAGTTCACCACCCAACAAACCCCACCTTTGGAGTTTACGGTCGTAAACCCTTGAGTTTACGGCCGTGAACTCCACACTTGGTGGTTTTGGGTGTTTTAAGGTGCTATATTAACCCTAGAATAAGCCTAGTACTTGTGGAATAATCCTTGAAGTAGTTTAAGGCCCTAGAATGCTCCATAGAGGAGTTTATGGCCTAAAGACCTTAACCCCTAGAGTTTACGGTCGTAAACTCCTATGGGGTGTTGGTTTTAATTCTTTTAAGTCACTTGCACATGTAGGATAGCTTCTATGTTTTTGTTTAAGGCTAAAAGGGATATGAGGCACACCTTTGTGCCTTTACTTGGAGTTTACGGCCCAAGTGAAGTTCCTTGGCCGTAAACTCCCTTTAAGGGATGATTTTGAAGTGTTTTGGTGTCCAAATTAGATACAAGCATTAGAGGGTAAATGTCTTAAGCCTTAGGGGTGATTTAGGGCTCACTTTGGCCCTTGAAAATGGTGTTTACAGTCCAAGAAACTCTTGGGCCGTAAACTCCAAAAGCTTTATGTTCTTGGATGATTTCTAACCTCAAAAGATCCTACAATAAGTCCTTAACTAGTTGTCTAACAAGGAAATGGGACTAGGTAGCCTTAAAGCTCCATTTTGGAGTTTACTCCCCAAGAACGTTCTTGGGCGGTAAACTCTCGGATCTTGCATTTTAGACATGTAATCAATGTTATAAAGCATATAACAAGCATTAAAACACATTTAGGAAAGTAGACTCACAATCTGGGATGAAAACCCGAAGATCCGTGAGAGAGAAAATGGCTTTTTCTCTAGTTGGAAATGTGAATAATGAATTAATTTAATTCAGGAATCTATTTATAGTCCTGAAATATTTTGGCAGAAAATATTTTTATTCCGGAAATTGGACTATGACATTATGAAACTTGAAATGTTCAAATTTCACAAACCCAGGAGCATCCACTCTCCTGATACCTCCTTAAACGTAAACCCTAATGTACACAAACTTATTCGGAAAAGTATGAAATTCACTGAAACTGGACTAGCTTCTATTGAATAGATAATGTTCGTACAAATGGAAATTTCGGGTTGTCACATCTAATCACATCAGATCTAGATGTTTACCTCTTCAAATAGTGTCTTGAATCTTCTTCTCTTGAGCTTAGAGTCACAATTGTAACTCCTCTAGTGGATCACAAATACCACAAGCAAGAAGGCAACTTTGAGAGAGGAGGGAGGATGCTAATTTTCATCCCTAGGGTTTCTCTTGGAAGCAAGTGGCCGAAAATTGGAGCCTTGGGGTCTTATTTATAGTGCATGCTGCTAGGGTTTCAATCTAAACCCTAATGGACAACTTAGCCACGAAGTAGCCCAAGGAACCTTCTGGAATAAGGCCCTTGGACGAAAATATGATGATCCGTCAACATAATTTTGTTCCCCCTTAGTCCATTAGGTTTCCCAGCCCAAAACTCAACTATCACACATTTGACAGTTTATGCCCCTTTATTTAATTAATCTCTTTTAGTCACCAAATTAAGTCCTAATTATTTTATGACTAGTACTAATTAAATAAATATGATTTCTCCTTTAATATATTATTCTTATAATACATTAATAAATCATAATATCCTCTCTCTCTCTCTCTCTCATCAAATTACCTTGTCAAGTTGCTTTGGTGAAGGCAACCCAAAAGGACCATGCACAACCGGGTCAATTATATACCAAATATAGTTACGGGCTTAGACACTAATCCAACAAAAGGAGCCCATGGAAATTTTTTGTGATAATGAAGGAGCGGTTGCCTTGACCAAGGAAATGAGGGATCATGGCAGATCATGACATATCGACATAAAATACCAGTTTATTCGACATCGGGTGGAAGAAGGACACCTCACAGTGAAGAGGGTATCGTCAGAGGATAACCCAGTAAATCTGCTTACGAAGGGACTAAGCAGTGTTAAGAACTTGCACCACGATAGGAGCATCGGGCTGAAGGACGATATTACTTTAGATTAGATAGTTTAGAAACATGTAATAGATAAAGTTTAATTAACATTTGATGATTAAATAAATGAGTATTATTTATTAGTTATGTTAATTTTTTACCTATTGTTTCATTTTGCATGTTTTGACTTCCTGAATAATAAAAATTATTCGAACTGTCCACAGTCGTTCATATGTTGGAAGTAGGTATGAATGAAGACTGTCATGAATTGGTATGTAGATTGTTTGAAATGTATTAGACATAGCAAAAGTTTGCTACAACGTTCATGTGTCCTTATGAGTTTGATTTGCACATTAGAATAAACCCTCTCTTGCTGGAATCACTTCATGGAATTTATCTCGAGTGATCGCAAGATGATAATATCATATGGTCTTAAAACCTAGATATATGGTTTATTGTTTGGTAATTGGTTATACATTGATAATGCGAAAAACGCATCAGTAACTTGATGTTATAAAATGCATTGTTGTGTATCATTTGGTTAGTGAATAATAAATGCATATAAGTCGAAGCTTATCTTTTCCTTTAATCCTAAGAGGATAAAAGAGATATCAGGGCCCCTCGATGGTTTGGTTTGACTTATGTGTCGAGCCTGGTCTGGACTGAATTGATTTGTTCAATTAAGTTCTATGTCAAACGAATCAGAGATCGAGAAACAAACTGCCGGACAATATGTAACACCGTGAAATTTCAAAACAATTTTTCATTTTAAATTTATAAAAACACTCCAATCACAAATCTCCAAAACGTTTATCAATTGTTTTTCACATAAAATAAGTACAAATCACAATCCCCAGAATCTCAAAACATCTACACTATAAGTGTGTACTGATCATGCCGGTGCCTTCCCGCGATCATCACAGGTACCTGAAACACATTACACGCAAACGGTAAGTAATAATGCTTAGTGAGTTCCCCAAATTACCACATACAGCACATACGCCATTCCATGCCATAACTATACGGGATCGTTTGATCCAAGTGTCTCAGGGGATTCCCATCCCATAACTCTATTGACCTTCCGGTCCATACTCTGTTGACCTTCCGGTCCATATCATCCTGAACTTCCGGTCCACATCATCATACTCATATCATAACATATTACATATACAACATACATCACATATTCATCATACACATAAGACCTTCCGGTAACACATAATTACCCCATCGGGTAAGGCATAGTAAGAAGACTCACCCCGAAGATGTCGGATAACTACTCGCACTCAATCTTCCGACCTACCTTCCTCCTATAGCATCAATACATCTCTAATTAACACCTTCCTGACTTAGTTTTACTAATGCCCTTAAGTCAACACAAGTCAACTCTGGTCAATGTTGGTCAATGGCCACCCTTTGACCCAACTCGTCGAGTCAGGCACTGACTCGGTGAGTTCAGACATGAACTCAAATCCCCTAAATCCCCTCTGACTCACTGAGTCACTCTCCCAACTCGGCAAGTCACCAACTGTGTGAGTCACGGGACAACCCGGCCCGACTCATTGAGTCTACTCATGGACTCGGCGAGTTCATTCCATGCTCAAACTCAAATGCCCTTCTAAGGTCAGACCTATTCCTCTAATTCATAGATCTGACCTTCCCAAACTCAATAAACACGTAAAGGTTCAAACTTGATACTCATGCAACGTCCAAATAACTCTACTTGAAGAATTGGCCCCAAATACAACATCCTAAGTCCATTTCTTCCATAACTCATCATAAAGCAAGATGGATAAAGCTCTCTGGACCACTATGGGTCTAGATCCAAAGTCTAAACATGATAAGGGACTATATATCCAACAAATCATCCAAATAAAGGGTATAGAAAACCCTAGATCCATGGATTCTTCAACAAAAAAGAAAAGGATCGATATGCTACCTCAAGGATGATGTTCTTTGCTTGAGATCCACATATATGCAACCTCCTTGGCCTCCTCTAAGGTGGAACCACCTTCTTCTTTCAAAACCAACCCACAAAGATCAAATAATAGCTTTTTTCCTCTCACAAACGCTCAAGCACTCTTAGGGTTTCTCTCAAGGGTCTGGTAGCTGCAAATGGTGGCTATAAGGGTCCTTAAATAGGTCCCAAACCCAAGAAATTAGGGTTTCTTTTGTCAGCTCTGACTCGGCGATTGCACTCCCCTGACTCATCGAGTCTAATCATTTTCCACGTCACCTATTCGCGACCTGACTCGACGAGTCTAAGCACCAGCTCGTCGAGTCAATCAACACAATTCAAATTATAATATTAATTAATGTACCTGGGAAACCGGGGATTACAATTCTCCCTCAATAGAATCAGACTTCGCCCCTGCAGTCTCGCTCTGCAAACAACTCTGGGTACTGCTCACGCATCTCTAACTCCGGGTCCCATGTCAGCTCATCCTCCTATCTCGGATCGCGATCGGCCTCTCAACATAGTTCAGGATCGCATCCACCTGAATGTCCTCTAATGGATCCACTGCTAACTCATCGGCAATACACTTCCTCAACTGAGACATGTGGAAGGTATCATGAATCTGACTCAGCTGGGTAGGTAGCTCCAAACGATACGCTACTCTGCCTACCCTAGCTGTGACCCTGAATGGACCAATATATCGACGCCCCAACTTGCCTCTCTTCCTGAATCAAATCACACCTTTCCAAGGTGACACCTTCAGGAGAACGAAATCACCAACCTGAAACTCGAGCTATGAGCGACGCCTATCCGCGTAGCTCTTCTGGCGACTCTGACCCGTCAGCAACCTCTGCCTGACCTACTGAATCTGCTCAGTCGTCTGGAGCACTATCTTCGTACTACCCATCACACGCTGCTCTACCTCTCCCCAACAAATGGGAGTTCGACATCTCCTTCCATACAACAGCTCGAAGGTAGGCATACCGATGCTCGAATGGTGGCTGTTGTTAGGAAAACTCAGCCAAAGGTAGATACGTGCCCGAAGCATGTCCTCGAGTGTCTGGATATTCCGCTCACTCTGACCGTCGGTCTGAGGGTGATAAGCAGTGCTGAAATGCAATCTCGTACCTAACTCCTCATGAAACTTCTTCCAGAACCTAGAAATAAAACGTACATCTCCATCTGACACAATCGAGATCGGCACCCCATGCCAAGACACCACTTCCCTCACATATATCTCTGTCAACTTCTCTGCAGAAGAGCTATCACTAATAGCAAGGAAGTGAGCACTCTTCGTCAATCGATCCACAGTCACCCAAATTGCATCGACACCCCTTAGGGTTCTTGGAAGTTTGGTGATGAAATCCATAGAAATTTGTTCCCACTTCCAATGGGGAACCTCAAGTGGCTACAACTTTCCTTGCGGACACTGGTGCTCGGCCTTAAACTGACAACATGTCAAGCACCTCTCTACAATCCATGCAACATCTCTCTTCATACAAGGCCACGAATAGTCTCTCTTCAGATCCAAATACATTTTAGAGGCCCCAGGATGGATCGAGAATCTTGATCTATGCGCCTCCTCCATCAAAACACTACGTTCCCCGCTTATAAACGACACCCAAATCTGACAATGAAAAGTTATAAGCCCTCGGCTATCAGTCACAAACTCGGATACCTGCCCAAACACTCGCTCCTTCTTGCGTTTCTCCGGTCTCACAGGCTCTGCCTGGGCCTCACGAATGGTATCTAACACCGGAGTCATCACAGTCATTCTCTTACACATACCTCGTATCAGGGCACTCTCTACCTTACGACTCAGGGCATCGGCTACCACATTCGCCTTGCCCGGGTGGTATAGGATCTCACAATCGTAATCCTTCACCACATCCAACCATCTTCTCTGCCGCATATTCAGGTTGGGCTGATCCATCAAATACTTCAAACTCTTGTGGTCCATGTAAATGGTACACCGAACCCCGTACAAATAGTGGCGCCAGATCTTGAGAGCGAACACCACCTCTCCCAGCTCCAGATCGTGAGTGGGATACCTCACCTCATGAGGCTTCAGCTGCCTTGATGCATATGCTATCAGATGCCCCCTCTGCATAAGCATTGCACCCAACCCTGATATCGATGCATCGCAGTATACCACAAAATCCTCAACTCCCTCTGGGAGGGATAACACCGGAGCTTTGCGCAACTTCCAGCGTAGAGTCTCAAACGAGGTCTGCTGCTCCAGGCCCCATGAGAAAACAACACCCTTTCGAGTCAACCTAGTGAATGGCACTGCAATCTTGGAGAAATCCTAAATGAATCTCCGATAATAACCGGGTAACCCCAGAAAGCTCCTGATCTTCGTGGCGGACTTCGGCACTTCCCAACTCATCACCGCCTCAATCTTTGTCGGGTCGACCAATATCCAATTTTAATTAACAAGATGCCCCAAGAACTGGACCTCTCGTAACCAAAAATCACACTTGGAGAATTTGGCATAAAGCCTCTCCGACCTCAATACCCCGTGGATCTCCCTCAAATGCTCCTCATGCTGCTCTCGGGATTTAGAATACACTAGAATATCATCAATAAACACGATCACCGATCGATCCAACATCGGCCGACATACCCGGTTCATGAGATCCATGAACGCTGCTGGTGCATTGGTGAGCCCAAAAGGCATCACCCCAAACTCATAGTGCCTATATTGCGTCCTGAACGCCGTCTTCTAGATATCCTCATCACGCACCCTCATCTAGTGATATCCAGACCTCAAGTCTATCTTGGAAAACCAAGATGCCCCCTGAAGATGATCGAACAAATCATCAATCATCGGAAACGGATAACGGTTCTTAACCGTTAAATTGTTCAGCTCTCGATAGTCGATGCACATCCGCTTCGAACCATCCTTTTTCTTGACAAAAAGGATTGGCGCTCCCCAAGGCTAGCTGCTCGGTCGAATAAACCCTTTCCCCAAAGGCTCCTGAAACTATGAGGATAACTCCTGCATCTCTGGCGGTGCAAGGTGATAAGGCGCCTTAGCGATAGGCGCTTCCCCCGGAACCAAATCAATGCAAACATTCACCTGCCTCTCTGGAGGCACACCCGGAAACTCCTAGAGAAATACATCCGGGAACTCACACACTATCAAAACATCATCAACTAAAATTGGCCTCCATGCGGCCTCCTGGGTATCCATCACATAAGCTGCGAACCCCTTGCAGCCATGTAGTAAACTCTGCCTCGCTCTGGAAGCCGAATAGAATGTTGACCCGCTTCGAGTTCCCTCGCCATAGACTGTCAACACTCCCCCACTAGGATCTCGAATCGTCACCAATTGCTGCTCGCAGTTTATCACAGCCCCAAATCGGCTCAACCAATCCATGCCCACGATAACACATACGTCCCCCATTGCAATTGGGACCAGATCTATCGGAAACCCAACACCGAAGATCTCAAGCACACACCCTAGAATCACGTTCATGGCATACACTGCTCGCTCGTCAGCTATTGAAACTCATAGAGGTCGACTCATCGCCTCTCGCTGGATACTGATGTGTCTACTGAACGCCAATAAAAAAAATGACCGACTCGCACCTGAGTCAAACAACACCAAAGCAAGTACAGAATTCACAATGAAAGCACCTATGCATATCATAATATAAACACAAGATCTCATCATAAACAAATAATAACAGAATACATACCAGCCACGACGTCGGGCGCTGCACGGATCTCCTCCGCTGTCAACTGGAAGGCTCGCCCGCGAACCTTCGATGCCTCGGCCTTCACCGGCCGAACCTCAGTAGCGCGCACGGTGGCAGGGGCAGGTCCCTGCTATGCTCCCTGTGCTGTCCCCTGCAGCTGCGGACACTCGGCCTTCCGATGGCCCATCTGGTTGCAATGAAAGCAAGCCATGAATCCCTTGGGACAGTCCTTGTCTATATGCTCTTGCTTGCCACATTTGCAGCAAGCACCAGATCGACAAACCCCATCATCTCCCTTGCCGCACTTTCCGCAAGTGCGGCCCTTCTAGCCTCCAGATCTCGAATCGGTGGGCTTTTCCCGCTTGGCTGCCGGCTGAGACTTTGTCGACCGCCTATCCATCCCCTGAGACTCGGCCTCCTCCCTGGCCTGAGTCTCCAACTCAATCTCCCTCTTCTGGGCATTTGCCTAAAGCTCAGCAAATGTCCAGTAAGTCGAGTTCCATACGAACTCCCAAATTTCCCTCCTCAGAATGCTCAAGTACCGGCTCATGTGCGCCTGCTCAAAAGACACGTGCTTAGGGCAGAACATCTCCCTCTCATGAAACTTCCTGGTAATCACCGTAACTGACTCACTACCCTGCTTGAGGGTCAAGAACTCTTGGGCCAACCGTTCCCTTTCCACCAGGGGAACATACTCGTCTCTGAACATAGTAGTGAAACTCTCCCAGGTCACCACTGAGATCTTCGTAGAAGTAGGATGCGCTGTCACAAATTTCCACCAATCCTTCGCCCGAAAGCGAAGCTGGTTCAGTGCAAACCGAACCCTCAGATTCTCTGGACACGAACAGGTGTAGAAGCATCCCTCGATACCAGATATCCATCTTATCGCAGCAATCAGATCCTGCGTTTCATCAAACTCTGGTGGCTTCGTGTTGCTAAACTCCCGATAAAGCAACAAGTAACCCCCCCTGCGGCCTGGCAGCAACGACGGCTGCGGTGGCCGCAGCAACAGCAGCGTGGTCTTAATAGACCCGAACATCTCTGGTATCTCAGCTCAGATGGCCGCAGCTACCTCATCATGAATCATCTAGTGAAGCTCCTCATTGCTCACACCCCCCTCGCTAGTCCCCGGTCTGTGGCGTGTCCCAACCATGATGTCTCTGAAATACAACATAAAATATCAGGGACTCACTCAAGCGTACGCGCATTCGATAACTCAACCCTACTTGTTTCCTAGTATCCTAAGGATTCCTACTTGGACTGCACACTGATCCGGTGTTTCCAGTAGTACGGGCCCTATACTACCTTCCATACCGCATCAGTATTCATTCCAAGTCACCCTCCAAGGATCCCAAGTCACAAGTACTCTATCTCTTGCCACACATAAGCTACCCTTTGGTAGATCCTCATAGCACCTCACTGTTACCTATTCACTCACAAGCATCTCATAGCAGCAGAAATCTCCCTAGGCTAAGGCATCACAAATCAGGCCATTCTAGTCCTAATATGAATACCTAGCCTACTCTAGCATGCATAACACATTACAACATATCACATAACACATAATGTAAGGGTAATTTGGGAAATCACTGTTCGGGTGCTGGCTGATCGTACACACTGCTTTCTTCTATTTCCTCAATTCCTTTTTGCTCTTTTAGGAAAAATTGTTTATTTATCAAAACTTTCTCAAATCCTCGGTTTGAGTTCATGTCACACCCCCAAACCAAGGATGGCGGAAACGTCCGGGGATGGAGGACTTCATATAGAGTATCACAACAACTAGTATAATAGTGCTCAAAGTAAATACAACTATCATAAATATAATTGAAAAAGTTACACCAAAGTATATGTTTACATGATTCAAATCAATTACATTATGATACAAAATGAACTGTTCGACGATTTATCGTCCCATCCTCAAAACGTGGTTGATTTCCTGTTTCACTGAATTCCTGAGAATACAAGTAGTTTTGAAAAGTTTCAACACAAAGGTTGGTGAGTTCATAAGCTTTTGACAGTAAGAGTTTGAAAATCGATCTTTGTAAAGAGATGTATGTTACCAAGAAAAAATCCAATATTTTCCTTACAAAAGTTATGTAGTCCTAAATACCAGGACCAAAAATGAACAACTATTTGTCATACTTAAAGATATAAAAGTGGTTTTAAATCGGCATAAAACCCTTTCTGATGTGAGAAAAATCCCGTAATGAATGATGTGTAGTCTTAAATACCAAGACCGAAAGTATACAATAAAGTATGTAATTGTTGATGTAAAAAGTGATTTTAAATCGACATAAAACCCTTTTTGATATGAAAGCGTATAAGTATTTTTCCCATACTTAAAGTAATTTCAGTGAGCTAAATAGACATAATTCGCTAATTTAAAGTTAGAACCCGTAAATCTTATGATTGCTAATACCACATGTGAGCTATCATAACCATACTTGACATAGACGGCCTCGTAATACGACGTTCTTCAGACGTCGCCGTTAAATGACACTTGTCACCACAGACCTGCCGGTCTAGCTGTTGCAAGCAACTCTGGTGTGGGTTTGTCAAACCCAATATAGATCTATACACAACTATCACGTTCTCCCTACAAGAAACTATGGTTACAATTTACAGGACTTTTTGACTTTGTTACTTTGGAAGTAACCCGAAGGGAATGACTCACAAATTTATTCATTAACAGATTTACGTGAACTAAACTGAAAACCTTTGGTAAATAAGTTTGAGAAGTAAATGATACATAAACTATACCTATTATAGTTTATCCAAAACGTTTGTAATGTATAAGAATTCTTTTATGAATGCTTTAATGCTATGAATCCATAAACTATGCTCATTATAGTTTAATATACGTGTTCTAAATGAATGAATAATCTTATCATGAATGACTATATTTCAGTTTATGATGATAAACTAACAAGGAAACACATTCAATATTTAGAACTTATCGTTATACACTTTGCTCAACATAATACAAAGTGTTATGAAAGTTATAAGCTATTAACAAATTTTCAACCTTTCTACACTGTTTTTGAAAAGTCATAGAAAAATCATACGAAGTTGAAAACTAAATCCGTAAATTCTGAGAGTTCCCAAAATGTGTCTAGTTTACTCATAATTTTTATCATGATTTTTAATGACCTCCAACTTGGGTGAAAAAGTCCATAATCACAGACTGGTCCGGATTGGTGTTTGAAATGATAGGCAGTTTTGTAAAAATCACCATAAATTGTAGAAAAATCGTATGGAGATGTGCAAGTAGTCATTTTAAAGCTAAGAACTGGAACTACTTACACCTAAAACAGTTTTTCAAAAAAAAATGTTTAAGTTGTCCAAAACAGTCCGTGAATGGAGTCCAACTTTTATGATGAAAGCTGTTAGAAAAATTTAGTTATGTTCTTGGTGTTTTAACTTGTATTCCCCCCCTAAAAACTTAAGAAAACATAAAAATGTAGGGGGTATGAACTCACCTTGAGTGATTTCAGTAGGTAAGTGTTGAAGAAGAGAAGTTTTCAACCCAAGAACACTTGAAGATTCGAAGATCTAACAAGAATGTGATGATGTTTGTGTAAGCAATCTTTGATTTTGAGTAGGAGGATGTGTAATAATCATAAGAAAGATGATGATACTTACTAATTGTAGGAGAAGAGTCTTGGAGTATGCCTTGATATTCTCGAATTAGAGAGAAAAAGATGAGAGAGTTTGGAGTGTGATTCTTGGTAAAAAGGAGAGAATGATTAAAGTGTGAGGAGAGAGGATGCATGTTCCAGCCCTAAGAACGTGGGAATAGTTGAAAATAGTGAGAAATGACCTATGAAGTGACTAGGGATGGGCTGGTGGTGAATAGTGACATGGAGTGGGTATGGGAGTGGTTGCTTGTGTCATAGAAATAAGTAAAGTCAACACTCTACCTTTGTACTTCACCCACTCTCTTTTGGATAAGGTTTTATCCTTAAAAATGTGATTAATTAATAGTTAAGGGTCCTTATATGTTAAAATAAAGTTTTGGGTGAAAATCTCATGTTAAAACAATTAAAAACGGGCCTAAAATGCGAATTTAGTCGAAAACCGGGAGAAAAAGCGTTCCCAGCGAGACCTCTCGGTCCTAGGCCGAGGTTCGGTCCCTAGGCCGAGGTTCGGTCCTTGTTGGTGCTGAGCCGGAAGCGAAGGGTGCGAACCAGAAGCGAGAAGCGCAGGGCGAGGGGCCAGTCCGAAGGTTCGGTTCGGTTCGGTTCAGCAGCCTTCTTCATCAGGAGGGTTCGGTTCCTAAGGTGACTTTCGGTTCCTAAGAGGACTTTCGGTTCCTAAGAGGGGTTTCGGTTCCTCAAGCCCGTTTTTCGCGTAGACTTCCGCTTTTGGGCTGTTTTCGCCAAATTCGAGGGTCGGAATGCCCCGAGTGATTATAGAAAGTTGAGAGAGATTTTGAGAGAGATTTGAGAGAGATTCCACATACTTAGAGAGATTTGGGAGAGATTTGACATTCTTGGAGAGATTTCTCATACAAAGAGAGATTTGGGAGAGATTTCACATACTTAGAGAGATTTGGGAGAGATTTGACATTCTTGGAGAGATTTCTCATACAAAGAGAGATTTGGGAGAGATTTCACATACTTAGAGAGATTTGGGAGGGATTTGACATTCTTGGAGAGGTTTCTCATACAAAGAGATACGTGGGAGAGATTTCACATTCTTAGAGAAATTTGGGAGAGATTTGACATTCTTGGAGAGATTTCTCATACAAAGAGATATTTAGGAGAGATTTCACATACTTAGAGAGATTTGGGAGAGATTTGACATTCTTGGAGAGATTTCTCATACAAAGAGATATGTGGGAGAGATTTCACATTCTTAGAGAGATTTGGGAGAGATTTGACATTCTTGGAGAGATTTCTCATACAAAGAGATATTTGGGAGAGATTTCACATACTTAGAGAGATTTGGGAGAGATTTGACATTCTTGGAGAGATTTCTCATACAAAGAGATATGTGGGAGAGATTTCACATTCTTAGAGAGATTTGGGAGAGATTTGACATTCTTGTAGAGATTTGTCATACAAAGAGATATTTGGGAGAGATTTCACATACTTAGAGAGATTTGGGAGAGACTTGACATTCTTGGAGAGATTTCTCATACAAAGAGATATGTGGGAGAGATTTCACATTCTTAGAGAGATTTGGGAGAGATTTGACATTCTTGGAGAGATTTCTCATACAAAGAGATAGAGTGAAAACGATTGAGAGCAGTTTCGTGTGTGATGAATGTGAGTGTCCGGCTTCACAATGCAAGGTCCGTAAGCCCCGTTAAGCCTTGTTTAAGGATCTTGCATACTCCCGATGAGTATGCAACATTGTTTTATCGGTTTGGCTCGCCACATACCACAGTTTTAGGTTAAGGAGATCTAGATGTACGCACTTTTCGATTTATGATCTCTTATTAGAATAGAGAGTTGTTTAGAAATTACATAACGTAAACTCTAGTACCTACGGGCAAATTGGGTTGACCGGTTTGACTTGTTGACTTTAGTTGACTTTGACTTGACCGAAAATTGACAGTTGTCGCAGTTCAAATACACCCGAAGATGAATCTGAATCCCACAAACTAAGGCCTGATACAAACTTGTAACACCGTGAAATTTCAAAACAATTTTTCATTTTAAATTTCTAAAAACACTCCAATCACAAATCTCAAAAACGTGTATCAATTTTTTTTCACATAACATAAGTACAAATCACAATCCCCAGAATCTCAAAACATCTCCCCTACAAGTGTGTACTGATCATGCCGGCGCCTTCCCACGATCATCACTAGTACTTGAAACACATAACACGCAAACGGTAAGCAATAATGCTTAGTGAGTTCCCCAAAATACCACATACAGCACATACGCCTTTCCAGGTCATAACTATATGGGATCTTCCGATCCAAGTGTCTCAGGGGATTTCCATCCCATAACTCTGTTGACCTTCCGGTCCATACTCTGTTGACCTTCCCGTCCATATCATCTTGACCTTCCGGTCCACATCATCATACTCATATAATAACATATTACATATACAACATACATCACATATTCATCATACATATAAGACCTTCCGGTCACACATAATTACCCCATCGGGTAAGGCATAGTGAGAAGACTCACCTCGAAGATGTCGGATAATTACTTGTGCTCAATCTTCCCACCTAGCTTCTTCTTATAGCATAAATACATCTCTAATTAATACCTTCCTTACTTAGTTTGACTAATGCCCTTCAGTCAACACAAGTCAACTCTGGTCAATGTTGGTCAATGGCCACCCTTTGACCCAACTCGTCGAGTCAGGCACTGACTCGGTGTGTTCAGACGTGAACTCAAATCCCCTAAATCCCCACTGACTCACTGAGTCACTCACCCACCTCGGCGAGTCACCAACTGTGTGAGTCACGGGACAACCCGGTCCGACTCGTCGAGTCTGCTCATGGACTCGGCGAGTTCATTCCATGCTCAAACTCAAATGACCTTCTGAGGTCAGATTTGTTCCTCTAATCCATAGATCTGACCTTCCCAAACTCAATAAACACGTAAAGGTTCAAACTTGATACTCATGTAACGTCCAAATAACTCTACTTGAAGAATTGGCCCTAAATACAACATCCTAAGTCCATTTCATCCATAACTCATCATAAAGCGAGATGGATAAAGCTCTCTGGACCACTATGGGTCCATATCCGAAGTCTAAACATGATAAGGGACCATATATCCAACTAATCATCCCAATAAAGGGTATAGAAAACCCTAGATCCATGGATTATTCAACAAAACAAAAATAGAATCGATATGCTACCTCAAGGATGATGTTCTTTGCTTGAGATCCACATATATGGAACCTCCTTGGCCTGCTCTAAGCTGGAACCACCTTCTTCTTGCAAAACCAACCCACAAAGATCAAATAATGGCTTCTTTCCTCTCACAAACGCTTAATCACTCTTAGGGTTTCTCTCAAGGGTCTGGTAGCCGCAAATGGTGGCTATAAGGGTCCTTAAATAGGTCCCAAACCCATGAAATTAGGGTTTCTTTTGTCAGCTCTGACTCGGGGAGTGCACTCTCCTGACTCGTCGAGTCTAATCATTTTCCACGTCACCCATTCGCGACCTGACTCGACGAGTCTAAGCACCAACTCGTCGAGTCACTCAACACAATTCGAATTATAATATTAATTAATGTACCTGGGAAACCGGGCGTTACACAATAAGTATGACTATGTTCCATGTAATTGTCCGCATGATATTTAGAACAGAGGGCCAAAATGGCTAAGCCAATCCATCCCTACGATCACGCATACATCCCTCATGGCGATGGGAATCAAATATATCGGGAAGGACACCCCGAAAGTCTCCAACTCGCACCCCCGGTAGACCAAAGAAGTGGAAACCCCATGCTCGTTGGCGATCGAAACTCGCAACGGACACTCAAGATCATCCATCGGCACACTAAACCCTCTAGAGAAGGTCTAAGATACAAACGACCGACTCACCCCGAGTCAAATAGTACCAAAGCAGGCAAAGAGTTCACTAAACACGTACCTAATCGCCCCGAGTCAAATAGTACCAAAGCAGGCAAAGAGTTCACTAAACACGTACCTAATCACATGTACGATCAATAAGCATAACACATATTCAATAACTGAGACAGAGAATAGAAACGTACCAGCAACCACATCTGGTGCTGACTTGGCCTCCTTGGCCGTGAGCTGGAAGGCGCGACCCTGAGCCTTTGGAGGCTCCACCTTGACTGGCCTCCCATCTCCAATCCTCGCGTTAACTGGTGCGGAACCATGCACCGGCTTGGCGGCGAGCTACAGACAGTTGGTCTTCACATGGCCAACCTGATGACAATGGTAACAAATCCTCATATTTGTGGGAGGGGCGGGCTGACGGCAATCCCTGGCATAGTGCCCCTCCTTTTCCATATTTGTGGCACCCACCTCCTGCTCTACACACTCCCGAATGAACCCTACCGCACTTTCCACATGTGCGACTCTTCTGAGCCCCAGACCGTGTATCAGTGGTCTTAGACCGCTTGGGCGCCGGCTGAGACTGTGTCGGTGCCTGACGCTGCTCCTTCAGCTGCAACTCTATCTCCAACTCACGCCACCTTGCGGCTTCTTGAAGATCCAAAGGAGTATCACAACGCTGTGTCGCCACAAACCTTCGGATGTCCGTCTTGAGCATACTCATATAACGAGTCATCTGAGACTGCTCTGACGCAAACTCCGGGCAAAACATAGCCCTCTCCATGAACATCCAGGTAATCTCCATCACAGATTCCCCATCTTGTCTCAAAGTAAAAAACTCATGGGCAAGCCGTTCCCGTTCCCGTTCCACGCGCGGAACGTAGCGGGTGCGAAACATATCCCGGAACTGCTCCCAGGTAATAGCAGCCCTCTAATCATCAGTATACAACCCAGTCGTCAGCCTCCACCAGTCCTTCGACCCAAGCCTCAGCAGGTTCAGGGCACACCTGACCTTCTGGTCAGTAGGACATGAACACGTGAAGAAACAACCCTCCACGTCAGATAACCACCGCATAGCTCTAATCGCATCCTGTGTACCATCAAACGTAGGGGCTTCGTATTATCGAAGTCCCGGTACTGGAAAGCCCTTCCGGCTCCTCCTCCAACCCCCACCGCAGTTACTGCCGAAGTGGTTGCAGCGGCAGCTGTCTCTGCTAGAGCGACATATCACTCATCAAAATACTCAACCATCGTAGTCTTAATCAACCCAAACATCTCTGGCAGCTGCGCTCGGAACACATCAGCAATCTCGTCGTGCATGATCTCCCGAATCTGGGCATCCAACTCCTCAGTCCCTATCTGAACCACGGGCTCAGGTGCTACCGGCACCTCCAATCCTCCGTCTCCTAACCCTGATCCTGATCCGGATCCCGAAGCAACATGTCTCGTCACCACCATACTCGCAAATACACTCAATATCTCAGATAAATCATATAATTACGGAAGACCAATACCCTCCATCCATAGGGGTTGTAACTTCCTTGCTACGCGTATGGGTCATGTGCTTTCAGTAGTATGGGCCCCTACTACCTTCCACACCTACCCATATTTGTCTCAAGTATCACCACAACACCATAAACTATATTCAACATAATATATGCTCAACCCTCACTAACAGGGGACATCGCCTAACTAGCAACTGATCCAGCAGTTCTGCACCACTCACACATCGATGAAACTTCCATCATCCCCTGCAGCACTAGGGTACATTGGCTGCACATAGCGCTGGACCCGATAGACTTTCGAATATCCGATCCTACACTAAGGTCAAATCAGACATTCTCAGGCTATAAGATCTTGACTACACATAGCCGTGGTGCATACACTAAACATCTACAGTTATGATGTCAATTCCATATACAAGGATCCCTAGGATAATAGGCATCACATAATCAGGCAATTCTATCATGCGATTCCTGAAGATCCTTAGCCTAGCAGTAGCATGATGTTCTAACATATCAGAATATCAAATAACTGTATGGTATTTTGGGGCTTATTTACAGGTTCCGGTTGATCGTACCCTTTGCATCCTCCATCCTTAATTTTGAAAACCATTTTAAAACTTATATTCCGAAAATCTCTTTGATTTGAGACTGGATTCACAAGAGTGTTCCTCCAATTCACTCAAACCAAGGCTCTGATACCAACTTGTAACATCCAAGAGAAATTTACGCCAAATTTAAACTTTTAATATCAACAAAGAAAACAAGTGGTAATTGTTTACAAAAAATTTCCAAATCAATTATGATCAGAGTGTCCCAAAAAAAATCACAAGGATGAGGAGCGGTACGGTCACGCCTTCGCCTTTCCACGGTCTCCTGAAGTACCTGAAACAATAACTGAAAACTGTAAGCCCAAGGGCTTAGTGAGCTACCCCCAAAATACTAATACCATACTGACAGAAAGCATATCAATAACAATCAATCATTCAATGTGCATACTCGGCCATCGGCCTGACTGGTCCACCCTACTAGGCCTATAGTCTATCTAGATCTATCCCAAGCCTTCGGCATGACTGGTCTGCCACGTGGGCCTACAGTCTCCCCGGACTGCTCATAGGGTATGTTGGCCTTTAGCACGGAGGAGGACCGCCTCAACCCAACCAACAAGCAGGTAATCATGTGCGCATAACTATCATATACGACATATACAAACATCAAGCATATCTATCTTACTGATCATCAATCATGAAGTTCTCTAGAACACTGACCTAGCAGGTCACTAACATACCAATCCCTACGGATCATAAAACATAACATACTGTCTACCCTGATCCCAATCAAGCAGATCGTAATCACATGTAGCATACCATAACTATAATAACTAAAGGGTCGGCCTTGGTGCCGTAGACCCTATCGATATAGTAAGGATATCTCACCTCGCAGACGTCAACTCGGAAGGTAAACTCCAACTCTCGGATCACTCTACATAGGCTCCACCACGTATAATCATAGTTCATCATACTCACAAGTCCTGAACCTTATAAGTTACTCCATAACCCAATAGTCAACCCCTGATCAAGGTCATAGTCCTCAGTCAAGGTTAACAGTCCATGTTGACCTCAACTCATCATGTACACCCAGCTACTCGTCGAGTCCTTTGAATCACAATCAAACTCGCCGAGTCATCGACGTGACTCGTCGAGTTCCTTTGAATCCCGATCAAACCTTAAGTCCACCCGTTGAGTTCCCTCCTTGCAACTTGACGTATATACACATGAACATGTTCTTGGTTAAAAATCATCCGACTCGCCGAGTTTATGGTAATCTTCATCGGAATCACCGAGTTGTTCATCCAACTCGTCGAGTTCATGGCCATCTTCATGCGACTCGCCGAGTTGCTCATCCTACTCATCGAGTTCATCTAGTCCTTTTTCCATACAAACCTATTTTGAGCCATGCAGTGGCTCAAATTCTAGATCCAGGTTCCTAGAGCATACTTATCACGTAAAGTTACAAACTTTACGTACATGCATTACTTTAAAAGCTGTTAATGCCAAAACCACGCTCTTAATGGGTCTTCATGGACCAAGGGAACCTTAATCTCGACCAAAGCTGGAACTTTATGCTTCTATAATCCAAAGAGGGTCCAGATCTAAAGTTACAACTTCAGATCTAGCCCATAGCATGTCATACCAACATGATATCCTTATAGAAACCCTAAAGCTCACTCAAAAAGGGAGGCCTAGACTGAAATAAACGAGGGTAATAGCTTAATACTTTCCCAAGAGATGTCCACAGAAGTAGACTCAGATTTCCTCCCAGCTTCTTCCCCCAATCACTTGTCTTTCCCAAGCTCCCACACCAAAATCTTCTCTCAAGCTTCAACACACAATAGGCACATACACACACATACGAGTTAGAGATGCAAAGGGGGCTGCAAAAGTGGTTGAAAGAAGCTTGAGCTTCTTTAAATAGGGGTGCAAACGCCAGAAATTAGGGTTTCTCCTTCCAGCTCCTACTCGTCGAGTCCCACAAAGGACACGCCGAGTAGCTCACTTAATTCGCGATCCCACCCGCTGCTACTCGACGACTAGGGCTACCAACTCATCGACGTCACTCGTCGAGTTCCTTTGAATCCTGATCAAACCTTAAGTCCACCCGTCGAGTTCCCTCCTTGCAACTCGACGTATATACACGTGAACATGTTCTTAGTTAAAAATCATCCGATTCGCTGAGTTGTTCTTCAACTCGTCGAGTTTATGGTAATCTTCATCGGAATCTCCGAGTTGTTCATCCAACTCGTCGATTTCATGGCCATCTTCATGCGAATCGCCAAGTTGCTCATCCTACTCGTCGAGTTCATCCAATCATTTTTCCATATAAACCTATTTTGAGCCATGCAGTGGCTCAAATTCACAGATCCAGGTTCCTAGAGCATACTCATCACGTAAAGTTGCAAAATTTACGTACATGCATTACTTTAAAAGCTCTTAATGCAAAAACCATGCTCTTAATGGGTCTACATGGACTAAGGGAACCTTAATCTCGACCAAAGCTGGAACTTTATGCTTCTATAATCCAAAGAGGGTCTAGATCTAAAGTTACAACTTCAGATATAGCCCATAGCTTTTCATACCAACTTGATATCCTTATACAAACCCTAAAGCTCACTCAAAAAGGGAGGCCTAGACTGAAATAAATGAGGGTAATAGCTTAATACCTTCCCAAGAGATGTCCACAGAAGTAGACTCGAATTCCTCCTAGCTTCTTGCCTCAATCACTTGTTTTTCCCAAGCTCCCACACCAAAATCTTCTCTCAAGCTTCAACACACAATAGGCACACACACACATACAAGTTTGAGATGCAAAAGGGGCTGCAAAAGTGGTTGAAAGAGGCTTGAACTTCTTTAAATAGGGGTGCAAACCCCAGAAATTAGGGTTTCTCCTTGCAGCTCCTACTCGCTGAGTCCCACAAAGGACACGCCGAGTAGCTCACTTAATTCGCGATCCCACCTGCTGCTACTCGACGAGTAGGGCTACCAACTCATCGACGTGACTCGTCGAGTTCTTTTCAATCCTGATCAAACCTTAAGTCCACCCGTCGAGTTCCCTCCTTGCAACTCGACGTATATACACGTGAACATGTTCTTGATTAAAACTCAATTCGACTCGCCGAGTTGTTCTTCAACTCGTCGAGTTTATGGTAATCTTCATCAGAATTGCCAAGTTGTTCATCCAACTCGTCGAGTTCATGGCCATCTTCATGCGACTCGCCAAGTTGCTCATCCTACTCGTCGAGTTCATCCAGTCCTTTTTCCATACAGACCTATTTTGAGCCATGCAGTGGCTCAAATTCACAGATCCAGGTTCCTAGAGCATACTTATCATGTAAAGTTGCAAAATTTACGTACATGCATTACTTTAAAAGCTCTTAATGCCAAAACCACGTTCTTAATAGGTCTTCATGGACCAATGGAACCTTAATCTCGACCAAAGCTGGGACTTTATGCTTCTATAATCCAAAGAGGGTCCAGATCTGAAGTTACAACTTCAGATCTAGCCCATAGCTTGTCATACCAACTTGATATCCTTATAGAAACCCTAAAGCTCACTCAAAAAGGGAGGCCTAGACTGAAATAAACGAGGTTAATAGCTTAATACCTTCCCAAGAGATGTCCACAGAAGTAGACTCGGATTTCCTCCCAGATTCTTGCCTCAATCACTTGTTTTTCCCAAGCTCCCACACCAAAATCTTCTCTCAAGCTTCAACACACAATGGGCACACACACACACACATACGAGTTAGAGATGCAAAGGGGGCTGCAAAAAGGGTTGAAAGAGGCTTGAGCTTCTTTAAAGGGGTGCAAACGCCAGAAATTAGGGTTTCTCCTTCCAGCTCCTACTCGCAGAGTCCCACAAAGGACACGCCGAGTAGCTCACTTGATTCGCGATCCCACCCGCTGCTACTCGACGAGTAGGGCTACCAACTCGTCGAGAAGGGCCAAAACCAAGAAATTTTTATTTGAAATAATACCTGAGAATCGGGGCGTTACAACTCTCCCCCACTTGAACTAGACTTCGCCCTCGAAGTCTGCTGGGGTAAATAACGACGGGTAATGTTCGCGCATCTCCGCCTCCGGCACCCATGTCCCTTCGGATCCCTTCAAATGTTTCCACTGTACCTTCACTAAGGGTATTTCTTTGTTCCGCAAAATCTTCTTCTTCCTTTCCAAAATGGACACAGGCCTCTCCACATAATTCAGGCGCTCGTCGACCTGATTATCATCCAACAACACAACTGCCTCCTGGTCCATAACGCTCTTTCGTAATTGTCAGCCATGAAATGTGTTGTGGATCCGGCTAAGCTCCTCCGGAAGCTCTAACCTATAAGACACCTTGCCCACCCTGGCAACAATCCTGAACGACCCAATATAACGGGGACCCAGCTTTCCCCTCTTCCTCAAACAGATCACACCCTTCCAGGGTGAGACCTTCAGGAGAACCATGTACTATAAAAAAATAAATTTATTAGTAATAAATTAAAGATAGTATGTTTACATTGGATGGTGTTATGGTAATATAGATTTAAAGTCGGTTTTAATAATTTTTTTTTCACGTCGTTAATCATTTTTAAATTCATGTTTTCATAATAAAAATGTTAAAAATCATACTTTGCTAGTATGAAACAATTTCTCATCTATCATTGATTATCATCATGTATTTCAAAGTTTGGATAAATTATTTTCCAAAATATATTGTTGAGGTGACACAATATCATAGGTTTTTCTTGTTTTCGCGATTTCGCAAATTTTTTGCATTTTCGCATGAACCCTCCCCTATATATATATATATATATATATATATATATATATATATATATATATATATATATATATATATATATATATATATATATATATAGAGAGAGAGAGAGAGAGAGAGAGAGAGAGAGAGAGAAAGAGAGAGAGAGAGAGAGAGAGAGTATTATATACAGGCATGCACATATTTATACAAATCTTGTACTACTCCATTATCTATACAACTTGTGCTTAAATGTTAATTCATGTCTTTTGGATTATCTATGCTATTAATGCTGTCATTGTCATCTCCATTGGATCCTACATGTGGTATCAGAAGTTAATCAGAGAGGTTTAAGCAACTATTTTAAAATCAAGAACCCTAGATGAGAACATTTTTATGTAATAGACTAAAAGATTCAAAATGTTTGGTGACTCTCTCCATTGGATTTCTTGCTTTTTCATGTCAATTTTTTTTTTGATCAAATTGGTTTTCATTTGATCTAACCCAAAAATTGTGACCCGTTTACTGTTCGTAGTATTATTTTGGATCCAGTTCGTTACTGTTCATTAAAGCCCAAGAAATTCTTTATTTTACATTTTTTTAGTCCGTATTGATCGATTATCATTTGTAGTGCGTTCAAGATCAAAATCCAGTTCACTACTTCACGTATATTCAATCGATAATTCCATTCATTCTTGATTTTTACTTCAACAACTTCATCGATCGATTCTTACTTAAATCTGAATCATGTATTCTTTCAAAATCAACAATCGATTAATGATTTCATCAGTTTATTTCTTTTTCATGATTTCTTCCAACGAGTGGTTCAACAACATCTGATCTTGAATTTTTTTTCTCGATCTATACCTTTCCAGATTGTGAAGAATTTGTGTTCTCATGATTGACTGTAGTCTATCTGACATGTTGATTTTTGAATCGAGTCTTATATTTGAATCAATCTCGTGAGAATTTTGGTCGATACTTTTCTATGAAGAACATGCTGAACGGTCAAGAACAGTTGAAGATGGTGATGAACTTGGTTTAATCGGTGAATTTGATCTGAAAATCTATGTGTAGAAATGAATTTGGTGTTTGTTATGGATTGGGTTCCAATGGTCAAAGATAATGATCTCACAAGTTAATTCATAATCAAATCACAGTTGATTGCAGTTGTTTCGCAGATGAAATAAGGAATTGCAAGTTGGAACATTATATAATTAACGAAGATCATAATCTGAGCATTTCAATTTCACATTTTGGGTGTTAACTCGGTCTCGCAACTCGCAATTCGCACAGTTTTGCATTTGAAAAGAAGGTCTCGTAGTGTTAGGACTTAGAATCGCAATTTGGATCAATTCCTGGTTTCGCAGCTGATGAGTCTCGTAGTGTTTGTCGATCTCGTATGTTGGATGAACCTCGCATCTGTTGGGTCTCGTCATCTAAATCAGAGAGTATCTTATCTTAGTTTTGAGTCTTGCAGTTTGGGTATGACTTGTGATCAGAACAAAAGATTCGATGTTCAGAATGAATTCGTAATTGGAATTTGTAATTGGAATCTCGCGAAGACTTGGATAACGAGGGGTTGATAACAAAGGGTTTGATAACGAGTAGTTGGATAGCAAGTAGCTTGATATCGATGCGAAGGATTTGATTTGCTATCGTAACGAATGCTACTTCCGTTTGCAACTGAACAAATTTGGGGAAGAAGAAGACACAATTTTACATATTTAGTCCTCATACTTTTAGAAAATTGATAAAGTTTACCCAGAAACTGAAATCTTTGTAACTTTTGCAGATTATTTCTCGGGTTTTCAAAGATTGTTATCTCCGCAAAAGTTTTTCAGCAACATGAATAATATTGTTCATTTTTCAAGTCAAAGCCGCCCAACAAGTATTTCATGGAAAAAATCCACATTGAGCACTTTCTCATTCCCTTTTAGAGTTTTATAATCATATTTTGATTATAAAAAGGGGGACAAATTTCAATATGGATATTCACAAGTTTTTACATATTAATTTTCATAGCGAATGATCTTCTATGATTAAAGACTGATGCGACATTGTGGGGGAGTTATTAGTGATAATGAAGTGATTCAGATTTGA
The DNA here is from genome assembly GCF_051521515.1 of Lactuca serriola. Taxonomy (NCBI): domain Eukaryota; kingdom Viridiplantae; phylum Streptophyta; class Magnoliopsida; order Asterales; family Asteraceae; genus Lactuca; species Lactuca serriola. Next base: position 238,880,296 of record NC_136408.1, read on the forward strand.
TATTCCAAAGTGGGTTTTTATGAAGGGTTTGGATTTCTTGAAGATTTTTGGGATGTGCTTTTATGATCAGTGATGGGTAATTATCCTTGGAGTTTTGGATACTGAAGGACTCAAATTGCCTCTTGGACTTTTATGCTCAAGATTCTTGTTGCTTTGGGTTGTAATGTCTTACATCCTAGAACCCGAATTAGAAGGCTATTGAAGATTTGAAGATTTGATGTTCACTTCTACTATCTTGTCACACTTGAGATATTCATTGGCGAAGTTGCTCTTTTGGAGCTAGAAGTTGGGTCAACCATTCCAAGCATTGAGGGGGCGAATGTTGGGGTGCAAAGCTCTCCAGGTGATATTGACTTCGAAGGCTTTCTTATTCGATATGGAAGGATTTTCATGTAGAAGGCCTTATGGGTTGAGCTAACCTTTAAATACTAGTTTGGTATTCATTGTATGATAAGAGAAGTCCTATTTTCTATAGATGAGTAGTTTAGTTAGTGAGCAAGAGAGAGAGAGAGAGAGAGAGAGAGAAGGAAAGAGAGTATTATATACAAGCATGCACACACTTATAAAAATTTTGTACTACTCCATTATTTATACGACTTGTGCTTAAACGTTATTTTGTGTGTTTTTGATTATGCATGTTCTTAATTCCAAAGTTGTTATCTAAATGGGTTCCTACAATAATGAACAAAAGCCCCATGAAAATACTCTTATCGAACTATGAAGCTGCCTGACACATCAATGACTACCCCTTCTCGGCCATAAAGAATCAACCCATACCGCAAGCTAACCATTATCTCTAAATCTAATCCACAACTCGAGCGGCTCAATGCTCCCTTATCAAGATCCTTGGCGCTTCTACAACAAGTTCCTCACCCGTCAGATCCCCGTTATGAGGACAAATTGTAAGATCCCAATTTTCAGGAGCTTGATGTTGGTGGTGCAAAGTTGAAGGGAGAAGATTTAGATCCGGGATTTTCAGTTTTATTGCACCCACTTAGAGGTATAAAGTCGTTATCTTGACCATCCCTTTTTTCTAGAGATCTTGTTTTGAAACTTATGGCCATTATTAGCTTATTTTTGGACCATTCTTGGACTTGAGCATGTTATGAAGCCATGGTTTCAGATCTAGACATCTCATGGCCTCCATGGACTTAAAGTTGCGAACTTTATCAGGTCTTGTCCATCCTTCATGCCCTAGGTCCCTTGATAAGACTTATTGGAGTGTTTTAGCCCTCTTGATGCCATGCATGGACGTAAAGCTAGCAACTTTATGTGGCATTTCAATCCTAAGGAATAGATCCATAATTTAGGGCTTTGATATCGCTTGAAAGTGTCTGAATTCATCAAGGCTAGGAAAATTCGATGAGTTGCTCTGCCAACTCGACGAGTTGGTTCGAGTTTTCCCGATTTCTGGATGCTGAAGAACTCAACAAGTTACTCTGGTAACTCGGCGAGTTGCCTCGAGCTTTTCACGATTTTTTGAGACATGAAGGAACTCGACGAGTTGGGTCAACATGGACTATTGACTTTGAATTTGACCATGGTTGACCAAGTTTGACTTTTTGAGAGTATTTATGGGTTTTAATGAAGTAGTTATTGGTGATTGTAGGCAGTGGAGTTGGAGCTGTGAGTTGGGATTGATATTACTGGTTCAGCACAACTTGTAAGGTGAGTTTTCCTCACTATACTTAGGGGTTGAAGGCACCAAGGCCGGACCATTGTATTGATATCCTGGTGGTGATTGATATGTTAAGTATGAGTTAGATACGCATGCTATTTTGATATGCTAGTCTGGTAGATTTGTAGGACTATCTGTGATACTTTTTGATTATCTGTATGTGTATTTATCTATTACATGTCGACATGTTGTGTGGGTTGGGTTGAGGTTGTACTACTCCATACTGTAGCCAAGAAACCCTGGAGTATGCCAAATATGAGCTGAGGGCCAGGGAGGGCATGCCAAACTCATACTGAGGACTTTTGAGCTTTATAGATACGAGTTGAAGGTCGGGCAGGGCATGCCAGACTTGTACTGTTGGCTAATCTTTGTATTCCAGTCCAAGGATTGAGGGAGCAAGCCTGACTTAAGCTATGGGACCAAGGGGCAAGCCAGACTTATGTTGTGGGCTCAGGAGCAATCCAGACATGAACTATGGGCTCGATAGGTAAGCCAGACTCATGTTGTGGGCTCGAGGTTAATTCAGGTTGTAAAGTTGTGGACCCATTACATGTTGTTATTATGTGTACTATTTGTTATGTATCGGTATTTTAGGGGAACTCACTAAGTTTCGGGCTTACATTTGTGGATTTTATTTCAGGTACATCAGGTGATCATGGGAAGGCGAAGGCTTGATCGTGCACCTCCTCGTTTTTCATGTTGTGATTTCTAGGAAAACTCTGATATTATATTATTTTGAAAATAATTTATAAACAATGGATGGTTTTGGAATGTTTGAAAAGATTAAATTTTTCATGAATTTTATGGGTATTAAACAAATCATGTGCCCTTATAGGTATAAATGTGACAATAACCTGATGTACACTCACAATTTGACCAATCCTTACGTTTTCTGCAACCATGGAGGACTCCGATAGATCCTTGCAACAAGAAACTTCTTAATCACGAGCATTTCGATGGTAAACCACTTTCTTTCCCCTATGCATCCATAAACCTGAACCAAAATCTAGCTTACCTGAACTATAGATTCCTCTGACCCATCGTGACGATAACATAAAAAAATCGAACCGACCAATGATCCTCCAATCAGAATACCAGTTTTCTCCACTAAGGGTCCGAACCAAGATCGACTAATGTCTACAACACCTAAGCCTCAGACCGAATTAATCTTCAATGTACTCAACTTGACTCTCAGAATGCATGAAACAACACAAGACGATCCTTTGAACAAGAAAACTTTGAATCTCAAATGGAGACTTCGGGGACCTTTCCTGTAATATTGCCAATTGAACTTACCGAAAATGATTAGAACACCATTGGATAATCTATGTACCTTCCACATAGGAGAGTAGATCCATCAACTAATCATCCTCTTGAAACTTCAAAAATCCCTTACGAATCCTTTAAACACAACCCTGACAAGCTCAAAATATCTACAAAACCCTCTCATGTCCAAAAATAGGAACCACTCACCCCTCCCCTTGGGATACACTGACCTTCTAGAACCTACGATATATATTCCACTTGTGACATGGCATTCACATTGGCGACTGAACCATAATAACAATTGAGTCTCAAATACCCCTTTGTTACGACATATAGATGATTTTCCACGAACCAAACTTCACCTTCTTACAGCAGAACCCATGAGGAAATCACAACCTCCTATCTTAACCATTAATTAAACCACATCCGATATCTCTTCCCTCAAGAATAGGAGGAAGGAAAGAGGAAACCCGATATAGAAATTAACATCCCTTGCCATTGGCTGACCAATCAAGCTCAGGCTGTAATCCTCGAGGTATCTGAATCAGCTAACCCTCACAAGTCTGCACCTATGTACATCACCTTTATGAAGGGTTTTAGTATACTACAACATCCTATGGTGTACATACAACCCTAAATGCTTTGCATCTCTATTTTCTCTAATTATACATGCAATATTTTTCCAAAGCATTAAGCCTACAACTATCATACAAAATGATATAAACAACATGAAATTGGATTATGGAGTCACCTCTTTGTTGTAGCTTGTAAAACTTCTTGAGTTTGGTCTTTATGAACTTAGTTCCCCAAGTGTTTCACCTCAAATAGAATCATAATACACCAAGAACAAAGGAGACTTTTGAGAGAGTATTTCTTGCATCAAAATCGGCTCATGGAACTCCAAGAACACTAGTGTATCTCGTAGCCAATTTTGGATGCTAAGGGGCTTCTTACATAGTGTGGGAAGATTAGGGTTACACCATGTAAACCCTAATGTGCATGACCTTCCATATTCCTTAGGCTCGATGGGTTTAAACCCCCATGGATCATCCATGGGTTGTAACATTGGTTTAGCCCAACCTAAAGAATCATGGATCATTGGCCCACACCATAAGAATGAATAATTTACCAATCAACCCCTTATATTTAATTAGTCTCTTTTGATCACAAAATTAATTCCAAATTAATTCTTGATCAATACTAATTAAATATTATGATTTCATATTAATATATTAGAACTTATAATATATTAATAAATCATAAATAATCTTTTCTCAAAAGTCCATCCTATCAAATTGTCATGGTGATATGCAACCCAAATGGACCATGCTACTCTCGGGTCAAGTACATACCAGTTATAGTTATGGGCTTAGACACCTACCAACAGTCCCCCACTTGGATATGTCTTGTAACGATCGTCTTCTGAGGTATAAATTTATTTAGATTCTCAAGTTTTATGTTGGGCTATAATAGAATTGTATATGGGACTGGGACTCTTTGTTTTGGGCCGAGCCATAGTCTGCCCATAAGCCGTACGCGGTGCGTAAACCTGTTGTACGCTGGGCGTAGCGATTAAATGAAACGTAGGGAGGAGAAGCGTACGCGCAACGTTCCATATGGTACATCCAGTGTACGCGGCCAGAGGAAAAACCCTAAGTTTAGGGGTTTAAGGCTATATAAACCCCATTATAGCCTCCTTCCCTATTTTCCCATCAGCCTCCTCACTCTCAAGAAAACCCTAATTCGTTCTTATCCTATCTTTGTGTGTAAAGAAGCTTTTGTGAGTGTTTCAAGGAATGTAAGTAATGTAGAAGGAAGGGAAGAAGTTGGAGAAAAAGCTTGATCTCAGGGATCTGTACTTTGCACCCTCTTGGTCAGCAAAGGAAGGTATAAAGTTCTGAACATTCTTCCTCTTTTCTTCTAGATCTAGGTTATGGAGGTTTGGACCTTCTTAAGTCCAAAGGTTGAGTCTTGATCTTGTAAGTCGGTTTTGGAGTTTGGATTGCCATCCTTAAGGCTCAGAAACATCTTCCTAGCAATAAAGTTGCAATCTTTGTGGCTTATATGGAACCATGCATGAGATGTAGTTAGCTCCATGGAAGTAGAATGTTATTTATGGAAGTTTGAGCCTTTATGAGACTTGTAAGCCATCAAGTAAGCAACTTTATGGCTTAAGACATGGAACAAGCTTAGGATCTGGATTTGTAGCTTCTGGATCGGATTATTAAGCACTTAATGAGATTTTGGCTTAACAGGGCTGTACGTTGGGCATACAAGGAGATACGTGCCGCGTACAAGCCAGCAGCTAGTACGTTCAACGTACCTTGGTGTACGCCTCGCGTATGCTGCCAGTTTGGACTTTGAGCATTTGGGCCTCGGTGTGGGCTGTGTTTTGGACTTAAGGTCTTTGGGCCTTAGGAGTCATCAGAAGTCAGTAAATATGGGCCTTATAAAGGTATTGGGCCTAGGGTAAGGCCCAATAGAGAGATTTGAGACCAATGTAGAAATTAGGGCCATTAGTGGGCCTTTCGTGGGCCATTGGAGGTCTTAGAAGGCATTAAGGGTTTTGGGTCATGTTCGTGACCCATAGCATAGTAGGGGTAAAATGGACATTTTACCATGAGATTAGTTATCAGTATTTGATTTAGTGTTTATGGGATTTGTAGACGGGGAGTTCCAGAGCAGCAGTCAGACAGTCTCAATTTTAGCACCTCAGCAGCCAGCATTACGAGGTGAGTTTCCTTCCAGTAGGAACGGGTCAACGACCAAAATGTCGGCCCGTTTAGTTGGCAGTAGTTCTGGACCTTGGTCCGATGCAGTAGTATGTATGATTGATGTTCTTCGTGATTCATGCATGTTTTGTTATGTGTAGTAGGTCGGGCATGCCTGATACATAATGTAACGCCCGCAGATCCGGGCTAGTCAATTTAGAGGCAATAGGGTTCGAAAACGACTTTTCGACAAAAAAATTATTTAGAATAAATAATCTTAACCAAGTTGTAGAATATGTCATAGGGTTTCCGTACATATAAAGAACGCCGAAATCCGAGTTATAACGAAGAAATTATGACCCGTCGAAGTTTCGCGTCAGAACCGGCACGACGCCGGGAAGCGTAAATATTAAATCTATGATAGAGCGAGATTTAGCCTTAGTGCTCTAAAAGAAAGTTGTAGAATATGTTAAACTAAGAATTTCGATAAAAAGAACGCCCAAATCTGACTTCGTATGAAGAAGTTACGATTTTTCGAAGTTTCGGATTAGCAGTGTAGCCCGAAATTCGAATATTAGATCGAGCGATTTTTAGCCGACACAACCTAAACGAGAAATGAAGATCTCATTATTAGTAGCGTAACAATAAAAAGACAGACGAAAATGGACATCGGATGAAGAAGTTATGAGATTATAACGGACCAATCCTGTCCCGGCCTGTTAAAAATATAACCTTAAAAATAAATTCAAAATTAGTCGACGGAGTCTAAACGAAAGTTGTAGAGTGCGTTTCCACCTACGCATGGATATAAAGAACGTCAAAAACGGAGTTCGTATGAACGAGTTACAAATTCTAATAGCATATTTACGTATTAAAATAAAGTATAAATCATATATACGTACACATATATATACATATGTATATATCATTAGAAAGGTATCGACGATGCGGTCATTATAAGAATAATGTTGAGTTCTTTCGACATTAGTTTAGTACAAATATCTTTAAATCTATTTAAAATAGTATTATAAAGGGGTGTTTAGTTGTTTATATAACTATAAGGTCATTAAGTAATTATGGGGGGTAGTTTTTGTAAATTCAATTACTATAAATAAGAGGATTGGGCTCTCATATTTCTTGCACCATTCTCTTGATTCAAGAGTCTTTCTCTCCTTATCCCCCGAGCATTTCCGTCCCTCGTGATTCAACTTCTCTTTCTGTAATTTTAGTATAGTAAGGTGAGCGCTGAAGCGCTGCACGAATCTTTCTTAGAAAGATTCAGCGACGAAGTTCTGCCCCTACAGAGCCCGACTCCTAGCTAAAATCCCGTTGTAAGTAAGTTATGCTTACCCTATTTTAAATATAGTTTATTTTTAAAATTAGTATTATTATTATTATAAATTTATAATAAATATTTGAGCTATTATTATGACTTATATAAGTGTCGTTATAATATCTTTTTAACTACTCGCGGTACGGGGAATCTGGTTTAAAGGGCCGCATAGGGTTGTTGGATTTCAGAAGTGCTATATGCCAAAATGGTCCTGCCCTCCGGTGTTTTATGTCTGGCCCCTGTCTGTACATAGTGGTTGGAAAGTATTGTTTAAACGCTTATATAATAATAATAAGACTAATAATTAGTCACGGTAAATATTTAGACTAAAATCTAGTGGTAATAATACTAGGTTCCGTCGAAGGAAATTATTTTAAAGTAAACGAAGCGCTGTCCGAGTCCCGAGTCACCACCTTCTCAAGTGAGTGCATAGTTACTTTCATCTTACACATAGATATGAAGTATTTAATATATATTATGTGTTGTGAGTGCATGGTCCCTTTCATCTTACACATAGATATGAAGTATTTTATTATAAATTTACGTGCTATGTGTGCATATTGTCTGAATACTTGCTGTCTATGCTGGTGAAAGATTTTTATACATGTTTTAAATGATGTAAACTGTATAAAGTATTTTATATCTACAAGATATGTTGGGTAAAACATGGGTAGATGAATGATGAGGGATAAAAGCTGAAATAGAGGAACATTAGTAGCATGGACCTAGTGCCCTATAGGTATACATTGGCATCAGTGGACCTAGTACCCTATAGATGAGCACTGGCAGCTGCGCCACAACCCGTAGATGTTTTAGATCTACGGTAAACGTCCTAGCAGCTGCGCTCTAAGGATAGTATTGGCAGCTGTGCCTAATAGGGAGCCTTATGACCATGACAGTGGTGTTAAAAGGTGAATACCGGCAGAAGCGCCTCATAGGAAATTTCCTAATTCTGGCAGCTGCGCCTAAGTGACAAGATTAGCAGCTGCGCTTGACCAAAGTGTCATTGGCAACAATGGACTTCATGTTGTTTCCTTAGGATGATCCATAAGAATGAATGAATGAGAAATAGCTGGTTCTTAGGGTAGATCCTGAAGAATAAAGAAGATAATGGGGATGGGTAATTGGATTGATTGTTTGATTGTTAAAACATAATAAGTATATTATTGTGGGTTGAAAACCCTATGTACTCACCCGGTTTCCCAACCTGACCCACTCAGTTTATTTGTATCACAGGTGTCGATATGAAGTCACATTACACTGAGAGATTTAAAAGAGATGTAGATCACTAGTGTAAATAAATGTAAGTTCTGTTTATGCTTATGTTTTTGTATTGACGATGACATCCCAAATATTTTTAAAAGTGAATAAAAATATGTTTCTTTAGAAATGCTTTGATAACGCGATTTTTTTTTTCTGGGAACAAATTCCGCAACATTTTTATTAAAAGAAGTACTCTGATTTTTATAAAGCATAAACAAAATCGGTCTTTTCTGGCCGCGAAAATGGGGATGTCATAGTTGGTATCAGAGCATTAGTTTAAGCGAACTAGGAATATGGATTTATTTCTAGACTTAAACTTAGAATGCTAAGCGATGATTATGAGATGTGAGCACTAGATTATTTTAGGAATTGTGCCTAAAATGCTTTTATGTGCTAAATGCTTGTGCCTGATATGCTGTTATTTATTCGGATCTATGGTCTGTTGCCGACCGGATCTGGAAATCTTATGTGTTTAGGATTCTAAGCGTTTAACTACGATATTAGAACTAGCATATAAACGTTTCGGAGTGATAAGAATGATTTAAACGTCAATCATAAGTAAAGGTCTAGATTCACCTTATTCGGTGTATAGATCAAGATGGCAAGAACCCGTAGCGGAAACGTGAATGCAAATGGGAACCGAGATCAACCCCCAGCGATTGAGCAAATACCGGTTGTGGTAGCCGCTGCTGAGCCAATAACGATGGACGGAGTGCAAGCGATGATCCAAGCGATGTTGGATCGTCAAATGGAGGAAACTAGACGTTTGCTCCAGCAAAATCGACAGGAAGCGACTATTCAGATCGAACAGCCCGAGTTGAACGAAGGGCAGACTGAGGAAGGAAACTACAGTGGGACTGTTGGTCAAGTCAACCCACCAATAGTTCGACAAAACAACCAAGATGATGAATTCGAGAGGAATGGATGCAAGTACAAGGATTTTCTGACTTGCAAGCCGTCGGCTTTCACTGGAAAGGAGGATCCGATCGGGGTCATGGATTGGATCTCGGAGATGGAATTAGCTTTCATGACGTGTGGTTGCAAGGGAAAACAACAGACCACATTTGCAGTGCGTCAGTTTCGAGGAGGCGTTGTACGATGGTGGAATACCTTGGGAAAGACGTTGAACCCTAATGAGCCCCTACAACTGACATGGGCAGAATTTCTGGTGCAATTCAAACGTAGGTACTGCTCAGCCAAAATCTGCTCGAGCTAGAAAACCAATTCCTTACCTTAAAGAAAGGAAGCATGTCTATTGATGAATACACCAACAACTTCACAGAGAAGATGGAGTTCGCCTTATGTCTTGTTCCGGATGAGCTGACGAAAATTGAAAAGTATGCAAAAGGACTTCCATGGGAATATGCAGTGCCAGTGCGTCAGGCACCTACTTTGGAGGCAGCTATCTGGGCTGCCAAGTCGGTTGAGGAGATGATCAAGGGAAGAGCCGCCAACAAGAACGAGGTTGGCGAAAAGAGGAAGTTTGAGGGGTCTGCGAAGCCCGATGAGAGAAGCAAATCCAGTACCAGGAAGTTTAGAGGAGGAGGGAGTGAAGAAAGATGGTGTGAGAAGTGAAAAAAGAAACACTCTGGAAAATGCGGTGAGGAAGTAACTTGTTTCAAGTGTGGGAAGCATGGGCATTATGCCAACGAGCGTAAATTCAATAAAAGGGTGTGTTACGAATGTAATGAGGAAGGGCACTTCAAGCAACATTGCCCAAATAGAGAGGGGGCTACAAAGCCAAATGTGCCGCCAAAGCCAAAGGCGAGAGCATTTCAAATGATCCTTGACGAAGCAGATGACAATGCGAGGATTCAGGAGTGACGGCTTGACATCCAAGGATCGAGTTATGAAGTAGCCATAGAATCGTATGATGTAGCCTGTTAGAGGCATAGTCTAGGGTGAACTTGAACACCTATGTAATAGTTTCGAGGAATAATAAAAAAAACCTTCGTTTTGATATTTGATGTGTTAAGCTGTTATGTGATTTTCTTGTGTGGTGACTTGGAAAACTGCGGGACAATACTTGAGACGAGTATGAGTAGGTGTGAATGGTAGTAGAGGCCTATACTACCGGAAGCACATGACTCACATTTGGATCAGGGAAAGTCACAAGGTTACCAAGAAGCTAGTAACTGATTCTGTTTTATTCAAGTATGTCATTACCATCGTTTCGGTAATGACTAAAAAGATTGTTGATATTCCTACCCTAGTGGTCATATCGAATTGAGTCCGACTACGATGAGCATGTTGCGTGGTTCAGGGAACCAAGTTCGATGTAGCGTCCGACTTAAACCAAACAATTGAAATTAAAGTGATCAATAGAAGTATCGTGTTCGTTGTTAAAGAAGTTGGTAGCTAGAAATGCTACATGTTAAAGTGTGATTATATCACATTAGAACATGAAGGAAGGCATAGTCTATTTTAGAATCTAACTCTAAGAGACCTGAGTCTAAATGTGCATCACATGATGATAGGTCATAATTTGGAGTCTAGCCTGAGCTAGTGAGCAGGTGCACGGTCGACTACTGCTTACAGTCAATGAGTCTAAGAGATAGACTTGAAGGAATATAGAAGATATAATTATTACCTAGGATGAAGAGATGAAGTATGGAGTCATTATACGAGCCCTGTTTCGTTGATGATTCCGGGACGTAATCATCCAAAGGGGGAGATAATTGTAACGCCCGCAGATCCGGGCTAGTCAATTTAGAGGCAATAGGGGTCGAAAACGACTTTTCGACAAAAAGATTATTTAGAATAAATAATCTTAACCAAGTTGTAGAATATGTCACAGGGTTTCCGTACATATAAAGAACGCCGAAATCCGAGTTATAACGAAGAAGTTATGACCCGTCGAAGTTTCGCGTCGGAACCGGCACGGCGCCGGGAAGCGTAAATAGTAAATTTATGATAGAGCGAGATTTAGCCTTAGTGCTCCAAAAGAAAGTCGTAGAATATGTTAAACTAAGAAATTCGATAAAAAGAACGCCCAAATCTGACTTCGTATGAAGAAGTTACGATTTTTCGATGTTTCGGATTAGCAGTGTACAGCCCGAAATTCGAATATTAGATCGAGCGATTTTTAGCCGACACAACCTAAACGAGAATCGAAGATCTCATTATTAGTAGCGTAACAATAAAAAGACAGACGAAAATGGACATCGGATGAAGAAGTTATGAGATTATAACGGACCAATCCTGTCACGGCCTGTTAAAAATATAACTTTAAAAATAAATTCAAAATTAGTCGACGGAGTCTAAACGAAAGTTGTAGAGTGCGTCTCCACCTACGCATGGATATAAAGAACGTCAAAAACGGAGTTCGTATGAACGAGTTACAAATTATAATAGCATATTTACGTATTAAAATAAAGTATAAATCATATATACGTACACATATATATACATATGTATATATCATTAGAAAGGTATCGACGATGCGGTCATTATAAGAATAATGTTGAGTTCTTTCGACATTAGTTTAGTACAAATATCTTTAAATCTATTTAAAATAGTATTATAAAGGGGTGTTTAGTTGTTTATATGACTATAAGGTCATTAAGTAATTATGGGGGGTAGTTTTTGTAAATTCAATTACTATAAATAAGAGGCTTGGGCTCTCATATTTCTTGCACCATTCTCTTGATTCAAGAGTCTTTCTCTTCTTATCCCCCGAGAATTTCGGTCCCTCGTGATTCGACTTCTCTTTCTATAGTTTTAGTATAGTAAGGTGAGCGCTGAAGCGCTGCACGAATCTTTCTTAGAAAGATTCAGCGACGAAGTTCTGCCCCTACAGAGCCCGACTCCTAGCTAAAATCCCCTTGTAAGTAAGTTATGCTTACCCTATTTTAAATATAGTTTATATTTAAAATTAGTATTGTTATTATACATTTATAATAAATATTTGAGCTATTATTATGACTTATATAAGTGTCGTTATAATATCTTTTTAACTACTCGCGGTACGGGGAATCTGGTTTAAAGGGCCGCATAGGGTTGTTGGATTTCAGAAGTGCTATATGCCAAAATGGTCCTGCCCTCCGGTGTTTTATGTCTGGCCCCTGTCTGTACATAGTGGTTGGAAAGTATTGTTTAAACGCTTATATAATAATAATAATAAGACTAATAATTAATCACGGTAAATATTAGACTAAAATCTAGTGGTAATAATACTAGGTTTCGTCGAATGAAATTATTTTAAAGTAAACGAAGCACTGTCCGAGTACCAAGTCACCACCTTCTCAAGTGAGTGCATAGTTACTTTCATCTTACACATAGATATGAAGTATTTAATATATATTACGTGTTGTGAGTGCATGGTCCCTTTCATCTTACACATAGATATGAAGTATTTTATTATAAATTTACGTGCTATGTGTGCATATTGTCTGAATACTTGCTGTGTATGCTGGTGAAAGATTTTTATACATGTTTTAAATGATGTAAACTGTATAAAGTATTTTATATCTACAAGATATGTTGGATAAAACATGGGTAGATGAATGATGAGGGATAAAAGCTGAAATAGAGGAACATTAGTAGCTTGGACCTAGTGCCCTATAGGTATACATTGGCATCAGTGGACCTAGTACCCTATAGATGAGCACTGGCAGCTGCGCCACAACCCGTAGATGTTTTAGATCTACGGTAAACGTCCTAGCAGCTGCACTCTAAGGATAGTATCGGCAGTTGTGCCTAATAGGGAGCCTTATGACCATGACAGTGGCGTTAAAAGGTCAATACCGGCAGAAGCGCCTCATAGGAAATGTCCCAATTCTGGCAGCTGCGCCTAAGTGACAAGATTAGCAGCTGCGCTTGACCAAAGTGTCATTGGCAACAATGGACTTCATGTTGTTTCCTTAGGATGATCCTTAGGAATGAATGAATGAGAAATAGCTGGTTCTTAGGGTAGATCCTTAAGAATAAAGAAGATAATGGGGATGGGTAATTGGGTTGATTGTTTGATTGTTAAAACATAATAAGTATATTATTGTAGGTTGAAAACCCTATGTACTCACCAGGTTTCCCAACCTGACCCACTCAGTTTATTTGTATCACAGGTGTCGATATGAAGTCGCATTACACTGAGAGATTTAAAAGAGATGTAGATCACTAGTGTAAATAAATGTAAGTTCTGTTTATGCTTATGTTTCTTTATTGACGATGACATCCCAAATGTTTTTAAAAGTGAATAAAAATATGTTTCTTTAGAAATGCTTTGATAACGAGATTATCATGTTTTTCTGGGAACAAATTCCGCAACATTTTTATTAAAAGAAGTACTCTGATTTTTATAAAGCGTAAACAAAATCGGTGTTTTCTGGCCGCGAAAATGGGGATGTCATACATAATATGATTATGCTATATGTTCATGATATCTTATATCCAGTTTACTCCGGACTTCGGTCCGATGCCGGGAGGGGCTCGATGTAATGGGCGGGGCCCGAGTTATTCAGGACTTCGGTCTGATGCCGGGCGGGGCCCGATGTAGTGGGCGGGGCCCAAGTTATTCCGGACTTCGGTCTGATGCTGGGCGGGGCCCGATGTAGTGGGCGGGGCCCAGTATGTGTTATCTGTATTATGGTATGATATGTGGTAGTTTGGGGGAGCTCACTAAGCTTTGTGCTTATAGTTTCAGTCTTGGTTTCAGGTACTTCCGCAAGCAAAGGGAAGAGTTCAGGATGATGGCATTGCACACACCACACTTTCAGCTTTTGTCCTGGGAGTTCATTTCAGTTACCATGTTATGTTGGTACAGGTCTTTTGTCATGACACATCTATTATAACTTTTTGGGATTTATGACGTAGGATTTCATGATATATTATGTGACAACCCAAGTTGTCCCGTTACATTTCCCCGTTACCTTTAACGGAATATCCCACTATATAAAAGTTTCGTTAATTAGAGGGCGTCAATTTAATAAACATTCCATTGTGTTACATTTAGCATGTCGTTAAGTCGTGATAAAAGGAAATAAAAACACAGGACACACATTTCCATTTATTGGGAAAATGTCAAGTTTTATTATTACGACCACTAAATCGGGTGCGACCAAAAGCCCCGTTTAACGGCAGTATTGGGTAAAATTCCACTAAGCCCCGACTGAGAAACCCATATAAGGGTGAGTGGAGTCCATTGGAGACTTTTTACGCTCTCTCTCTATACTCTCTCTCTAGGCCCGTTTTCGCCCCGAATCCGCAACCAAACGCTTCCAAATTGTAAGTCCGCTTGCCCTAGCGTATTCTAAACGTATTGATTCATGTTTATGGCCCAGGAACATTCTAGGGCCGTAAACCCCAAAAATGGTGCCAAACATGCCTTTAAACTTGTACATAAGCTTGGAAATAATTAGGGGATATAGCCTAGGGGTGTTTAAACACTAAAATGCATGGATTTAGGACTCAAACAAGAGTTTACGGCCCAAGCACAAGCTTAGGCCGTAAACTCCTCAAAATCATGTCAAAATGTCCCTAAAACACTCCCAAACTCATCCTAGGGCTTATTACATAATTTAGGGACTTATCCTCTTGAGTTTAGACCCTTGAAACACTTCAAAATGATTTATTAAAAGGAGTTTACAGCCCAGACAATGATCAAGGCCGTAAACAGCCTTAAACATGCCCAAAAATATGGTTTTGCCTCCCAAATGACCATAGGCTATTTCTATAACATACTAGGAGGGGATTTAAGGGCTTAAACTCAAGAAAATGAGGGATTTCTTGGAGTTTACGGCCCAAGCATTTATCTAGGCCATAAACTCCCCAAAACCCCCTCAAATGTTGGTTTTAATCACCCAAAATAGCATCAAACATCATAGAAAAATCCTAGAAAGGCAATAGGGGCTTTAAACTTCCCAAAACTCTAAGGATTAGAGTTTATGGCCGTAAACTCCTTTGGGAGGGGTCCTTTGGCCATAAACTCATGGAACATACCCATAGAGGCCTCAAACCCACTCATGCCTTTTAGGAAAAGTGCTTGGAATAATTCTATGAACAAACTAGAAGCATCAAACACCCAAGAATTTGACCTTGGGAGTTTACGGCCGTAAACTCCCTTAGGTTGGGCCGTAAACTCCTTTTTTGGTGCATTTTGATGCTTTAAATTCGTTCACACACTTGATATTTGAGTTTAGCAAAATTCCACAACTTATAGGAGACCCTTAGCACCCTTAAACGCTACCCGGGACCCCAAACACTCAACCAAAAGTGTTTTCCACTCCTTTGAGTGTGTATAATTGTTTAATTAGTATATTATATGCTAATTGTATGTGAACATATGTTATCATATGTTAAATAGGTCATAGTGTGTGTTCAAGTCCTTGCGTGACACCGAACGCCCAAACGGCACTTCCATCGGACCTACTTACACCAGGTGAGTTCATACCCCTGAATGAACCTTTTAAAAATGCTTTTAAATGTTTTTATAGGGGGGGATTACAAGTTAAACATGCCAGTTATCATATCAATCACATGTGATTGATAACCCGCATGCACAAGATTTTACCACTGTACACTGTTTTACCGAGTAGGACACTGTAAATGGCTTTAAAAAGGGTTTTTAAATTGTTCAAGTTCTTACTTTCATAGCTTATCGAAGATTTATTTTCAAACTGATTTATAAAAGATTCCCAACGATTTCTAAAGGTTTTCACACCTATTTTATCAAAGAATACAAATGCGATTTTCCTGAGTAATAAAGTTTTCAAAGGTTTTCATGAATACTTTTAATTGTTAATTATTGCCGCTTTGCTTATACTTATTTTATACTCCTACTCTGTAATGCTTTCGCTTATATCTGATGACGCTTATACTTATTCACGCTCTTACTTAGCGAGGCAATTCTTCTTCACTTATACTTGATAACGACTCTACTTCACTTATACTTGATACGCTTTTGCTTCACTTATTGTCGCCTCTACTTCATGATACGCTTATACTTGTTCGACACTTCTACTTCACTTGCGACCGCTTCTACTTCACTTGATAGACACTTCTACTTCACAAGAATCACTTCTACTTGAAACGCACTCAGTCTTAGTTAGATGTATGTCTGTACTTATATAGGTATATGTAAGTAATGATTGAAAGACTTAGGAAGGCTCGTCTGCCATATTTCCTTTTCTTCGTTGAGATGTGGTCTGGTGGGATCGGGTAGCCGTCCGAAGGTCGTTTGGTTCATTAGTTATATACTATGTATATGAGTATGGACATACAGGAAATTCTCTAGTCGAGTCAGTTAAGAGTCTCTACCTCTATTCTACACTTACTTAGAAACACACTACCCACTGTTTGGAAGTCTCTACCTCTAGTATATCACTTTCATTAGAAACCCACTATTTGGGATGCATCTTCAGGACACGGCCTTCTTCGTCGTCTAGTTGGTAACCAGAGTCTCCTGTAAGGAGAGCGGACATTGTGTGTATAGATCTATACGGGATTGACACCCCCGCACCCTGACTGCTAGCTACAGTCCACGGCTCACCAAGCCAAGGGGTGACAAATGTCACATTATATAGATGCTTGTAGGGCGTCTGGAAATCTAGTCAGTATGGTTACGAGTATCCTGGGTTACCTTATAATTCATGGCTTTAAGGTAACGGTATTTTCGTCAGCAATTTACACTGTATGCTGATGTTGCTTTTCAGAGTCACACTGTTTTGACCTTGCTAGACGTATCTTTTATTTGATATTGTCTGGGGTCTATAGTCTCTGTTTCGACCTTGCTAGCTGTATCTTTCATTTGATACTGTCTGGGGTCTATAGTTTCTGTTTTGACCTTGCTAGACGTATCTTTCATTTGATACTGACTGGGGTCTGTAGTCTTTGTTTTGACCTTGCTAGACGTATCTTTCATTTGATACTGACTGGGGTCTGTAGTCTTTGTTTTGACCTTGCGTGATGTACCTTTCATTTGGTATCGTTTTCGGTCTATATTCACTGTTCTAGACCTTACCAGCTGTACCTTTCATTTGGTACCTTCTGGGGTCTGTGTCTCCCCTTTGTTAGACTGAACCAGGCGTGTCGTTAATGCGATACCCTCCTGGAGTCTATGATTCTTTGCATTAGTCAGCAAGTCCTCACTGTTGAAGCATATGTTATTCCATGATGTCTCTTGCTTTCTTTAATAATCAAATTCAGTATTTTGATAATAATAGCAATTAAGGGAAAACTACCACTTACCACAATACACTGAACAGTCTTGGTAGAAGGCTGCTTTATTTAAAGAAAATATAGGATTTTCTGGAAAGAACACTGATGCACTGAAAACACTTAAACTCCTACTTATTAAAGTTATTTGACTAAATGACACTAAATACTTATGAACTCACCAGCATTTGTAAAAATGCTGATACTTGCTTTTCAAATAACTTGTAATCTCAGGTCAGCAATTAGACAGGTACATCCCCGGAGCTGCTGATGAAGATGGCTTAAGTACCTTGTTGCACTTTATATATGTTGCTTGTATTACTTTGATACTATGTAATGTAACCATGTAAAATTATTACTATTAATGCAATGTTTTGTTGTACTTTGATTACTATGTGCATGTGTTGTGATACTTGACATGACGTCATCCACCCCAGAACGTTTCCGCCGTTCCGGTTTTGGGGTGTGACATATTATAAACGGTTGATATCTTTAGTATTATTTAAACAAAAGTTTTGGGTCGTATTTTGGGTTGTTACAAGTTGGTATTAGAGCCTTGGTTTGAGGGATTCGGGCGCACTCCCGAGTGTGTCTGAACTCAAACTAAGGAAGTGGTATAAAGTTTTCAAGAGAAAAATGTTGATTACAAAAGAATTTTGGGAAAAGAAAACAATTTTAGAAAAAAAAATATAAAGAAAAGAGTTTTAGAAAAAGCGAAAAGAGTTTTGAAAAGAGAAAAGGGTGTGGTGCATGCAATCAACCGAGCTCATGTAAGTACTCCCAAATTACCCATACAAGTTTATGTTATGATTGTCAGTTTCAGTTTCAGTAGAACAACATGCTAGAATAGGACTAAGGGTCTAGGAGGATGCCTTATGTGCCTGCTATATGTGTTTCAACATTATGAGAATCGCATGCTAGTATTGAGTAGACAGTAGTTGGATAGCCTGTTTAGGTTATGCCTGATAGTATGAGCTTAGCATTGTATGCTAGTACAATTTCTCATTATGAGAATAGATTTGCTTGAGTAGTTTCCTGTGTCCGAATGCTACTTGTTTTGTGCTTTGTAGGACTCTGAGTGATGGCAGTTAGCCGTTAGGTGAATATGTCACGTCACATGTGATCAGGGTTGAATAATCTCAAAGTGCTGGATTTGGCCCTATTGCGCAGCTCTTGTTTGAGTCTAACCGTTGTAGGGACGAGTCTTTTACTCAAAGGATTATCTGAGCCTCGTCACATGTGATTGTATTCAGGTGATGGCTAATTAGCATTACGGGGAGGCCTTCAGAAGCTGAGGGCTGGATTAGGTGGAGTCAGAGAATTCCTTAGGGCAAGCCTAGGATGAGAGTAGCAGAGATCAGTAGTACTAGAAGTGACATGGTGGAGTCAGGGCGGTACTTGAGGAAAGTACGGATAGATGTGGAAGGTAGTATGGGCCCGTACTACTGAAAGTAGGGAACTTGCAGTAGTAGCGATCTCTCAAAATATATCAGTGTTTCTGACGTTTGTCATGATGTGTTTTCAGAATGGTGGTTTTACGCCTTAGACCAGCAGTCGGCAGTTCAGGTGCCGGAGAGGGATCAGGACCAGGCCCGGAGGCCGGGAAGTTGGACGAGAAGACTAGGGAGTTTCTCTCTTTAGAGATTACTTGCATCATACTTGAGTAGACTCCTGTGATCTTTGGTTCGATCAAGGAGGGCATTTTAGAGTTGATGGACGAGAGGTTGAGCACTTTCCGTGTTGAGGTGGCGGCTATGATGGGGTCGCCCACACTCACCTTCAGGGAGTTCCGGGCTTGTGGAGCTCCAGATTACCATGGGGCGCGAGATCCCATTGCAAGTACCAGGTGGTTGGCGGATGTCGCCAATGCATTCCTCACCAGCAAATGTCCCGAGGGGGACAAGGTCAGACTAGCATCCTGTCTTCTGAAGGACATGGCATGAGATTAGGCATGCTATCGGAGATGACACAGCTATTGATGCGATGAACTGGGCTGATTTTTCTACCAGGTTCTGAGCCGAGTTTGCACCGGTTATCGAGGTGCAGCAGTTAGCCAGGGAGTTTCAGGATCTCACCCAGACTACAGAGACAGTGGCGGAGATTACAGCCAAGTTCAGGGAGAGGGCTCTTCTCGTTCCTCAGTACGCAGATGATGAGGAAATGAAGAAGGACCGTTATCATGAGATGTTGCAGAGTGATATCCGCCAGTTTGTGAGACGCTCCAGTTGTAAAACGCTGGATGACATGATTACTAGGGCTTGTGAGAGAGAGATTGATCTAGATATAGAGAAGAAGAGGAAGCTAGAGGCGATATCTGGCACTGGGAGTTCGGGAAAAAAGCCCAAGGTGTTGGATCATAGGTCCACGGGACAATAAAGCCACAATCGGTGTGACAAGTGTGGGAGAGTGCACGATGGGGTGTGCAATGCAGGGAGTCCCGACTGCTTTAAGTGCGGCCAGACTGGGCACATGAGCAGAGATTGTACAGCTACTACTACCACCACCACAGCAACATATCTGATTTGCTTTCATTGCAATCAGAGGGGACATAAAAAGTCCTAGTGTCCGAGCTTAGTCGCAGCAGGGAAGGTATCGGCACCTGCCCCTGCTACTTTAAGGATTACGGACGGTCGCCAGGGCCAGGCTGAGGTGCCAGTGGCGAAGAGTAGAGCTTTTCAGATGACAACAGAGGAGGCGCGAGTGACTCTAGACGTAGTGACGGGTATATATTTTTCCCTTATTTCTGCATTTATTATTGATCGTTTCTTATGGTTATATGTTTTGTATAGGGTCGTTCTCAGTGAACAGCATATCAGCCACAATATTGTTTGATTCGGGGGCTACCCGATCATTCGTCTATCTTGCGTGTCGCAAGAGGTTTAGCAGAGCTCCAGGGGAGATGGATTGTCCACTTGAGGTTGAGATAGTAGCTGACAGGACCGTTAGGGTTACGAGAGTACACATAGGATGTTCCCTTTAGTTGTTCGATGAGCATTTTCCGGTAGACTTAGTCCATATTCCTTTGCGAGGGAATAAGGTGATGAGTTTGAGCCATAAGAACTTTCCTATGTGCACATGCAAACCCTAATGCTTGGATCTAGGTTTCTCTAATTGAACATGCAATGTATCAAAGACTTTGATTGATAGATCTAGTGTAAACATTCAATTCATAACATATGAAATCAGATCTAAAGGAATACCTTGAGTTGCTTGCTTGAATCTTCTTGTCTTTCGAGCTTAGAGTCATAATTGTCACTCCTCTAATGGCTTACAAACACCAATTAGCAAGAGGATGATAAGAGAGAGGTAAGAGGGTGAGAAGATCGGCTCTAGGGTTTCTTGAGATGCAAGAGTGCCGATTTCCTCCACCCAAAGGGTCTATATATACTATTGGCTACTAGGGTTACACCTTATCTCTGAATTTATTATTGATCATTTCTTATGGTTATATGTTTTGTATAGGGTCGTTCTCAGTGAACGACATATCAGCTACAATATTTTTTGATTCGGGGGCTACCCGATCATTCGTCTATCTTGCGCGTAGCAAGAGGTTTAGCAGAGCTGTAGGGGATATGGATTGTCCACTTGAGGTTGAGATAGCAGCTGACAGGACCGTTAGGGTTACGAGGGTACACATAGCATGTTCCCTTCAGTTGTTCGATGACCAGTTTCCGATAGACTTAGTCCTTATTCCCCTATGAGGGAATAAGGTGATGGGTTTGAGCCATAAGAACTTTCCTATGTGCACACGCAAACCCTAATTTTGGATATAGGTTTCTCTAATTGAACATGCAATGTATCCAAGACTTTGATTGATAGATCTAGTGTAAACATTAAATTCATAACATATAAAATCAGATCTAAAGGAATACCTTGAGTTGCTTGCTTTAATCTTCTTGTCTTTGGAGCTTAGAGTCATAATTGTCACTCCTCTAATGGCTTACAAACACCAACTAGCAAGAGGATGATAAGAGAGAGGGAAGAGGGTGAGAAGATCGGCTCTAGGGTTTCTTGAGAAGCAAGAGTGCCGATTTCCTCCACCCAAAGGGTCTATATATACTATTGACTACTAGGGTTACACCTTAAACCCTAATTGAATAACTTAGGCCCTAAGCAATCCAATAATCCCTATAGACTAGGCCTTGGACGATTTCTAGGTTTCTCCAAACCCAAAAATCGTCCACCCCCTTATCCATAGATATTCATAGCCCAAAATACAACTATCACACATTTGACAGTTTATGCCCCTTTATTCAATTAACCTCTTTAAGTCACCAAATTAATTCCTAATTAATTTATGACTTATATTAATTAAATAACAATATTATTATTCCTTCTATTAATAATATTTCTTCTCTCATTATAAATCATCCTGTCAAGTTGCTATGGTGAAGGCAACCCAAAAGGACCATGCACAACTGGGTCAAATACTTGCCAAATATAGTTACATCCTTAGACATTATTCCAACAGTCTCCCACTTGGATAAGTCTAGTAACTATACACACAAGCACAATCCGATTAGCAATCGTAGCTCTCAAAGACGCTGTCAAACTCTGATCTTATCAGTCCTGTCCTTTAGATAAGAGATCGTACAGTCCTCTGTTCAGATATCATGCAGACACAATCATAGTCCAGCGTTTAGTTTCTCGATCTCATATTTATTCGTTATAGAACTTAACCAAACACATCAATTCAGTTCTGAACGGCCCCGACACATAAGTCAAATCAAATCATCGAGCGGCCGAGATATCGCTTTTACCCTCTTAAGATAAAAGTAGCAGATAAACTTCGACTTATATGCATTTAGTTATTCACCAATCAATCATACATAACAATGCGTTTTATAACATCAATTTACTTATGTGGTTTCGCATCATCAATGTACAACCAATTAACAAATAACAAACCATATATCTAGGTTTTAAGACCATATGATATTATCATCTTGCGATCACTTACAATATATATATATATATATATATATATATATATATATATATATATATATATATATATATATATATATACACACCTTAAAGTGATTCCAGCAAATGCGGGTTTGTTCCAATGCTCAAAACTAGTTCATAAGCACTCATGAACGTTGTAGCAAACCTTTTCTATGTCTAATATCATTTAGACAATCTACATACCAATTCATGAAAATCTTATATCATATCTACTTCCAACATATGAACGATTGTGGAGCATTCGAATAATTCGATTATTCTTAAGAACTTAATTATTCAGGAAGTCAAAACATGCAAAGTGAAACAATAGTTAAATAATTAACATAAGACAATAACTTTACTTATAAATAATATTCCTTTATTTAATCATCAAATGTCAATTACATTTATCTATTATAAGTTTCTAAAACTATATAATCTAAACTAATATCATCCTTCAGCCCAATACTCCTAACATGCTGCATGTGCTTAACCCTACTTAGTCCCTTCGTAAGCAGATCTACTGGGTTATCTTCTGATGATATCCTCTTAACCACGAGATGTCCTTCTTCTACTCGATTTCTAATAAAGTGATATTTTCTGTCGCTATGACGAGATCTACCATGATCCCTCGGTTCCTTTGTCAAGGCAACCGCTCCTTTGTTATCACAGGAAATTTCCATAGGCTCCTTTATGGCAGGTACAACTCCAAGACCACCAATGAAGTTCTTAAACCATATTGCCTCCTTCGATGCTTCTCTTGCTGCAATGTACTCTAATTCGCATGTTGAATTAGCTACGGTTTCCTGCTTGGAACTTTTCCAAGTTACTGCTCCTCCATTAAGGGTAAAGACCCAGGCCGACTACGAACGATAGTTGTCCTTGTCGGTCTGAAAGCTGGCGTCACTATACCCTCGCACCTTTAAGTCATCACTCCCTCCGAGGACTAAAAACCATTCCTTGGTCCTCGTAAGGTACTTAAGGATATTCTTGACCAGAATCCAATGGGCTCTGCCAGGGTTCCCTTGATATCTACTAACCATGCTCAAAGAAAAGGCTACATCAGGGCGAGTACAAGTCATAACATACATGATTGAGCCAACTGCGAAAGTGTAAGGTACTCGGCTCATCTCTGCTATCTCGGCTTCGGTACTAGGACTTTGAGTCTTACTCAATTTGGCATTACTTTGTATCGGTAATTCTCCCTTCATCGAATTCTCCATACTAAAACGTTTCAGTACTTTATCTAAGTAAGTGTTCTGACTAAGTCCTATTAGTCTCTTACTTCGTTCTCTCACTAACCTTATTCCCAAGATATAGAAAGCCTCTATGAGGTCCTTCATAGCGAAGCACTTCCCGAGCCAGGACTTAACCTCCTGCAGTGTCGGGACGTCGTTTCCTATGAGTAGTATGTCATCGACATACAAAACGAGGAAGCTGACTATACTCCCACTGGCTTTGACATACACACATGATTCATCTTCGCTTCGTACAAATCTAAACTCTTTGACTTTCTCATCGAAGCAAAGATTCCATCTGCGAGACGCTTGCTTAAGCCCATAAATGGACTTCTCAAGCTTGCACACTCTATTTGGATGCTTTGTATTGACAAAAACCTCTGGCAGAGCCATGTAAACATCCTCAGCTAACTTCCCATTAAGGAAAGCTGTCTTGACATCCATCTGTCATATCTCATAATCATGAAATGCAGCTATGGCTAGCATCACCCTAATAGACTTTATTTTCGCAATTGGTGAGAAGGTCTCATCATAGTCAACTCCGGGAGTTTGAGTAAAGCCCATCGCAACCAATCGCGCCTTATATGTGTGTACATTCCCATCCACGCCGGTCTTCTTCTTGAAGATCCATTTACACCCAACAGTCTTACGTCCGGGTACATTATCAACCAAATTCCAAACTTGGTTGTCATACATGGATTGAATCTCGCTGTCCATTGCCTCTTTCCATTTTGTAGACTCCGGGCTGCCATGGCTTCCTTATAGCTATTAGGTTCATCTAGATTTATTAGTGTACCATCACTAATATACGTGTCCCCTTCGGTAGTAATATGAAAACCCAAAGCGAGTCTCTGATATCTTGTGTTATATTTCAGAGAGACGTCATGGTGGGGATGTGCCACAGCCAAGGGACTAGTGGAGGGGGTGTGAGCTATGAGGAGGTCCGCCAGATGATTCATGATGAGGTGGCTGTTTCCATCCACGCTGAGATTCCAGAAATGTTCGGGTCTATCAAGACCACCCTGATAGAGACATTTGACGAGAGATACGCTGCTCTTTCTGATGCTGCTGTTGCTATGACCACTGCAGCTGTAGTTGCGGCTAGAACGCAGGGTGGTGATGCGTTGCTGTTCCGGGAGTTCAGCAACACAAAACCACCAGAGTTTGATGGGACCCAGGACCCGATTGTAGCAATGAGGTGGATTTCAGACATCGAGGGGTGTTTCTTCACCTACTCATCTCCAGAGCATTTGAGAGTCCGGTTCGCATTGAACCAGCTTCGCTTGGGAGCGAAGGACTGGTGAAAATTTGTGACGACGCATTATTCGCCTGCTGAGCTTGCTGCAGTGACTTGGGAGAGGTTTACTGCTATGTTCCGAGATGAGTACGTTCCCCCGGTGGAGAGGGAGCGTTTGGCCAAGGAGTTTCTGACCCTCGAGCAGGGTACTGAGTATGTCACAGTGATTACGAGGATGTTCCATGAGCGGGCGATGTTCTGCCCAGGGCACGTGTCCTCCAAGCAGGCACGTATGAGCCAATATCTGAGCATTTTGAGGAGGGATATACGGTAGTTCGTGGAGAACTCAACGTACCATACATTTGCTGAGCTTCAAGAAAATGCCCGGAAGAGAGAGATAGAGTTGGAGACTCAGGCTAGGGAGGAGGCTGAGTCTCAGGGGAGGGATCGGCGATCGGCGCAGTCTCAGCTGGCAGCCAAGCGCGCCAAGCCCGCTGATTCAAGATCTGGGATTCAGAAGGGCCGCACTTGTGTAAAGTGCGACAAGAGCCATGATGGGGTGTGCAAAGCGGGGTCTTGCTGCAAATGTGGCAAGGAGGGGCATATGGCCAAGGATGTTGGATTAATGTCTAAGTCCATAACTATATTTGGTATGTACTTGACCCGACCCGACATGGTCCATTTAGGTTGCACTTCACCGACACAATTTATATGGATAATCTTTTGAGAATAGTATGTTTATGATTAATATTAATATATTATAAGTTCTAATATATTAATATGGAATCATATTATTTAATTAGTATTGATCAAGAATTAATTTATAATTAATTAAGTGATCAAAAAGAAGTAATTAAATATGGACTCTTATATATATGGAATGGGCCAAGTTCATTTAGGTTGGGCTAAGCTTTCATGGATAGTCCATGGAGTGTTTAACCCATGGATCCTAGGAAATGAAAGGTCATGGGTATTAGGGTTTAACCTTAATCCTCCATACTATATAAAGATGTCCTTGGTTGGTGAAATTGGCACTAGTGTGGATACACTAAGAGGGCTAGCCGATTTCACTAGATAGAACCAAGTACTCATATTCTCTAAAGTCTTCCAAGGTGTCTTGGTGATTTGTGATTCCACTTGAGGCTTCCACACTATTGGGGCTAAGCTCTTAAAGCTTGAAGACATCAAGCTACATCAAAAGGTATGTCATCTAACTAGTACTTTGTAGATTAAGAACATCATAATATGCTAGTTAGGATTAAAGCCTTGGAAAGTTCTTATTTGCATGTATAATAGAGAAAACATAGATCCAAGGTTTATAGGGTTGCATGTACACCATAGGAGTGTTAGAATGCTTATAACCCAACAGTGGTATCAGAGCCTAGGCTTGTTTTCTTGTTATACTTGCAAAACTGCTTAAAAAATCGAAATTGTTGCTGTCTGATCATCAGACTCGGCGAGTCCATCAGGAGACTCGGCGATTCCATGCCTAAAAAGTGATCAAATCGATCCAACTCGCCGAGTTGGTTCATGCACTCGACGAGTTGGACCCCCAGACAGCATAAATTCGACTTTTTTGGCTGGAATTGGACTAGGAACATTACCCTAAGATGTTTTTGAACTTATAAACTTGTTTTTGATGTGGTAATATTAATGCTAATCCAATTTCAAAGATAATTGTCAATAGATTCATGTTTTGTATTAGTTTAAGGTTTAGACTAATTACATGAAAAAAGTTTGATTTGAATTATCTTGTTCTTATGAGTTGCTTAGATTAATAGAAAAGTTGAGTGAAATAGTTGTTTTCAATCCAAATTAATCTAAGAGTTGATTCTAAAATGTGTTTTTGTAACTTGTCCTCAAGTTATGTGAAAAGTCACATTTAAGTTTCATAAAACTCATAATAGTTGGCAAAGGTTACAAAAATGAAGAGTCTAGTTCTAATTAAATGGTGTTATGACTCCATAATTTGTCCTCAAGTTATGGAGGACCAAGAGTCTCTTCATTTAATAAAATAAAAAAAAGGTGTAACCTTAATTAATTCCATAAGTTTTAAAATAAAGAAAAGTTAATTCTTTTATTAGTTTAAAGTCTTCCATAACTTGTCCTCAAGTTATGGAACTTGAAGAGTTTTTTAATTAAAACTACATAAAACACATAAGTCATGGAATAAGAAAAGTTTTGAATAGTTTCAAAACTTGCCCTCAAGTTTTGGAATTTGTAAAGTTTTCCCAGTCACAAAACCTGAAGGGCACACTCGAGATTGAAACATGCCATTGAACAGTTCAATGAATCTCAAAGATCTAGGAGTTTCAAAAACAAATTAAAACCTAATAATACATTTTGTTTATCTTGGTGGAAATTGGTGGATCGTCATTCACCTACCTTCAAATATTTTATAGCTTGGATTACGGCATACCTCTTCTAAGTTATAAAATAGTTTGTTGGGTCGTAGCCTTAATATTTCATATTGGGTGTCATATTAAGGACTTAAGATCAACTATCTTGAATATCTCCCAAAAGATGTCTTCTTTAGACAGTTATGATCTTCCCAAATCTCTTGAAACAAGCTTTCCTAAATGAAGATGATGTTCCTTAGAAATCATACTTCTTTCATCTCCTCTAATTATTCTCCCTAACCCACAAGTTCTTGAAAAGTTTAAGGTCACTCAAGCCCTATTGGCAAGGCAAGGTCTAGGTGTGATCACATCTTGGAGATGTAGTCACATATTGACAAGCCGGGAGAGTTGGGTGTCAAAGTCTTGAGAAAGTTGGTGGTTCAACTACTTTCTAAGTCACATAGTGAGTTCTTTTGGAACACCTATGAAACAGACTATGACAAGACCCTTAATGATCTTATCTATTTGATAAGATCAACTTCCTAAAACTTTATGGACATTGACAATGGTGACACTGGAAATCCCGAAAAAGCATTCTCTTCCTAAGGAAAGGGATTGACCATAGTCAACTAGGTTAAAGTCAAAGGAAGGGACATTGGTTACGAATCTACCAAAATTACCTAAGGATGTTGAAGTCAATAACTTTGACTCTACTTTAGGTAAAGTCCACTATCTAACTCTGCTAAGTTTCTAATATGAGATTCTTGATACATGATGTGACTGGGTCACATGGTGATGTTTTAAGAATCAAAGAAAATTAAAGAAACTTAAAGAAAGAATATGCTGAATCTGATGGCGTAGATGGATTTCTGTCGCGTAGTTTGAAGATCGGATGCTTGAGCTACTTCTTAGGAGTTATGAGATATTGCTTAGGAATAGATATGTCACACCCCCGAACCTGACGGCGGAAACGTCCGAGGGCTATTGTGACTCAATTGAATACCATCACAATGAATATACATGAAACATAACATCATACAATACCAAGCACTGGAATATTACAACTGGTTGCGTTTACATTCAGTACATAGTTCAAAACATTACATTCTCAAAAGTAGATTGTTCAATACTAGTTAAACAAACAACAAGACATCACTGAGTACATTTTTCCCTTCGGTTTACCTGTTACCTGAGAATACAAGTATTTTGAAAAACGTCAACATATGAAATGTTGGCGAGTTCATAAGTAATGTTTGAAATACAGTGGTTTGTATTGTTTCGAAAATCACCAGAAAATCCGATATTTTCTGAAAAGAACTTAGTATAAAAAGTGTGAAGATCCGTAAGTATGCTTGTTTGTTTCTATAAATGTAGGAGTACGATTTGTAAAACTCGGTATGTAATTTGTAGGTGTGTTAATTGAAAACCCTAGGAAAACCCGACGTTTCCCTATTACTTTGCATTAAATAATTTATGTTTTGTTTCTTCGTTACGACAGGTGTATTCGTTGAGCTCCGGAGACGTTGGATTAATTGCGGATTGTGAATTGTTGTAAACGTACATTAATGAAAACGACCAGTTGACAACCGTACAAACGATCCCTTAGGCGTCATTTGCACTATTCACTTAACCCAACCACCCAGACTCATGTAGCCCCACAACCGAGGGGAAAAGAAGAGGGTGCGAAACCCCAGAATTTCCCTACGTCGTTCAAGGCCATTGTGAATGCGAAGGACCCTTAGTCCGACTCGCATTTGGTGAATTCTCGACTTTACTAGCAGCACCAGAAGGCCCTTGGGGTCCAACAACACAAAGCCTGTAAAAGTCCTTTTACACCAAATTAGGTCATATAAGACCCAACTACATGTAAGCGAGTTTCCTTCGGGCCTAAAGATCACGCCATTGGGCTAGCTAGGCCCAACAAACATGATTTGAAACTTTTGGGCCCAAAGACGGTGTATCGACGTCTGGTGTATTCTCACGTGTGTATTGACTTCCCGAATTTTCCGCGTGTGTATTGAAGTTTCGTCGTGTTAGTAATTTCGGATTCATTATTGATTCGAGACCGAATCAATTCGTTTGATAACGATTTTTGGTGTTGAAGGTGTATTATAATTTGCCGATAGTCGAGATGCTAATATTTCCTCGTGACGGATTTATTATTTAAAACATTAGGATGTGTCTTTATTTCAGCCCCTTTCTTTTGGATAATTTACACATTTAACCCTTTGTATAAAATAAATTTCTATTTTAGTCCTTAAACAATTTTTCTTGACACTTTAGTATCAAAACTTATAGAAAAGTTATTTTTCAGCTCAAAGATTATTTGGAAAACAGTTTTAGTCCACCAAATAAAAATTTTCTCGGCTAGAACCCTCATTTTCGTAGTTTTTACACTTTTGGCCCAAAATAGAAAATTTTTGCATTTTTGGTCCCTTTTAAATATGAAAAGCATTTTTAACCCTTGAAATGGACTTGGAGCACTAGTAGTCCCCTGTTTTACATAAAATCACAATTTCAGCCCGTCTAATTTGAAAACCTTGCATATTGGGCTTTATTGGGCCGAAAAGTTCATTTTTGGCCCATTATGCTTAAAAATTCACATTTTAATCCTTCCAAAGAGTAAGTTTCTGGAAAATACCTTATTGAAACTGTTTTGACTCATTT
Source organism: Lactuca serriola (assembly GCF_051521515.1). Lineage (NCBI taxonomy): Eukaryota > Viridiplantae > Streptophyta > Magnoliopsida > Asterales > Asteraceae > Lactuca > Lactuca serriola. The sequence goes on from NC_136408.1 coordinate 238,910,125, forward strand.
CATCCATCAGAATTTGTATTTTGTCATTTTGGGCCCTTTAACTTTATATTTTCAACATTTTGAGTCCAAAAATGGGATTTTTAGCCCAATGAGTTCATGTTAACCAAGTTGGTTATTTCTCTAGAAATGATTTTTGTGTAATAATATGTTTAACACTTGTTTCATACATCCTAATGAAAATCTCGATTTTTAGGACTTTTTGACTAGTTTCAACACCATAATCACATATATACATGTAAATAAGCATAGAAATCATACAAAGCATACATATAACCATAGATCTACACATTTGCTTGTATCCCCCCCCACACAAAACTTATAAAAACCGAAAAATAGGGGGTATGAAGCTCACCTTGGGTGTGGTTTTGGTTTCGGAGAAAAGATGGAAGAAAAATGAGGTGATTTTCGGCCCTAGCACACTTTGATGAAGATCTCGGCCTTGAGGTGATTCTAGGATGCAAGATCATGATTTTTGCATGGATTAGGAAGAGATTTTTGATAAAACAAAGAATCTAGATCATAGATCCAAGCATAATCTTTCCTTAGATGAAGAATTTGTGGAAATATCTTCTTGAAAAACCTTCTAAGATTCGAGATTTTGATGGAGAGTGGAGGGAGTTTTCTTGAGAGAGTTGTGAGAGAATTGTGTGTGTGTGTGTGTGTTTGAAATCGGCCAAGAATGGGAGAGAGAGAAAGAAGTAGACCTTGAGGTGATATGTGCATGGGTATATGAGATATGTTGCATGGATAACCAAGAGGTAATAATGAGGTGTCACTTGAAAATCAACCCTCTTCCATGTTGGGTTGTTTGGGCCGAGAAGTGAAGAAAGAAAGGGAGAATATTGGGCTTCTTTTGTTTAAGCCCATATTGTGACTTAATTATGAAAATTTTTGGCCCAATTACATCAAGGTATAATTATTATGATCCTTTAGAGCTATAGGAGTTTGTTGTGACCCAATAAGGTTCATTACGGTGTTATGTTTCATTCTAGGCCCATTATGGCCCAAAATATTGGATTAAATGGAATTGGGTCCAATTAGAGCCCATTTAAAGGTTCTAGTCCCATGATAGTCAAATTGGAAGCTTATTGGCCCATTGAGTCCAATTGCTTATTGACTATTAGTAGTATTTGTATGCTGTATTGGATTGAAGTTTTGTTGTCATGAAGTAAGCATCATACATGCTCTTAAGTTCTTGATTCTACATTTTACTTGAGTGTAGTGATTACAAGACACAAAATTTCTAGTTGTGACATCATCCCCCCGTTAGAGGGAATTTCGTCCCGAAATTCTGTTTGAAAGCTAGATTTGAGAATACTAGAATAGGTGAGGGTACTTCTGCTTCATTTGGTCTTCGCGTTCCCATGTGAATTCTGGCCCACGCTTCGCGTTCCACCGTACCTTCACGATTGGGATGCGGCTTTGCTTAGTACGCTTCACCTCCCTGTCCATGATTTCAACTGGTTCTTCCATGAACAGGAGATTCTCGTTGATTTCGATTTCGTCAAGGGGAACGACGAGTGTTTCATTCGATAGGCACTTCTTTAGATTAGAGGCATGGAACACGGGGTGAACACTGCTTAGCTCTGCGGGTAGCTGCATCTTATACGCCACTGGACCTATTCGGGCGATGATCTCGAAAGGCCCGATGTATCGTGGGTTCAGTTTTCCCCGTTTTCTGAAACGAATAACCCCTTTCCAGGGTGAGACATTCAACAGTACTCGATCACCGGTTTGAAATTCTAAGGGCTTTCGCCGTTTATCGTCGTAGCTCTTTTGTCGGTCGCGCGATGCTTGTAATCGAGCTCTGATTTGGACGATCTTTTCCGTGGTTTCACGAATGATCTCCGGTCCCGTTAGCGCCTTGTTTGACGTATGTGTTTTTGCTAGTTGAGTATCGCCCACCTCAGCCCAACATAACGGTGATCTACACTTACGTCCGTACAGTGCTTCGAAAGGAGCGACCTTGATGCTCGAATGATAACTATTGTTATACGAGAATTCGACTAAAGGTAAGTGGGTATCCCAAGACTTCCCAAAGTCTATCACGCATGCGCGGAGCATGTCTTCGAGCGTTTGAATGGTTCATTCGCTTTGACCATCCGTTTGTTGATGATAAGCGGTGCTCATGTCGAGATGAGTTCCCAATGCCTTATGGAGTGATTGCCAAAAACATGAAGTGAACCTACTGTCCCTATCTGAGATAATAGATATTGTCACTCCGTGGAGTCTCACGATTTCTCGAATGTATAAATGTGTCAATCTCTCCATCTTGTACAATTCTTTTATTGGCAGGAAATGGGCAGATTTCGTCAGTCGGTCGATTATTACCCATATGGTGTCTAGTCCATCCGACGTTTTGGGTAGCTTGGTCACGAAATCCATAGAAATCCCCTCCCATTTCCACTCAGGAATTACCGGTTGCTGTAATAACCCTGAGGGCTTCTGGTACTCCACCTTTACCTTGGCACACGTAAGGCACTTACTAACATAGGTAGCAATTTCTGCCTTCATGTTAGGCCACCAGTAGTGTTGTTTAATATCCAAATACATCTTGTCTGAGCCAGGATGAACGGAGTATCGCGTCCTGTGGGCCTCCTTCATAACTACCTCCCTAAATCCTCCGAGTTTAGGGACCCAAATACGGTTCATGAAATAGTATACTCCATTCTCCTTTGCCTCTAGGTTCTTCTCCATCCTGCGCAACACTTCGCTTACCCTGTTTTCTGCTTTCATGGCCTCCGACTGGGTTACCACAATTTGAGTGACTAGGTGAGATTGAATGGTTATAGAGAGAGTTTTCGTACGACGATTTGAGTACTCCTTCCGACTTAATACGTCGGCTACCACGTTGGCCTTGCCCGGGTGGTACATGATTTCACACTCGTAATCATTTAACAATTCAACCCATCTTCGTTGCGTCATGTTCAACTCTTTCTGGTTCAAGATGTGCTGGAGACTTTTGTAGTCCGTGAATATGGTGCACTTCGTACCATACAGGTAGTATTGGATTAATGTCTAAGTCCATAACTATAATTGGTAAGACTTGACCCGACCCGGCATGGTCCATTTGGGTTGCATACCATCATGCACTTGGATAGACTATAATGAGAGAAATAAGACACTTATGGTTATTAATATATTATAAGTTCTAGTATATTAATAATAAGAATAATAAGATTATTTAATTAGTATTGATCAAGAATTAATCTAGGATTAATTAAGTGATCAAAAGAAGACTAATTAAATATATGGGTTGATTGTGTAAATCATCCAGACTTATATAGTGGGCTAATGCTCCATGGATAATCAAGTTGGGCTAAAACCCATAGGATGGTCCATGGATGCTCCATGGTGTATTTGTACCCATGGATCATGGAAATGAAAGGCCATGTCAATTAGGGTTTACATGGTGTAACCCTAACTATATAAACATCTTATTCTTGACCAAAATTGGCACTAGAGTGTGAAGTAAAAGGGCTAGCCAATTTCATGAGTTGTAGAATTCTCTCAAGTTATTATAAGTGTTTTGGTGATTGTGATTCCATTTGAGGCTTCCACACTATTGGGGCTAGGCACTCAAGCTTCATGAAGACTTTCTACATCAAGAGGTATGTATTTTATCTTGCTATAGTCATTGTTTTGTATGCTAGAATAGGATAATACCTTGGAAGTTCTTATTTGCATGTATAATAGAGAAAACATAGATCCAAGGTATTTAGGGTTGCATGTACACTTAGGAGTGTTAGAATGCTCAAAACCCAACAGTGGTATCAGAGCCTAGGCTTGCTTTCTCTTATACTTGATGCAAATTGCTGAAAAATGTTGAAAAACTTGATTTTCTAGCTTTCTAGGCACTGGACTCGCCGAGTCCACTGATGAACTCGCCGAGTCCATGAGTAAAATCATCCTACTCGCCGAGTAGGTTCATGCACTCGACGAGTAGGAGCCCCAGACAGCATATATTCGACTTTTTTGGCTAGAAATGGACTAGGAACATTACCCTAAGTTCTTTTTGAACTTATAAACTTGTTTTTGATGTGGTAATGTTCATGCTAATCCAATTTTAAAGATAATTGTCAATAGATTCATGTTTTGTATTAGTTTAAAGTGTTACTCTAATTACATGGAAAAGTTTGATTTGAATTATCTTGTTCTTATGAGTTGCTTAGATTAATAGAAAAGTTGAGTGAAATAGTTGTTTTCAATCCAAATTAATCTAAGAGTTGATTCTAAAATGTGTTTTTGTAACTTGTCCTCAAGTTATATGAAAAGTCACATTTAAGTTTCATAAAACTCATAAAAGTTGGCAATGGTTACAAAAGATGAAGAGTCTTGTCCTTAAGTTATGGAGGTTCAAGAGTCACTCAATTAATAAATAAATAAATAAAGTGTAACCTTAATTAATTTCATAAGTTATAAAATAAAGAAAAGTTAATTCTTTTATTAGTTTAAAGTCTTCCATAACTTGTCCTCAAGTTATGGAAGTTGAAGAGTTTTTGGATTAAAACTACTTTAAACACATAAGTTATGGAATTAATTAGTTTTGAATAGTTTCAAAACTTGTCGTCAAGTTTTGGAATTTGTAAAGTTTTCACTTATGAATACTTTAATTCCAAGTTAGCCCTTAGAATTTTAAAGAGTTAAAATTCAACCCTTATACTTTATAATATAAGGTGGGTATAAGCTTGTTGCCTATAAAATAGCAACTTAATGGGTGTCCACTCTCACCCACCGCTTGCTTGACCGGTGGAGGGTCGTTAGCCGAACGGGTTTGACAAGACTATAATTCTCCCCTCATTAAAAGTATTAATGATAAATACTAAGTAACTAAACTCTTAATAATACCCAATCTTAGTTACTTAGGAAAATGTGAATAAGGTGCTAATCCATGAAATTACAGTTTGCACTTTGTTTAAGTCGGTTAGTGGAGCGTGTGTGGTTAACCGGCACACTAACGCGTATTTAACAAGGTAGGCAAAGGGTAACTTAATGTTTATCATAGTATCGATGGAGCGTGTGTGGTTAACCGGCACATCGATTGAGGGGTAATTTATTAAGGGTACCAAGTGATTTGCAAGGTTACTTCACACCTTGTTTTGTGATCCTCGGCATCCCAGTCACAAAACCTGAAGGGCACACTCGAGATTGAAACATGCCATTGAACAGTTCAATGAATCTCAAAGATCTAGGAGTTTCAAAACCAATTAAAACCTAATAATACATTTCGTTTATCTTGGTGGAAATTGGTGAATCGTCATTCACCTACCTTCAAATATTTTATAGCTTCGATTACGGCATACCTCTTCGAAGTTATAAAATAGTTTGTTGGGTCCTAGCCTTAATATTTCATATTGGGTGTCATATTAAGGACTTTAAAATTCAACTATCTTGAAAATCTCCCACAACATGTCTGGTTTAGACATTTATGATCTTCCCAAATCTCTTGAAACAAGCTTTCCTAAATGAAGATGATGTCCCTTGGAAATCATACTTCATTCACCTCCTCCAATTATTCTCCCCAACCCACAAGTTCTTGAAAAGGTTTAAGGTCACTCAGGCCCAATTAGCAAGGCAAGGTCTAGGTGTGGTCACATCTTGGAGATGTAGTCACATACTGACAAGCCGGGAGAGTTGGGTATCAAAGTCTTGAGAAAGTTGGTGGTTCAATCACCTTCTAAGTCACATAGTGAGTTCCTTTGGGACACCTATGAAACAGACTATGACAAGACCCTTAATGATCTTATCTATTTACTAAGATCAACTTCCTTGAAACTTGCTGGACATTGACAATGATGACATTGGATATCTAGTAAAGCTCTCTCTTCCCAATGGAAAGGGATCGGCCATAGTCAACTCGGTTGACCAAATGGTAAAGAGAAAAAGCTAAGTCTATGATAGTACCGTGTACCATTATCAAAGGGTCCATATGTTTATATTGCCAAAGAAAGGGGCAATGGTTGCGAAGCTGCCAAATTTACCTAAGGATGTTGAAGTCAATAAGTTTGACTTTACTTCAGGTAAAGTCCACTATCTAACTCTGCTAAGTTTCTAATCGGAGATTCTTGATACATGATGTGACTGGGTCACATGTTGATGTTTTAAGAATCAAAGAAAAGTAAAGAAACTTAAAGAAAAAATATGATGAATCTGATCGCGTAGATGGATTTCTATCGCGTAGCTTGAAGATCGGATTCTTGAGCTACTTCTTAGGAGTTATGAGATATTGCTTAGGAATAGATAACAACAAGTTTTCATATGGATTGTAAGGATAAGTTTTTCTGCAAAGTTTTAAAATAAAAGAAAATTTTAGATTTTATTTATTTTAAAATATCCTTACAATGGCATTTGAGAAAAAATTGTTGCTTATATGATTCCAATAATAGCAGGAGTGGAAATATGAAATTGATTCTTTCATTTGTGGTAATGTCTAGATTTACCAAATAAGGAAAGATTCTCGTCACCCAAGTTTCAATTGGACCGAAACTTGGAATCATGCAAGTTGTATAGCATGATGAATGAGAACTTTCAAGCATTGGAAAAATTAAGACTAATTAGTCGTTCACATGGATGTGTGAGTCAAGTAAAGGACTAACGGATCGAGTACACATTCTTGTGCACTGATTAAGTCCACCACAAAAGATTGATAAGACTATTCGTCATAGTTTACTAAAGCTCAGTAAATATGATTATACTTACAAGCTTAAGTGTAACTCTGAGACATTGGAAAAGGTTCCAATGTAAGGCAGAGTGAATAAGAAGAATCAAATTAGGCAGAAGGATAAAAGTTTCTCAAATCTGAAAAGATGGGAGAGTACTTTAGTATCAGTTTTTGTGATCATCTTAATGATTAAGAAACCATATCAAAATTAGTTCTCTAAGGGAAATCTTAGTGCATTCTTATGACTAAGAAGAGGGAACTTGAATTGTTGAAGTCGTTAAATCAAGAAGATGAGTCATACTTTGTTCCAATACAAGTCTTAGAGTCATACTCCAAGATTGTAACTTGAGTGACATGTCTCAAAAGAAGGTTAAAACACTTGTCAAATGTAAGAGTAAAAGTTTTCTACTCTTGTACATTTGAAATTGGTAAGTTGTGATGTTTTGGATAAAACAAAGACCAACTTAGGCCAATTGTGTGAAGTGTTTGTCTTGATAAGAATCCACACTATCTCTTGGATGTTTGACAAGGGAGTCTTATAGGTCAAGAGGATAGTGGGAGTCTTAAAGGTCTTGAAAGTCTCAAGAACTAATCAAGAATAAAACCTGAAGTTCTTCACTAGCACACGACTTGAGGTTTATAACCTATCGTGTTGACATAGTCTGTACCCATTCCAGTTAAAGTTGGCTTTGCATATGAGTTCTTAGAGTTCTCAATTAGTTGCACAACAACTCAGAAGCAATGGCAGGCCCTTGAGCTGCCAGGTGGCAAGAAGTTAAGATTGAGTTCAATCCATATGAGTTTGGATTTGTCATTATCCATGTCTTGTGACTATGGTTTTGACAATTCACATGGATAAGAACACATACACCATTAAATCTAAGTGTCATAAGGTTTCTCTCCGATTCATGAAAATGATGGTGAGGAAACACATTCACTAAGTAGATTTTAGCTAGATAGCAATTGTGATATTTGCATTCTCAAAGTCGTTAGTGGAGCGCGTGTGGTTTACCGGCACACTAACCTGGACTTGTGAGAAGTGGCAAAAAGGTCTAACCATTATGATTACGACATCCCTCTTGATAATTGTTTAGACACACAAGTGCGTTATCTAAGGGAAGGTGTATGATTTTGATAAAGTCTTATCAAAAACAATCTAGTATCAGAAATCTGAACTTTGGTAAGAAAGTTAGCTGATTTCTGAGTACATGTCAATGCTAGTGGGAGCATAAGTGTTATGCTAATAATCATCATGTTAGTGGGAGCATGATAATTATGATAAGTATTGCAAGCTAGCAATGTTAATTATAGAAAATAAATGTTTCAATTGGGAAAGAGTTGTTTTGCTATAATTAAGGGAGAGGAAATTATACTTCATCTCAAATCTATAAGCTTAGATCGTGAGGTTTTAATCATTTAGTCAAGGATATATATATGAATTTCATGTTGGAATGGCTCAACATAAGGAAATTTTGTATATGGGTCCATTATTTGCGTTCTAAAATTCGATTATGATTACGGCATCCCTTTTCATAATATGAATTATGAGAACTTGGCAAATAGAAATGGACATGTTATAGCAAAAGACTGGTCTAGTCTTTATGTGAGACATCATGAATCGTGTCCCTTATGCTTCGGATATAGGATCGATTACATGTGCTATATTCATCCTTTCTAAAATTTTCCAAATGCCTGGGGCATTAAGAAGGGAAAAGGTTTAGAACTGGAGATGACTAAAAGGATTAAACAATTGTCGGGGACAATCTAAGGTTTACCAAAGATTGGTTGCTCAAGGACAGTTGGAAGTATAGTGATAATTCTGGAAGGACCATATTGACATAATCTGTAAGGAGGCAACTCTTGTTCAGAAGTGATTGTCAAAATGGAATCTGGAAATGTTTCAAAGTTATAATTTTCAATCTGTTTAAGATTAGGAAACTTAATGCAAGAAGGCTGTTCCCAAGGAGCTGATCTCCTTTGGAATACTCTATAATGATTGTTGTCAAGTCTTTCCGACTTTGTGCATAATCATTACACGAGGATCAATGCATACAAGTTTAGAATCTAACAGATTTCAGTAAATGGCATGAATTTGGAATTCTTGCATTTGCAGTAAGGATTTGGGAGTGTGAAAAGAGAATCATTGAAATTATGTTCAATTGATCTAGTTCACAAAGTAAAGATCATAGACAAACATAGTATGCATACTTGGTGTGTGGCATGACTAGTGTTTTAGAAAACATAGTGTACATGCTTGGAGCATGGGACAACTATTGTTTTAAATTCAAGAATAAAGTTGATAGTTGAAACAGTATACAATGAATAATGTGTAATCATATGGTGATAAATAAAAGGTGTTTTATTTATGTTCAAAGGGTTGATACCATATTGGATTCAATTATTATTGTGTTTCATTTTGCATGTTTTGACTTCCCGAATAAACTAGGTTATTCTTCCGGAATGACTAAGTTATTCAAACCATCCACAGTCGGTCATATGTTGGAAGTAGATATGAATTAAGACTGTCATGGGTTGGCTTGTAGAGGTCTAAGGTGTTGGACAAAGGGCTACAACACTCATGAGTGCTCATAAGTTCTAAGTATTGGATTCAACCCGCGCTCATTGGAATCACTTCATGGATTTTATCACGAGTGATCATGAGACGATACTATCTTATATTCTTCAAACCTAGAGATATGAGTTGTTACTATGAGTTGATAGTACATTGATTGCATGAAAACGCATTTGGTAACTCGGTGCTATAAAACGTGTCTTTGTGTATGATTCAAGAAGTAGTAGAACAAGCCATATGAGTCGAAGTTTATCCATTCCTTTTACCTTCGGGATAAAAGCGATATCTGTGGGCCCCTTGATGATTTGATGATGACAAATGGAAGTGCTCGGCCGGGCCAGGACTGATTTGATTTGTTCAATTAGTCAGTCGTCATAAATCAGAAATCTGGAAACAACAAATGGACAGAGAGAATGATTATAATCCATGTCTCAGTCCATATGATATCTAGAATGGAAGAATATATGATCCCTTATCTAATGGACAAGTTTGTTGACAAGATCAGAGTTCGACAACGGCTTTAAGAGCTACGATTGCCAGTTAGGTTTGAAGTCATACGCAATAATAGGTTTAGACTTATCCAAGTGGTATACTGTTGGATTAGTGTCTATGTCCATAACTATATTTGGTATGTACTTGACCCGACCCGGCATGGTCCATTTGGGTTGCAGTTCACCGACACAATTTATATGGATAATCTTTTGAGAATAGTATGTTTATGATTAATATTAATATATTATAAGTTATAATATATTAATATGGAATCATATTATTTAATTAGTATTGATCAAGAATTAATTTATAATTAATTAAGTGATCAAAAGGAACTAATTAAATATGGACTCTTATATATACGGAATGGGCCAAGTTCATTTAGGTTGGGCTAAGCTTTCATGGATAGTCCATGGAGTGTTTAACCCATGGATCCTAGGAAATAAAGGTCATGGGTATTAGGGTTTAACCTTAATCCTCCATACTATATAAAGATGTCCTTGGTTGGTGAAATTGGCACTAGTGTGGATACACTAAGAGGGCTAGCCGATTTCACTAGATAGAACCAAGTACTTATATTCTCTAATGTCTTCCAAGGTGTCTTGGTGATTTGTGATTCCACTTGAGGCTTCCACACTATTGGGGCTAAGCTCTTAAAGTTTGAAGACATCAAGCTACATCAAAAGGTATGTCATCTAACTAGTACTTTGTAGATTAAGAACATCATAATATGCTAGTTAGGATTAAAGCCTTGGAAAGTTCTTATTTGCATGTATAGTAGAGAAAACGTAGATCCAAGGTTGATAGGGTTGCATGTACACCATAGGAGTGTTAGAATGCTCATAACCCAACAAAGGATTGCCTCCAAGGTGTTTCCAGTATGTTTTCACTACAACCAGACCGGACACCGCAAGGCAGAGTTTCCACAGCTGCGAGGGACAGCCCAGGGAGCGCCTCAGGGATCTGCCCCTGCTGCTATCAGAGCTATTGAGAGCCGGCCAGTGAAGGCCAAGGTACCGAAGGCACGAGGGAGAGCCTTTCAGTTGACTGCGGAGGAGGTCCGCATGGCGCCCGACGTCATGTCTGGTATGTATCCTTTCTTGTATTTATTTTGATGTTGGTATATTGTGTTTATTTTATGTTATGCGTGGGTACTTTTCTTGTGAATTGTATACCTGCCTTGGTGTTATTTGACTTAGCTGCGGGTCGGTCTTTTATATCTTTGGCTTTTAGTCAGCACATCAGTATTAGTCGAGAGGCATTGATTCGACCTCTGAGAGTTTCCATAGCTGACGAGAGGACGGTGTATGCCGCTGAAGTGATCCGAGGATGTGTACTCGAGATTTTCGGCATTGAGTTCCCGATTGATTTAGTCCCTATTGCGATGGGAGATGTCTATGTCATCGTGGGCATGGACTGGTTGAGCAAAGTTGGAGCGGTCATCGACTGCGAGAGACAGCTGGTGACTATACGAGACCCCAGTGGGGGAGTTCTTATAGTGTATGGCGAGGGTACATGTTCTGGGTCAGCATTTTGTTCGGCCGCCAGAGCGAGACAGAGTCTACAGCAGGGCTATAGGGGATTTATAGCATATGTGATGGATGCGAGGGTTGATTCAGAGAGACCGAGGTCAGTTGATGAGGTCCCGATAGTGTGTGAGTTTCCAGATGTATTTCCAGAAGAGTTTATGGGTGTGCCTTCGGAGAGGCAGGTAGAGTTCAGTATCGATTTGGTTCTGTGGGTTGTGCCTATCGCCAAGGCGCCTTATCGCCTTGCGCCTCTAGAGATGCAGGAGTTATCCTCGCAGCTTCAGGAGCTGCTGGGGAAGGGGTTTATTCAACCGAGTAGTTCGCCATGGGGAGTGCCTATCCTTTTTTTCAAGAAGAAGGATGGTTCACACCGGATGTGCATTGATTACCGGGAGTTGAACAAGCTAACGGTCAAGAACCGTTACCCTTTGCCGACGATCAACGATTTGTTCGATCAGTTGCAGGGAGCATCTTGGCTCTCCAAGATCTATTTGAGGTCTGGATATCATCAAGTGAGGGTGCGAGATGAGGACATCCAGAAGACAACATTTAGGACTCGTTATGGGCATTATGAGTTCGTGGTGATGCCTTTCAGACTCACCCACGCACCGGTGGTGTTCATGGATCTCATGAACAGAGTGTGCAGGCCGATGTTGGATCGCTCGGTGATTGTGTTCATCGACGACATATTGGTGTATTCGAGATCCAGAGAGCAGCATGAGGAGCATTTGAGGGAAATCCTCGGAGTTCTGAGATCGGAGAGCTTTATGCCAAATTCTCGATGTGTGATTTCTGTTTGCGAGAGGTCCAGTTCCTAGGGCACCTCGTTAAACAGAAAGGGATATTAGTCAACCCGGCCAAGATTGAGGTAGTGATGAGTTGAGAGGTGCCGAGGTCACCTACTGATATCAGAAGTTTCTTAGGGTTGGCTGGTTATTATTGGAGATTTATCAGGGATTTCTCCAAGATCGTCGTGCCACTCACCAAGTTGACCCGGAAGGTTGTTACTTTTTCATGGGGTCCAGAGCAGCAGGCCTCCTTCGAGACACTTCTCCAGAGAGTATGGGAAGCCCCGGTGTTAGCCCTTCTGGAGGGGATGGAGGACTTCGTAGTGTACTGTGACGCGTCGATATCAGGGTTGGGAGCGGTGCTTATGTAGAGGGGTCATGTGATAGCATACGCATCGAGGCAACTGATGCCTCATGAGATGAGGTATCCCACCCACGATCTGGAGTTGGGGGCAGTGGTGTTCACCCTCAAGATCTCGCGTCACTATCTGTGTGGGGTTCGTTTTACCATATACACGGACCACAAGAGCCTGAAGTATCTAATAGATCAGCCCAACCTGAATATGCACTAGAGGAGATGGTTCGATGTGGTGAAAGATTACGATTGTGAGATCCTGTACCACCCGGGCAAGACTAATTTTGTAGCCGATGCACTGATCTGTAGGGCAGAGGGCGCCCCGATGCGGGATGTTTGTTTGAGATTGAAAGTGATGACTCTGGTGTTGGACACCATTTGTGGGGCCCATGCTGAGGTCGTGAGACCAGAAAGCCAAAAGAGAGAGCGAGTTGTCAGGCTGGTATCGGAGTTCGTTACCGATAGCCGGGGGCTTATGAGATTTCAGGGTCGGATATGGGTACCGTTTGTGGGCGGGACGCGTACCATTTTGATAGAAGAGGCTCATCGATCGAAGTTCTCAATCCATCCAGGGGCCACTAAGATGTATTTGGACCTAAAGAAGGAGTATTGGTGGCCATGTATGAAGAGGGATGTCGCATGGTTTGTAGAGAGATGCTTGACCTGTCGCAGGGTTAAGGTAGAGCACCAGCGTCCACATGGTAAGCTGCAGCCGTTAGAGATTCCCGAGTGGAAATGGGAACATATTACAATGGATTTCATCACCAAATTGCCGAGGACTACGAGAGGTGTGGATGCAATTTGGTTGATTGCGGACAGGTTGACGAAGAGCGCTCATTTCCTTGCTATCAGTGAGAGCTCTTCCACGGAGAGGTTCACAGAGATGTACATGAGAGAGGTGGTATCGCAACATGGAGTGCCGATCTTGATTGTCTCAGATCGAGATGTGCGTTTCACTTCTAGATTCTGGAAGAAATTTCATGAGGAATTGGGTACGAGGCTACATTTTAGTACCGCATACCACCCACAGACTGACGGGCAGAGTGAGCGGACGATTCAGAGGCTCGAGGAAATGCTCCGAGCATGTGTGTTGGATTTCGGCGGGATTTGGGACACGTACTTGCCCTTGGCATAGTTTTCCTACAACAACAACCATCATTCGAGCATTGGTATGCCACCCTTTGAGCTGTTGTATGGGAGGAGGTGTCGGACCCCCATTTGCTGGGGAGAGGTAGGGCAGCATGTGATGGGTAGTACTGAGATCGTGCTTCAGACGACAGAGCAGATACAGTAGGTCAGACAGAGGTTGTTGACCGCCCAGAGTCGCCAGAAGAGTTATGCAGACATGCGTCGGTCCGAGCTCGAATTTCAGGTCGGCGACTTTGTGCTCCTGAAGGTCTCTCCTTGGAAAGGAGTGATCCGATTCAGGAAGAGGGGCAAGTTGGGGACCCTATATATTGGTCCTTTCAGGGTGACCGCGAGAGTAGGAAGGGTAGCCTATCGATTGGAGCTACTTGCAGAGTTGGGTTAGATTCATGACACCTTCCACGTGTCGCAGCTGAGAAAGTGTATAGCCGACGAGTCGGCAGTGGTGCCATTAGAGGATATTCAGGTGGATGCGAGCCTGAACTATGTTGAGAGACCTGTAGCGATTAGGGATAGGAAGATCAAGGTTTTGAGGAACAAGAAGGTGCCTCTGGTGCAGGTCCAGTGGCAGCATCGGAAAGGATCAGAGTTGATTTGGGAGCCGGCGCGAGAGATGCGGGAGCAGCATCCAGAGTTGTTTGCAGAGTAAGACTTCGAGGGCAAAGTCTGATTCTAGTGGGGGAGAATTGTAACATCCAGACTCCCAGGTATATTATTCTATTCTTTTATTTTTGGAGGATGTGGAAGGACTTGGCGAGTTGGTGCTTAGACACGCCGCGTAGGGTTGCAGATTCTTATCCGGGTTCATGGTTGGACTCGGCGAGTTCATGAGTGGACTTGGCGAGTCCACGCTATTTAATGAAACCCTAATTTCCTGGGTTTGGGACCTATTTAAAGGCCCTTAGGGCCGTCATTTGCGGCTACCAAACCCCATACAGAAACCCTAAAGGAGCTAGAGCGTTTGTGAGAGGATAGGAGCCATTTCTTGATCTTTTTGGTTGATTCTTGCAAGAAGGATGTGTTTGACCAAGGAGGTTGTGCATCTGTGGATTTCGAGCAAGAGACTTCATCTTTGAGGTATTATATCACCCCTTTATCTGTTTTGTTGAAGGAATCCATAGATGTAGAGTTTTATAATCTTTATTGGAAGAAAATTGTGAGGATATGGCCCCTATTCACTTTGAGACTTCAGATCTGGACCCATAGTGGTCTAAAGAGCTTATCTCAATTTGCTTTATGTTGAGCTATGGAGGTGTTAAGCTAAGGATGTTACTTTTGGGGCTAAATCACCAAGAGAAGCCTCCTAGACGTCCCATGAGTGTCAAGATTCGAACTTTACGTGTTTATCAGGCTTGGGAAGGTCATATCTATGGATCCAAGGAATAGATCTGACCTCAGGAGGCCATTTGAGTTTGTGCATGGCATGAACTCGCCGTGTCCAAGGGCAGAATCGGCGAGTAGGGTTAGGGTTTCCCATAAATCACTAAGTGAGTGGACTTGCCGAGTTGGGGGAATAAATTAGTGAGTCAGAGGGGGAATTAGAGGACTGGAGTTTATAGCGGAACTCGCCGAGTTGATCTTGAGACTCGGCGAGTTGACTCGGGGTGGCCCTGCGATTCATGCCAGATTTGACTCGGCGAGCAAGGGGAAGAACTCGACGTGCCAAGAGAGACCAGAGAGTTAGTGGACACGTGTAGACTCACCGAGTTGCCCAAGTGCACTCGACGAGTCGGGTCAAAGTTTGACCATTGACTTTTGTTGACTTATAGGATTTGGTCAACAATGTGGCCTTTGAGCTAAAAGAGGGGTAAAATGGTCTTTTTCCTTCTGAGGGTGCCTAGAGAGGGTTGAGTCTAGTCCCGAGAGTTATATTTAAGAGAATATTTACTTTATGTGATTAGGCGGAGGCTAGATCGTATTTCTACCGAGTCAGAGATTTACCGAGACATCTGAGATGAGTCTTCTCACTATACTTTACCTAGTGCGGTACAAAGATATGTGACAGTGTATTTTAGAGTTATGTGCTAGTACATTTTCATGTTATTTATGTGTTGAGATTTATTGTGATATGTGATATGCATGATTCAGAGTATACAGAGTAGGACCAATGGGTCCATAGAGCTAGGGCTAGTGGGCCCATAGAGAGTTGGGACTGGAAGGTTCCACTGAGAAACATTGACCAGAGGGTCAACAGAGTTATAGCTTCGAGTGGATAATATGTGTTAGAGTGGTATTTTGGGGAACTCACTAAGCAATTATGCATACAGTGTTATGTGTTGTGTTTCAGGTACCAGCGATGATCACGGGAAGGCGCCAGCATGACTCGTACACACGCACACTGGAGTTCATATGTTTTGATCTTGGGGTTTTGTATTAAGATAATGATGATACAATGTTTCAAAATGTGGATGTGAATGAAATTATATGGTTTTTAAAATGCGAAAAATTGTTTAAATTTTTACGGTGTTACAACAAAGAATTAGTCTTAATTTACCACAGATGAAAATTCTCATTGATCATACAATACTAGCTGCTTGATTCCAAGTGTCTATCGAACTAAAACTTGGGTGATGAGAATCTTCCTTATTTGGAAAATTCTCGACACTACCACAACTGAAAGAATCAAATTCATATTGATAACATAGAAACATACAAACATCAATTTTCACAAATGCCATTTGCAAGGAGATATGATAAAATAAAATGTAACATCCGGATTCCCAGGTATATTATTTTACTCAATTATTTTTGGAGTTTATGGAAGAACTCGGCGATTTGGAGCTTAGACTCGCCGAGTAGGTTTGCGGATTCTCATCCAGGTCATGTCCGGACTCGGTGTCACACCCCCAAACCTGAACGGCAGAAACGTTCGGGGGCGGATGACTTCATGTGGTAACGTAACAAATGAATACATAGTAAAGAAAGCAATACAACCATCATATATATAATTGAAAGTTAACATTTGTCAAAAGTTACATGTTCAAAACCAATTACAATATGATGTCAAAATATGAGATTAAACTGGCGCCGCAGCATCTCTTCTTCAAAAGCATATTAGTACCTGAAATTACTGAATCCCTAGGACATACAAGTAATTTTGAAAGAGTAGATCAACATTTAAGCTGGTGAATTTCATAAGTATTTAAGTGACAATGTTTGAATGAAATGAAATGTTTTATCTTTGTTTGTTTGTGTTTAGAAAATCCTATATTTTCTACTAGTATAAAAGTAGCCTTCATTCAAGAACAATGTTTGTTTCCAAAATGTATGTAAATGTAAAATAACCAATGAGTTTGAAAACCTTGTAAATCAATGCATTTTTAATACCCCTTGTGAGTTTTATAACCATACTATTGACTCTGAATGCCTATACACAACGTTCTTCAGGCGTTGGAATGTTATGACGTTTGTCACCCCAAACGGTGGACTGTAGCTAACAGTCAGGGCGCGGGTTGTCAAGCCCGTATAGATCTATACACAAACACCATGCTCCCCCTCCAAGGGATTCTGGTATATAATATAGGACTTGAAATGTGTACTCGAACGTACATGAAGTTAGTGTCTCACAAATCCGTGGTATAAAAACAGATCTACTTGTTAAAATGTTAGGTTTGTTCTTGTATACGAAAGTAAACTTCTTGAAATATGTGTTTCTAGTACATAAGAGTTAGAAATTTGTTCGTAAAACTATACCTATTATAGTTTCCTAAAAGTGTGTCTTGTTTGTTTAGAAATATTGAGAAAAGGAATCACTTGTTTATGAAAGTATAGATTTTTGGTGCAGAGTCTAGGATAGACAAGAAAAATCTAAGAACAGTTTAGTTTATACATGCATTACAACAAAATTATATTTTAAAAAGGTAAAATGCTATTGTGACATATGTTATATATATATATATATATATATATATATATATATATATATATATATATAAAGTTCCTTTAAATGTTTATAAATCGTATGTGATTTGAATATATAATAGTATATAAAAGAGTTTCTTTATGTAACACACGATAATACTCGTGTGTTTTACTTGTAATCCCCCCCTTGAAAGCATATAAAAGTATTTAGAATAATTAAAAAGGTTGATTAAGGGGTATGAAACTCACTTGAAAGTTTTGGAGATAGCGAGATGGAAAACCGGGCAGAGTTTCGTCTCGGGAAATGGATTTTCCTCGGGATTCTCGGGAATCTCGGGAGTAAAATCGACCTTCGGGACTTGAGCCAAAAAGACCAGAGCTTCGGGTTTGAACGGACACGGAAAATGAGGCAAAGTTGAGAGAGAGAGAAGAGAAATGAACCCTTTCTTTGGAAACCCTCGCATCCTATTTATAGTAAGGCTGGTCTGCCTCGGTACGCGGGGCGTACGCTCGTACGCAGTGCGTACGCGTACGTCATGCATGACCGAAGCCTCGACTGCCTCGGTTCGGATGGGACGGGTTGCTGGGTACGCGGGTCGGATGGGACGTCGGGTCGGACGGGTCGGGGCTTCGGACGGGTCGGATGGGTCGGTTTCTTCGGATAGCGCGACGTGGACGATCAGAGGCCAATCCTCTCGGTTACGCGGGGCGTACAGGGGTACGCAGCGCGTACCTCGGATGAGGACGCTGACTCCCCTTCGGATAATATCCGAATTTTGAATAAAATAAATAATTAATTTATTTAATAAACTTCAAAAATTCATATCTTCTTCATACGAACTCCGTTTTCGATGGTCTTTATATCCTCGCGTAGGTGAGACTACGCTCTACAACTTTCGTTTAGACTCCGTCGGCAAATTCCGAAATTATTTTTTTATTATTTATTAAAAATCCATCGTGTTTAAGGAATTTCTTAGAAAATTCATAACTTCTTTATCTGATGTCGGTTTTTGCCAGAATTTTTACCGCTGGAATACCATTGTCGAGACCTTCGATTCTCGTTTAGGTCATTCCGGCCAAAAGTCGCTCGATCTCCGATTCGAGTTTTTAGCTGTCTGTTGCTAAGCCGAACTTGGAAAAATCATAACTTCGCTATATGAAGTCGGATTTGGGCGTTCTTTTCACGTACGATCATGGTTCAAAGACATTTAATCATAAAAGGAAATTAAGTAGAACTTATTTGTACATTTTATTATGAAAGTAAATTTTTATTATTCAGAAGTGGTTACAATACTTGACCCATTTTGGTCGTTACAAAGAGTTGAAATATCGGGTTGTCACATCATCCCCCCGTTAGAGAGAATTTCGTCCCGAAATTTAAAGTAGTAAAGATACTAGTGAACATGAAAGAGATGAGGGTACTTTTGTTTCATCTGATCTTCGCGTTCCCATGTGAATTCGGGTCCCCGCTTGGCGTTCCAGCGAACCTTCACGATGGGTATGCGACTTTGTTTTGTTTGTTTGACCTCTCGGTCCATCATTTCTACTGGTTCTTCCACAAAGTTGAGGCTCTCGTTGATCTCGATCTCGTCGAGTGGAATAACAAGAGTCTCGTCGGACAGAAACTTTTTCATGTTTGAGACGTGGAAGGTTGGATGGATGTTACTAAGTTCGCGCGGTAGGTTAAGCTTGTAAGCCACAGCGCCCATTCTGGCAAGAATCTCGAAAGGCCCTATGTATCTTGGATTTAGTTTCCCACGCTTTCCAAATCGTATTAAACCCTTCCACGGTGAGACCTTTAATAAGACGTGGTCTCCTACCTGGAATTCCAAAGGTTTCCTCCTTTGGTCAGCGTAGCTTTTCTGTCGGTCTCTTGAGGCTTTGAATCGTTCACGAATCTGAACGATCTTCTCTGTTGTTTCACGTATGATCTCCAGACCTGTGAGAGTGCTTTCAGGAACTCTTCCTCTAGCTAACTGGGTATCGCCAACTTCAGTCCAGCACAGAGGGGATCTGCACTTTCGACCATAGAGGGCTTCAAACGGAGCAGCCTTTATGCTTGTATGATAACTATTGTTGTATGAAAATTCGATAAGGGGTAAATGAATATCCCATGGCTTTCCAAAGTCAATCACGCAGGCTCTCAGCATGTCTTCTAAAGTTTGTATTGTTCTCTCACTTTGCCCGTCTGTCTGTGGGTGGTAGGCTGTACTCATGTCTAGCCTAGTTCCCAGGGAATTTTGTAGTGATTGCCAGAATCTTGAAGTGAATCTACTATCTCGATCGGAGATAATGGATATCGGAACACCATGCAGTCGCACTACTTCCCTTAAGTAAGTTCATGTAAGCTTCTCCATTTTGTCAGTCTCTTTGATGGGTAGGAAATGTGCGGATTTGGTCAATCTGTCGACAATGACCCATATGGTATCGAGTCCACTTGTCGTCTTGGGTAACTTTGTTATGAAGTCCATAGTAATCCGCTCCCATTTCCATTCCGGTATCTCTGGTTGTTGTAGTAATCCTGACGGTTTCTGATACTCGACCTTAACCTTAGCGCAAGTAAGACATTTACTCACGAAGGTAGCAATTTCTGCTTTCATGTTAGGCCACCAGTACAGTTTCTTAAGATCCAGATACATTTTATCTGAACCCAGGTGAACGGAATATCTTGAGTTGTGAGCCTCGGTCTTGACTACGTTTCTGAAACCACCATGATTTGGGGTCCATATTCGGTCCATGAGATAGTAGGCTCCGCCACCCTTGACTTCTAAATTCTTCTCCATTCCTCGCAGGGATTCACCCACCACATTTTCAGGTTGCAAAGCTTCCATTTGTGCTTCCTTAATTTGTGTGGATAAGTGGGAATGGATAGTCATGGTCAGAGATTTGACCCTCCGACCAGTGTATTCCTTTCGACTGAGGGCGTCGGCTACTACGTTGGCCTTGCCAGGATGATAACGAATTTCGCATTCGTAGTCATTCAGTAACTCGACCCATCGTCGTTGTCGCATGTTGAGTTCCTTCTGATCAAAAATGTGTTGAAGGTTCTTGTGATCGGTGAAAATGGTACTCTTCGTTTCGCATAAGTAGTGCCTCCAGATCTTCAGAGCAAATACCACTGCTCCTAACTCGAGGTCGTGTGTCGTATAGTTCACATCGTGTGTCTTAAGCTGTCGGGAGGCATAAGCGATAACCTTCCCTCTCTGCATAAGAACACAACCAAGTCCTTGATTTGAAGCGTCGCAATACACTACGAAGTCTTCTATCCCTTCGGGGAGGGATAGTATCGGTGCGGTGCACAAGGCCTGCTTTAGTGTCTGGAATGCCTTCTCTTGTTTCGCTTCCCAGTCAAAGGCCACACCTTTCTGGGTTAATGAAGTAAGAGGTTTCGCAATGCTCGAAAAGTTCTTTATGAATCTGCGATAGTAGCCAGCTAGACCTAGAAATTGACGAATTTCTGTAGGTGTCTTTGGTGCCGACCAGTTCTCAATAGCCTTAATTTTGGAGGGGTCCACGTGTATACCTTTCTCGCTAACAACGTGACCTAAAAATTCGACTCTTCGAATCCAAAATTCGCATTTAGAGAACTTCGCATAGAGTTTCTCCGTTCGCAGTGTTTCTAGGACTTTTCGTAGGTGTTGACTATGCTCTTCCTCACTTCGAGAGTAGATAAGTATATCATCGATAAAGACGATGACGAACTGATCCAAGTAAGGGCGGCATACCCTATTCATTAGGTCCATAAATACTACTGGTGCATTGGTTAATCCGAACGGCATCACCACGTATTCATAGTGTCCATAACGAGTTCGGAAGGCTGTCTTTGGAATGTCCCCCTCTAGAAATCGTAATTGGTGATATCCGGATCGTAGGTCTATTTTGGAGAAGTAGTTCGCCCCTTGAAGTTGATCGAATAGGTCGTCAATACGGGGTAGAGGATAGCGGTTCTTGACAGTAAGTTTGTTCAGCTCTCTGTAGTCGATGCACATGCGGAACGATCCGTCTTTCTTCTTTACAAACAAGACCGGTGCTCCCCAAGGTGAGAAACTTGGTCTTATGAATCCTTTGTGAAGGAGTTCATTAAGTTGACTGGAAAGTTCCTGCATCTCTGCTGGTGCAAGACGATAAGGCGACTTCGCTATTGGGGTAGCTCCTGGAATTAAGTCGATTCTAAACTCGACTTGTCGTTGCGGTGGTAATCCTGGTAGTTCTTCTGGAAAGATATCGGGAAAGTCGCGTACTACTGAGATGCTCTTGATGTCCTTCAGTTCTTGACTTGTATCGACGATGTGCGCTAGGAATGCTCGACAATCCTTCCGCAAGCACTTTTGAGCTTGGATGCACGAAATGATGCGAAGGTTTGCACTAGATTTGTCGCCGTAGATAACTAATGTTTCGTTGTTACGAAGGTTAAGACAAACTGCTTTCTCAAAGCACATGATGTCGGCGCGAAGAAGACTCAACCAATCCATGCCGACTATGACGTCGAAACTTTTAATTTGAACCGGCATGAGATTGATTGGGAAAGAATGGCCGTCTAATGTTAACGTACAGCCCATGTATATGCAATTTGTGTTTTTGGTTTTTCCATTGGCCATCTCTACAGTGAATGAATTTTCTAACTTTCTAGGTTTAGGTTTAAGTAAATGAATAAAGTTTTTGACTCACGAAGCTTCTCTCCGCTCCACTATCGAATAATATGCATGCGTATGAATTATCGAGAAGGAACGTACCAGCAACTATAGTTGGGTCAGCTACAGCTTCGTCGTGGCCTATTGCCAAAACTCGTCCCACACCTCCGGTGCCTGCTGCCTTAGGACAGTTTCTCTTGTAGTGGCCCACCTCGCCACAACCGTAGCAAGCCTGCCCTACACCCGCACCGGGAACTTGAGTGATCGGCTTTGCGGGTTCCTTGCAGAAACGGGCTATGTGTCCTTTCCTGCTGCAGTTGGCGCACTGCATATCTCGACAAGGTCCATGGTGGTGGTAATTGCATTTGGTGCATTTTGGGAGGTTACCTATATAAGGCTTTGTTGGGTAGGTATTTGTAGGGGCTGTAGTAGGTACAGTGGCAGCATTTACTGAAACCAGCTGTTTCCTTGCGGATTCTTGGGAAGACCCACCCTTCCCTTTCATCCACGCTCTCTTCCTGCCATTGTTGTTGTTATTGCTGTTGTTGTTGTAGTTGTTGTTTCCTTTCTGTGATGCTGGTGAAGAAGTGGTTGAGTTCTGATGACCTCCGTAGTCGATCAGAGATTGTGCCAGTTCCTTAGCACTTTCAAAGGTGTCAGGTTTAGAAGCTAACACGCTTGATCGCATTTGGGGCGTCAGTCCCCAGATGTACCTTTCTATCTTCTTGCTCTCGGGAGCAATCATATCTGGACAAAGGATTGCCAGTTGGCAGAATCTGTTGGTATAAGTAGCGATGTCGGTACCCACCATTCCGAGAGTCCATAACTCGTGTTCAAGCTTTTGAATCTCTCCCCGTGGGCAGTATTCTCTCATCATCATGGCCTTCAAGCTCTCCCAGCTTATGGAGTTTGCCACGATTAGGGTAAGTACTTTAACGTGGACATTCCACCAAGTTAAAGCTTTATCGAGAAGGGTGAAAGTTGCAAATTTGACCTTGCTTTGCTTGGGGCAGGAGCAGATTTCAAAGACTGCCTCCGTCCTTTCAATCCACTGCCTCAGGGCCATCACACCACTAGTACCATAAAACATCCGGGGCTTGGCATTAGTGAAGTCCTTATAGGTGCATTCTCGAGGTGGTCCATGACTCTCGCCATGGTTGGATGGGTGTGTGCCAGATCCCGAGCCATTAGCACTTGAGTTATTGATCTGTGACATGGCAGCTGCCACCGCTGCGGTGACTGCTGCTTGAAACATTACAACATCAAATTGGGGTGGTGGAGGTGGTGGTGGCATAGGTGCTTCCTCACCGTTTTTTCGCCTCGGATTCCTACGCGGGGGCATCCTTCAACTATAGATTGAAAAGACAAGGATAAGAATTTCATAGAATGGAAAATGTATGTGTCTCATGAACCAAATCGCTATAGTTCAACAACAGATGATAGTATGAGTCTTAAAATAGAAGAATGAAAGTTATTTGTAAGACTGAAGGTATGAAACAAGTATTTGGGTTCACAAAGACCATTCAAGGTTCGAACGAAATACTCAACATAGTAGTAATAGTGCCACTTATATTAATATAAAAGTTGTTACAACGATCATGAAAATTTGACCCCTATAAGGGTCTCCGATTACAAAGTTCGAGAAATTTAAAGACTTTTTGCCGAGGTCCTAAGCTATAACAAAATTTGAGTCCTTGACAAGCACTACTTGCGTCGAAGGTTGCACTTGGAGCTTGACTCCGTATCTGATTGCTTTGACTCCATTAGACGCCTATCGAAAGCGGCTTGTTGTTCCCTTAGTTCGGCGAGGGCTGCAATCATTTGCGCTTGAAACGCTTCGGTTTGGAATTGAGCGTTGTCTTGCATCTTGTCCAGCCTACGGATGTCAGAAGTGTGAACCTGCACTTCCACGTTGATATCCCGGAGTCGACTAGCTTGTACTCCAGACTGATAGGACTGATTGGCTAACTTACCCACCATTACCGGGAGTGCTCGATCAGCCGAACCTCCGCCGCGGACATCATAGAAGTCCCGACACATGCCGTAGGGAGGGCGTAGGTTTTGCTGTTGGCTCCAATGGTGGAGGTGACTTCCCCAGACGGGAGTCGGTCCTTGAAAGTTCCTTACGAAGACGGGAGGTTGAATGGGTGGTGGATCGATAACTTCCGGCTCTGAGTCGGTACCGGAGTCATCACCCACTTCTATGGGTTCCTCGTCCTCTTCGGGATCATCTTCGATCCATCCTCCGTTGCCTTGGTTGGGAAAGTAGGGGTCGCCAGCGTGGTGAAATCCAGCCATTTGACTGTACGAGAAATAGGGTTATAAGAATTGAGTAAAGTCGGAACATGTAAAACATGTAAGTTAAACTAGTTTAGATAGCAAATACTCCTATAGTATTTAAGTTCTTCTGTTTGATTCTTGTAATGGTTTGGTAAGGTTTGACTTGTTGCTTACTATGATCATTCCTCGATATACGTTGGTCCAATCTTGGGCAAATATAGTTGATCACGCTATATTTGTCCAAAATCTGATTACATATATCGAGTCTCAATCATAGTGTCAACTTGTCTAAATACTTGTATAGTTGTATAACATGAAAATAGTTTGTGGTATGCATGTAATTGTACTTAAATGAACTATCAATTTAAGTTGAACGAAATGCTGCTTAAGTGTAAAAAGAAAATTTGTTTTGTCAGAGAGTATTAGTCCCTTAAGCATTTATAGTTTGTATATCTTATGTGGTTCGATATACCTAGTTCACTATAAACATTGCTCTGATACCAATCTGTCACACCCCCAGACCTGAACGGCGGAAACGTTCGGGGGAGGATGACTTCATGTGGTAACGTAACAAATGAATACATAGTAAAGAAAGCAATACAACCATCATATATATAATTGAAAGTTTACATTTGTCAAAAGTTACATGTTCAAAAACAATTACAATATGATGTCAAAATATGAGATTAAACTGGCGCCGCAACATCTCTTCTTCAAAAGCATATTAGTACCTGAAATTACTGAATCCCTAGGACATACAAGTAATTTTGAAAGAGTAGATCAACATTTAAGCTGGTGAATTTCATAAGTATTTAAGTGACAATGTTTGAATGAAATGAAATGTTTTATCTTTGTTTGTTTGTGTTTAGAAAATCCTATATTTTCTACTAGTATAAAAGTAGCCTTCACTCAAGACCAATGTTTGTTTCCAAAATGTATGTAAATGTAAAATAACCAATGAGTTTGAAAACCTTGTAAATCAATGCATTTTTAATACCCCTTGTGAGTTTTATAACCATACTATTGACTCTGAATGCCTATACACAACGTTCTTCAGGCGTTGGAATGTTATGACGTTTGTCACCCCAAACGGTGGACTGTAGCTAACAGTCAGGGCGCGGGTTGTCAAGCCCGTGTAGATCTATACACAAACACCATGCTCCCCCTCCAAGGGATTCTGGTATATAATACAGGACTTGAAATGTGTACTCGAACGTACATGAAGTTAGTGTCTCACAAATCCGTGGTATAAAAACAGATCTACTTGTTAAAATGTTACGTTTGTTCTTGTATACGAAAGTAAACTTCTTGAAATATGTGTTTCTAGTACATAAGAGTTAGAAATCTGTTCGTAAAACTATACCTATTATAGTTTCCTAAAAGTGTGTCTTGTTTGTTTAGAAATATTGAGAAAAGGAATCACTTGTTTATGAAAGTATAGATTTTTGGTGTAGAGTCTAGGATAGCCAAGAAAAATCTAAGAACAGTTTAGTTTATACATGCATTACAACAACATTATATTTTAAAAAGGTAAAATGCTATTGTGACATATGTTATATATATATAAAAGTTCCTTTAAATGTTTATAAATCGTATGTGATTTGAATATATAATAGTATATAAAAGAGTTTCTTTATGTAACACACGATAATACTCGTGTGTTTTACTTGTAATGCCCCCCTTGAAAGCATATAAAAGTATTTAGAATAATTAAAAAGGTTGATTAAGGGGTATGAAACTCACTTGAAAGTTTTGGAGATAGCGAGATGGAAAACCGGGCAGAGTTTCGTCTCGGGAAACGGATTTTCCTCGGGATTCTCGGGAATCTCGGGAGTAAAATCGACCTTCGGGACTTGAGCCAAAAAGACCAGAGCTTCGGGTTTGAACGGACACGAAAACGAGGCAAAGTTGAGAGAGAGAGAAGAGAAATGAACCCTTTCTTTGGAAACCCTCGCATCCTATTTATAGTAAGGCTGGCCTGCCTCGATACGCGGGGCGTACGCTCGTACGCAGCGCGTACGCGTACGTCATGCATGACCGAAGCCTCGACTGCCTCGGTTCGGATGGGATGGGTTGCTGGGTACGCGGGTCGGATGGGACGCCGGGTCGGATGGGACGTCGGGTCGGACGGGTCGGGGCTTCGGACGGGTCGGATGGGTCGGTTTCTTCGGATAGCGCGACGTGGACGATCAGAGGCCAATCCTCTCGGTTACGCAGGGCGTACAGGGGTACGCAGCGCGTACCTCGGATGAGGACGCTGACTACCCTTCGGATAATATCCGAATTTTGAATAAAATAAATAATTAATTTATTTAATAAACTTCAAAAATTCATATCTTCTTCATACGAACTCCGTATTCGATGGTCTTTATATCCTCGCGTAGGTGAGACTACTCTCTACAACTTTCGTTTAGACTCCGTCGGCAAATTCCGAAATTATTTTTTTATTATTTATTAAAAATCCATTGTGTTTAAGGAATTTCTTAGAAAATTCATAACTTCTTTATCTGATGTCGGTTTTTGCCAGACTTTTTACCGCTGGAATACCATTGTCGAGACCTTCGATTCTCGTTTAGGTCATTCCGGCCAAAAGTCGCTCGATCTCCGATTCGAGTTTTTAGCTGTCTGTTGCTAAGCCGAACTTGGAAAAATTATAACTTCGCTATATGAAGTCGGATTTGGGCGTTCTTTTCACGTACGATCATGGTTCAAAGACATTTAATCATAGAAGGAAATTAAGTAGAACTTATTTGTACATTTTATTATGAAAGTAAATTTTTATTATTCAGAAGTGGTTACAATACTTGACCCATTTTGGTCGTTACAAAGAGTTGAAATATCGGGTTGTCACACTCGGCGAGTCCATTCGTGGACTCGTCGAGTCCATGCTGTTTAATGAAACCCTAATCCCCCGAGTTTGGAGCCTATTTAAGGGCGCCTATAGCCTCCCATTGCGGCTACCAGCCCCTTGAGAGAACCCTAAGTGAGCCAAATCGTTTGAGAGGAAGGAGAAGTCACATTTGATCCTTGTACCTTTGGTTTAGCAAGAAGAAGGTGACCATGACCAAGAGGAGGTGCGATTCTAGCAGTTCTAGAGTTCAGAGACTTCATTTTGAGGTAATAGTTCGAATCTTCTTTAGTTTTGGTGTTGATCCTTAGAGATAGGGCTTTCTAACCCCTTTTCAGGGTGGTTATGTGGAGCAATTGGTCCCTCCTCGAGTTTGTGCCTTGGATCTGGACTCAAAGAGGTCCAGAGACCTTAACCCTTGGAGCTTTATGAGTCATTTTGGGGTTATTGGACTAAGGTTGTCATTTTTGGGGCTAAATCACCATTTGATGCCTTGTTGTTGGTATATAAGCATCAAGATTCGAACTTTACGTGACATTCATGCTTGGGAAGGCCAGATCTACGACATAGGGGCAAAGATCTGACCTCAGGAGGTCATTAGAGTTTGTGCATGGCATGAACTCGCCGAGTTGTTCTTGAGACTCGGCGAGTAGAGTTAGGGTTTCACATAAATCATTCAGTGAGTGGACTTGCCGAGATTGGGGGATAACTCAGCGAGTCAGAAAAGGACTAGAGGACTGGAGTTCAAGGCGATACTCGTCGAGTTGTTCTTGAGACTCGGCGAGTTGAGTCGGGGTGGCCCCGCAATTCATGCCTAGTGTGAGTCTTCGAGCATAGGGAGGGACTCGACGTACCATGCAGGACAAAGAGTTAGTGGACATGTGTGTACTCACCGAGTCACTGGACTGCACTCGACGAGTTGGGTCAAAGTTTGACAGTTGACTTTTGTTGACTTTAGGGTTTGGTCAGCAATGTGGCCTTTGGGCCAAGAGGGGGGTAAAATGGTCTTTTACCCTGAAGAGGGTGCCAAGAGAGGGTTGATTCTAGTCTCGAGAGTTATGTTCATGAGAGTATTTGCCTTATGTGATGGACGATGGCGAGTTTGAGATGCAAGCGTGAGGATATCTGCTTTCTGCTTGCCAGGTGAGTCTTCTCACTATACTTTACCTAGAGGGGTAACAGAGTTATGTGACAGAGTTATTGTAGGCTATCTATCTGACGTGTGGCACTGCATTATTTCTATGTGACTATGTTGTGTGTATATCAGAGATAGGACCAGAAGGTCCACAGAGCTAGGACCAGAGGGTCCGCATAGTTAGGGCTCAAGGGCCCACAGAGTTATAGCTTCGAGTGGCTAATATGTGCTATATGTGGTGTTTTATTATTATGTGCCAGTATATTTGTATGATAATTATCTGTTCAGATTTATTGTGATATGTGATATGCATGATTCAGAGTTAGGACCCTTGGGTCCATAGAGTTAGGGCCAGAGGGCCAGCAGAGAGTTGGGACTGGGGGGTCCCACTGAGACACACTGACCGGAGGGTCAATAGAGATTATAGCCTCGAGTGGCTAATATGTGTTAGAGTGGTATTTCGGGGAACTCACTAAGCTTCGTGCTTACAGTGTTTTGTGTTATGTGTTTCAGGTTATTTCAGGATCACGAGACGACACCGGCTCGATTGTACACACCAAAGGAAGCGTTTATTTTAAGGATCTTGGTTTATTAATTGATTCAACAAAAGAGTCATGTATTTTAAATTAAACAAAATAGAGATTTTTGTGAAAAGTGTTAAAGAGATAAACGATTTTAAATGAAAATTTCGTTTTGAAAATTTCTGTGTTACAAGTTGGTATCAGAGCCTAGGTTTGAGGGATTCGGATGCACCTTCAGGTAAATCTGGACTCTAACTGAGGAAGTAAGAAAAGTTTTCAAAGAAATGATTTTCTAAAGAAAATAAGAGTTCAAAGAGAAAGCGAGAAAGAGCAGTGTGTACAATCAGCCAGAGCCCAAACGGTGATTTTCCCAAAATACCCTTACTTTTGTGTTATGAGATATTTATGATGCACTTTATGAGATATTATGCATGCTAGAGACAGGCTAGGTACTTCATATCTTAGGACTAGAGTGGCCTGATTTGTGATGCCTTAGCCTAGGAGTTGCTGTTATATGTGATGTGCTTTTGAGTATGTAATGAGTGAGAATATTTAGTTGGAATCCTTTAGGGGATTTGAGTAGAGGAGTAATCTAGGGGAGATGCCTAGATGAGTACTGTGGTACTTATCGAAAGAATAGTTAGAACCCGCGAGGGGTAGAGTTTCAGAGTTCAGTGGTACCTTCGAGGATGAGCAGAGCAAGCAGAGTTATCATCCAGAGTGAGTCCTATGTATTCTTCGATGCTCAAATGTTGCTTGCTTCGTGCCTTGTGGAACTCTCGATGATGGGAGTCAGCTACCAAGTGAATATGACGATATTCAGGAGGTAGATGGCTGGCATCATTAGGAGCTCTTCAGCAGCTGATGGCAGAGAAGTGGGAGGACCAAGGAAGAGCCTGGAGAGTAACCTTAGTCAGATGAGTACGCTGACGGAGTAGAGCATTTCGCTGAGGAGCGAGCACGTGTGGTGGAATTAGTGAACGAGAAGGTTGAGCAGCTACTTGGGAGATCTGGGATGGTCCGTATGGAAAGTATGGGTAGATGTGGCAGGTAGTATGGGCCCATACTACCGAAAGTAGAGGACCCATACTCGATACAGGGAGTATTCTGAAGGTTCTAAGTAGTAGATTGAGGAGTGATGTTATGGTTCGTGTACCATGCATCGGAGCAGATTGAGGAGTGATGTTATGGTTTGTGTACCATACATCAGAGCGGATTGAGGAGTGATGTTATGGTTCGTGTACCATACATGGTAGCAGATTGAGGAGTGATGTTATGGTTCGTGTACCATACATCGGAGCAGATTGAGGAGTGATGTTATGGTTCGTGTACCATACATCGGAGTAGATTGAGGAGTTATGTTATGGTTCGTGTACCATACATCGGAGCAGATTTCGGAGTGATGTTATGGTTCGTGTACCATGCATCAGAGCAGATTGAGAAGTAATGTTATGGTTCGTGTACCATACATCGGAGCAAATTGAGGAGTGATGTTGTGGTTCGGGTACCATATATTGTAGCAGATTGAGAAGGGATGTCATGGGTTGAGTACCATGGTTCCTAGCAATGATGCTTGTGATTCTCCAGTTGTCCGGTCAGGATTGAATGCTGGAATTTGGACACGATGGGGTTTTAGGCCTGAGGGCCATGATTGAGTTCGAAGAGGCATCCCTTGAGAGGGAGGTCGAGAATATTTTAGAGTATTTCAGTAAAATGAAGAGAAGGCATTTATAGGGGAACGCGGTCTGAGTGAGCCATCAACCGATAGAGGGGATGTCACCTTTTGTGACCGGATGGGAGTTATTTATGTTTCCCGTTGGAAGTAGGAGAGGCATGAGATTTTAGTTTTGGGTTTAGGAATAATCCCTACGGGTCGACATTGATGACGATTTTTCCACCAGAGTATCAGGCAGCATGTCTGCCGCGAGGAAATGATCTACCATGAGCAGGTAGTCAGTGGGGACTGAAATGGTCAAGGATCACATTACACCCTAATTGAGTATAGTAGGGCGTGTGGTAGCGGTATCAGTGGGTAATCCAGTCGAGTATATCAGAGCGATGGCTCTTTTGTCTATGATGAGTGTTGAGTATGGTAGTGGAGCCCCTATTCTTGTGATGAGTCATGTGTTGGATCCAAGGCTGAGAAGTCGAGGATGGAGAGTAGGATGATTTATTGTTTCAGTCTAAGAGTCAGTGATAGTACTGGACAGTTAAGGTGTTCAGTATTGGGATGGTACGAGACATCAAATGGCTAGAGGCAATCGTAATGAGGAGTTCCTGAGGATCTCTTCGGAGATTTAGGGAAATTGAGGGTTCTTGATCTCTTCATGGGGAGAACATTGGGCGTTGTGTGGCACCTTCCAAGTGTGGTTGCGTTGTTTCTGGTGTAAACCTTCTGTGGGGTAGATTATTGATGTGTCAGTTGGTGATGGTTCGAACCATAAGTGGGGGAGAACCGGGTATTTTATTGAGGGAACCAGATATTTATGCAAGAGCGGTTAGGGGTTTGATACAGAAACCTGCAACTTGATTTCATGAGATCAGGGTCATTGGTGATCAAGGAAAGGTGCAGGACGAGATAATGCATGTGGTATATGTCTGAGAGAAGGATGGGTGTCTCCACGGCAGGTGGTCAATGGTCAGGGTCATTTCAAGTGGAAGGCTTGTAATGATGGTATGGGCAGTTGAGAACTTCTGGGTCGGAGTCTCGGTAGAAGATTGTCGAGCAGCCAACTCCCAGGCGGGTATGTGTATTCTTGCTTGGATTTTGAGCAGTAGAGGAAAGGGTTTCGGAGGATCATTAGTGTGTTCTGAAGAGTTAGCGTGTTCTTTGTATTCCTATTGAGTGTTTGGATACAATAAAGTTGCGCATTGAGTGAAATGGGGAATTATTTATGGGGTTCAGAGGAAATGTATTGTTGTATATGTATAGTGCTGGGAGTAGCAGAATCAGTGGTAGAGGCAGGAAATTGTGATGCATATTGGGGCAAGTGTGTGTAACTATCTATGATAGTCTTCGGTGCATGAGTTAGTGAACGTAGTGTGGCATTCTAATGAGAATGAGAGTATAGGGTAAAGCTACGGGGAGCCGTAGTATTCACTAGTTAGAGGGTGTTGTGATGCTACGCGGAGCTGTAGTACTCACAAGCCAGAGAGAGAGAGAGTCGTGATACTACGGGGAGCCATAGTATTCACCAGTCAGAGGGTGTTGTGATGCTACGGTGAGCCGTAGTACTCACAAGCCAGAGAGAAAGAGAGTCGTGGTATTACGGGGAGCTGTAGTACTCACTAGTCAGTTGGCGTTGTGGTGCTACGGGGAGCCGTAGTACTCACTAGTCAGAGGGTGTCGTGATGTTGCAGGAAGCCATAGTACTCACTAGACGGAAAGAGAGTGTGATGATGGAGTGTTCTCCAATCAGTGTATGATGCAGAAGAGTTTTAGGCTTGAGTAGCCCTAGTATTGAGTTTATGGAGCCTAGTGGTTAAACTGGGCCGAGACTGGGGTCTCCGTCTCTGTCGCGAGAGTCAGCGAGATGCGCGGGAGAATATGCGTAGCAAACGCCAGAGGTCAAAGCTGAGTCGATCTTCGATTGGATTGTATCTTTTTATGAGGAGAAGAGAATTTTGTGACTTACGTGTCACTAGGACGGGATTGTGGTCACGGGGAGGAAGTTAGTGAGATATTTTGGATCATTGTTATGTGTGACCTTTGGAGGTTCAGTTGTAGGGCCAAAAGTTGACCTGGTGCTCGGTGTCGAAGAGGGATATGAGAAATGAGCTAGAGTTTACCATAGTGATGTCTGTGGACACTTCAGAGCGAGCGATCGATTCAGACACTCGAGGATATGCTTCGGGCATGTGTATTAGATTTCGGGGGGGGGGGGGGGGGCGGGGGAGTTGTGGCCCGTATTTGCCCTTGGCAGAGTTTTCCTACAACAACAGCCATCATTAGTGCATCAGTATACCACCCTTTGAGCTGTTCTAAGGGAGGAAGCATCAGACCCCATTTGCTGGGGAGAGGTAGGGCAACGTGTGATGTGTAGTAAAAAGATCGAGCTTCAGACGACAGAGCAGATACAGCAGGTCAGACAGAGGTAGTTGACCGCTCATAGTCGCCAGAAGAGTTATGCGGATAGGCGCCGATCCGAGCTCGAATTTTTGGTCGGTGACTTCGTGCTCCTAAAGATCTCTTTTTGGAAAGGAGTGATCCGATTCAGGAAGAGAGGCAAGCTGGGGCCCCGATGTATTGGTCCTTTCAGGGGGATTGCTAGAGTAGGCAGGGTAGCCTACCGTTTGGAGCTACCTGCAGAGTTAGGTCGGATTCATGACACCTTCCACGTGTCGCAGCTGAGAAAGTGTATAGCCGACGAGTCGGCAGTGGAGCCATTAAAGGATATTCAGGTGGATGTGGGCCTGAACTACGTTGAGAGGCCGGTGACGATTAGGGATCGGAAGATCTAGGTTCTGAGGAACAAGGAAGTGCCTCTGTTGCAAGTCCAGTGGCAACAACGGAAGGGGTCAGAGCTTACTTGGGAGTCGGAGCGAGAGATGCATGAGCAGCATCTGGAGTTATTTGCAGAGTGAGACTTCGAGGGAGAATTCTGATTCTAGTGGGGGAGAATTGTAACATCCGGATTCCTAGGTATATTATTTTACTCAATTATTTTTGGAGTGTGTGGAAGAACTCAGCGAGTTGGAGCTTAGACTCGCCGAGTAGGGTCGCGGATTCTCATCCAGGTCACGTCCGGACTCGGCGAGTCCATTTGTGGACTCGGCGAGTCCATGCTGTTTAATGAAACCCTAATACCCTGAGTTTGGGGCCTATTTAAGGGCACCTATAGTCTCCCATTGCGGCTACCAGTCCCTTGAGAGAACCCTAAGTGAGCCAAATCGTTTGAGAGGAAGGAGAAGTCACATTTGATCCTTGTACCTTTGCTTTAGCTGGAAGAAGGTAACCATGAGCAAGAGGAGGTGCGATTCTAGCAGTTCCAGAGTTCAGAGACTTCATTTTGAGGTAATAGTTCGAACCTTCTTCAGTTTTGGTGTTGATTTGGAGAGATAGGGCTTTCTAACCCCTTTTGAGGGTGCTTATGTGGAACAATTGGTCCCTCCTCGAGTTTGTGCCTTGGATCTGGACTCAAAGAGGTCCAGAGACCTTAACCCTTGGAGCTTTATGAGTCATTTTGGGGTTATTGGACTTAGGTTGTCATTTTTGGGGCTAAATCACCATTTGATGCCTTGTTGTTGGTATATAAGCATCAAGATTCGAACTTTACATGACATTCATGCTTGGGAAGGCCAGATCTAGGCATAGGGGAACAGATCTGACCTCAGGAGGTCATTAGAGTTTGTGCATGGCATGAACTCGTCGAGTTGTTCTTGAGACTTGGCGAGTAGAGTTAGGGATTCACATAAATCCTTCAGTGAGTGGACTTGCCGAGATTGGGGGATAACTCAGTGAGTCAGAAAGGGACTAGAGGACTGGAGTTCAAGGCGGTACTCGCCGAGTTGTTCTTGAGACTCGGCGAGTTGAGTCGGGGTGGCCCCGCGATTCATGCCTGGTGTGACTTGTCGAGCATAGGGAGGGACTCGACGTACCAAGTGGGACAAAGAGTTAGTGGACATGTGTGTACTCGCCGAGTCACTGGAGTGCACTCGGCGAGTTGGGTCAAAGTTTGACCGTTGACTTTTGTTGACTTTTAGAGTTTTTTCAGCAATGTGGCCTTTGGGCCAAGAGGGGGGTAAAATGGTCTTTTACCCTGAAGAGGGTGCCAAGAGAGAGTTGAGTCTAGTCTCGAGAGTTATGTTCATGAGAGTATTTGCCTTATGTGATAGACGATGGCGAGTTCGAGATGCAAGCGTGAGGATATCTGCTTTCTGCTTGCCAGGTGAGTCTTCTCACTATACTTTACCTAGAGTGGTAACAGAGTTGTGTGACAGAGTTATTGTAGGCTATCTATGTGACGTGTGGCACCACATTATTTCTATGTGACTTATGTTGTGTGTATATCAGAGATAGGACCAGAAGGTCCACAGAGCTAGGACCAGAGGGTATGCAGAGTTAGGGCTCAAGGGCCAACAGAGTTATAGCCTCGAGTGGCTAATATGTGCTATATGTGGTGTTTTATTATTATGTGCCAGTATATTTGTATGATAATTATATGTTCAGATTTATTGTGATATGTGATATGCATGATTCAGAGTTAGGACCCTTGGGTCCATAGAGTTAGGGCCAGAGGGCCCACAGAGAGTTGGGACTGGGGGGTCCCACTGAGACACACTGACCGGAGGGTCAACAGAGATTATAGCCTCGAGTGGCTAATATGTGTTAGAGTGGTATTTTGGGGAACTCACTAAGCTTCGTGCTTACAGTGTCTTCTGTTATGTGTTTCAGGTTATTTCAGGATCACGAGACGACACCGGCTCGATTGTACACACCAGAGGAAGCGTTTATTTTAAGGATCCTGGTTTATTAATTGATTGAACAAAAGAGTCATGTATTGTAAATTAAACAAAATGGATATTTTTGTGAAAAGTGTTAAAGAGATAAACGTTTTTAAATGAAAAATTTGTTTTGAAAATTTTGGTGTTACAATAAAAAGAAAATTTTATTTCTTTATAGAATGCGGAAAATTTTTTCCTTACAATGCAATTACAAATGAAAACTATGTTATTACATATTTCTAAGCAATCTAGCATAACTCTTAAGCAGCAGCTCAAAAATCCAATCATCGAACCATGAAATTGAAATCCATCTTTGAGACAAGATTCAGCATACTCTTAAGCTTTGTTACTTTTGCATGATCCTACTAAACATCAAAATGCAACCTTGTCACATCATGTATGAAGATTCAACAACTAGGAACTTAATTGAGTTAGATACTGGACTTACCTGAAGCAGATCCATACAATCTAACTAAAGTTCTCAGGTAGTCAGGGCAAGTTCGATTCCAATGTCCCTTTCCTTGGCAGTAGAAACAAACAGGCTCATCAGTAATGGCATATGGAACAATCTCATATTTGGCCTTTCCCTTATGATCAAAACTTTTGATCATGGCCTATTCCTTTCCTTGAGTAGAAGGAATCATTTTTGGGATATCCATGTCATTACCCCTTTCAGCTTGAGAGGTAGATCTTCCAGTCAGCTTTGCTTGACCATTGCGCCAACTCATTGCTGATTCAACAACAATCAGCAAATAAGTAAGATCAATAAGGGTCATGTCGTGATCTGTCACATAGTAGTCTCTAACAAACTCACTATATGACTCGGTAAGTGACTGAAGAACCCAGTCCATAGCCAACTTCCTTGGGAACACGACACCCAACATTCTTAGCCTGTCAATGTGTGACTTCATATCCAAGACATGTGCACACACAAACTGTCCATCCTTGTGTTTTCTATCTAATAGGGCTTAAGTGATCTTGAACTTTTCAAGTCTTCAAACTTGTGGGTTAAGGAGAAAAATTGATGGAGGTGGAGGAAGTGAAGTATGATCTCCAGTTCCACGATCCAATCACAAAACATCATCTTCAAGAGGAAAGCTTGTTCCAAGAGATGTAGGAAGACCATAGTTGTTTGAACTAGACATCTGCAATGGGAGAAATTGAAGTTAGTTGACTTAAGTCCTTAATATAACACCCAAATGAAATATTAAGACTAGGACCCAACACAATACTTTACAATTCGGAAGAGGGATGCCGTAATCCTATTGCGAAATATTTGACGGTAGCTAAATGAGGATTTATCAATTTCCACCATGAAAAATGAAATTGATTATTAAGTTTTAAATGGATTTAAATTCCAAGATCCTTTGAGATTCATTTAACTATTCAATGGCATGTTTAAATCTCGATTGTGCCCTTCAAGTTTGTGACTGGGATGCCAAGGATCACAAACAATGTGTGAATAACCAAGCAAATTAGCTTGGTACACCCAATGTTACAACCACCTAATAAATGTGCCGGTTAACCACACATGATCCATTGATCTATGATTAACATCAAGCTACCATTTGACACACATTGTTAGTCCCAGATTAGTGTTCCGGTTAACCACACACTCTCCACTAATGACTTAACAAGGTGCAAAGTGCAATTTCATGGGTTAGCACCATATTCACATTTTTCCTAAAGTAACTAATATTGGGAATTTAAAAAAAGTTTAGTTACGTTATAATTTTCTTTATACTTTTAATGAGAATTAATCTCCTATCAAACCCGTTCGACTAACGACCCTGCACCAGTCAAGGAAGCTGTGGGTGAGAGTGGACACCCATTAAATTGCCATTGTATAGTCAATAACCTTAGACCTCCCTTATAGATCAGCTTTGTGAATGAGGCCTACTAACGGTATGACTGAATTGTATTATACATATATAATTATTAAACTTATAATAATATAAAGTATAATGTTAGACTTTTAACTTTTAAAACTATAGGGTTTGGAACTAAAGTATTCAAAAGTGAAACTTTACAAATTCCAAAACTTGAGGGCAAGTTTTGAAACTTTTCAATACTTTTCAAATCCATAAATTATGAGTTTAATATAGGTTTTATGAAAAGACTCTTGACATTCCATAACTTGAGGACAACTTATGGAGTTCATAAAAACATTTATGTAAAAGACTCTTCAAGTTCCATAACTTGAGGACAATTTATGGAAGACTTAAAACCATTTTATGATGACATTTAAAAATGAGACTTTTCATTTTCCATAACTTGAGGACAAGTTATGGATTTCACCAAAAACAATTAGATAAAAAATTCCAACTAACAAAATCAAACAATTTACCTATGATATAATTAAACTCATAAGTTAAGATAATTCATATCAAACAAGTTTCAAGAAATTAGCCTAATCATATAAACTAACACAAATCATGAAACTTTGAGAATTATCTTTTATTTGGATGATAATCATCATTACCATATCAACAAAATTATATTTCATGAACTAAATCATTTTGTGGTAATGGTTCTAATCCAAAACATGCCAAAAAACTCGAAAAACTGACCAATGGAGCACCAACTCGGCGAGTACATGAAATGGCCTCGTCGAGTTGGACTTTTTCTGAGTGGACTTGGTGAGTCACCCAGTGGACTCGGCGATCTCACTGTCCAGAATGCATAAAATTCAATTTTTTTGCTTTGAAAACCAAAAAAATCATGTATAATAGAAAACAACCGTAGGTTCTGATACCATTGAAGGGTTTTAGTATACTACAACATCCTATGGTGCACATACAACCCTAAATGCTTTCGATCTATGTTTTTTCTAATTATACATGCAATATTTTTGCAGAGCATTAAGCCTACAACTATAATACAAAATGTTATAAACAACATGAAATTGGGTTATGGAGTTACCTCTTTGTTGTAGCTTGTAAAACTTCTTGAGTTTGGGCTTTAAGAACTTAGTGTTGTATGTGTTGCACCTCAAATGGAATTACAACACACCTAGAACAAAGGAGACTTTTGAGAGAGTATTTCTCGCACCAAAATTGGCTCATGGAACTCCAAGAACACTAGTGTATCTAGTAGCCAAAATTGGATGCTAAGGGGCTTCTTATATAGTGTTGCAAGATTAGGGTTACACCATGTAAACCCAAATGTGCATGACATTCCATATTCCTTAGGCTCCATGGGTTTAAACCCCCATGGATCATCCATGGGTTGCACCATTGGTTTATCCCAACCTAAAGAATCATGGATCATTGGCCCACACCATAAGAATGAATGATTTACCAATCAACCCCTTATATTTAATTAGTCTCTTTTGATCACAAAATTAATTCCAAATTAATTATTGATCAATACTAATTAAATAATATGATTTCATATTAATATATTAGAACTTATAATATATTAATAAGTCGTAAATAACCTCTTCTCAAAAGGCCATTATATCAAATTGACCTGGTGATATGCAACCCAAATGGATCATGCTACTCTTGGGTAAAATACATACCAATTATAGTTATGGGTTTAGACACCTAATCCAACACTTTAATGTTTCACATGCTTCCTTTATCATTTGCTTCTGTCCAATCGACATTAGCAAGTCTTCCTGGATTCCTTGATAGATGGCGGCAAGATCCATATTGTCTCTCTTTACACCGATTGCGTTTTTGGGATTCTTTGGCTCTACTACATCCTATACTTCTTGAGCCTGCATAAAGACCTTCAACTTTATGGCCTAGGATGCATAATTGCTCCTGGAAAACATGGGGTAAAGAACTTTCGAACCTTCCATGGCGGGTTTGTACTCTTTGATCGAGACCTAGTTATTCTCTAATATCAAGTGTAAATTTGCAAGTTTAACTTGTGTCTTTGTACACAAGAAAAACAAGTAACATGAGACAAGAGATAGGAAGAAAAACCAAGGCAGAAGAATAACGAGGGGGAGATTTTTTGGTGCTAAAGGTGTTTTATATTGATAAAGGAAAAGACTAATACTAAGAAAAGGGAACTTTCCTTATTTTTCCCTGATACTAAGAAAATGAAACCTTTCCCCTTGTAACGCTTGGTCTAAGTATGAATTAATTCTAGTTATTTTCTTAAGTATTGGAAGGAACTCGACGAGTTGGGAGGCTCCAACTCAGCGAGTACAAAGCTTTTGAGCCGCATAGATTGGAGGACCTACTCGACGAGTTGGGGACCCTCAACTCGACGAGTTGGCATTGGAAGGGAAAACCCTAATTTTTTGGGCATTGTACCCTATTTAAAGGACTTAACTTCTAGGGATGGCCTCCTTACCAGCCTCTTTTCCTAGAAGGAGATTTTTGAAGGAGATTATTTGAGATCTTTGAAGGAGATTTTGAAGAGATAAATAGCAAGCTAGGAGGAGTGAACTTGGATCCATAATCTCTACATCAAAGGCTACATCTCTGAAGTATAAAGTCATACCCTTGACATGTAGCTTATTAGATCTCATCCATTGTAGTTTTAGATTGGTTTTGGGAGTCTGACTTGAGTTGCCCAAAGAAAAGAGGTTTGTAGGGGTTTAGGGTGTAGATTTGGCCTCTACATGACCTTTGGGGAATAAACTTGCAAACTTTAATAGCCTCCATGTCCCGTTCATGCAATATGTTCATCTTTAAGCCTAAAGTGTACCTTGGAGTGTGTGTCAATCATGTATGGATGTACAGTTAGAAACTTTACGTGCTTTGTCCACCCTTGGACGTCAGGTCTGTAATTTAGAACATTGTAGTAAGGGTTTGAGGGCTTAATGAGTCTAGACTTTCCTTAAAAGAACCAGGGTTTGGGTTTTGAGCTTATTGGGTAAATCTGGAAACCTTACCCTTCTAGACATCTCTATGGATGGGGATCTGAAGTTTGGAACCTTTGGATTCAAAAAAAGGGCTTAATGCATTTAGTGTGTTGACAGACTAAAGAACTCGTCGAGTTCATATGGGAACTCGACGAGTTGGGTTGGAGTTACATCGATTCTATTGGAAAACGGAGGAACTCAAAGAATTGTATCTAAGGAGCGTTGACTTTGACCTTGTCCAAGGTTGACTTTTATGGGGTTTGAAGGGTTAAGTTGTATCTAAGGAATTGTTTATGATTAGGGAGGTGGCAAAGCTGATACTCGGAGTTTGGACCTACTCAGCTACAGCTCGCATTTGAGGTGAGTCTCCTCACCAAAGCATTGGGTCAAAGGAACAAATGCCGACCCATTATGTGTTATATGGTATGCCAGTTGTCTTTCTGATACTTGAATGGAAGACCACGGGGGAGCCAGTGGCAGATGGATGTCAGACCATGTGGGGGAGCCCATGAAGTTCCACGTAAAGACCACGGGGGGACCCGTGGCTGATTGATGTCAGACCATGTGGGGGAGCCCATGACATTCAAAGAAACACCTTAGGAGAGCCCATGGAACATAGGTATAAGACCCTGGGGGAGCCTACGACATCCTGGAGTAACGTAATGGAGGGAGTCCACGACATCCGTATATGTCTGTATGCATGGCTTGTATGGTTGATATGGATTATATCATTGTACGAATTGTGTGGGGAATGTTATTAGAAGCTCACTAAGAGTTAGCTTACAGTTTGTTGGTTGTTTCAGGTACTTCGGTGTCTAAGGGCAAGAGCTCAGCCTGATGGTGTGACATGCACTCTCTAGAGTTTTATTGTGGACACTCTGATATTATGAATAAGCTGTTTGATGTTATGGATTTGGAAAACAAATGTGGCTGGAATTTTATATTTTACGAAAATGATTTCATTACTTAAAAATGAGAAATTTTATTGGAAATTTGGGTCGTAACAAGTTGGTATCAGAGCCTTGGTTTTAGGGATTTGGGCATACTCCCAAGTGTGTCAGAACTCAAACTGAGGAAATGGTAAAATTGTTTTTTCAAAATCAAAGTTCAAAATTTCTTAAAACCGATTTCTTGGAAGAAAAAAGGAGATTGAAATGCACTTAATCGGTCGTGCTCAAGTAAGTGTTTTCCCCAATATATTAGCCATGCTATATTGATATTTGGAATGTGATCATCAGATGGATTTTGCTATATGCTTTAAAAATTATATATGCTTATGATCTTATAGCCTTAGAATAATTGATTTGGCCTTATTTCATGTTCCTTGTCTAGTTGTGGTCCTAGGGTAGAATATGTTATTCGACAGTCTATTTGATCATGTTCTGTGTATAATTTGCATGCATAGGGTAACTTGT
The DNA here is from genome assembly GCF_051521515.1 of Lactuca serriola. Classification (NCBI taxonomy): domain Eukaryota; kingdom Viridiplantae; phylum Streptophyta; class Magnoliopsida; order Asterales; family Asteraceae; genus Lactuca; species Lactuca serriola. Next base: position 238,951,628 of record NC_136408.1, read on the forward strand.
TATGATTCATTTGAGTTTTGGTTTGATGGGAAGGGAGCAAATCTTAGGATAACCTAGGATTTGAGTTATAGTATAGTTTGTGAGATATGTTTTGTTATGGATGAATTAGAGTTATCAGGTAGAGCCTTGGGGAAGGTACAGGTAGGTGTGGAAGTTATTATTGGGCCCGTACTACTGAAAGCACATGACGTGTACCTGAACTAATGTTAGATCTAGAAGCTCTATGGGGACCAATGTAAAAGGATCCATTTTTTTGAATATCTTGATCATTCTTTTTATGGTAATTCAGATTAGAATGGTGGTGATGCGTCATGGAGCAGGGGGATGAGGATGAGGATCAGGATCTGGATCTGGGTCAGGATATGATACAGAGCCTATTGACGAGAGGTTGGGCGAGCGTATCGCAACTGAGGTTACGAGGGGCATTCTTGACGCTACCCCAGTGATTTTTAGGACCGTCAAGGAAGGGATGATGGAGATCATTGAGGAATGGCTCTAGTCTTTCCGAGCGGAGATTGTTGTGGGCAACGTTGGGGCCTGAACTCCCTCGTTCTGGGAGTTCAAGGCGTGTGGGGCGCCTGAGTTATTTGGGGTCAAGGACCCCATAGTTAGTTGATGTTGGGTGGAAGACATGGTGAACACCCAGCGCACGAGCTCTTGCACCGAGGCGGAAAAAGTGGGGTTTGCATTGTGCATGTTGAGGGACCGGGCCAGGGACTGGTGGGAGGAGGTGACCCACCACGTGGAAACAACTGGAGTGGTTGATATGTCATTGGAGGAGTGTGTTATGCGTTTTGACTTGGAGTTTGCACCATCCATTGTGGTGCAATGGTTAGTGACGGAGTTTTAGGAGCTATAGTAGACCATCGAGACCATGGCGGAGATCACCACCATGTTTCATGAATGAGCACTATTGATTCCATAATATGCTATGGATGAGGATGTGAGCAGGGTGAGGTATCATTCCATGCTGAGGGATGATATCTGTGAGTTCGTTAGATTTTCAAGGTGCAAAACCCTTATTGAGATGGTGGAGAAGGCCAGAGAGCGGGAGATGGAGTTAGAGTTCCGCACCAAGCGGAAGCCATAGCAGGTTCAGGAAGCTGTAGGTCACGCTAAAAAGCCTAAGACCTCTGACTCTTCCATTAGGGGCTAATAGGGTAGTGGCCGATGTGCCAAGTGCGGTAAGTCGCACAGTAGGGGTTGTCGAGCAGCAGGCTCGGGATGTTACACATATGGATAGCCAGGCTACATGAGCCGGGATTGCCCCACGAAGGGCTTGATTTTTTTCCACTGCAAGTAGACCGACCATAAAAAGGTTGATTGTTCGACGTTGCAGGAAGGAGGAGGAGCGGTGGCGGCGCCTGCGCCCGCCACATTAAGGATCACTGATGTTCGTGCTACCAAGGCGGATGCTCCTAGGGTGAAGATGTTGGATATAGTGTCTAAGCCCATAACTATATTTGGTATGTACTTGACCCGACCCGGCATGGTGCATTTGGGTTACACTTCACCCGAAGAATTTATGGATAATATTTGAGAATAGTACATGTTATGATTTATTAATATATTATAAGTTCTAATATATTAATATAAGATCATATTATTTAATTAGTAGTGATCTATAATTAATCTAGGATTAATTTAGTGATCAAAGATATTACTAATTAAATATGGGCTTCTATATTTATATAGTGTGGGCTTATGCTTATTTGGAATGGGCTAGGCTTGCATAGAGAAGTCCATGGATACTCCATGGAGCTTTAACCCATGGATCTCATGGAAATGAAGAGATATGGGTATTAGGGTTTACATGGAAGTAACCCTAATCCATCACACTATATAAAGGAGACTTTGGTTCTTGAAATCATACTAGTTGACACTTGTTGAGGTGAGGGCCGATTTCAAGAGAAGTGGTGATTATTCTCTAAAAGTTCCAAGTTTGTGGTGATTTGTGACTTTCATTTGAGGCATCCACACTATTGGTGCTAGGCTCTAAAACTCCAAGCAATCAACTACAACTACAAGGTAAGTGTTTCTACTAGCTTTATTTGATTCAAGTTCCCCATGCCATGCTAGTTAGGTTATAAGCCTTGGAAAAATAATTATTTGCATGTATCTTTGACAAACATAGATCCAAGGTTTATTAGGGTTGCATGAACACTTAGGAAGTGTTAGAATGCTCAAAACCCATCAGTGGTATCAGAGCCTAGGCTTGTTTGTTTGATACTTGTTGCGATATGCTTGAAAAAGTCAAAAAATTTGCTGTCTGGCTGCTGAACTCGCTGAGTCCATGGGGGGACTCGCCGAGTTCACTTGTATCTTCAACCTACTCGCCGAGTAGGTTCATGCACTCGGCGAGTAGGGTCGACAGAGTGCAGATTTTCGACTTTAGTTGCTGGAAATGGATTAGAAACATTACCCTAAACTGTTTTGGTACTTGAAAACTTGTTTTAGATAGTGTAATGTCTTTTCTAACTCATTTACAACAACTAGTTATCAAAATTACAAAGATTAAGTGTGATTTTGATATATGAAAGTGTTCATGTTCATGATCTTGTTCTTATGATGTTTAGATGATCATAGGAATTATGTGTAACCTATGTGGTAGATTAATTCTTGATCATAATGTGATTTAATGGAGTCCATAACTTGTCCTCAAGTTATGGAAAACCAAAAGTCTCTTGGATTGAAAACCATTAAAAGAACACAAGAGTTAGAAAAGTGAAGAGTCTTCATTTTATTACTCTATTAAACTCATAAGTTACAAGATATGAAAAGTTTTGGAAGTTTACAAAACTTGCCCTCAAGTTTTGGAACAAGTAAAGTCAAGTTAAAACTTTAGTTCCAACCCTTAGAGTTTTAAAAGTTAAAATTCAACCCTTATACTTATATTATTATGATTTAATAATTATATATATATATATATATATATATATATATATATATATATATATATATATATATGTATAAGAACAAAGTCGTCTTACCGCTAGTACGCCTCATTCACGAAGCCGGTCTATAAGGTGGGTATAAGGTTGTTGCCTATAAAATGGTGACTTAATGGGTGTCCACTCTCACCCACCGCTTGCTTGACTGGTGGAGGGTCGTTAGTCGAACGGGTAAGACAAGGACTTATAAATTCTCATTTAAAGTATGATGAATATTATAAAGTAACTAAATGTTTTATTAAATTCCCAATCTTAATTACTTTAGGAAAAATGTGAATAAGGTGCTAATCCATGAAATTACACTTTACACTTTGTTTAAGTCGTTGGTGGAGCGTGTGTGGTTAACCGGCACACTAACTTGGACTTAACAAGGTAGGTAAAGGGTGACTTAAGGTTTATTATAGTATCGATGGAGCGTGTGTGGTTTACCGGCACATCGATTGAATGATAAACTTTAAGGGTACCAAGTGATTTGCATGGTTACTTCACACCACGTTTTGTGATCCTCGGCATCCCAGTCACAAAACTTGGAGGGCACACTCGAGATTGAAACATGCCTTTGAAAAGTTCATTGAATCTCAAAGAATCTAGGAATTTCTAAGAACCAATCAAAAACCTAATATTTAAACATTTCGGTTTTCGTGGTGGAAATTGGTGAATCGTCATTCACATACCTTTCAAATATGGTATAGCTTAGATTACGACATACCTCTTCTAAGTTATATTATATTGTGATTGGATCCTAGCCTTAATATTACATTTGGGTGTTTTATTAAGGACTCTCTTATATCTAAACTAATCTTGTTCTCTTCTTTTCAGATGTCTTCAAACAATGATGCTTCTGGCTCTAATCCTAATGGCTCCTTTACCCTTATGAACTTGTGTGGGAAAGTCACCTTTGATGGATCCAACTTCAACGAGTGGATCAGAAACATCAGGATGATTACCCGCTACGAGGACAAAGAATATGTCCTTGACAAGGAGCTTAAGGAAATTGATGAGACCACTGCAACTCCTCAAGAGATCACTGACTTTCGAGCACATGAAAGGGATGCTACGAAAGTGGCTTGCATCATGATGGCCACGATGACAGCGAAACTCCAAAAGTCTTATGAGGATATCTACCCTTATGAAATGCACCAAGATTTGATGGAAAGATACCATCAAAGTGCAAGGCAAGAGAGGTATGAAATCATCTGCTCCATGATAACAACCATGATGAAGGATGGGGAATCCGTCACGAGCCACATGCAGAAAATGCAAAGGTATGTGGATCGTTTGCTGAAGCTTAATGTGAACTTCCCTGAGGATCTTGCAATACATATCATTTTGCACTCCTTACCATCATGCTATGATCAATTCCGCATGACATATCACATGAATAAGGAAGAGGTCACACTCAGCAAACTTCAGGGACTTCTCAAGACCGCAGAATTAGGTCTTAAGGGGAAGTCGGTTGCTATCACTCCTACTCCAAACTCAACTCCGGTTTTGGAAATTGGGAAAAGTCGATGGAGGAAGAGAAAGAGATCCTCGAAGGGTACCAAGGCTCGTACCCTTGATGGCTCTTCTTCAAGTGGAACCAAGAAAGGTTTCGTCACTCCTTCTTCTGACCCAAAAGAGGCTGAATGCTTCTATTGCCATGAAAAGTCTCATTGGAAGCGGACTGCCCAAAGTACCAGCAGGATGTGAAGGATGGGAAAGTCAAACCCAACCATGTAGGTATTTACACTATCATTTCTAATAACTCACCCCATTCTAAATCTTGGGTCCTTGATACCGGTTGTGGTATTCATATTTACTGTGACTTGCAGGGACTAAGAAGAAGTGAGAATGTGTAGCAAGGAAGAATAAACTTAATCATGGGGAATAGGAAAGCTTCACCTGTCACCAAGATTGGAGTTTATACTTTATCGCTAAGTAGTGGGTTTAATTTAGAATTGAATAAATGTTGTTATTCGCCAGGAATGGCAAGAAATATTATTTCCTTTCATGCTTTGTACAAACAAGGGTTTACCTTTTCATTTAATAATGAAGTTGGTTCTATTGATGTTTTCTATAATAATGTCTTTTATTTTAATGCATTACCTTGTGATGGTGTGTATGAAGTTGTATCTGTTGTAGATAACTTAGGAAATAATGTTTTGTGTATTGATTCTACTAATCATAATAACTTGGATAAAGCATCATTATGGCATTTTCGTCTTGGACATATAAGCAAGAAACGCATAGGCCAACTCCAAAAGGATAGAGTCTTGGAGTCATTTGACCTAAAGTCAGATGATAGTTGCGAATCATGCTTACTCGGAAAAATCACAAAGTCACCCTTCACAGGCTCGTGTGAGAGGGGTGAAGGTTTGTTGGACCTTGTACACACGGATGTGTGTGGACCATTCAAACATGCCACAAGGGATGCTAATCGTTATTATTTGACTTTTACTGATGATTACAGTAGATATGGATATGTCTACTTAATCAAGCATAAGTCAGAGAGTTTCGAGAGGTTTAAGGAATTTAAACAGGAAGTCGAGAATCAATTGGGCAGAAACATTAAGATGCTTCGATCCGATCGAGGAGGTGAGTATCTTAGTTCAGAGTTCCTCGACTATCTTAGGGAATGTGGGATTGTCTCACAATTGACACCTCCCAGGACACCACCGTTGAATGGTGTGGCTGAGAGGCGTAATCGAACCTTGTTGGATATCGTTCGTTCCATAATGAGTCAAGCTACGCTACCAATCTCATTATGGGGGTATGCCTTAGAGACTGCCGCCCATATTCTTAATCTAGTCCCTACAAAGAATGTTGCCAAAACTCCTCACGAGATGTGGACTGGTAAAGTACCTAAGCTAGACCACATCAAGATTTGGGGTTGTGAGGTTTTCGTGAGACGCGAGACTCATGATAAGCTCGAACCTCGAAGCGAGAGGTGTATTTTCATCGGTTACCCACAGCAATCCTTTGGTTACCTCTTCTACAGACCTAGTGATAATGTGGTCTTTGTAGCAAGAATAGGAGTTTTTCGAGAAAGAGAGTTTATAAGCCAAGGAAACAGTGGGAGGCAAATTGATCTTGAAGAAATTCAAGAGTCAAGTGGTGAAGGAACTTCAAACCCTAGCCCTCAACTTGAGGAGCAAACTCCTGTTGAGCCAGTTGATGTGTCTGCACCTCTTAGGCGTTCCACGAGAGTTAGGAATGCACCTGAGCATTATTATGGCTTTCATATTACTGCGGAAGGTGAGACACTTATTAGTGATGAGACACTAGTAGGTCTGGATGAACCTAACAGCTACACGGAAGCCATGGCAGGCCCTGAGGCTGCTAAATGGAAAGACGCCATGGATAGCAAGATACAATCCATGTATGACAATCAAGTTTGGAACTTGGTTGAGAATGTACCTGGTCGTAAGACTGTAGGGTGCAAATGGGTCTTCAAGAAGAAGACCGACATGGATGGTAATGTACACACTTATAAGGCTAGACTGGTTGCAAAGGGCTTCTCTCAAATTCCTGGAGTGGACTATGATGAGACCTTTTCTCCAGTAGCCAAGATTAAGTCTATTCGGGTTCTGTTGGCCATAGCTGCATTTCATGACTATGAAATATGGCAAATGGATGTCAAAACTGCTTTCCTTAATGGAAAATTGGCTGAAGATGTTTACATGAGTCAGCCAGAGGGTTTTGTCAGCAACGAGTACCCTAATAGAGTGTGTGAGCTCGAGAAATCCATTTATGGATTGAAACAGGCACCTCGCAGGTGGAATCTTTGCTTTGATGAGAAAGTCAAGGAATTTGGCTTTTCAAGGAGTGAAGATGAATCTTGCGTCTATATCAAGGCTAGTGGGAGCATAGTCAGTTTTTTGGTACTGTATGTGGATGACATACTACTCATAGGAAATGACATCCCAACCCTGCAGGAAGTAAAGTCCTGGCTTGGGAAGTGTTTCGCTATGAAGGACCTTGGTGAAGCTGCCTATATCCTAGGGATAAAGATTTTGAGAAACAGGAGTAAAAGACTAATTGGACTTAGTCAAAGTACCTACTTGGACAAAGTGTTGAAAGATTCAACATGCATAACTCCAAGAAAGGTGAGTTACCCATTCAGTGTAACGCCAGATTGAGTAAGACACAAAGCCCTAGTACTGAGGCTGAGATAGCAGAAATGAGTCGATTTCCTTATGCTTCAGCTGTAGGATCGATCATGTATGCTATGACGTGTACTCGACCTGACGTAGCCTTTGCTTTGAGCATGGTTAGCAGGTATCAGGCGAACCCTGGCAAGGAATACTGGACTGCGGTAAAGAATATCCTCAAGTACCTGCGAAGGACTAAGGACTGGATCCTTACCTTCGGTGGGAGTGATCACTTGAGAGCTGTAGGGTATAGTGATGCTAGCTTCCAGACTGATAGGGATAATTTCCGCTCTCAGTCGGGCTGGGTCTTTACCTTAAACGGAGGAGCAATCACTTGGAATAGTTCCAAGCAGGAGACAGTGGCTGATTCTACTTGTGAATCAGAGTATATAGCGGCAAGCGAGGCAGCAAAGGAGGCTATATGGCTAAAGAACTTCATCGGAGACCTTAGAGTTGTACCAGCTATAAAAGAGCCAATGGAGATTTTCTGTGACAGCAATAGTGCAGTTGCCTTAGCCAAGGAACCAAGGGATCATGGGAGATCCAAACACATCGACAGAAAATACCATTTTATCAGACATCGAATCGAAGAAGGACTCCTCGTGGCGAAGAGGGTATCATCGGATGAGAACCCAGCAAATCCCCTCACGAAGGGACTGAGTAGGGTTAAGCATCTCCAGCATGCTCGGAGCATAGGGCTAAAGGATGATATAAGTTTTAGTAGTTAGATAAATTATGAAATTTGTAAAGTGTAATTGACATTTGATGATGAATAAAAGGTGTTTTATTTATGAGTAAAGTGTTGCTATCTCTTGTCGATCGTTTACTATATTTCTTTTGCATGTTTTGACTTCCAGAATAATTATGTTTGGTATATCATATTATTCAAACCTCCACAGTCGGTCATATGTCGGAAGTAGGTATGAATCAAGACTGTCATGATTGGTTGCAGAGGTCCAAGGTGTTGGACATGGCTACAACAATCATGAGTGCTCATAAGTTCTGAGCATTGGACTCAACCCACGCTCACTGGAATCACTTCATGGAATTTTATCTCGAGTGATCGTGAGACGGTAATATCATATAAGTCTTCAAACCTAGAGATATGATTTGTTACTTACGAGTTGGTTATGCATTGACTGTACGAAAACGCATTGGTAACTCGATGTTATAAAACGTGCCTTTGTGTGTAACTCAATGAGTGGTAGAACAAACATATGAGTCAAAGTTTATCTGTTCCTTCTTGGATTAGAAGCTGATATATGGGCCCCTCGATGATTTTGTTTTGACCTATGTACCGGGCCCGGTCAGAACTAAATTGATGTGTTCAGTTGAGTTCTATGTCAAACAAATCGGAAATCGGGAAACAAATGCTGGACAATAAGCAAGACAATGTTCCATGTATTTGTCCGGCTGATATCTAGAACAGAGGATTATATGACCACTTATCTAAATGGCGCGTTCTAGTTCAACAGAGTTTAAAGAGCTACGATTGTTGATCGGTTCCTGAAGTTATACTTGCAAATATAGTTACTAGACTTATCCAAGTGGGAGACTGTTGGATATAGTTGTTGGATTAATGTCTAAGTCCATAACTATAATTGGTAAGACTTGACCCGACCAGGCATGGTCCATTTGGATGGCATACCATCATGCACTTGGATAGACTATAATGAGAGAAATAAGACACTTATGGTTATTAATATATTATAAGTTCGAGTATATTAATAATAAGAATAATAAGATTATTTAATTAGTATTGATCAAGAATTAATCTAGGATTAATTAAGTGATCAAAAGAAGACTAATTAAATATATGGGTTGATTGTGTAAATCATCCATACTTGTATAGTGGGCTAATGCTCCATGGATAATCAAGTTGGGCTAAAACCCATAGGATGGTCCATGGATGCTCCATGGTGTATTTGTACCCATGGATCATGGAAATGAAAGGCCATGTCAATTAGGGCTTACATGGTGTAACCCTAACTATATAAGCATCTTATTCTTGACCAAATTGGCCACTAGAGTGAGAGTAAGAAAGGGCTAGCCGATTTCATGAGTTGTAGAATTCTCTCAAGTTATTCTAAGTGTTTTGGTGATTGTGATTCCATTTGAGGCTTCCACACTATTGGGGCTAGGCACTCAAGCTTCATGAAGACTTTCTACATCTAAAAGGTATGTATTCTATCTTGTTACACTCATTGTTTTGTATGCGAGATTAGGATAATACCTTGGAAGTTCTTATTTGCATGTATAATAGTGAAAACATAGATACAAGGTATTTAGGGTTGCATGTACAAGTAGGAGTGTTAGAATGCTCAAAACCCAACAGTGGTATCAGACCCTAGGCTTGTTTTCTTGTTATACTTGCAAAACTGCTTAAAAAATCGAATTTCTTGCTGTCTGATCATCAGACTCGGCGAGTCCATCAGGAGAATCGGCGACTCCATGCCTAAAAAGTGATGAAATCGATCCAACTCGCCGAGTTGGTTCATGCACTCGACGAGTTGGACCCCCAGACAGCATAAACTCGACTTTTTTGGCTGGAATTGGACTAGGAACATTACCCAAAGATGTTTTGGACTTATAAACTTGTTTTTGATGTGGTAATGTTCATGCTAATTCAATTTTAAAGATAATTGTCAATAGATTCATGTTTTATATTAGTTTAAAGTGTTACTCTAATTACATGGAAAAGTTTGATTTGAATTATCTTGTTTATATGAGTTGCTTAGATTAATTGAAGTTATGTGAAATTGTTGTTTTCAATCCAAATTAATCTAAGAGTTGATTCTAAAATGTGTTTTTGTAACTTGTCCTCAAGTTATATGAAAAGTCACATTTAAGTTATGGAGGTTCAAGAGTCACTTCATTAATAAATAAATAAATAAAGTGTAACCTTAATTAATTTCATAAGTTATAATATAAAGAAAGTTAATTCTTTTATTAGTTTAAAGTCTTCCATAACTTGTCCTCAAGTTATGGAACTTGAAGAGTTTTTGGATTAAAACTACTTTAAACACATAAGTTATGGAATTAATTAGTTTTGAATAGTTTCAAAACTTGCCCTCAAGTTTTGGAATTTGAAAAGTGTTCACTTATGAATACTTTAATTCCAAGTTAGCCCTTAGAATTTTAAAAGTTAAAATTCAACCCTTATACTTTATAATATTATAAGTTAATAATATATATATATATATATATATATATATATATATATATATATATATATGTATAAGAGTAAAGTCAGTCTTACCGCTAGTACGCCTCATTCACGAGGCCGGTCTATAAGGTGGGTATAAGATTGTTGCCTATAAAATGGGAACTTAATGGGTGTCCACTCTCACCCACCGCTTGCTTGACCGGTGGAGGGTCGTTAGCCGAACGGGTTTGACATGACTATAATTCTCCCTTCCTTAAAAGTATTAATGATAAATACTAAGTAACTAAACTCTTAATAATACCCAATCTTAGTTACTTAGGAATAATGTGAATAAGGTGCTAATCCATGAAATTACACTTTGCACTTTGTTTAAGTCGGTTAGTGGAGCGCGTGTGGTTAACCGGCACACTAACGCGTATTTAACAAGGTAGGCAAAGGGTAACTTAATGTTTATCATAGTATCGATGGAGCGTGTGTGGTTAACCGGCACATCGATTAAGGGGTAAACACTTAAGGGTACCAAGTAATTTGCAAGGTTACTTCACACCTTGTTTTGTGATCCTCGGCATCCTAGTCACAAAACCTGAAGGGCACACTCGAGATTGAAACATGTCTTTGAACAGTTCAATGAATCTCAAAGATCTAGGAGTTTCAAAACCAATTAAAACCTAATAATACATTTCGTTTATCTTGGTGGAAATTGGTGAATTGTCATTCACCTACTTTCAAATATTTTATAGCTTGGATTACGGCATACCTCTTCTAAATTATAAAATAGTTTGTTGGGTCCTAGCCTTAATATTTCAAATTGGGTGTCATATTAAGGACATTAAAATCAACTATCTTGAATATCTCCCAAAAGATGTCTGGTTTAGACATATATGATCTTCCCAAATCTCTTGAAACAAGCTTTCCTAAATGAAGATGATGTCGTATGGAAATCATACTTCATTCACCTCCTCCAATTATTCTCCCTAAACCACAAGTTCTTGAAAAAGTTTAAGGTCACTCAAGCTCTATTGGCAAGGAAAGGTCTAGGTGTGATCACATCTTGGAGATGTAGTCACATATTGACAAGCCGGGAGAGTTGGGTGTCAGAGTCTTGAGAAAGATGGTGGTTCAATCACTTTCTAAGTGACATAGTGAGTTCCTTAGGGACACCTATGAAACAGACTATGACAAGACCCTTAATGATCTTATCTATTTGTTAAAATCAACTTCCTTAAAACTTTATGGACATTGACAATGATGACATTGGATATCCAGTAAAGCTCTCTCTTCCCAATGGAAAGGGATCGGCCATAGTCAACTCGGTTGACCAAATGGTAAAGAGAAAAGCTAAGTCTGTGATAGTCCCTTGTACCATTATCAAAGGGTCCATATGTTTAATATTGCCAAAGAAAGGGGCATTGGTTGCGAAGCTGCCAAATTTACCTAAGGATGTTAAAGTCAATAAGTTTGACTCTACTTTAGGTAAAGTCCACTATCTAACTCTGTTAAGTTTCTATTATGAGATTCTTGATACATGATGTGACTGGGTCACATGGTGGTGTTTTAAGAATCAAAGAAAAGTGAAGAAACTTAAAGAAAGAATATGCTGAATCTGATCGCATATATGGATTTCTATCGCATAGTTTGAAGATCGGATTCTTGAGCTACTTCTTAGGAGTTATGAGATATTGCTTAGGAATAGATAACAAAAAGTTTTCATATGGATTGTAAGGATAAGTTTTTCCACAAAGTTTTTAAAATAAAAGATAATTTTTGATTTTATTTATTTTAAAATATCCTTACAATGGCATTTGAGGAAATATTGTTGCTTATATGATTCCATTAAGAGCAAGAGTGGAAATATGAAATTTATTCTTTCATTTGTGGTAATGTCTAGATTTACCAAATAAGGAAAGATTCTCCTCACCCAAGTTTCAATTGGACCGGAACTTGGAATCATGCAAGCTATATAGCATGATGAATGAGAACTTTCAAGTATTGGAAAAATTAAGACTAATTACTCGGTCACATGGATGTGTGAGTCAAGTAATGGACTAAGGGATCGAGTACATAGTCTTGTGCACTGATTAAGTCCACCACAAAGGATTGATAAGACTATTCGTCATAGTTTACTAAAGCTCAGTAAATATGATTATACTTACAAGCTTAAGTGTAACTCTGAGACATTGGAAAAGGTTCCAATGTAAGGCAGAGCGAATAAGAAAAATCAAATTAGGTAGAAGGATAAAAGTTTCTCAAATCTGAAAAGATGGGAGAGTACTTTAGTATCAGCTTTGTGATCATCTTAATGATTAAGAAACCATATCAAAATTAGTTCTCTAAGGGAAATCTTAGTGCATTCTTATGACTAAGAAGAGGGATCTTGAATTGTTGAAATGGTTAAATCAAGAAGATGAGTCATACTTCGTTCCAATACAAGTCTTAGAGTCATACTCCAAGATTGTAATTTGAGTGATATGTCTTAAAGAAGGTTGAAAACACTTGTCATCGGATGAGAACCCAGCAAATCCCCTCACGAAGGGACTGAGTAGGGTTAAGCATCTCCAGCATGCTCGGAGCATAGGGCTAAAGGATGATATAAGTTTTAGTAGTTAGATAAATTATGAAATTTGTAAAGTGTAATTGACATTTGATGATGAATAAAAGGTGTTTTATTTATGAGTAAAGTGTTGCTATCTCTTGTCGATCGTTTACTATATTTCTTTTGCATGTTTTGACTTCCAGAATAATTATGTTTGGTATATCATATTATTCAAACCTCCACAGTCGGTCATATGTCGGAAGTAGGTATGAATCAAGACTGTCATGATTGGTTGTAGAGGTCCAAGGTGTTGGACATGGCTACAACAATCATGAGTGCTCATAAGTTCTGAGCATTGGACTCAACCCACGCTCACTGGAATCACTTCATGGAATTTTATCTCGAGTGATCGTGAGACGGTAATATCATATAAGTCTTCAAACCTAGAGATATGATTTGTTACTTACGAGTTGGTTATGCATTGATTGTACGAAAACGCATTGGTAACTCGATGTTATAAAACGTGCCTTTGTGTGTAACTCAATGAGTGGTAGAACAAACATATGAGTCAAAGTTTATCTGTTCCTTCTTGGATTAGAAGCTGATATATGGGCCCCTCGATGATTTTGTTTTGACCTATGTACCGGGCCCGGTCAGAACTAAATTGATGTGTTCAGTTGAGTTCTATGTCAAACAAATCGGAAATCGGGAAACAAATGCTGGACAATAAGCAAGACAATGTTCCATGTATTTGTCCGGCTGATATCTAGAACAGAGGATTATATGACCACTTATCTAAATGGCGCGTTCTAGTTCAACAGAGTTTAAAGAGCTACGATTGTTGATCGGTTCCTGAAGTTATACTTGCAAATATAGTTACTAGACTTATCCAAGTGGGAGACTGTTGGATATAGTTGTTGGATTAATGTCTAAGTCTATAACTATAATTGGTAAGACTTGACCCGACCAGGCATGGTCCATTTGGATGGCATACCATCATGCACTAGGATAGACTATAATGAGAGAAATAAGACACTTATGGTTATTAATATATTATAAGTTCGAGTATATTAATAATAAGAATAATAAGATTATTTAATTAGTATTGATCAAGAATTAATCTAGGATTAATTAAGTGATCAAAAGAAGACTAATTAAATATATGGGTTGATTGTGTAAATCATCCATACTTGTATAGTGGGCTAATGCTCCATGGATAATCAAGTTGGGCTAAAACCCATAGGATGGTCCATGGATGCTCCATGGTGTATTTGTACCCATGGATCATGGAAATGAAAGGCCATGTCAATTAGGGCTTACATGGTGTAACCCTAACTATATAAGCATCTTATTCTTAACCAAATTGGCCACTAGAGTGAGAGTAAGAAAGGGCTAGCCGATTTCATGAGTTGTAGAATTCTCTCAAATTATTCTAAGTGTTTTGGTGATTGTGATTCCATTTGAGGCTTCCACACTATTGGGGCTAGGCACTCAAGCTTCATGAAGACTTTCTACATCTAAAAGGTATGTATTCTATCTTGTTACACTCATTGTTTTGTATGCGAGATTAGGATAATACCTTGGAAGTTCTTATTTGCATGTATAATAGTGAAAACATAGATACAAGGTATTTAGGGTTGCATGTACAAGTAGGAGTGTTAGAATGCTCAAAACCCAACAGTGGTATCAGACCCTAGGCTTGTTTTCTTGTTATACTTGCAAAACTGCTTAAAAAATCGAATTTCTTGCTGTCTGATCATCAGACTCGGCGAGTCCATCAGGAGAATCGGCGACTCCATGCCTAAAAAGTGATGAAATCGATCCAACTCAGTAAATATGATTATACTTACAAGCTTAAGTGTAACTCTGAGACATTGGAAAAGGTTCCAATGTAAGGCAGAGCGAATAAGAAAAATCAAATTAGGTAGAAGGATAAAAGTTTCTCAAATCTGAAAAGATGGGAGAGTACTTTAGTATCAGCTTTGTGATCATCTTAATGATTAAGAAACCATATCAAAATTAGTTCTCTAAGGGAAATCTTAGTGCATTCTTATGACTAAGAAGAGGGATCTTGAATTGTTGAAATGGTTAAATCAAGAAGATGAGTCATACTTCGTTCCAATACAAGTCTTAGAGTCATACTCCAAGATTGTAATTTGAGTGACATGTCTTAGAGTCTTAATGTGTTGCACGGCAACTTGGAAGCAATGGCAGGCCCTTGAGCAGCCAGGTGGAAAGAAATTAAGATTGAGTTCAATCCATATGGTTTTGGATTTGTCATTATCTTTGTCTTGTGATTATGGTTTTGACAAATTCATATGGGTAGGAACTCATACACCATATAAATCTAAGTATCATAAGGTGTCTCTCCGATTCATGAAAATGATGGTGAGGAAACACTTTCACTAAGTAGATTTTATCTAGATAGCAATTGTGATATTTACATTCTCAAAGTCGTTAGTGGAGCGTGTGTGGTTTACCGGCACAGTAACCTGGACTTGTGAGAAGTGGCAAAAAGGTCTAACCATTAAGATTACGGCATCCCTCTTCATAATTGTTTAGACACACAAATGTGCTATCTAAGGGAAGGTGTATGATTTTGATAAAGTCTTATCAAAACAATCTAGTATCAGAAATCTGAACTTTGGTAAGAAAGTCAATGAAGTATTGATTTCTAGAAGTCCAGCTGTTCTCTGAGTACATGTCAAAGCTAGTGGGAGCATAAGTGATATGCTAATAATCATCATGTTAGTGGGAGCATGATAATTATGATAAGTATTGCAAGTTAGCAATGTTAATTATAGAAAACAAAAGGTTTCAATTGGGAAAAGTTGTTTTTCTATAATTAAGGGAGAGGAAATTATACTTCATCTCAAATCTATAAGCTTAGATCGTGAGGATTTAATCATTTAGTCAAGGATATATATATATGAATTTCATGTTGGAATGGCTCAACATAAGGGAATTCTATATATGGGTCAATTATTTGCGTTCTAAAATTCGATTATGATTATGGCTTCCCTTTTCATAATCTGAATTATGAGAACTTGGCAAATTGAAATGGAAATATTATAGCAAAAGACTGGTTTAGTCTTTATGTGAGACATCATGAATCGTGTCCCATATGTTTCGGATATAGGATCGATTACATGTGCTATATTCATCCTTTCTAAAATTTTCCAAATGCCTAGGGCATTAAGAAGGGAAAAGATTTAGAACTGGATATGACTAAAAGGATTAAACAATTGTCGAGGAAAATCTAAGGTTTACCAAAGATTGGTTGCTCAAGGAAAGTTGGAAGTATAGTGATAATTCTGGAAGGACCATATTGACATAATCTATAAGGAGGCAACTCTTGTTCAGAAGCGACAGTCAAAATGGAATCTGGAAATGTTTCAAAGTTAGAAGTTTTCAATCTGTGTAAGATTAAGGAAACTTAATGCAAGAAGGATGTTTCCAAGGAGTTGATCTCCTTTGAAATACTCTATAATGATTGTTGTCAAGTCTTTATGACCTTGTGCATAATCATTACAAGAGATCAATGCATATAAGTTTAGAATCTAACAGATTTCAGTAAATGGCGTGAATTTGGAATTCTTGCATTTGCAGTAACGATTTGGGAGTGTGAAAAGAGAATCATTGAAGTTATGTTCAATTGATCTAGTTCACAAAGTAAAGATCATAGACAAACATAGTATGCATACTTGGTGTATGGCATGACTATTGTTTAGAAAACATAGTGTACATGCTTAGAGCATGGGACAACTATTGTTTTAAATTCAAGAATAAAGTTGATAGCTAAAACAGTATACAATGAATAATGTGTAATCATATGGTGATAAATAAAAGGTGTTTTATTTATGTTCATAGGGTTTGATACCATATTGGATTCAATTATTATTGTGTTTCACTTTGCATGTTTTGACTTCCCGAATAAACTAGGTTATTCTTCCGGAATGACTGAGTTATTCAAACCATCCACAGTCAGTCATATGTTGGAAGTAGATATGAATTAAGACTGTCATGGGTTGGCTTGTAGAAGTCTAAGGTGTTGGACAAAGGGCTACAACACTCATGAGTGCTCATAAGTTCTGAGTATCGGATTCAACCCGCGCTCATTGGAATCACTTCATGGATTTTATCACGAGTGATCATGTGTGACAACCCGATATTTCAACTCTTTGTAATGACCAAAATGGGTCAAGTATTGTAACCACTTTTGACTAATAAAATTTACTTTCATAATAAAATGTACAAATAGTTCTATTTAATTTCCTTCTATGTTTAAATGTCTTTGAACCATGATCGTACGTGAAAAGAACGCCCAAATCCGACTTCATATAGCGAAGTTATGATTTTCCAAGTTCGGTTTAGCAACAGACAGCTAAAAACTCGAATCAGAGATCGAGCGACTTTTGGCCGGAATGACCTAAACGAGAATCGAAGGTCTCGACAATGGTATTCCAGCAGTAAAAAGTCTGGCAAAAACCGACATCAGATAAAGAAGTTATGAATTTTCAAAGAAATTCCTTAAACACGATGGGTTTATAATAATTAATAAAAAAAATAATTTCGGAATTTGCCGACGGAGTCTAAACGAAAGTTGTAGAGCGTAGTCTCACCTACGCGTGGATATAAAGACCATCGAAAAGGGAGTTCGTACGAAGAAGATATGAATTTTTGAAGTTTATTAAATAAATTAATTCTTTATTTAAATCAAAATTCGGACATTATCTGAAGGGGAGTCAGCATCCTCATCCGAGGTACGCGCTGCGTACCCCTGTACGCCCTGCGTAACCGAGAGGATTGGCCTCTGATCGTCCACGTCGCCCTATCCGAGGAATCCGACCCATCCGACCCGTCCGAAGTATCCGACCCGTCCGACCCGCTGTCCCGTCGGACCCGCCGTCCCATCCGACCCGTCTCCCCAGCAACCCGTCCCATCCGACCCGCGTACCCAGCAACCCGTCCCATCCGAAGTCGAGGCAGTCGAGGCTTCGGTCATGCATGACGTACGCGTACGCGCTGCGTACGAGCGTACGCCCCGCGTACCGAGGCAGACCAGCCTTCCTATAAATAGGATGCGAGGGCTTCCGAGAAATGGGCTCAATTCTCTCCTTTCTCTCAAAATCTTGCCTCGTTTTCCGTGTCCGTTCAAACCCGAAGCTCTGGTCTTTTTGCTCAAGTCCCGAGGGTCGATTTTACTCCCGAGATTCCCGAGAATCCCAAAGGAAATCTGTTTCCCGAGACGAAACTTTGCCCGGTTTTCCACCTCGCTATCTCCAAAACTTTCAAGTGACTTTCATACCCCTTAATCAACTTTTTTTTAAATATTCTAAATGCTTTTATATGCTTTCAAGGGGGGGATTACAAGTAAAACACACGAGTATTATCGTGTGTTACATAAAGAAACTCTTTTATATGCTGTTATATATCCAAATCACATGCGATTTATAAACCTTTAATGAACTTTTATATACATACGATATATGTTAAAATAGCATTCTATCTTTTGAAATATAAATTTGTTGTAATGCATGTATAAACTAAACTTTTCTTAGATTATTCTTGTCTATCTTAGACTCTACACCAAAAATCTATGCTTTCATAAACAAGTGATTCTTTTGTAGGTATTTCTAAACAAACAAGACACACTTTTAGAAAACTATAATAGGTATAGTTTTACGAACAAATTTCTAACTGTTATGTACTACAAACATGAATTTCAAGAAGTTTACTTTCGTATACAAGAACAAACGTAACATTTTAACAAGTAGATCTGTTTTTATACCACGGCTTTGTGAGACACTAACTTCATGTACGTTCGAGTACACATTTCAAGTCCTGTATTATATACCAGAATCCCTTGGAGGGGGAGCATGGTGTTTGTGTATAGATCTATACGGGCTTGACAACCCGTGACCTGACTGTTAGCTGCAGTCCACCGTTTGGGGTGACAAACGTCATAACATTCCAACGCCTGAAGAACGTTGTGTATAGGCATTCCGAGTCAATAGTATGGTTATAAAACTCACAAGGGGTATTAAAAATGCATTGATTTACAAGGTTTTCAAACTTATTGGTTATTTTACACTTACATACATTTTGGAGACAAACATTGGTCTTAAGTGAAGGCTACTTTTATACTAGTAGAAAATATAGGATTTTCTACACACAAACAAACAAAGATAAAACATTTCATTTCATTTCATTCAAACATTGTCACTTAAATACTTATGAAATTCACCAGCTTAAATGTTGATCTACTCTTTCAAAATTTCTTGTATGTCCCAGGAAATCAGTAATTTCAGGTATTCATTACGCTTTTGATGAAGGGATGCTGCGGCGCCAGTTTAATCTCGTATTTTTGACATCATATTGTAATTGAGTTTTGAACATGTAACTTTTGACAAATGTAAACTTTCAATTATATATATGATGGTTGTATTGCTTTCTTTACTATGTATTCATTTGTTACGTTACCACATGAAGTCATCCGCCCCCGAACGTTTCTGCCGTTCAGGTTTGGGGGTGTGACAGATTGGTATCAGAGCAATGTTTATAGTGAACTAAGTATATCGAACCACATAGGATATACAAACTATAAATGCTTAAGGGACTAATACTCTCTGACAAAACAAATTTTCTTTTTACGCTTAAGCAGCATTTCGTTCAACTTAAATTGATAGTTCATTTAAGTACAAATTACATGCATACAACAAATTTTTTTCATGATATCTAACTATACAACAAGTATTTAGACAAGTTGACACTACGATTGAGACTCGATATATGTAATCAGATTTTGGACAAATATAGCGTGATCAACTATATTTGCCCGAGATTGGACCAACGTATATCGAGGAATGATCGTAGTAAGCAACGAGTCAAACCTTACCAAACCATTACAAGAATCAAACACAAGAATTTAAAATACTATAGGAGTATTTGCGATCTAAACTAGTTTAACTTACATGTTTTGCATATTCCGACTTTATTCAATTCTTATAACCCTATTTCTCGTACAGTCAAATGGCTAGATTTCACCACCCTGGCGACCCCTACTTTCCCAACCAAGGCAACGGAGGATGGATCGAAGATGATCCCGAAGAGGACGAGGAACCCATAGAAGTGGGTGATGACTCCGGTACCGACTCAGAGCCGGAAGTTATCGATCCACCACCCATTCAACCCCCCGTCTTCGTAAGGAACTTTCAAGGATCGACTCCCGTCTGGGGAAGTCACCTCCACCATTGGAGCCAACAGCAAAACCTACGCCCTCCCTACGGCATGTGCCGGGACTTCTATGATGTCCGCGGCGGAGGTTCAGCTGATCGAGCACTCCCGGTAATGGTGGGTAAGTTAGCCAATCAGTCTTATCAGTCTGGAGTTCAAGCTAGTCGACTCCGGGATGTCAACGTGGAAGTGCAGGTTCACACTTCTGACATCCGTAGGCTGGACAAGATGCAAGACAATGCTCAACTCCAAACCGAAGCATTTCAAGCGCGAATGATTGCAGCCCTCGCTAAACTGAGGGAACAACAAGCCGCTTTTGATAGGCGTCTAATGGAGTCAAAACAATCAGATGCGGAGTCAAGCTCCAAGCGCAACCTTCAACGCAAGTAGTGCTTGTCAAGGACTCAAATTTTGTTATAGCTTAGGACCACGGCTAAAAGTCTTTAAATTTCTCGAACTTTGTAATCGGAGACCCTTATGGGGGTCAAATTTTCATGATCGTTGTAACAACCTTTATATTAATATAAGTGACACTATTACTACTATGTTAAGTATTTCGTTCAAACCTTGAATGGTCTTTGTGAAACCAAATACTTGTTTCATACCTTCAGTCTTACAAGTAACTTTCATTCTTCTATTTTAAGACTCTTACTATCATCTGTTGTTGGGCTATAGCGATTTAGTTCATGAGACACATACATTTTCTATTCTATGAAATTCTTATCCTTGTCTTTTCAACCTATAGTTGAAGGATGCCTCCGCGTAGAAACCCAAGGCGAAACAACGGTGAATAAGCACCTGTACCACCACCACCTCCACCACCTCAATTTGATGATGTTATGTTTCAAGCAGCAGTCACCGCAGCGGTGGCAGCTGCCATGTCACAGATCAATAACACGAGTACTAATGGCTCGGGATCTGGCACACACCCATCCAACCATGGCGAGAGTCATGTACCACCGCGAGAATGTACCTATAAGGACTTCACTAATGCCAAGCCCCGGATATTTTATGGAACTGGTGGTGTGATGGCCTTGAGGCAGTGGATTGAAAGGACGGAGGCAATCTTTGAAATCTGCTCTTGTCCCGAGCACAGCAAAGTCAAGTTTGCAACTTTCACCTTTATTGATAAAGCTTTGACCTGGTGGAATGGCCACGTTAAAGTACTTACCCTAATCGTGGCAAACTCCATAAGCTGGGAGAGCCTGAAAGCCATGTTGATGAGAGAATACTGCCCATGGGGAGAGATTCAAAAGCTTGAACACGAGTTATGGACTCTCGGAATGGTTGGTACCGACATCGCTACTTATACCAACAGATTCTGCGAGCTAGCAATTCTTTGTCCAGATATGATTGCTCCAGAGAGCAAGAAGATAGAAAGGTACATCTGGGGACTGACGCCCCAACTTCGATCAAGCGTATTAGCTTCCAAACCTGACACCTTTGAAAGTGCTAAGGAACTGGCACAATCTCTGATTGACTACGGAGGTCATCAGAACTCAACCACTCATGTACCAGAACCACAGAAAGGAAACAACAACAACAACAACAACAACAACTACAACAACAACAACAACAACAACAATGGCAGAAAGAGAGTGTGGAATAGAGGGAAGGGTGGGTCTTCCCAAGAACCCGCAAAGAAACAACTGGTTTCAGTAAATGCTGCCACTGTACCTACTACAGCTCTTACGAATACCTACCCAACAAAGCCTTATATAGGTAACCTCCCAAAGTGCACCAAATGCAATTACCACCACCATGGACCTTGTCGAGAAATGCAGTGCGCCAACTGCAACAGGAAAGGACACACAACCCGTTTCTGTAAGGAACCCGCAAAGCCGATCACTCAAGTTCCCGGTGCGGGTGTAGGGCACACTTGCTACGGTTGTGGCGAGATGGACCACTATAAGAGGAACTGTCCTAAGGCAGCAGGCACCGGAGGTATGGGACGAGTTTTGGCAATAGGCCACGACGAAGCTGTAGCTGACCCAACTATAGTTGCTGGTACGTTCCTTCTCGATAATTCATACGCATGCATATTATTCGATAGTGGAGCGGAGAGAAGCTTCGTGAGTCAACACTTTATTCATTTACTTAAACCTAAACCTAGCAAGTTAGAAAAATCATTCACTGTAGAGATGGCCAATGGAAAAACCGAAAACACAAATTGCATATACATGGGCTGTACGTTAACATTAGACGGCCATTCTTTCCCAATCAATCTCATGCCGGTCCAAATTAAAAGTTTCGACGTCATAGTCGGCATGGATTGGTTGAGTCTTCTTCGCGCTGACATCATGTGCTTTGAGAAAGCAGTTCGTCTTAACCTCCCTAACAACGAAACATTAGTTATCTACGGCGACAAATCTAGTACTAACCTTCGCATCATTTCGTGCATCCAAGCTCGAAAGTGCTTGCGGAAGGATTGTCGAGCCTTCCTAGCACACATCGTTGATACAAGTCAAGAACTGAAGGACATCAAGAGCATCTCGGTAGTACGCGACTTTCCCGATATCTTTCCAGAAGAACTACCAGGATTACCACCTCAACGCCAAGTAGAGTTCAGAATCGACTTAATTCCAGGAGCTACCCCAGTAGCGAAGTCGCCTTATCGTCTTGCACCAGCAGAGATGCAGGAACTTTCCAGTCAACTTAATGAACTCCTTCAAAAAGGATTCATAAGACCAAGTTTCTCACCTTGGGGAGCACCGGTCTTGTTTGTGAAGAAGAAAGACGGATCGTTCCGTATGTGCATCGACTATAGAGAGCTGAACAAACTTACTATCAAGAACCGCTATCCTCTACCCCGCATTGATGACCTATTCGATCAACTTCAAGGAGCGAGCTACTTCTCCAAAATAGATCTACGATCTGGATATCACCAATTACGAGTCCTAGAGGGGGACATTCCAAAGAGAGCTTTCCGAACTCGTTATGGACACTACGAATTTGTAGTGATGCCGTTTGGACTAACCAATGCACCAGCAGTATTTATGGACCTAATGAATAGGGTATGCCGCCCTTACTTGGATCAGTTCGTCATCGTCTTTATCGATGATATACTTATCTACTCTCGAAGTGAGGAAGAGCATAGTCAGCACCTACGAAAAGTCCTAGAAACACTGCGAACGGAGAAACTCTATGCGAAGTTCTCTAAATGCGAATTTTGGATTCGAAGAGTCGAACTTTTAGGCCACGTTGTTAGCGAGAAAGGTATACACGTGGACCCCTCCAAAATTCAGGCCATCGAGAACTGGTCGGCACCAAAGACACTTACAGAAATTCGTCAATTTCTAGGTCTACCTGGCTACTATCGCAGATTCATAAAGAACTTTTCTAGCATTGCGAAACCTCTTACTACATTAACCCAGAAAGGCGTGGCCTTCGACTGGGAAGCGAAACAAGAGAGGGCATTCCAGACACTAAAGCAGGCCTTGTGCACCGCACCGATACTATCCCTCCCCGAAGGGATAGAAGACTTCGTAGTGTATTGCGATGCGTCAAATCAAGGACTTGGTTGTGTTCTTATGCAGAGAGGGAAGGTTATCGCTTATGCCTCCCGACAGCTTAAGACACACGAAGTGAACTATACAACACACGATCTCGAGTTAGGAGCAGTGGTATTTGCTCTGAAGATCTGGAGGCACTACTTATACGGAACAAAGAGTACTATCTTCACCGATCACAAGAGCCTTCAACACATTTTTGATCAAAAGGAACTCAACATGCGACAACGACGATGGGTTGAGTTACTGAATGACTACGAATGCGAAATTCGTTATCATCCTGGCAAGCCCAACGTAGTAGCCGACGCCCTCGGTCGAAAGGAATACACTGGTCGGAGGGTCAAATCCCTGACCATGACTATCCATTCCCACTTATCCACACAAATTAAGGAGGCGCAGATGGAAGCTTTGCAACCTGAATATGTGGCAGGTGAATCCCTGCGAGGAATGGAGAAGAATCTAGAAGTCAAGGGTGGCGGAGCCTACTATCTCATGGATCGAATCTGGACCCCGAAACATGGTGGTTTCAGAAACGTAGTCATGACCGAGGCTCACAACTCAAGATATTCCGTTCACCCGGGTTCAGATAAAATGTATCTGGATCTTAAGAAACTGTACTGGTGGCCTAACATGAAAGCAGAAATTGCTACCTTCGTGAGTAAATGTCTTACTTGCGCTAAGGTTAAGGTCGAGTATCAGAAACCATCAGGATTACTACAACAACCAGAGATACCATAATGGAAATGGGAGCGGATTACTATGGACTTCATAACCAAGTTACCCAAGACGACAAGTGGACTTGATACCATATGGGTCATTGTCGACAGATTGACCAAATCCGCGCATTTCCTACCCATCAAGGAGACTGACAAAATGGAGAAGCTTACAAGAACTTACTTAAGGGAAGTAGTGCGACTGCATGGTGTTCCAATATCCATTATCTCCGATCGAGATAGTAGATTCACTTCAAGATTCTGGCAGTCACTACAAAGTTCCCTGGGAACTAGGCTAGACATGAGTACAGCCTACCACCCACAAACAGACGGACAAAGTGAGAGAACAATACAAACTTTAGAAGATATGCTGAGAGCCTGTGTGATTGACTTTGGAAATGCATGGGATATTCATTTACCCCTTGTCGAATTTTCATACAACAATAGTTATCATACAAGCATAAAGGCTGCTCCGTTTGAAGCCCTCTATGGTCGAAAGTGCAGACCCCCTCTGTGCTGGACTGAAGTTGGCGATACCCAGTTAGCTAGAGGAAGTGTTCCTGAAAGTACTCTCACCGGTCCGGAAATCATACGAGAAACGACAGAGAAGATCGTTCAGATTCGTGAACGATTGAAAGCCTCTAGAGACCGACAGAAAAGCTACGTTAACCAAAGGAGGAAACCTTTGGAATTCTAGGTAGGAGACCACGTCTTATTAAAGGTCTCACCGTGGAAGGGTTTAATACGATTTGGAAAGCGTGGGAAACTAAATCCAAGATACATAGGGCCTTTCGAGATTCTTGCCAGAATCGGCCCTGTGGCTTACAAGCTTAACCTACCGCGCGAACTTAGTAACATCCATCCAACCTTCCACGTCTCAAACTTGAAAAAGTGTCTGTCCGACGAGACTCTTGTTATTCCATTCGACGAGATCGAGATCAACGAGAGCCTCCACTTTGTCGAAGAACCAGTAGAAATCATGGACCGAGAGGTCAAACAAACAAAACAAAGTCGCATACCCATCGTGAAGGTTCGCTGGAACGCCAAGCGGGGACCTGAATTCACATGGGAACGCGAAGATCAGACGAAACAAAAGTACCCTCATCTCTTTCATGTTCACTAGTATCTTTACTACTTTAAATTTCGGGATGAAATTCTCTCTAACGGGGGGATGATGTGACAACCCGATATTTCTACTCTTTGTAATGACCAAAATGGGTCAAGTATTGTAACCACTTTTGAGTAATAAAATTTACTTTCATAATAAAATGTACAAATAGTTCTATTTAATTTCCTTCTATGTTTAAATGTCTTTGAACCATGATCGTACGTGAAAAGAACGCCCAAATCCGACTTCATATAGCGAAGTTATGATTTTCCAAGTTCGGTTTAGCAACAGACAGCTAAAAACTCGAATCAGAGATCGAGCGACTTTTGGCTGGAATGACCTAAACGATAATCGAAGGTCTCGACAATGGTATTCCAGCAGTAAAAAGTCTGGCAAAAACCGACATCAGATAAAGAAGTTATGAATTTTCAAAGAAATTCCTTAAACACGATGGGTTTATAATAATTAATTAAAAAATAATTTTGGAATTTGACGATGGAGTCTAAACGAAAGTTGTAGAGCGTAGTCTCACCTACGCGTGGATATAAAGACCATCGAAAACGGATTTCGTACGAAGAAGATATGAATTTTTGAAGTTTATTAAATAAATTATTTATTTATTTAAATCAAAATTCGGACATTATCCGAAGGGGAGTCAGCGTCCTCATCCGAGGTACGCGCTGCGTACCCCTGTACGCCCTGCGTAACCGAGAGGGTTGGCCTCTGATCGTCCACGTCGCCCTATCCGAATCCGACCCATCCGACCCGTCCGAAGTATCCGACCCGTCCGACCCGCTGTCCCGTCCGACCCGCCGTCCCATCCGACCCGTCTCCCCAGCAACCCGTCCCATCCGACCCGCGTACCCAGCAACCCATCCCATCCGAAGCCGAGGCAGTCGAGGCTTCGGTCATGCATGACGTACGCGTACGCGCTGCGTACGAGCGTACGCCCCGCGTACCGAGGCAGACCAGCCTTCCTATAAATAGGATGCGAGGGCTTCCGAGAAATGGGCTCAATTCTCTCCTTTCTCTCACAATCTTGCCTCGTTTTCCGTGTCCGTTCAAACCCGAAGCTCTGGTCTTTTTGCTCAAGTCCCGAGGGTCGATTTTACTCCCGAGATTCCCGAGAATCCCGAAGAAAATCCGTTTCCCGAGACGAAACTCTGCCCGGTTTTCCACCTCGCTATCTCCAAAAATTTCAAGTGAGTTTCATACCCCTTAATCAACTTTTTTTTAAATATGCTAAATGCTTTTATATGCTTTCAAGGGGGGGATTACAAGTAAAACACACGAGTATTATCGTGTGTTACATAAAGAAACTCTTTTATATGCTGTTATATATCCAAATCACATGCGATTTATAAACCTTTAAAGAACTTTTATATACATATGATATATGTTAAAATAGCATTCTATCTTTTGAAATATAAATTCGTTGTAATGCATGTATAAACTAAACTTTTCTTAGATTATTCTTGTCTATCTTAGACTCTACACCAAAAATCTATGCTTTCATAAGCAAGTGATTCTTTTCTAGGTATTTCTAAACAAACAAGACACACTTTTAGAAAACTATAATAGGTATAGTTTTACGAACAAATTTCTAACTCTTATGTACTAGAAACATGAATTTCAAGAAGTTTACTTTCGTATACAAGAACAAATGTAACATTTTAACAAGTAGATCTGTTTTTATACCACGGTTTTGTGAGACACTAACTTCATGTACGTTCGAGTACACATTTCAAGTCCTGTATTATATACCAGAATCCCTTGGAGGGGGGGGGGCATGGTGTTTGTGTATAGATCTATACGGGCTTGACAACCCGTGCCCTGACTGTTAGCTGCAGTCCACCGTTTGGGGTGACAAACGTCATAACATTCCAACGCCTAAAGAACGTTGTGTATAGGCATTCCGAGTCAATAGTATGGTTATAAAACTCACAAGGGGTATTAAAAATGCATTGATTTACAAGGTTTTCAAACTCATTGGTTATTTTACACTTACATACATTTTGGAGACAAACATTGGTCTTAAGTGAAGGCTACTTTTATACTAGTAGAAAATATAGGATTTTCTACACACAAACAAACAAAGATAAAACATTTCATTTCATTCAAACATTGTCACTTAAATACTTATGAAATTCACCAGCTTAAATGCTGATCTACTCTTTCAAAATTTCTTGTATGTCCCAGGAAATCAGTAATTTCAGGTATTCATTACGCTTTTGATGAAGGGATGCTGCGGCGCCAGTTTAATCTCGTATTTTTGACATCATATTGTAATTGAGTTTTGAACATGTAACTTTTGACAAATGTAAACTTTCAATTATATATATGATGGTTGTATTGCTTTCTTTACTATGTATTCATTTGTTACGTTACCACATGAAGTCATCCGCCCCCGAACGTTTCCGCCGTTCAGGTTTGGGGGTGTGACAGATTGGTATCAGAGCAATGTTTATAGTGAACTAAGTATATCGAACCACATAGGATATACAAACTATAAATGCTTAAGGGACTAATACTCTCTGACAAAACAAATTTTCTTTTTACGCTTAAGCAGCATTTCGCTCAACTTAAATTGATAGTTCATTTAAGTACAAATTACATGCATACAACAAATTATTTTCATGATATCTAACTATACAACAAGTATTTACACAAGTTGACACTACAATTGAGACTCGATATATGTAATCAGATTTTGGATAAATATAGCATGATCAACAATATTTGCCCGAGATTGGACCAACGTATATCGAGGAATGATCATAGTAAGCAACGAGTCAAACCTTACCAAACCATTACAAGAATCAAACACAAGAATTTAAAATACTATAGGAGTATTTGCGATCTAAACTAGTTTAACTTACATGTTTTGCATATTCCGACTTTATTCAATTCTTATAACCCTATTTCTCGTACAGTCAAATGGCTGGATTTCACCACCCTGGCGACCCCTACTTTCCCAACCAAGGCAACGGAAGATGGATCGAAGATGATCCCGAAGAGGACGAGGAACCCATAGAAGTGGGTGATGACTCCGGTACCGACTCAGAGCCGGAAGTTATCGATCCACCACCCATTCAACCCCCCGTCTTCGTAAGGAACTTTCAAGGACCGACTCCCGTCTGGGGAAGTCACCTCCACCATTGTGGCTGGGACCTTTTTGGTCAATGGTATGTTGGCTCACGTTCTTTTCGATTCAGGAGCAACCCAATTGATCATATCCCATGCACTTAGCAAGAAGTTTCGGGATGCTCCAGGGACTTTGGATCCCCCCCTCGAGGTTGAGATTTTAGATGACTGCACTGTGAGTGTTGCGAGGGTATATCAATACTGTGTCTTGTATGTGTTTGGGGAGAGGTTCTGTGTCAACCTGGTTCCAATACAGTTGCAAGGGCTGAAGGTGATCGTCAGAATAGACTGGTTAGGGGCCACTGAGGCGATGATAGAGTGTGAGGGCCAGCTGGTGAGGGTTCATACCCCAAGTGGGGGAGAACTAGTTATTCAAGGAGAGAGGGCCTCGCATGGGCCAACCCTTTGTTCGACTGCGAGGGCTAGGAGACTTCTCCATCAGGGTTGTTCGGGATTTTTGGCATACATCTCAAATACGAGGGTTGAGAACACGATAGATTTGGGCAGTGTACCGGTTGTACGAGATTTTCAGAATGTCTTTCCTGTGGAGTTGCCTGAGGTGCCTCCGGGGAGGCAGGCAGAGTTTCACATTGATTTGGTTTTGGGTGCTGCTTCGATAGCCAAGGCATTGTACCGGCTAGCTCCGCCTGAGATGTCGGAGTTGTCCACGTAGCTTCAGGAGCTGTTAGACCGAGGGTTTATTCGTCTGAGCAGCTCTCTGTGGGGAGCACCGATCCTGTTTGTAAAGAAGAAGGACAGGTCACACAAAATGTGCATCCATTATCGGGAGCTGAACAAGCTAACAGTGAAAAACCGTTGTCCGCTTCTGAGGATCGATGATTTGTTCGATCAGCTTCAGGGTGCATCTTGGTTTTCTAAGATTAACCATCGGTTAAGGTACCATCAGATGAGGATTAGGGACGACGATATACCGAAGACATCTTTCAGGACTCGATACGTCACTATGAGTTTGTGGTGATGCCATTCGGGCTCACCAATGCGCCAGCAACGTTCATGGACCTCATGAACAAGTTGCTGGGTTTTGAGCATTCTAACACTCCTAAGTGTACATGCAACCCTAAATACCTTGGATCTACGTTTTCTCTATTATACATGCGAATATGAATATTTGAAGGTATTACCCTAACTAGCATACAATCTTTTGATTCTTGAATAATAAACTAGATAGAAATACATACCTTGTTGATGTAGCTTAACTCCATGAAGCTCGAGAGCCTATTGCCCCAAGTGTGAGACCTCAAATGGTTCACACAAAATCAAATGCACTTGGAATAACTTAGAGAAAAATGATACACTTCATGAAATCGGCTAGCCCTCACCATTCCTTCATAGTCTCTCATGGTTGCGGATTTTCAAAAGAATAAGATGCTTATATAGTGTGTCACAATTAGGGTCACATCATGTGAACCCTAATTGTCATGGCCTTTCATTTCCATGATCCATGGGTACAAAAACACCATGGAGCATCCATGGAGCATCCTGTGGGTTTTAGCCCATCTTGATAATCCATGGAGCATTAGCCCACTATACAAGTATGGATGATTTACAAAATCAACCCATATATTTAATTAGTCTCCTTTTGATTACTTAATTAATTCCAAATTAATTTTTGATCAATACTAATTAAATAATCTTATTAATATATTAGAACTTATAATATATTACCAAACCTTAAGTGTTATTTCTCTCATTTTAGTCTATCCAAATGCATGATGCCATGCAACCCTAATGGAGCATGCCGAGTAGGGTCAAGTACATACCAAATATAGTTATGGACTTAGACACTAATCCAACACAAGGTGTGTAGGCCGATGTTGGATCGGTCTGTGATCGTTTTTATCGATGATATATTGGTCTGTTTTAAGACCAAGGAGCAGCACGAGCAACATTTGAGAGAGGTATTGGAGACATTGAGGATGGAAAAGCTTCTACGCGAAGTTCTCACTGTGTAATTTTTGGTTGCGTGAGGTGTAGTTTTTGGGGCAGATCATCAATCAAGAGGGTATTCTGGTTGATCCAGCCAAGACTGAGACAGTGATGCGATGGGAAATACCGAAGAATACATTTGAGATCCATAGCTTCTTGGGCCTGATGGGGTATTACCGGAGATTTATTTAGGATTTCTCCAAGATTACGGTACCTTTGACTCGCTTGACCAACTCAATCAGAATGATAATTGAATCTATTATGCAACCGCAAAGTCAAACAACACCACCACCACTAATCTGTAGCCACAAAAAGAATACAACACCTCCATCAACCTTAGCACCAAAAAGGCTACCATTTAAAATACAAGGTAAAAGAAAAAAAAGAGTAAATTACATGAATGGTCCTTATGGTTTAGGGTAATTCGTACGTTTGCTCCCTAACTTATTTTTTTTAACTTGGAAGGTCCCTACAATTTGTTTTTGTTGTGCGCTTGGTCCATGTCTTACTTAAAAAAACTACATTTCCCTTGTTTGTTTTATTTTATTTAAATAAAGTGGGGTAGGTAAGGTAAGGTATGGTGAGGTGGAAGTGGGGTTGGGGTGTGTTTATCAAAATAAAATAAAAAATCAAGGACAAAATAATATTTTTAAATATAACAGGGAACAAGCACACAACAAAAACAAACATTAGAGACCTTCCGAATTAAGAAAATAAGTTAGGTAACAAACATGTAAATTATTCCAAACCATAGGGATCATTCGTGTAATTTACTCAAGGAAAAAACCGTGTATTAACATATGTAAAATTCCTTTAAGGTTGTAACTAGAAAATATAACGACATCTTTTTTGTGTAACGTCTTTTGAACATAGTACTTGGGTAACGCCTTTTCAACGTTACTTTTTGAATATCGTATGCTATTTAATTTCATATAAGGTAGGGACTTTCTTGTTAGGTTATCTACTCAATTATTATAATTATCTTAATCGTAGATTTTATTGGCGAATAAAAAAGGAACACTTACAAGATTTTTTAAAAAGATGTTTAGGACAGGGACATATATACAACAACAAGGAAACAACTGATTACATATTTAAGTATATTCTTAAAACTATTTTAATGGATCACAACAGTTGAAATAAAAAAATATATATATTCTGTCTATTGGTACTGAAATATATAAAGATCTCTCAATTCCTTTTTGTTCTTATCCATATATTTGGAATCATGCACATGTCCCATGAATTATTAAATACATATGTGGTGGAACAGTTTGTTTACATTGCTAAAAGTCATAACCAGCGATGGTGGTGGCCGGGCAACAACAACTTCACCACCAAATTAGCATCATGACTAGTGACACCGCCACCACCGCCATCAAGCAACCACACAAAGTAGGCCGTGTGGAACAGATCAAACATTTTCAAGCAAACATCAATCATTAGTCCTAGAAGAATCCTCTTCGTCTTTGCCAGTTTGTAACAACCTTCTTCAAGTTGCTTTAATAATGGTACACTACACGAGCCTTCATGATAATGACCATCTCAGAAAACAAAAAGGTTATTTGTATCTTTGTATTGTTTCAATGCATGCATGATGTAGAACCACCCCCACATACTTGTCCCATGTGTATCGACATATGAATTGTCTGGTAACGATTTTTTTTTTTTTTTTTTTTTTTTTTTTTAAGTTTATCTTATGTATTAACAATAATACATGATTTCTGTCCCATGCCTATTCATATGGGAATTGCTAGATACTGTATTAATATATGTACATATCTATTTTTCCGTTATATTTCCCTAAATGTGAAACAATTTTATCATTTATCATTTAAATATTTCTAATTTTTTTAGTTAATATCAAATGTAACATTATAGTATTTTAATTGTCATTGCACAATGAATGAGATGAAAAACGAGTAACAAACTGTGCTACTAAGCGTTTTTGAATGGTAAACTAATTTTTTTAAATGCTACATCCGAAGATCTAAATATCATTTATCGGAACAATGTTTTATTCATAGAACATATAACACGAGTAAAAGACAAGGCTGAAGTTATGTGTATATAAATTATGTTGTCATCCATGGGGTAATGGAAAAAAAAGATGACTACATTAGAGGAAATTTATTAGTACACAGGAAAATTCTATTTTTATGTAATGTAAAAGAGAAACACCAATATGCTGGATAATAGATGTCCTTGATCATTATTTCCAGACGTTAATAAGTTATGTTTCGTGCATGGGAACCATCCAACTGATATACTACACCCTCATGGGAACCATCAATAGCAAGAACACGATTTCGAAGAAAGAAAAATAATGCTTTCAATCTTTACCACACAATAATAGATCACACAAAAAGAAATAGACAACAGATGTAGATCATTTTCCGTAAATTTTGAAGGATTTTAAAGGAAATTGATGAATGGTTTATGAATAGATCTACGTAAAATTGATAGTTTATAGGCTTTTTTTTTTATCAGCAAGATATTTTTATTGAAAAAACTAGCGAGAGATTAGGGTTACAAGGATATGATAAGTATCCCGTTTTCAGAAAATACACCAATTAAGCCAATTAATTGAGCTTCTTTTTTGTACCTAACTATTAACCAATTGTAAGATAAAGTTTTCCCCTCACTTGCTAAGCCTGGGTTGCTTTTCACAATGTTGTTGAATATGTTACAATTTCGGTATCTCCATATAGTCCATGTAACATCCCAATTTCCAGACCAAAATTTTTATTTTTGACATAACGTTTTAGAAAAACATTTATAAGAAAACATCATCAAGTCATATAATTTCATAAACGACAACCACATGTCTCAAAACCATGTCATAAAAATAGTAATAATGTCAGAGTACAATCCCAAAATGCTCAAAATGCGGAAATCATGTGTGTGTGATGCAGGGCTACCGTGCCAACTCCTTCCCTTTTGATGAAGAGGTACCTGAAAACAAAACTGAAAACTGTAAACACGAAGCTTACTGAGTTCCCCCATCATACCACATACCATACTTAACACATACTGTAAGACATATTTGGGTGCCTGATCTACCATAATGAGCATACATGGATGCTCAACCTACCCCCTTCAAACATACCATGGTGTTCGACCTACCCTCCGGTTTATCTCAAACGTTTACGGGGACTATTTCACCCCTACTACTACCACGTAAAAACATAACATAATCATACTGTTAAGCATACCGGGGTGCCCGACCTACCCCTTGGTCCTATCGACCGGATACGGGGACTATTCCCCCTACTATCACATAACATATCAGGCTAGCACATAATCATAAAAGACAATAACATACTAGAAAGTTATCACGAAGACAATTATCTCTACTATAACTCTTACTAGTGGGCCGACCTTGGTGCCTTCGACCCACTTCTATTGGAAGGTAACTCACCTCTATTCCGTGAAGTGTCCGAACTATTCTCAATTGTGGCAACCCGAAAATTTCTAGCTTACATTCTTCATTTCTTATCAAAGTTAAACTCATTTTTGCTATTTTCTAGCACTGTTTGGAGTCAAATAGAGTGTTTAAAGCTTAGTATAAGTAGGGTAGAAGTCGTGGGATAAGTATTGTAGGTGTATCGCCTTGCATTTAAGCCAATCATAACCAACACAAGGTGTGTGCAGCCGCACACAAGAATGTGCGGCCGTACACAAGAATGTGCGGCCACCCACCCATCCCAACCGCACACTCCCTCCTATATATTCAACACTTAGCCATTTGGAACACTTTCTACACTTCCACAAAGCTAGGACCCAAAATCCTCTCAAGTATCATCCAAATCTCCTTGAGGATCTTCATAAAAGGTAGCATCTTCAGCCAAGAACACCAAGAACACTAGGTGTACGGCCGCACACACCATGTATGGCCGCACACCCAACCGCACACACCATGTATGGCCGCACACCTGGCCGCACACACACATATAGTGTGTATATTGGCCATACACTCCATTGTAAAGCCATATACCCCCTTCATACAATCATATATGGTTGTAACACTTCAATATAAGTGTTTACTTGTCCCTAAGGTGGTCCCAATTCAATAATCAATTGTTTTAAACACTAATTAGATTCATATATGTGGTATTATATGTTAACTAGGATCATAGAGTGTGTTCAAGGCTTCACTTGACACCTAGCAATCCTACATCTTCAGTTCATCCGTATCACTCACTACAGGTGAGTTCATACCCCTTAATCAATGGTTTAAATATTTTTTAAATGCTTTTATGGGGGGGGGGTGGGGGGAATACAAGTTAAATACATATAGTTATTACATCAATCACATGTGATTAATAACTACAACACCATTGGTTTTTCTTACTGTTCAAACTGTGTATCAAACTGCTATACTTCAAACTGTTTTACGAAGTCTTTTACTGATCAAATACTTTTACTTAAACTCTTTCATACTTATATATTGTCAAATCAATGTCTATGTATGTATAGTTATATAAGCAATGTTTAAAAGACTTAGGAAGGCCAGCTCGCTTTAATTTCTTTTCCTTGTTTGGATGTGGCTTTAGGGCATCGGTTATCCGTCCAAAGGTCATTTAAATATAAGTTGTATATCATGTATACACACATAGTCATAAAAGTTCCTTCAATCAGTTCTATACCTTTGGGTAGCAAGGGTACACAAACACGATCATACATTGCTAGTAAACTACTATAGGAGTAGTTTAGGAAGATACTAATACTATTACTAGAACAATGAAACCTACAATGAGTCAGTTCATAAATGTGTCAAGAGATACAATGCCCTTGGGTAGAAAGGGTATACAAACATGTTAACACTATGATGAAAAACAAACAATAGACACTATGATGAGAAACAAACAATAGACACTATGACGAGAAACAAACATACAGGCTAGAAAGAGAAAGAACTCACAATACAGCTAGCACACATATACATTACATATACATTAACACAGTTATGTGAGACATTAAACAGGGCATGGCACTACCTTCCATGACTGTTTTTGAATCAAAATCTCCTTAATTGGGGAGCATATGAATTTGTGTATAGATCTATACTGGATTGACTATCCTACCCCTTGTTGCTCGCTACAGTGGGACTTACAAGTCTACGGGTGCCAAGCTATAACATCCCGAGTTCAGAAGTACAAGTTCAGGGTTCAAAGTGTAAATGTGAAAGGGGAACTGGGCGAGTCCATGGGTGGACTCGGCGAGTAGGGTTGCAACACTGGTCGCGTGTTAAGTAGCCAACTCGACGAGTCGACGGCTGGACTCGGTGAGTTGGTGTTGAGTGGAGAAAACCCTAATTTCGGGGGATGATCCCTATTTAAAGGATGTTATACCCTCTCCCCAGCATCTTTACCCTCTCTTGAAGTCCAGAAAACCCTAAGACGCGTTTGTGAGTGGTTTATGAGCTTTTGAACCTTGGAGAAGAGATTTTGGAAAGCTAAGAGGCTTGGAGCAAGGGGCTTTGCAAGGATTTGGATTTCTATTATGTTGGAGCTTTCCTTTGAGGTATTATTTCATTGCTTGGGCTATTCTTCATCATTTTGGAGTTTTTGGAAAAGATAGCATGTGGTGTTTTGAGTGTGGAGGTTAGATCCGAGGTTGATGCCTCAGATCTGGAATGGAGAAGGTCTAGACCTGTTGAAGGTTCTGAGAGTGGTCCAGATGGGTTGAAGGCTTGGTAAGGCGGTCCAGTCATGCTGAAGACTCTACATGTGTTGATAGATCTGTATGAGGATATGGAATGAGAATGTCGCGATGTGATAGCATCAGAAGGTCTGGCCCCGGATATTGATCATGAGTAGTGGAGGTAGTGCATGGACTCGAGAGTACCTGCGAGCGGATTCAGAGTATGTGTGGTGCATGGGATAGCAGTTATGCTATAAGGACGTGGTGTAGTATTGGGTGAGAACCGTGGCACTTGTGGTAGTGTCAAGGCAGCCAAGTGGTTTTCCTTGGTAAGGAAAGGGAAAAGAATGTAGCTCCGAGAGGGAGTGTGAGTTCACGGAAGTGAAAGCAGTAATGCAGAGTTATGATTGGGGTGTTCCATGTATGGTCATTGAGCAGCGTGTTTGCGGCAGTGGTGTGGAATCACATCCGGATTGGATGTCTGCTGAGGTTACAGAAGGAATTCCGAGGGTGTAGAGCCAAGAGGCTCGGACGGGATGCAGGGATGCAGTCTTGGATTCCCAGCTTGATTTTGATCAAGGAATTGTGTATGTAGTAGTAATTCATCCTGGGGGATATTTGGAGGTGTCGTCAGTGTGTCGAGTCTTCCCAACCCGAGGATGCTAGAGCCAATTCAGCATGTGTATGTGATTGCGGAGGAGAAGTCATGGGAGTTGCTCTGAAGCTGAAGGATGTGTCATCCTGTCAGCATGGAGTGGATAAAGTTGTACTCAGATCGGGATCCCGGTGGTTCAGGGTTATTTCTAGCTCGTATGAGTCAAGTGAATGTTGTGATCTGGAACAAGTGATGTATCATGGAGTGGTACTTTGCTGTTAAGTGCGGTTACCTAAGGATGAGGCCGGTGGCCGGCTTGAGGCGGTGGTCAGAATGCCGCAGGGGAAGAGTTGGGTTTCGGTGGTTATGTGTTGAGGAACTTGGTCTGGTTATTGGCGTTTTTTTTGAGTTTGACCAAGGGTTGACCAGTTGACTTCCATGGGCATTTTGGTAATTATTGGCTTTTTTTTTTTAGTTAAGTGTTGGTGTTGACTACTGGTGGAGATTGTGTCGGTGGTCGGAGCATCTTGGTCTTAGCTTTTCAGTCGGCAGTTGCGAGGTGAGTTATCCTCACTATATCGACAGGCTCTACGGCACCAAGGTCGGCCTTCTATCGGATTGTAATTCGGGTATCGTTGTTATGTTATTTCTTTGCTATGTTTGCATCCTGGTAGTTCGGATGGTATATTTTAGAGACCTGGCTAACGTCAGTATCCTTGTATATAGGATGATGCTATGCTAGTGACCGGTTAGGTCGGTATCCTGGTTAGGATGATGTTATGCTATGTGATCTGCTAGATCGGTTTGATTGGATGTGAATTGTTATATGATTGAATGTTTATGTGTACATGGTTGTTGAACTGGGGTTGGGTTGAGGCGGGTCCTGCTTTGTGCTGTAGGCCAACATACCCAGAGCGGACCGGTTATCCTGAAGGCCCAGCGAGCGGTCCAGAGAGGCTGTAGGCCCCAAGAGGGTGGACCAGACGTGCCGAGGGTCGGAGAGTGGACCAGGCCGACTGAAGGCCCAGTGCGGGCGGACCAGTCATACTGTAGACTCAGAGAGTGGACTAGGTGGATTGAAGGCCGGTGCGGGCGGACCAATCACACTACAGACTCGATGTATGTAGCTAGACTCGGAGGGTGGACTAGCTGGACTGAAGGCCGGTGCGGCAGACCAGTCACACAGTAGACCCGAAGTGCATGGCTGTTGTGTGTTCTGTTATGATATGACATGTTGTGCGTGTATGGTATATGTGGTTGGTATTTTGGGGGTATCTCACTAAGCTTTCGGGCTTACAGTTGTGGTTTAATGTTTTTCAGGTTCTTCAGGAGACCGTGGCAAGGCAAAGGCGTGATCGCACCGCTCCTCATGATTTTGTTTTATGATGTGGTTATGGGAAGAATCTGATAATAATTGTATTGAAAACCTTTTTGTAATTACATTATGAAAATGGGTTGTTTTTGAAAAGTTAAAATTGATTGAAATTTTTAGATCGTTACAAGTTGGTATCAGAGCCTTGGTTTGAGTGAATTGGAGGAACATTCGTGTGCATCCAGTCTCAAATCAGGGAGAGTTTTCAAAAGAGAATTTAAAATGGTTGTCAAAATGAGTAAAGGGGGACGCGGAGGTACGATCAGCCGGAGCCGGTAAGTAACCCCAAAATACCATACATGATATTTGTTTTTGAGCTTTGATAGAACAGCATGCTAGTACTAGGCTAGGGATCTTCAGGATTTCATGATAATATTTCCTGATTTATGATGCCTGCTAGCCTAGGGTTCCTCAGTGGGAGATTTCCGGTGTTCCTCTAGGAGTGAGGGTTGAGTGCTTGTTATGTATGTTTTTCACTAGGGTGTTGTGGTAATACTTGATACAAATATGGGTAGGTGTGGAAGGTAGTATGGGCCCATACTACTGAAAGCACATGACCCATACACGTATCAAAGAAACCATGACCTCTAGGGTTCAGTTGGGGTTGGTTCCCGGGTTTGTGGGAAGTATCTGAGATCTTGCGGTGTTTTTCAGTTTGGTGGTTACGAGGCATGCTGGGAGCAGATCCGGGTCAGGATCGGGAGCAGGATAGGGCGGTCAGGGTGGATCAGTACCGCCCGAGGTTATTGGTCAGATGAGCTTAGGCGAGTTGGATGCTAGGATTCGTGAGATCCTGCATGATGAGGTTGCTACGTTGTTCCGCACCGAGTTGCCGGAGTTGTTTGGGTCGATCAAGACCGCCATGGTTGAGTATTTTGATTAGCGCTATGCGGCTCTAACTGAGACGGCTGCCACGGCGATTACAACAGCTGTAGTAGCGGCAGGGGGAGGAGCCGATTGAGGTTTTCAGTATCGGGACTTCGATAATACGAAGCCCCTACCTTCGATGGAGTTCAGGACCCGATTGTTGCTATGAGATGGTTGTCGGACATGGAGGGGTGTTTCTTCACGTGTTCATGTCCTGCTGATCAGAGGGTGAGGTGTGCTCTAAACCTGTTGAGGCTCGGGGCAAAGGATTGGTAGATACTGACCACGGGGTCATATTCGGATGTGCAGAGGCCTGCGGTTTCCTGGGATCAGTTCGGGGAGATGTTTAGCACTCGTTATATTCCGCGGGTTGAGAGAGAGAGAGAGGTTGGCTCATGAGTTCCTGGAGCTGAAGCAGGATTCCGAGTCGATGACGGAGATCACCCAGATGTTCACTGAGAGGGAGATGTTTTGCCCTGAGTTCGCTTCGGAGCAGGCTCAGATGTCCCGATATATGAGTATGCTCAAGAGGGATATCAGGCAGTTTGTGTCTCTGCAGAGGTGCGAGACCTTGTTGGAGTTGCAGGAGGCCGCCAGGCGGTGTGAGTTGGACATTGAGTTGCAGTTGCGGGAGCAGAGGCGGGCTACGGTGCAGTCGCAGTCGGCGCCGAAATGGTCCAAGACCATTGATTCTAGATTGGGAGATCAGAGCTGCCACACTTGTAGGAAGTGTGGGAAGGGTCACACCGGAGTTTGTAGGTCCGGTGGTGCATGCCGCAAGTGCGGAAAGGAGGGGCACTATGCGAGGGATTGTCCGCAGACAGCCCTGGTTCGGGATTTGAGGATTTGTTATCATTTCCATCAGGTTGGACATTTGAGGGTCAACTGTCCACAGCTTGCTGCAGGACTGGTGCAGGCGCCAGCACCAGCCACTTTGACGATTACGGGTGGAGTTCAGGGTGGAGCGGAGCCCCCAAGGGCTTTGGGTCGTGCTTTTCAGCTTACAGCGGAGGAGGTCAGGGAAATGCCGGATGCAGCTGCGAGTATGTTTCTTTCTTGATGTCTTGTTATTTGGTGATTATTGTGGAGTATTGTTTATCT
Organism: Lactuca serriola; assembly: GCF_051521515.1. NCBI lineage: Eukaryota > Viridiplantae > Streptophyta > Magnoliopsida > Asterales > Asteraceae > Lactuca > Lactuca serriola. Next base: position 238,991,649 of record NC_136408.1, read on the forward strand.
GCTAGTCTCGTTGTGTGATTTTTGGTATTATATTCGTTGTTCCTTAAGGGTTGTGGTATGGTTATGGGTTTGGTGTTGAGAATTTTGTTGGTTATCATTCATGAGGATTATTAGTGGGAATCTGGCTTTTGGTCTAAATGTCTAGTAGCATCTGCAGTCTGTGGAGTGGTTAGCTGAAGATCGGGTTTCTTTCGAGCCCGGGATGATCAGTGTTGTTATGTAAATTTGTGAAGATTGCTCATTCTGGTGGGAATCAGTTCGCGTGTAAGGGTTTGTGTTGTATAGGGTTGTCGAGGGAGGTCGGTGATGGCGACCGGTGGTTGATAGTCAGTGCTCTAAGTGGGAATTGGAGAATTCTCCGGAAGATCGATAAGCATGAGAGGTTGTTGAGCTGTTGGGATCCTACAGTGGTTCTGTCAGCCGAGCGTAGGCTGGGATGAGCAACTGTCAGACAGACGGGGCGGGATGCAGACCAAGGGCAATTGATTGTGGGAGGCCTGGGATCGGACTGGGATTGAGTATGTAGAATAGAGATAGATTTCGGAACCCCTAGAGGGATAGAACAGTATGCATGGGAGAGTTTTTTGGAGGAATAACGCGGGATGATGAATGTCGGTTGAGCGGTCCGAATAGACTGAAGGCCGGTGGGCGTACCATTCAGGCCGAAGGCTCGGAGAACAGTCCAGACAGGCTGAAGGCCCTGGAGGGCGGTCTAGACCTGTTGAAGGTTCTGAGAGTGGTCCAGATGGGCTGAAGGCTTGGTAAGGCGGTCCAGTCATGCTGAAGACTCTGCATGTGTTGATAGATTTGTATGAGGATATGGAATGATAATGTCGCGATGTGATAGCATCAGAAGGTCTGGCCCCAGATATTGATCATGAGTAGTGGAGGTAGTGCATGGACTCGAGAGTACCTGCGAGCGGATTCAGAGTATGTGTGGTGCATGGGATAGCAGTTATGCTATAAGGACGTGGTGTAGTATTGGGTGAGAACCGTGGCACTTGTGGTAGTGTCAAGGCAGCCAAGTGGTTTTCCTTGGTAAGGAAAGGGAAAAGAATGTAGCTCCGAGAGGGAGTGTGAGTTGACGGAAGTGAAAGAAGTAATGCGGAGTTATGATTGGGGTGTTCCATGTATGGTCATTGAGCAGCGTGTTTGCGGCATTGGTATGGAATCACATCTGGATTGGATGTCTGCTGAGGTTACGGAAGGAATTCTGTGGGTGTAGAGCCAAGAGGCTCGGAAGGGATGCAGGGATGCAGTCTTGGATTCCCAACTTGATTTTGATCAAGGAATTGTGTATGTAGTAGTAATTCATCCTGGGGGATATTTGGAGGTGTCGTCAGTGTGTCGAGTCTTCCCAACCCGAGGATGCTAGAGCCAATTCAGCATGTGTATGTGATTGCGGAGGAGAAGTCATGGGAGTTGCTCTGAAGCTGAAGGATGTGTCATCCTGTCAGCATGGAGTGGATAAAGTTGTACTCAGATCGGGATCCCGGTGGTTCAGGGTTATTTCTAGCTCGTATGAGTCAAGTGAATGTTGTGATCTGGAATGAGTGAAGTATCATGGAATAGTACTTTGCTGTTAAGTGCGGTTACCTAAGGATGAGGTCGGTGGCCGGCTTGAGGCGGTGGTCAGAATGCCGCAGGGGAAGAGTTGGGTTTCGGTGGTTATGTGTTGAGGAACTTGGTCTAGTTAATGCTAGGAGGTGCATTGCGAGAGTAATTCTGGAGTTGCGTTGCCGCAGGATTCAAGGACGAAGCCTAATTTAGGTGGGGGAGAATTGTAAAATCCCGAGTTCTGAAGTACAAGTTCAGGGTTCAAAGTGTGAATGTGAAAGGGGAACTCCGCAAGTCCATGTGTGGACTTGGCGAGTAGGGTTGCGACTCTGGTCGCGTGTTAAGTGGCCAACTCGGCAAGTCAGCGGCTGGACTCGGCGAGTTGGTGTTGAGTGGAGAAAACCCTAATTTCGGAGGATGAGCCCTGTTTAAAGGACGTTATACCCTCTCCCCAGCCTCTTTACCCTCTCTTGAAGTCTAGAAAACCCTAAGACGCGTTTGTGAGTGGTTTATGAGCTTTTGAACCTTCGAGAAGAGATTTTGGAAAGCTAAGAGGCTTGGAGCAAGGGGCTTTGCAAGGATTTGGATTTCTATTCTGTTGGATCTTTCCTTTGAGGTATTATTTCATTGCTTAGGCTATTCTTCATCATTTTGGAGTTTTTGGAAAAGATAGCATGTGGTGTTTTGAGTGTGGATGTTAGATCTGAGGTTGCTACCTCAGATCTGGACTGGAGAAGGTCTAGAGTGCATTCAAGTCCCTGTTCTTGAGTGATTGGTGAAGCCATCTTGTCCCAAACCCTAACCCTAGAGTGTAAATTGCCTAGATCTCTTAGGAATCACGTAAAGTTTGCCACTCTACGTGATGGATGGGTTGTAGAAGGGTAGATCTATGGTTTGGATCATCTGCATGGCCTGTAAAGCTTTTGTATGGATTAAGATCTAGGGGTACTCGGCGAGTCACAAAGGTGTACTCGGCGAATCACTTGAAGATGGGCAGGATCTCGACGAGTTGGAAGAACAACTCGGTGAGTTGGTTGAAGGTAGCCTTGGACTCGGCGAGTCTGGTCATTAGGTCTTAAATTTCTTCTGGTTGAGCCGTGAATTGGTGAGTCAAGGTAGGAGTCGCTGAGTTGAGTGTGAGGGGACTCAGAGTTGTTGGACTCGGCGAGTCTTGGGGTGACTCGGCGAGTTGAGTCGCGGATTGGGGAAGTTCTAAGCTTGGGGACTCGGCGAGTTGAGTTAGTCAGGAGGTTGACTTTGACTTTGACCAAGGGTTGACCAGTTGACTTCCAAGGGCATTTTGGTAATTATTGGCTTTTGTTTTGAGTTCAGTGTTGGTGTTGACTACTGGTGGAGATTATGTTAGTGGTCGGAGCATCTTGGTCTTATCTTTTAAGTCGGCAGTTGCGAGGTGAGTTATCCTCATTATATCGATAGGGTCTACGGCACCAAGGCCGACCCTCTATCGGATTGTAATTCGGGTATCATTGTTATGTTATTGCTTTGCTATGTTTGCATCATGGTAGTTAGGATGGTATATGTTAGAGACCTGGCTAAGGTCGGTATCCTGGTATATAGGATGATGCTATGCTAGTGACCGGTTAGGTCGGTATCCTGGTTAGGATGATGTTATGCTATGTGATCTGCTAGATCGGTTTGATTGGATGTGAATTGTATATGATTGAATGTTTATGTGCACATGGTTGTTGAACTGGGGTTGGGTTGAGGCGGGTCCTACTTTGTGCTGTAGGCCAACATACCCAGGGCGGACCGGTTATCTCGAAGGCCCAGCGAGTGGTCCGGATAGGCTGTAGGCCCCAAGAGGGCAGACCAGACGTGTCGTGGCTCGGAGAGTGGACCAGGCCGACTGAAGGCCCAGTGCGGGCGGACCAGTCATACTGTAGACTCAGAGAGTGGACCAGGTGGATTGAAGGCCGATGCGGGCGGACCAATCACCCTATAGACTCGATGTATGTGGCTAGACTCAGAGGGTGGACTAGGTGGACTGAAGGTCGGTGCGGCGGATCGGTCACACAGTAGAGCCGAAGTGCATGGCTGTTCTGTTATGATATGCCATGTTGTGCGTGTATGGCATATGTGGTTGGTATTTTGGGGGTATCTCACTAAGCTTTCGGGCTTACAGTTGTGGTTTATTGTTTTTCAGGTTCTTCAGGAGACCGTGGCAAGGAAAAGGTGTGATCGTACCGCTCTTCATGATTTTGTTTTTTGATGTGGTTCTGGGAAGACTCTGATAATAATTGTATTGAAAACCTTTTTGTAATAACATTATGAAAATGGGTTGTTTTTGAAAAGTTAAAATTGATTGAAATTTTTAGACCGTTACGCAAGCGTCATTTCTACGACATCTTACATTGTCGTTTTACTATTGAGTCGGTAGCAAGTTACAGGCCGATCACATGTTACCTTGAAATTTACAATTTCTTAAGGTAGTTAGTACAACAGTAGTTACTTAATACAACACTACAGTACTATAATATTTTCCCATTACATTCACTTCGTGAACATGCACACGATGCACGGTAATGTAAAAACCATATTTTTGGTTAATGATAGTCAGATTGGGAAAATACACACTCTTACATGAGACACACACACAGATACTAGATGCCTTGGTAGAAGGCTACTTTTAGTAAAAAACATAGGGTTTTCTAGGAGAGTTCAAACAAATACAAACTTCATAAAAACTTATACAAACATCTTACAAACATCTTACATATCCTTTCATACAAACGTAAACACTAATATACATATGATCTCACCAGCTTTAAAGCTAATAAACTCTTTCAATATAACTTGTATTCTCAGGTCACCAATAGACAAGTACAGGTTCCGGGTTTTGAGAAGAAGGAGCTCGTTCAAGACTCTTCTTTTACTTTGTTGTATATTATTTTTGGTTTCTATATAACTTGACAGAACACATTTGTATGAAATTATATTATTAATGCAATGGATGATGTAGTTGCTTGTTTACTACTTTGCATTGTTGTGATACTGTACATGACGTCCTCCACCCCAGAAGGTTTCCGCCATTCTTCGGTTTTGGGGGTGTGACAGATTCGTATCAGAGCATTGTTTTTAGTGAATTGAGTATATCAACCCATAAAAGATATACTAACTATAAATACATTGGGATTAAAATACTCTGACTAAGAGTTTATACTTTTAAATAATAAAATATTTAACCAAGTATACATACCTGCATTCATACTAAAATCAGTGTCACTAGGACAAAACAAAAGTATTACGATTGTTGGGCAGCACAAGCAGATTTAGAGACATATAGTCAAAACTGGGAAGATATAGCCTGATCAACTATATTATCCGAGGGTTGACTAGCATGTGCCTAAGTGTGGTTGTGAGGTGGCAAAAAGTCTAAAAACTTACCAACACTACTGCAACGAGAATAATAGAACAGAATATTAAACATAAAATACTATAGGAGTATTTTGTGTTATAGTAATTACTTATATGAGAATTAAAGGTCTTTATTAGTATGTAAATAGTTGCTGAGTGGATACACTAAGGTTATATGTGTCTAGGATGTCATAGACTTAGAATCTGTGATCTTTGCTTTAATTCTTGTTCCTTGTTGGGTTGTGGGCCTAGAGTTAAGGTCACTTATTCGAAGGTCTATCCTGTCTTGGACTTGTAGGCACTGAGCAAATGTTGAAGTAACTAATAAAGATCATCTTATAATTATCTAGTTAATTTGTATATTAATTATTTCCTTATCCCTATTCTCGCATAGATTAAATGGTTGGATTCCATATCCCCAGAGACCCGTACTTCCCCAACCATGACAATGAAGGATGGCTAGAAAATGAACTAGCAGATGATTACCAAATTCCTTTGGATGATCATGAAGCTGAAGGCTTTTCTGATGGTTCTAACTCAGAGCCAGAAGTCAACAACCTGCCCCCAGCTAATCAAAACCCAAACCCTCGTCTAGAATTTTAAGGACCCACACCTCTGTGGGCCACAAACTTGAATAGGTGGAGTCAGGAATAAGGACAACCCATTCCCTACAATGGAGACAGAAGCTTCTGCAACCTCACTGAAGGAGGTTCAGTTGACAGAGTCTTACCCATTATGGTTCATAGGATTGTTAGGAACACTGAGCAAGGTCTAGCAGTTATCGACCGAGTAATGGAGGTTGATGCCAATTCTGGCATTAACATTGTCCGCATTCGCCAACTTGAGTCCGCTCATGAAAGGGCTCGGGTCAGCAATGCAATGCTCCAGAGGGAACTCGCTGAAACCCGAGCTGAAGTCAGAGAACTTCGAGCTCAGCAAGCCAGAGCTGATAGGCGCATAAGGGACATAGAACGTCTTCTGTCGGAGTCAAGAACTCACTCTGGTAGCTCTCGTCACCGATAGATTCTCATCAACTTCTCTTTTGGATATAACCTTGTTAGTGTAAAAACTCTAGTTTAATTTTCCTATCCTTGTAAATGTTAGACCAGTTAAGTCTTGATTTGGTCATAGTTCTATCAAATTTTTTCCATATTGGTTGATATAAGACCTACTTGTAGGTCATTTTTCCCGAACTTATTACATTGGTAATCCCAGTACCTTTAACAGATATCTAATCAAATGGAAATTATTATCCAAATGCTTCCATCTTCATTAAAGTATATTATCCAATCGTATTGTTGGGCTACGAAGAGTTAGTCCATGAGCCATTCACATCAATTCTTCCATTAAATTCTTATCAATGTTTTCATCTTCATAAACTTATAGATCAGAGATGCCGCCTCGCAAAAACCCAAGGAGAAACCTTAATAACAAAACACTGACACCACCACCTCAATCACCTACTCCTTAGTTCGACACGACAGCCTTAAATGCTGTTGTAGCTGCAGCTGTGGCTACATCCATGGCTCAATATCATTCCTCTGGTTCCACTGGAGGAGGAACCCCTGTTCTGTCTATTCAGGTTGAAGCTCCTGTGCGCTCGAGAGAGTGCTCCTATAAGGACTTAAAAAATTGCAAGCCATTATCCTTCAAGGGGACTGGCGGATTCATTGCCCTCTCGCAATGGTTTGAGAAAACCGAATCGGTTTTCGAAATCTGCTCTTGTCCCGAGGAGAGCAAGGTGAAGTTCGCTGCTTGCACCTTCGAAACTAAAGCCCTAACGTGGTGGAACGGCCATGTTAAGTCACTATCTCTCATAGTGGAAAATGATATGGGATGGGAAACTTTAAAGGACCTCATGATTGAAGAGTACTGCCCGAGGAGCGAGATCCAAAAGCTGGAGGAAGAATTGTGGAGCCTAACCATGACGGGCTCCAACGTAGTTGCCTACACCGCCAGGTTCTTTCAACTGGTGGCCCTCTGTCCCAACATGGTGCATACAGAGGAGAAAAAGATCGAAAGATATATATGGGGGCTAATGCCACCATACCAGGGAAATGTATTGGCATCCCACCCCACTACATTTAATAGTGCCAAGCGATTGGCATAACGGCTATTTGACCATGGGGCTCATACTCCGGCCGCAACAACTACCCTGGCCATCTCAGAACCTGCAAGAACCAATAACTCGAAGCGGAAGTTTTGGGATGACAAAAAGAAGGCTAAGGCTGTTAAAAAATAGCAGGTCGTAAAAGTATATGCTACGATAGAACCTGCCGCTACTGCTCCGGTAAAGTAGTGCGCTGGAAGTTTGCCTAAGTGCAACTTCCATCATGTCGGCGCCTGCCGAGAGATGCAGTGTCAAAACTGCAATAGGAAGGGGCACAAAACCCATTTCTGTAAATCTCCGGCGAGCCCAATCACCCAGGTCCCCAGCGCTGGAGTGGGCCAAACTTGCTACAGCTACGACGAGGTGGGCCATTTCAAGAGGAACTGCTCGAAGGCAGGAAACGCCGGTGGAGTAGGAAGAGTTTCGGCCATAGGCCATGAGGAAGCGGTGCCGACCCCACAGTGGTCACTGGTACGTTCCTCCTCGATAAATCTTATGAATGCATTCTATTTGATAGTGGAGCGGAGAGGAGTTTTGTGAACCAAAAATTTGCTCATTTACTTAAGCATAAATCACGAGCACTTAAAGAACCGTTCACTGTAGAAATGGCTAATCGAAAGACAGAGACCACTAGCAGTATATTCATAGGGTGTACCCTAACTTTAGATAGCCATTCATTTTCTATCGATCTCATGCCGGTCTCAATTAAAAGTTTCGACGTCATTATCGGCATGGATTGGTTGAGTTTACATCGTGCCAATATCATGTGTTACGAAAAGGCTGTTCGCCTTAATCTGCTGTCTGGCAAAAGCTTAGTAGTTTATGGCGACAAATCCGGCACGAACCTTCGTATCATCTCGAGCATCCAAGCACATAAATTCTTGCAAAAAAGAATGTCGTGCATTCCTTGCTCATGTTGTCGATGTGAGCCAAGAAACGAAGGACATTCAGAACATCCTAGTAGTATGCGATTTTCCCGACATCTTTCCAAATGAACTCTCAGGATTACCTCCCCAACGTCAAGTCGAGTTCCGAATCGACTTAGTTCCAGGGGCTACCCCAGCAGCGAAATCACCCTATCTTCTAGCACCTGCAGAGATGCAAGAACTGTCCGGTCAACTTAACGAACTACTCAAAAAGGGCTTTATAAGACCAAGCTTCTCACCCTGGGGAGCTCCAGTCTTGTTCGTCAAGAAGAAAGACAGATCCTTTCGTATGTGCATTGACTACAGGGAGCTCACCAAGCTGACCGTCAAAAATAGTTATCCGTTACCTCGTATCGACGATTTATTTAACCAACATCAAGTGGCGAACTTCTTTTCAAAAATCTAGTTGAGATCCGGATATCACCAACTACGAGTGCTAGGGGAGGATGTTCCAAAGACATCCTTCCGAACTCGTTATGGGCACTACGAATTTGTAGTGATGCCGTTCGGATTGACAAACACGCCCGCTGTATTCATGGACTTAATGAATAGGGTGTGTCGTCCTTACTTGGATCAGTTTGTCATCATCTGCATCGATGACATACTTATCTACTCTTGTAGGGAGGAAGAGCATAGTCAACATCAGCATCAAGTCCTAGAGACATTACGTTCGTAGAAGCTCTACGCAAAGTTCTCGAAATGTGAATTTTGGATTCGATGTGTCGAATTCTTAGGGCACGTGGTTAAAAAAGAGGGTATACATGTGGACCCTTCCAAAATCAAGGCCATTGAGAACTGGCCAACACCGAAGACGCCTACAGAAATTCGACAATTTCTCCTGCATTGCGAAGCCTCTGACAACACTGACCAGAAAGGCGTGGCCTTTGACTGGGAAGAGAAGCAAGAGAGAGCGGTCCAAACGCTCAAACGAGCCTTGTGCACCGCACCAATACTATCCCTCCTTGAAGAGATAGAAGACTTTGTTGTCTATTGTGATGCGTCAAATCAAGGGCTCGGATGTGTGCTAATGCAGAGAGGTAAGGTCATTGCCTATGCCTTAAGACAGCTAAAGACAAATGAGGTCAATTACACGACCCTTGATCTTGAATTAGGAGCAGTTGTGTTTGCTCTGAAGATCTGGAGACATTACCTGTACGGTACGAAAAGCAATATCTTTACAGACCACAAAAGCTTACAACACATATTCGACCAGAAGGAGCTCAACATGACACAACGACGGTGGGTCGAACTACTCAGTGATTACGAATGCGAAATTCGTTATCATCCTGGTAATGCCAATGTAGTAGCTGACACCCTAAGTCGGAAAGAATATTCTGGTCGTAGAGTCAAATCATTGACTATGACTATCCATTCACATTTGTCTACACAAATTAAGGCGGCTCAGCTCGACGCTTTGAAGCCTGAAAATGTGACGGGTGAATCCCCGAGAGGGATGGATAAGAACTTGGAGGTTAAGGGTGGCAGAGCTTATTATTTCATGGACCGGATCTGGACCACGAAACTCGGTGGTTTCAGAGAATTGGTCATGAACGAGGCGCACAACACTCGTTATTCTGTGCACTCAAGATCAGATAAGATGTATCTACATCTTAAAAAGTTATACTGGTGGCCTAACATGAAAGCAGAGATTGCTACCTTCATGATTAAGTGCCTTACTTGCGCAAAGGTCAAGGTTGAATACCAGAATCCCTCAGGTCTGCTTCAACAACCTGAGATCCAGAATGGAAGTGGGAGCGGATCACTATGAACTTCGTAACCAAGATGCCCAAGACAATGGGTGGACTTGATACCATATGGGTCATCGTCGACAGATTGACCAAGTCCACACACTTCCTGCCGATCAAGGAAACAGAGAAGATGGAGAAACTTACAAGAACTTATATTAAGGAGATTGTACGACTGCACGGTGTTCCCTTATACATTATCTCAGATAGAGATAGTAGGTTCACTTCTAGGTTCTGGCAGTCGCTACAAAGTTCCTTAGGAACTAGGCTAGACATGAGTACAGCCTACCATCCACAGACCGACGCGAAAAGTGAAAGAACTATCCAAACGTTGGAAGATATGTTGTGAGCCTGTGTGATAGACTTTGGGAAAGCATGGGATACTCATATACCCCTTGTCGAATTTTCCTACAACAACAGTTATCACACGAGCATAAAGGCTGCTCCATTTGAAGCCCTCTATGGCCGAAAGTGCAGATCCCTTCTGTGTTGGGCTGAGGTGGGTGATACCCAGTTAGCTAAGGGGCGAGTCCCTGACATCACTCTCATAGGTCCGGAGATCATACGGGAAACGACAGTGAAGATCGTTCAGATCCGTGAACGATTGAAAGCCTCCTGAGACCGACAGAAAAGCGACGCTGATAAACGAAGGAAACCGTTGTAATTCCAGGTAGGCGACCGTGTTTTATTGAATTACTCACACTGGAAGGGCTTGATATGCTTCTGAAAGCGTGGAAAGTTAAATCCAAGGTACATTGGGCCTTTTGAGATTCTTGCAAGAATCGGCCCTATAGCTTACAAACTTAACTTACCGAACGAACTCAGAAACGTACATTCTACTTTCAAGTCTCGAACTTGAAAAAGTGTCTGTCCGACGAGACTCTTGTAATCCCACTCGACGAGATCGAGATCAACGAGAGCCTCAACATCGTGGAAGAACCAGTAGAAATCATGGACCAAGAGGTCAAGCAAACGAAACAAAGTCGTATCCCGATAGTGAAGGTTCGTAGGAACGCCAAGCGAGGACCTGAATTCACTTGGGAGCGAGAGGATCAGATGAAACTGACATATCCTCATCCTTTTACTTAGTTATTTGTTATAACTTAGTTGCTTAAACTCTAATTTTGGGACGCAATTCCCTCTAACGGGGGAATGATGTGGCAACCCGAAAATTTCTAGCTTACATTCTTCATTTCTTATGAAAGTTAAACTCATTTTTGCTATTTTCTAGCACTTTTTGGAGTCAAATAGAGTGTTTAAAGCTTAGTATAAGTAGGGTAGGAGTCGTGGGATAAGTATTGTGGGTGTATGGCCTTGCATTTGAGCCAATCACACCAACACAAGGTGTGTGCGGTCGCACACAAGAGTATGCGGCCACACACCCATCCCAACCACACACTCCCTCCTATATATTCAACACTTAGCCATTTGGAACACTTTCTACACTTCCACAAAGCTAGGACCCGAAATCCTATCAAGTATCATCCAAATCTCCTTGAGGATCTTCATAAAAGGTAGCATCTTTAGCCAAGAACACCAAGAACACCAAGAAAACCAAGACCACTACATGTACGGCCGCACACACCATGTATGGCCGCACACCCAACCGCACACACCACATATGACCGCACACCTAGCCGCACACACACATATAGTGTGTATTTTGGCCATACACTCCCTTGTAAAGCAATATACCCCCTTCATACAATCATATATGGTTGTAACACTTCAATTTAAGTGTTTACTAGTCCCTAAGGTGGTCCTAATTTAATAATTAGTTGTTTTAAACAGTAATTGGATTCATATATGTGGTATTATATGTTAACTTGGATCATAGAGTGTGTTCAAGGCTTCACTTGACACCTAGCAATCCTACATCTTCAATTCATCCGTACCACTCACTACAGGTGAGTTCATACCCCTTAATCAATGGTTTAAATATTTTTAAATGCTTTTATGGGGGGGGGGGCAGAATACAAGTTAAATACATATAGTTATGTCACACCCCAAAACTGGAACGATAGAAACGTTTGGGGGTGGAGGACGTCATGTCAAGTATCACGAGATATGTATATGGTAAGCAAGTAATGAAAAACCATTTCATTTAGAAAGAAAGTGTTTACAATGTATGTGCTCACAAAACATAGAAGTCATAAACAAATAACAAAACAAGACTTGAAGCTATAATGCTCCATCTTCTGAAGTCCCAGCACGAGCACCTGTCTGATAGTCTCTTGAGAGTACAAGTTATTTGAAAGAGTTGATCAGCAATTAAGCTGGTGAGTTCATAAGATTTTAGTGATGTGAGTAAGATGTAAAATGTGGTTGAAAATGTATATGCACAATTGATGTAAGCTGTAAGTTCTATTTTGAAATGTTTGTCTGTTCCTCTAGAAAATCCTATATTTCCTACTTGAATGGAAGTTAGGTAAATGACACTACAAGGCTTTCTATGCGTACTAAGTGGGTACAAGTTATATATACTTAGAGTAAATAAACAATCGATTGTACGCATCTGCCCTAAACTCATAACCAAACGGGGAACAGCAAGTAAGGCGGATAGCACACATTCCATTGGTTGTTAGATCGTTGTCATATATAACCTTGGTGTATTCACTTGTTACTCATGGAGTTATTTGTAATGGTTCCTTTATATCTAATGGAGAGTTCTTTTAAGAAAACCTATATTTCTTATAGTAAAATAACGACTACGGTGATTACTTTTATAATAGCTTTGTTTATACTTCTATATATAATCTGATATCAGGTAGAAAGTTAACTGGGTGAATCTTCCCTAAGCCCACAATCCAACGGGAACAAGACATCGGGCGGAAAACACACATTTAGCTATCTATTGGATATTAGTTTTATATATAAACATGGTGTATAAATTAAGGTGTTATAGAGTTTACTCACCTAAAGTCTCTAAAACTGTACTGGCTTAATAAAATGGATTAAGCCCTTTTCTGGGAAACCGCTAGTTTTGTATACCAAATAGACTGACTTTGATAAGTAAGTTTTGTACTAGAAAATATGTGCGTTGACTCTGTGTCCTATGACCTGTTCCATACCTAGTTCCCTTATGATGACTTAATGTATACTAACCATAGATATATAAAGATTCGGGTAGATAATAGATTGGGTGACCTCAGTTTAAGCCCATATCCAATGGGAACAGGAATTGAAGCAAAGAGCAGACATCCTATTAGCTGTTGGAATCTACTAGCATATATGTATCCTATAGTGTATACATTAAGGAACCATAAAACTAGCATCATGATCCTAACCTTTAATCATAGACTTCTACCAAGGCATCTTCTGTTCCGAGTTAAACCCGACTGTTGCTTTGTCAAACGTAGAAATATATTCTCCTTAGTTTATAACTATCTTGACTAGAAAATAGATCAACTTTCAAGTGGTACGGACACTTTATGAATGTAATGGGAGAAGTAAGTACACGGATGTCGTTTATAATGACCTGCGGATGTACTAATAACCTAAAAACACATTTGTTTTATTACGTTCATAATGTGAAAGCAAGAACCCGTACTAAACGCTCTCAATGTAACGAGATTGAGGGATCCAAACACGACCCCAACAATTTCTTCCAAGTCGTGTAATTCACATTAAAGTTATATGATCATGTATACCTAATATAACTATCACTAATGCTTTAGTGATTCATTAGTATAATTAGATCCTGTTTGTGTGTTCTCATGCTATAGCAACCTAACTTGTTTGTTATGTTATGTTCTTGTATTGTTTGATTCTCTTCACTGTTTGTTCTGTTATGGTATTGTTTGATTCTCTTCACTGTTTGTTTTGTTGTGGTATTGTTTCTTTGTGTGCTTATTGTACTAGCAGTAATGAATAGCATTCTCCTAAACAATACCTATAATAGTTTACTAATGCTCTACTTGGGCTGTTACTGAAATGACTCCTTTCTCTACTAAGTTATGCTTTAACTTTACTAACGGAGTTTTGTATAACTATAAAGTAACATAACTTTAAACGAGTTTTGAAATGTGTTGACAACTTATAAATAACATAAGTAATATTTTGAAGGATATTTAAGAACAAACATTTACACAATTAACATTGTGTTCAACCTGTATTCCCCCCTTAAAACAGTTAAAATAGTTAAATGATTCAATACGAGGTATGAACTCACTTGATGTGGGTGATTCAAACAGGTATGCATGTAAGGATGAGAAGTTCAACGAATGAAGTCCCGAGACAAAAAAAGCCCTAAATGACATGTAAGGACACATATTGACATGGATATAGTGTTAATAAACAACTATATGAAAGATAACACCTTCCGGGACTAGGAAACACCTTGGCTAAGTGTTGGAATCACATGTGATTCAACAAAGGGAAGTGAAATGGCACTAATTGGTGTTTACGGTTTTATAACCAACTCCACTTGAGTTTACGGTTGTAAACCCATGAGTTTAATGTTGAAAACTCATGGTACTTTGACCATTTGGTGCTTTGAAGTCCTAGAAGTCCTTTTGAAGCATCCTAACTTCAAATCTTAGCCTTAGGAAGCAATTAGGGCAAGATATCACCCCTTTATGGGGTTTACGGTTTTTGGACCATTTGTATTTGGGTTTACGGTAGTAAATCCAAATGGTTTATGGTCAAATGATGTTTTTGATGGGTTTTATGCATAAGAAACAATCCTATGTGCTCATACAAACCCTAATGCTTGGATGTAGGTTTCTCTATTGTACATGCTTTGAATCCAAGACTAATAAACTTATATCTAACATATTATAAACTGAATTAGGGTTTATAGAATTACCTTTGATTGTTATATAGCAATAACAATCAATTCCTTGCTTGGATTGGCCTTAGAAAGCTTAGTGCCTCAAGTGTTGCACCTCTAATGGAGTCACAAACACCTTATGCAACTTGGATGAAGAGGAGAAGAAAGGAGGCTGCCAAAAACGACTAGAAACCCTAGAGAATCAGTTGTCCACGTTTTTGGGGCCTAAGGGGTCCTTTATATACTTGTGTGGGTTGCTAGGGTTTCAGTCAAAACCCTAATGGACAACTTAAACTCAAAGCAGCCCATGGAACCTTCTGGATAAGGCCATGGACGAAAATATGATGGGCTCCCATCATAATTTCGTTCACCTCTTGTTCCTTTAGCATTCCTTAGCCCAATAACTCAATTATCCAATAATTGCAGTCCAGTCCCCTAAATTTAATTAATCTCTTTTAGCCACAAAATTAATTATCAATTAATTCTTGACTAATATTAATTAAACAATATGATTTCTCCTTTAATATATTATTCTCATAATATATTAATAAATCATATTTAAACCTCTCTCTCCTTAATTCATCCTACATATTGCTATGGTGAAGGCAACCCAAAAGGACCATGCTCATAATCGGGTCAAGTACATACCAAAATAGTTATGGACTTAGACACTAATCCAACAGTCTCCCACTTGGATATGTCTAATAACTATTTTCCGTATAACTTCAGAACCTGATCAGCAATCGTAGCTTTGAAAAGCCGTTGTCAACTCTGATCTTATCAGATAGCGTGTCCTCTAGATAAGGGGTCATATATTCCTCCATTCTCAAGATATCGTATAGACAAAAGACATGAATTTTAATCATTCTCTCTATACTGTTTCCCGACTTCTGATTTACGACGACTGATAACAGACTACAATTGAACACATCAGCTTAGTCCCGGCTTGGCCAAGCGCTTAGGTGTCATCATTAAATCATCGAGAGGCCCACAGATATCACTTTTATCCCACTTTGAGTAAAAGGAATGGATAAACTTCGACTCATATGCTTGCTTGCATTCACTGATCGAATCACAGACAACAATAAGTTTTATAACACCAAGTTACTGGTGCGTTTACTTATCATCGATCTGCAACCGACTGACAAATAAGAACTCACACGTCTCAGTTTTAAGAATATATAATATTATCGTCTCACTAATCACTCGTGATAAAACCATGAAGTGATCTAAGTGAGCGTGGGTTTAATCCAATACTCTAATCTTATCAAAGCATTCATGAACTCTTCAGCAAACTTGTGCCATTTCTAAACACTTCAGACAATCTACAAACAGATTCATGACAGTCTTTATTCATACCTACTCCCAATGTATGACCGGCTGTGGATGTTTGAATAACCTAGTTATTCTGTAAGTCAAAACATGCAAATTGAAACATAACAATAATACTTAATCTTATATGGCCTCAAACTTGTGAGAGTAAATAAAACACTTCTATTTATCCACCATATTGATCACTCATTATTTATCATTTAATGTTTCGGATAATCAACTCATTACTTGCATTACAACAACAATTGTCCCATGCTCTAAACATGCACACTTTGTTTCCTATGATCCATGCTTTGTGAAATAGATCAATTGAAAAACTTTTTCAATGATGCTCATTTCACAATTCCTTAATCCCCATTGTTAGTGTAAGAACACAAGGTTCTTGCCACTACTAGAATATGCTAGATTCTAACATTTTACATAACGATCCTTTCGCAAAGTCATAGCACAAAAGTCACCGAGACTTGGCCAATGAAATTACAAAGTACTCTAACGGAAATTGTTACAAGACAATTCTATAGATGTGAAGTCTCACATTCAAAGTACATTCATTTGAACATCCTTCCTTCATAAAAGTTTCTAATCTAGGCATAGACTCTCAATATCCAACTCCCAATATGGAAACATTTCCACATTTTCCATATGACAACTCATTCTTAATAGAATCTTATCTATTCATAATAATGTCGATATGGTCCATCCAATACCATACATCCATCAACTCACAAGCGACCAATCCTCAGTGATAGTTGTTTAATTATTTTAGTCAAAACCAATTCTAATCCTTTTTCCCACTTAATGCGCTAGACATTTGGAAAATTTTAGAATGGTCAAATATTATAACATTTGCAATCGATCCTATACCCGAAGCGTATGGGATATGATGCATAATGTCTTACATAAAGATATGATACTTTACCAATCTTTTGCCATAATATTTTATGTGTCATGTTCTCACAATTCGAACTATGAAGAGGGATGCCGTAATCATAATCGAATTTTAAGAACACACAATGTATCCTTTGTCTGAAAATATTAAAATTTCTCAATCTAAGCTTTAGATTTTGAAACGAAGTATAATTTTCTCTCCTTTAGTTATATTAAAACTGTTGGATAAGGTGTCTAAGTCCATAACTATTTCGGGCTTGTACTTGACCCGACCCGGCATGGTCCATTTGGGTTGCATGGCACCATGCAATTGGTTAGACTAAATGAGAGGAATAACACTTGGAGATTATTAATATATTATAAGTTCTAAAATATTAATAATATTATTTGATTAGTTTGATCAAGAATTAATTTGGAATTAATTAAGTGATCAAAGGATAACTAATTAAATATATGGGTTGATTATGTAAATCATCCATATCTTGTATAGTGGGCCAAGAGGCTCCATGGATTATCAAGTTGGGTTCTACCCATAGGATGCTCCATGGATGCTCCATGGGAGTTACAAACCCATGGGTCATGGAAATGAAGAGTCATGACACATTAGGGTTTACATGGTGTAACCTTAGATGTGTCAACACTATATAAGAATCATATTCTCCACCAAAAATCGGCTACACAAAAGAAACTAGAGGGCTTGGCCGATTTTGAGAAGTGTGTGTTATCTCAAGAGTCTTTCCAAGAGCATTTGGTGTTGTGTGAAGCATTTGAGGCATCACTCTTGGGGTGCTAGGCACACAAGGTTTCAAGGAACACAGGAAACAACAAGGTAAGTTATTCTATCTATGATTCAAGTTAAAATTGTTCCCCATGTTTGCTAGATAGGAATATAACCTTGGAATTCAACTTTGCATGATAATTAGACAAACATAGATCCAAGGTTATTAGGGTTGCATGTACACTTAGGAAGTGTTAGAATGCTCAAAACCCATCAGTGGTATCAGAGCCTAGGCTTGTTTGTTTGTTATTTGTGCTTAAAAGTTGAAGAAAGTCGAAAATTCTGATGTCTGACTGATGGACTCGGCGAGTCCATGGGGAGGACTCGTCGAGTTCATGTGTATCTTCAACCTACTCGGCGAGTAGGTTTATGCACTCGGTGAGTAGGGTCGACAGAGTGTAGAATTTCGACTTGAGTTGCTGGAAATGGATTAGAATCATTACCCTAAAATGTTTTGGTACTTGAAAACTTGTTTTAGAAGGTGTAATGTCTTTTCTAACTCATTTGCAACAACTAGTTATCTAAATTACAAAGATTAAATGTGATTTTGATTCTTGAGAGTGTTCATATTCATATTCTTGTTCTTATGATGTTTAGATGATCATAGGAATTATTTGTAACCTATGTGGTAGATTAATTCATGATCATAATGTGTTTTAATGGAGTCCATAACTTGTCCTCAAGTTATGGAAAACCAAAAGTCTCTTGGATTAAAAACCATTAAAAGAACACAAGAGTTAGGAAAAATGAAAAGTCCTCATTTTATTACTCTATTAAACTCATAAGTTACAAGAAATGAAAAGTTTTGAAAGTTTAAAAAACTTGCCCTCAAGGTTTGGAACAAGTAAAGTTAAGTTAAAACTTTAGTTCCAACCCCTAGAATTTTAAAAGTTAAAATTCAACCCTTATACTTATATTATTATGATTTAATAATTATATATATATTAATAAGAACAAAGTCGTCTTACCGCTAGTACGCCTCATTCACGAAGCCGGTCTATAAGGTGGGTATAAGGTTGTTGCCTATAAAATGGTGACTTAATGGGTGTCCACTCTCACCCACCGCTTGCTTGATCGGTGGAGGGTCGTTAGCCGAACGGGTAAGACAAGGACTTATTAATTCTCATTCAAAGTATGATGAATATTATAAAGTAACTAAATGTTTTATTAAATTCCAAATCTTAGTTACTTTAGGAAAAATGTGAATAAGGTGCTATTCCATGAAATTACACTTTACACTTTGATTAAGTCGTTGGTGGAGCGTGTGTGGTTAACCATGTTGGATAAGGTGTCTAAGTCCATAACTATTTCGGGCTTGTACTTGACCCGACCCGACATGGTCCATTTGGGTTGCATGGCACCATGCAATTGGATAGACTAAATGAGAGAAATAACACTTGGAGATTATTAATATATTATAAGTTCTAATATATTAATAATATTATTTAACTAGTCGATCAAAGAATTAATTTGGAATTAATTAAGTGATCAAAGGATAACTAATTAAATATATGGGTTGGTTATGTAAATCATCCATATCTTGTATAGTGGGCTAAAAGGCTCCATGGATTATCAAGTTGGGTTCTACCCATAGGATGCTCCATGGGGGTTACAAACCCATGGGTCATGGAAATGAAGAGTCATGACACATTAGGGTTTACATGGTGTAACCCTAGATGTGCCAACACTATATAAGAGTCCCATTCTCCACAAAATTGTCTACACAAGTTGAACACTAAGAAACTAGAGGGCTTGGCCGATTTTGAGAAGTGTGTGTTATCTCAAGAGTCTTTCCAAGAGCATTTGGTGTTGTGTGAAGCATTTGAGGCATCACACTTGGGGTGCTAGGCTCACAAGGTTTCAAGGAACACAAGCAACAACAAGGTAAGTTATTCTATCTATGATTCAAGTTAAAATTGTTCCCCATGTATGCTAGATAGGAATATAACCTTGGAATTCAACTTTGCATGATAATTAGACAAACATAGATCCAAGGTTATTAGGGTTGCATGTACACTTAGGAAGTGTTAGAATGCTCAAAACCCATCAGTGGTATCAGAGCCTAGGCTTGTTTGTTTGTTATTTGTGCTTAAAAGTTGAAGAAAGTCGAAAATTCTGCTGTCTGACTGATGTACTCGGCGAGTCCATGGGGAGGACTCGTCGAGTTCATGTGTATCTTCAACCTACTCGGCGAGTAGGTTTATGCACTCGGCGAGTAGGGTCGACAGAGTGCAGAATTTCGACTTGAGTTGCTGGAAATGGATTAGAATCATTACCCTAAAATGTTTTGGTACTTGAAAACTTATTTTAGAAGGTGTAATGTCTTTTCTAACTCATTTACAACAACAAGTTATCAAAATTACAAAGATTAAATGTGATTTTGATTCTTGAAAGTGTTCATATTCATATTCTTGTTCTTATGATGTTTAGATGATCATAGGAATTATTTGTAACCTATGTGGTAGAATAATTCATGATCATAATGTGTTTTAATGGAGTCCATAACTTGTCCTCAAGTTATGGTAAACCAAAAGTCTCTTGGATTAAAAACCATTAAAAGAACACAAGAGTTAGGAAAAATGAAAAGTCCTCATTTTATTACTCTATTAAACTCATAAGTTACAAGAAATGAAAAGTTTTGAAAGTTTAAAAAACTTGCCCTCAAGTTTTGGAACAAGTAAAGTTAAGTTAAAACTTTAGTTCCAACCCCTAGAATTTTAAAAGTTAAAATTCAACCCTTATACTTATATTATTATGATTTAATAATTATATATATATATATGTATAAGAACAAAGTCGTCTTACCGCTAGTACGCCTCATTCACGAAGCCGGTCTATAAGGTGGGTATAAGGTTGTTGCCTATAAAATGGTGACTTAATGGGTGTCCACTCTCACCCACCGCTTGCTTGATCGGTGGAGGGTCGTTAGCCGAACGGGTAAGACAAGGACTTATTAATTCTCATTCAAAGTATGATGAATATTATAAAGTAACTAAATGTTTTATTAAATTCCCAATCTTAGTTACTTTAGGAAAAATGTGAATAAGGTGCTATTCCATGAAATTACACTTTACACTTTGATTAAGTCGTTGGTGGAGCGTGTGTGGTTAACCGGCACACTAACTTGGACTTAACAAGGTAGGTAAAGGGTGACTTAGGGTTTATTATAGTATCGATGGAGCGTGTGTGGTTAACCGGCACATCGATTGAGTGATAAACTTTAAGGGTACCAAGTGATTTGCATGGTTACTTCACACCTCGTTTTGTGATCCTCGGTATCCCAGTCACAAAACCTGGAGGGCACACTCGAGATTGAAACATGCCTTTGAAAAGTTCATTGAATCTCAAAGAATCTAGGAATTTCTAAGAACCATTCAAAAACCTAATACTAAAATATTGCGGTTTTCGTGGTGGAAATTGGTGAATCGTCATTCATCTACCTTTCAAATATGATATAGCTTAGATTACGACATACCTCTTCTAAGTTATATTATATTGTGATTGGATCCTAGCCTGAATATTTACATTTGGGTGTTTTATTAAGGACTCTCTTATATCTAAACTAATCTTGTCCTCCTTCCTTCAGATGTCTTTCAACAATGCTTCTGGCTCTAATCTTAATGGCTCCTTTACCCTTATGAACTTGTGTGGGAAAGTCACCTTTGATGGATCCAACTTCAATGAGTGGATCAGAAACATCAGGATGATTACCCGCTACGAGGACAAAGAATATGTCCTTGACAAGGAGCTTAAGGAGATTGATGAGTCCACTGCAACTCCTCAGGAGATCGCTGAATTTCGGGCACATGAAAGGGATGCTACGAAAGTGGCTTGCATCATGACGGCCACGATGACAGCGGAACTCCAAAAGTCTTATGAGGATTTCTACCCTTATGACATGCACCAAGATTTGATGGAAAGATACCATCAAAGTGCAAGACAAGAGAGGTATGAAATCATCTGCTCCATGATAACAACCATGATGAAGGACGGGGAATCCGTCACGAGCCACATGCAGAAAATGCAAAGGTATGTGGATCATTTGCTGAAGCTTAATGTGAACTTCCCGGAGGATCTTGCAATAGATATTATTTTGCATTCCTTACCATCGTGCTATGATCAATTCCGCATGACATATCACATGAACAAGGAAGAAGTCACCCTCAGCAAACTTCAGGGACTTCTCAAGACCGCAGAATCAGGTCTTAAGGGGAAGTCGGTTGCTATCACTCCTACTCAAAACTCTACTCCGGTTTTGGCAATTGGGAAGAATCGATGGAGGAAGAGAAAGAGATCTTCAAAGGGTACCAAGGCTCGGACCCTTGATGGCTCTTCTTCAAGTGGAACCAAGAAAGGTTTCATTACTCCTTCTTCTGACCCAAAAGAGGCGGAATGCTTCTATTGCCATGAAAAAGCTCATTGGAAGCGGAACTGCCCAAAATACCAGCAAGATGTGAAGGATGGGAAAGTTAAACCCAACCATGCAGGTATTTACACTATCATTTCTAATAACTCACCCCATTCTAATTCTTGGGTCCTTGATACCGGGTGTGGTATTCACATTTGTTGTGACTTGCAGGGACTAAGAAGAAGTGAGGATGTGGAGCAAGGAAGGATAAACTTGATCATGGGGAATAGGAAAGCTTTACTTGTTACCAAGATTGGAGTTTATACTTTATCGCTAAGTAGTGGGTTTAGTTTAGATTTGAATAAGTGTTGTTATTCGCCAGGAATGTCAAGAAATATTATTTCCTTTCATGCTTTGTACAAACAAGGGTTTACCTTTTCATTTAATAATGAAGTTGGTTCTATTGATGCTTTCTTTAATAATATTCTTTATTTTAAAGCATTACCTTGTGATGGTGTGTATGAAGCTGTATCTGTTGTTGATAACTTAGGAAATAATGTTTCATGTATTGATTCTACTAATAATAACTCGGATAAAGCATCATTATGGCATTGTCGTCTTGGACATATAAGCAAGAAGCGCATAGGCCGACTCCAAAAGGATGGAGTCTTGGAGTCGTTTGACCTAAAGTCAGATGATAGTTGCGAATCATGCTTACTTGGAAAAATGACAAAGTCACCCTTCACAGGTTCGTGTGAGAGGGGTGAAGGTTTGTTGGACCTTATACACACGGATGTGTGTGGACCATTCAAACATGCCACAAGGGATGCTAATCGTTATTATTTGACTTTTACTGATGATTATAGTAGATATGGATATGTCTACTTGATCAAGCATAAGTCAGAGACTTTCGAGAGGTTTAAGGAATTTAAACAGGAAGTCGAGAATCAATTGGGCAGGAACATTAAGATGCTTCGATCCGATCGTGGTGGTGAGTATCTTAGTTCAGAGTTCCTCGACTATCTAAGGGAATGTGGGATAGTCTCACAATTGACACCTCCCAGGACACCACAGTTGAATGGTGTGGCTGAGAGGCATAATCGAACCTTGCTAGATATGGTTCGTTCCATGATGAGTCGAGCTACGCTACCAATCTCATTCTGGGGGTATGCCTTAGAGACTGCCGCCCATATTCTTAATCTAGTCCCTACAAAGAAAGTTGCCAAAACTCCTCACGAGATGTGGACTGGTAAAGTACCTAAACTAGACCACATCAAGATTTGGGGTTGCGAGGCTTTCGTGAGACGCGAGACTCATGATAAGCTCGAACCTCGAAGCGAGAGGTGTATTTTCATCGGTTACCCACAGAAATCCTTTGGTTACCTCTTCTACAGACCTAGTGACAATGTGGTCTTTGTAGCAAGAAGAGGAGTCTTTCGAAAGAGAGTTTGTATGCCAAGGAGACAGTGGAAGGCAAATTGATCTTGAAGAAATTCAAGAATCAAGCGGTGAAGGAACTTCAAACTCTAGCCCTCAACTTGAGGAGGAAACTCCTGTTGAGCCAATTGACAAATCTGTACCTCTGAGACGTTCCACGAGAGTTAGGAGTGCACCTGAGCATTACTATGGATTCCATATTACTGCAGAAGGTGAGACACTTATTAGTGATGGGACACTAGTAAGTCAAGATGACCCTAACAGCTACGAGGAAGCCATGGCAGGCCCCGAGTCTGCTAAATGGAAAGAGGCTATGGATAGCGAGATACAATCCATGTATGACAATCAAGTTTGGAACTTGGTTGAAAATGTACCAGGTCGTAAGACAGTAGGGTGCAAATGGGTCTTCAAGAAGAAGACCGACATGGATGGTAAAATACACACTTATAAGGCTAGACTGGTTGCAAAGGGCTTCTCTCAAATTCCTGGAGTGGACTATGATGAGACCTTTTCTCCGGTAGCCAAGATTAAGTCTATTCGGGTTCTGTTAGCCATAGCTGCATTTCATGACTATGAAATATGGCAGATGGATGTCAAAACCGCTTTCCTTAATGGAAAGTTGGCTGAAGATGTTTACATGAGTCAGCCAGAGGGTTTTGTCAGCAACGAGTACCCTAATAGAGTGTGTAAGCTTGAGAAATCCATTTATGGATTGAAGCAAGCACCTCGCAGTTGGAATCTTTGCTTTGATCAAAAGGTCAAGGAATTTGGCTTTTCTAGGAGTGAAGATGAATCTTGTGTGTATGTCAAGGCTAGTGGGAGTATAGTTAGCTTTTTGGTATTGTATGTGGATGACATACTACTCATAGGAAACGACATTCCAACCCTGCAGGAAGTAAAGTCCTGGCTTGGGAAGTGTTTCGCTATGAAGGACCTTGGTGAAGCTGCCTATATTCTAGGGATAAGGATCTTGAGAGATCGGAGTAAAAGACTAATTGGACTTAGTCAGAGTACCTACTTGGATAAGGTGCTGAAGAGATTCAGCATGCAGGATTCCAAGAAAGGAGAGTTACCCATCCAGAGTAACACCAGATTGAGTAAGACACAAAGCCCTAGCACTGAGGCTGAGATAGCAGAAATGAGTCGAACACCTTATGCTTCGGCTGTAGGATCGATCATGTATGCTATGACGTGTACTCGACCCGATGTAGCTTTTGCCTTGAGCATGGTTAGCAGGTATCAGGCGAACCCTGGCAAGGCACACTGGACTGCGGTAAAGAATATCCTCAAGTACCTACGGAGGACTAAGGACTGGGTTCTTACCCTCGATGGGAGTGATGACTTGACAGTTGTAGGGTATAGTGATGCTAGCTTCCAGACTGA
Source organism: Lactuca serriola (assembly GCF_051521515.1). Lineage (NCBI taxonomy): Eukaryota > Viridiplantae > Streptophyta > Magnoliopsida > Asterales > Asteraceae > Lactuca > Lactuca serriola. Next base: position 239,016,299 of record NC_136408.1, read on the forward strand.
TAGGGATAATTTCCGCTCTCAGTCGGGCTGGGTCTTTACCCTAAACGGAGGAGCAATTTCTTGGAAGAGTTCCAAGCAAGAGACAGTGGCAGATTCTACTTGTGAATCAGAGTATATTGCAGCTAGCGAGGCAGCAAAGGAGGCGATATGGATGGAGAACTTCATTGGAGACCTTGGAGTTGTACCAGCTATTAAAGAGCCAATGGAAATTTTCTGTGATAGTGAAAGTGTTGTTGCCTTAGCCAAGGAACCAAGGGATCATGGGAGATCCAGACACATCGACAGAAAATACCATTTCATTAGACATCGGATCGAAGAAGGACACCTCGTGGCAAAGAGGGTATCATCAGATGAGAATCCGGCAGATCCCTTCACAAAGGGACCGACTCGGGTTAAGCATCTTCAGCATGCTCGGAGCATAGGGCTGAAGGATGATATTAGATTTAGTAGTTAGATAACCTCGAAATTTGTAAAGTGTAATTGACATTTGATGATGAATAAAAGGAGTTTTATTTATGAGTAAAGTGTTGCTATCTCTTGTCGATCATTTACTATATTTCTTTTGCATGTTTTGACTTCCAGAATAGTTTTGTTTGGTATAACATATTATTCAAACCTCCACAGTCGGTCATATGTTGGAAGTAGATATGAATCAAGACTGTCATGTTTGGTTGTAGAAGTCTTGGACAAGACTACAACAATCATGAGTGCTCATAAGTTCTGAGCATTGGACTCAACCCACGCTCACTGGAATCACTTCATGGAATTTTATCTCGAGTGATCGTGAGACGGTAATATCATATAAGTCTTCAAACCTAGAGATATGATTTGTTACTTACAAGTTGGTTATGCATTGACTGTACGAAACCGCATTGGTAACTCGATGTTATAAAACGTACTTTTTTGTGTAATTCAATGAGTGGTAGAACAAACATATGAGTCGAAATTTATCTGTTCCTTCTTGGATTAGAAGCTGATATCTGGGCCCCTCGATGATTTTGTTTTGACCCATGTACCGGGCCCGGTCAGAACTAAGTTGATGTGTTCAATTAAGTTCTATGTCAAACAAATCGGAAATCGGGAAACAAATGCTGGACAATAAGCAAGACAATGTTCCATGTATTTGTCCGGCTGATATCTAGAACAGAGGATTATATGATAACTTATCTTAAATGGCGTACCATCATCTTCTCAGTTCCGAGAGACCTTGAAAGAGCTACGATTGCCGGTCGGTTCCTGAAGTACTAAAGATATAGTTATTAGACTTATCCAAGTGGGAGACTGTTGGATAAGGTGTCTAAGTCCATAACTATTTCGGGCTCGTACTTGACCCGACCCGGCATGGTCCATTTGGGTTGCATGGCACCATGCAATTGGTTAGACTAAATGACATCAATAACACTTGGAGATTATTAATATATTATAGGTTCTAGTATATTAATAATATTATTTGATTAGTTTGATCAAGAATTAATTTGGAATTAATTAAGTGATCAAAGGATAACTAATTAAATATATGGGTTGATTATGTAAATCATCCATATCTTGTATAGTGGGCTAAGAGGCTCCATGGATTATCAAGTTGGGTTCTACCCATAGGATGCTCCATGGATGCTCCATGGGAGTTACAAACCCATGGGTCATGGAAATGAAGAGTCATGACACATCAGGGTTTACATGGTGTAACCCTAGATGTGTCAACACTATATAAGAATCATATTCTCCACCAAAAATCGGCTACACAAAAGAAACTAGAGGGCTTGGCCGATTTTGAGAAGTGTGTGTTATCTCAAGAGTCTTTCCAAGAGCATTTGGTGTTGTGTGAAGCATTTGAGGCATCACTCTTGGGGTGCTAGGCTCACAAGGTTTCAAGGAACACAAGCAACAACAAGGTAAGTTATTCTATCTATGATTCAAGTTAAAATTGTTCCCCATGTTTGCTAGATAGGAATATAACCTTGGAATTCAACTTTGCATGATAATTAGACAAACATAGATCCAAGGTTATTAGGGTTGCATGTACACTTAGGAAGTGTTAGAATGCTCAAAACCCATCAAAAACAACTTTTCAACCCATGCAACTTTGCAAATTGAATCTTTGTTTTTCTATAATTAATATTGCTAACTTGCAATACTCGCCATAATAATCATACAAGCATAACACTTATGCTCCTACTATCATGATGATTATTATCATATAAGCATAACCCTTATGCTCCCACTAGCTTTAACATGTATTC